>NC_138182.1:247950892-248644003 GCF_964194105.1 Spermophilus citellus | reverse complement strand
ACTGTCTTCTTGGATAACCTCTTTTCCCTTTGTCCTTTGCCATCTAGCTTTTGCCTGCATTGTTCTATCAAAACTGCTCCATAAAATGCTAACATTTTATTGGTGAATAAAATCACAGTCCTTCAGTGCTAAGCAACCTCTTTACAGTTTTTCCATCATTTTTGTTAACTTTTTTTTGAAATTTTCTTTTCTCCTGGTTTTCTTGACAATTTTCCTTGTACATCCCCTCCACTTTGGGTCAGGTAACCAGGAATTGAACTCAGGGGCACTTGGCCACTGAGTCACATCCCCAGCCCTATTTTGTATTTTATTTAGAGACAGAGTCTCACTTAGTTGCTTAGTGCCTCGCTTTTGCCGAGGCTGGCTTTGAACTTGCGATCCTCCTGCCTCAGCCACTGGAGCTGCTGGGTTTACAGGTGTGTGCCATTAAGCATGACACTTTTCTGACTGTCTTCTGCTCTTCTTTAAACATGTCATTCCATGTTTTTTGTTCTTTTACATTTTTTATCCATTGACAAGAGCATTTGATCTCAGAGCTTGAAGGATGACTCCCCAATCTTCTATCCTATAATGCCATTTCTTCAGTTTCATGTCCTGCATTTACAGCTGTGTTACCTCTCTCAGTGTCAAAATTCAATCAAGTGTCAATCTTTTCTTTTTGACTGATTTTTTTTAAGTTTATACATGACAGTAGAATCCATTGTGACATAATTATAAAAGCATGGAATATAACTTGTTCTAATTCTGTCTCTAGTACCACTCCTTGCCCTCCCCTTCCCCCACCCCCTGGTCCCTTCTCTCTATTCTATTGATCTTTCTGCCATATATATATATGCCATATATATAAAATGCACACACACACACACACACACACACATATATATGTATATATTAAACATTAGTTTCTTGTGGATGTATATGATGGTGAGCTTCTCTGTGATGTATTCATATATGTACATAGGAACCTTGTGTCAGATTCACTCTACTGTCTCTCACTATCCCATCCTTTCTCCCTTCCCTTCATTCCCTTTTGTCTACTCCACTGATCTTTCTTCTATTCTTCCTCCCCCTTTATTTTGAGTTAGTTTCCACATATCAGAGAAAAATATTCAACCTTTGTTTCGACGTATACCCAAAGGATTTAAAATCAAGTGTCCATCTTTTTCTGAGGGCTGTACCTCTCTTAAGTGGGATCTTTACTTTTGTAAAGAAAAAACATCTTACTCTCACTTGAGATTAAATTTATGGTCATTGTTGACTCTACTCTTTCCTTGTCCCGACATCCAAAGGTTGCCAACAACCATCGCTTTTATTGTGAATTTTTCCAGGTTGCTCTGAGTTTTTCCATGGCCATGATGCAAGTTGAGGTCTTTATGACGTTTTCCTTCCAGATGACCTTAAAAGTTTTTGAACTGGTTTTCATGCCTTTGGTCTTCTTTCTTCTTTAAACTTAAACACTACTTCTGAATATCTTTCTTGTGCCCCAGTTTGGGTCAATGTTATTCAACTGTTCAGGAACCTTTGGAGTCTTCCTCACTTCTTATCATCTACCTCCAATGAGGTAGTGCTAGTGTAATCATTAAGGACATGGTCCTTGAGGCCTGATTCCCTGGGGTTGAATTCTGCTTCTTAACTTATTGACTGAGCAAACTTAAGCAAATCATTTCATCTTTCTGTGCTCCAGTTTTCACATCTGTGACATGGCGATAATCATAGTACCCATCTCATACTGCTGACAAGATAAAACAAGTCAACATAAGTATTTGACCAATATTGATTGTTGTGATTATTATAGATTAATATTCAAAATCCTTTAGCCTGATGTGATACTGTAATTTCTTAACATGCCACTGAAAGTGTTTTTCTTAAGTGCTACCATAGAACCTGACATTGTATAAACATTTAATAAATACTGATGTGTTTTTCAATTCTGCGCTTTGGCCTGGAATCCTTTTTCCTTTTTCATCTACAAGTCCAAGTTTTCTCTTCTTTGAAATCTCTGCCAGAAGTCCCCACCTTCATGAAATCTTTTCTAATCTTCTGCCCAAATAGTTCTGTTTTTCAGCTTATAGGGAACATCAACTTCATGCACCAATCATGTGATGTATGGTTATCGTATTTGTCTTCTTTTGCCAAATAGGTTATTAATTTTGTGTGGATAGGGAGAGCATGCAGTTTCCGGAATCCTTGGGTGTTCATAGTACCATGCTTTGCCTGTGGTAGTTGTCTCACAAATGTTTGTTGTATAAGCAGATTAATAAATAAACCCATAAATGAATGAAATCTTAAAATACGAAAGATGTTAGGAAGTTGCCAAATTAAGGAATTTAAAAGGGATTAATGTGATCATAAACTGCTTACCCGAAGTACAAATATATGCAGAAAATATAAATTAAACGACTTCTAAATGAGTTGTCAACCCATCTAAGCTAATGTGGATGAATATAAATTTTACACATGGGTTCAGGGGCTCAAAATACCTTTCTTTTTTTTTTAAGTATAAAGAAGCAATTCTTTTTTAAGAGAGAGAGAGGAGAGAGAGAGAGAGAGAGAGAGAGAGAGAGAGAATTTTTAATATTTATTTTTTAGTTCTCGGCGGACACAACATCTTTGTTGGTATGTGGTGCTGAGGATCGAACCCGGGCCGCACGCATGCCAGGGGAGCGTGCTACTGCTTGAGCCACATCCCCAGCCCAAAATACCTTTCTAATAACCAATTAGTAATTGAATTTGACCGGTAGAAAAATATGAAGAACCTCGGCATTGGAATATTTTGCAAAGTTTGAAAAATGCACTTTTCTCAGTTAAAATACCCTTTGAGATAAACCTGTTATACTAGAAATAATTTACTCTTAAGTTACTTTATGTCAATTCACTAAAGTGATTTCTCGTAGAAGTTACCAATTATCATTCAGTTGCAAACTAGAAGAAAAAAAATAATAATCCAATGCTTTAAAAATTTACTTTTGATTGGAACTATAAGGAACTAGAAGAAATTATAGGTAAACATTCATTTACTAGCAAAGGAAGAATCATAACAATGATTGCTAGATTTCAGCAAATAAAATTGTCTTTTTTTTATTGATTATTTAAAGCATTACATAGCTCATGATATATCATCTTTCATACATTTGACTCAAATTGTGTTTTGAACTCCCATTTTCACCCCAAATACAGATTGCAGAATCACATCTGTTACATATTCACATTTTTACATAATGCCATATTAGTGACTGTTGTATTCTGCTACCTTTCCTATCCCCTACTATCCCCCCTCCCCTCCCCTCCCCTCCCATCTTCCCTCTCTACCTCCCCTGCTGTTGTTCAATTCTCTCTCTTTTTTTTCCCTCCCCCTTGCCCCTCATAACCTCTTATAATTCTATGTATCATTGAAGGTCTCCTACTATTTCCATGTGCTTTCCCTTCTCTCTCCGTTTCTCTCCCCCCATTCGTCTTTGTTTACTGTAGTCTTTTCCTCATGTTCTTCCTTCCTGTTCTGTTCTTAGTTGTTCTCTTTATATCAAAGCAGACATTTGGCATTTGTTTTTTAGGGCTTAGCTAGCTTCGCTTAGCATAATCTGCTCTAATGCCATCCATTTCCCTGCAAATTCTATGATTTTGTCATTTCTTAGTGCTGCATAATACTCCATTGTGTATAGATGCCACATTTTTTTATCCATTCATCTATTGAGGGGCATCTAGATTGGTTACACAGTCTAGCTATTGTGAATTGTGAGGAGGACATACAATCAATCAACAAGTACATGAAAAAATGCTCACCATCTCTAGCAATCAGAGAAATGCAAATCAAAACCACCCTAAGATACCATCTCACTCCAGTAAGATTGGCAGCCATTATGAAGTCAAACAACAATAAGTGTTGGCGGGGATGTGGGGAAAAGGGTACACTTGTACACTGCTGGTGGGGCTGCAAAATGGTGAGGCCAATTTGGAAAGCAGTATGGAGATTCCTGGGAAAGCTGGGAATGGATCCACCATTTGACCCAGCTATCGCACTTCTC
Organism: Spermophilus citellus; assembly: GCF_964194105.1. Taxonomy (NCBI): domain Eukaryota; kingdom Metazoa; phylum Chordata; class Mammalia; order Rodentia; family Sciuridae; genus Spermophilus; species Spermophilus citellus. The sequence continues at coordinate 248,639,981 of NC_138182.1, read as the reverse complement.
GGACTATTCCCTGAGGACCTTAAAAAAGCACTCTATAGGGATACGGCTGCATCAATGATTATAGCGGCACAATAAAATTGTCTTTAAAATAACATATCAATGTACTCACATAAGCAAACTGGAAAATAATGTAATATATATGATAGCTAGTATTCTTGATGTAAGATATTTACTACAAGCAAATTCTAAAAAGATGTATACCTCAATTATAAAATGGACCAATGTCATGAACATGGATCTAGTAAAAGAAAGACTAATATTCAAAGAATATTCATTTAGATAATCAAAAAGATTGGTTCCATCAAAAAATAAATGTAAGCATCCTTTTTAAATTAGATATGTTAATAACAGTGTTGCTGAAGGTGAAGTACAAATAATTAGTGTATATGCCGCCATAGGATAAATAAAGTGGTAGAATTTATTAGAAGTTATTTGTTAACATGTGCTTAAAATGTTGAATGTTTTCAGTGATATGTGGAAGTTAACCCACAATAAGGCAGGGTGGGGGCAGTGAGTGGAAGAATAGAAATTTAGTGAATTAGAAAATGGGGAATGAAGGGAAGGGAGGGAGATAGGAAAAGGAAAGATAGTGGAATGAATCTGACATAATTTTCCTATATACATATATAAATACACCACAGTGAATCTTACCATCATGTACATCTACATGACTGGGGTCCTAATTAGAATAACATATATTCCATGATCATATATCAAAGTGGATTCTACTGATGTATATCTAAAAAGAACCAATAAAGTAAATAAATAGAGTGTAACAAGTAAAAAAAAAAAAAAAAGTACACCATTTGACACAGTACTTTCCAGGAATTAGGAGAGAGGGATGGATGAATAGCAGATTTTTAGGGCAGTTAAGCAATTCTGCATGACAATGTGATGATGGATACATGCCTTCATATGTTTTTACAGCCCCTTAAAATGAACCCCAATACAAACCACCATCTCTGGCTGATAGTGATGTGTCAATGTCCACTACAGCAAATGTACAGTCACTCTGTTGCGAGATGTAGGGGAGGGGGAATGTGATAAATCTCACTACCTTCAGCCCAGTTTTTCTGTGAACTTAAGACATCGCTAAAATTAAATTCTATTTGTTTTTAAAAAGTGTACCTTTTTATTCATTTGTTCAACAAACATTTATTGATTATCAGGCAATGCCTATGGATACTAGGAATATATACACAGAAAATGAGTACAAAATACCAAATAAATATAATGTTAAGGAATAAGAAATATTTGAAGACAAATAGAACAGAATAAGGAAACAGTACCTCAGGATGTTATCTGACTTATGGTGTTTGAGGAGGTATCCCATGAAGCAGATAACATCTGAATGGAAAATCAAATGGAGGGAAGGAGTGAGCCATGGGCTCTCTGGAAAAAAATATTATGGGTAGAGGGGCAGCAAGAACAAAGACCCTGAGTGTGTTGGGAGCAGGAGGCCTGTGGGTTCAGTATACAGTGCATGGGGGCAGGAGATGAGGTCAGGCTGGGGCCAGGATCCAGATTTGCTAGGACATTGCTCTAGGTTGTGGTGAGGACACATGAATTTTCTGAGTATAATGAGAAGCCCTTGGGATGTTTATGCATGGCTATGATTTTTTTTTTTTAAAGTTGCTGTCTGAAGGCTACAATATAGGATCAGGGCAAAGGTGGATGCAGGGTTAGGAAAATCCAATAATATCTTGGAACCAGAATCTCTTGGAATCTGCATTAAAACACACTTTTCAATTTTCTGGTTGATTTATTGAAGATTTTTAAAAATAAAGTTTTTCTCTGTTCCAATATTTTAGTTTTAATTAAAAGCAGGCATATCCATTGTCCCTTTTGCTTCTTCTGATCACATCTGGAATTGTGCTTAGGAACACTCTGTTTCATCAATATTTTTAGGAATAAAGTTGCTAGGAAAGTCTTTAGATTTACATTCATTCCTGCACTAATGATAACATTTTTTACCAGAATTTTGCAGATGAAGTAGACAAAGTCCAAAGAGGTTAAGTGTTTTCTCCAAAGTCCTAAGACTACTCAGAAGGATTGGGAACAAAACTAAACTTATTTCTTTTCACTGACTCTTGGAAGTAATTCCTCACTGATAACACTGAGTAAGAGAAAGATGGAGTTCTTGGTTCCTAGATTGTAAAGGGATACTGATGCAGAGGGAGGGCATTTGATGCAGAAGGATACACAGCATCAAATATTGTGTACTAACTAAGTTACTGCCTGGTGTAGCTTAATGTCTATATCTGCCTCCTCTTAATTATAGAAGCCTACTGTAATAGAAGAATTAGCCAAATTCCTTAGGCAGAATCAATTTTTACTTCTAGGAAAAAGAGCATCCAAAAGATTTCTTTATCAGGTCACTTTGCAAAATAATATTTTGATGACTTAAGTGTGAACAAATCAGAAACACATGTTTTCAGTTTCCTGGGGAATCATGATTGCTTTAAAATTAACCTAAAGGTGCCAGGTGGAGTTTAGATTTTATTAAATCTTAAACATTTGACAATAGTGCAAGATATAGGACCCAATGTGCATCTGGATTCATCCAGTCCAGATATAAATTAGATATCACAAACATGTGTTGAGTTGTGTGGCTTTGATCTCCTTTCAGAGGGGATTGGGTTCTCAGGACATAACTTGCTCTCACAAATGGAAGTTCAGTGTGTGCCTCTATTTTCCTTCTCTTCACTAATATTTTCCATTAACTCATGGGAATATGGAAGAACATTTGGAAAGTCAGTTTGGAAGAATGGCATGACCAAAGAATCTTCATATTTTAAAATAAGTAAGATTTCAATGATAATTACAAACCTGCTCAAGGGATCTTTAAAACCAAAAGTTAACTTTTAGAAATTGTTCTCATTTGAGAAATTAGGTATTAGATTTTTGTGAACAATTCCAACAGTTATGATTCATGATCATATGACATGATGTAGTTATACACATATAAAACTTTCTAATTTTATTCACTGTGGTTAAAAATAAGAGGAAAAACCCTCAATCTCTTAAATAAAAAGATTTTATCTCAAATTCAAATACTGAATATAAATGGCATAAAACCAGCATGATTCTGACTGGGTCTCCATTGATAATAGTTATAGTCATTGAGTAAGTCTTACTTAATATAATTTATCATCTTATTTTTCCCAACCATTATAATTTTTCTTAAGTAAATATGTATGCATGTCTATGTCTGTCTCTGATTGTCTGTCTCTCTTTCTCTCATACAGGCTCTGATTGCCATAATGCTTCTAATTTGGTGGAGGTGTGGGAGGCCACCTGAGAGAAGGCAATAGTTACCAATGGCAGAGCTGGAAGGGCAGGGGTTAGAAATGCATCACTGAGCCACGTTTCTTATAGCATCAGAGAATTACAGAAAATACTGTCCTTTCTTGATCTTTTTATATTCAGCATTTCCCTTTACATCCCAGCTGAACCTAGAGGTTCTCTCAGAGACTTCCAATGTGTACTTTTTTTGTCAGTGGAACTTTAAAAGTTATTGAGTATATTTTTATGCATACAGATCAGAGTTCCAGATCATCACTTCCACTTTTCACTTGTGTTCATTTCTACAGGCTTTCCTTTAAAATGGGATTGCATATGATAAAGACATAAAACATAAAACATAAGCAAATTCAGAAACTGTTGGGAGTCTTCAAAACTGGAGCACTTAATGACCCTGATGGAGTTTAAGAATTCTTCAAGTGAGAATGTCAAAACATTTGGTGAACTGATTAGAGCAAAGTTGGTGCAGTTTCACCTGATTGATTTGTTTATTCTTTTAAATGTGTTTTCTTTGGTGGACAGATGAAAAATTAATAGGAACAGAAAATATAACATAGAGCTTTAAATTATCCTTATTTATATTGCAATTCTATTTTATTAGCTTTAATTAGTAATTATTATTCCGTGTCTGGCCCTGTGAAATATATAGTACTGAAATGAGACATATTCAAAGGAAATTATTTACTAGTTTTGCAACCTTTAGCTTATTTTTAACTTCTTTGTGCCCTAGTTTCCTCTTTTATAAGGTAGAAACAATAATATAACTATCTGGTAAAAATGATTCCATACATGAAAAGCACCTATAACCATCCCTAGCACATAGTAGGAGCTCAATATTTATTATTTGTAGATGATTTATAATTGAGATTTGAATGCATAACATTATTAGAAACAACATTTGGTTATAGTGAAGTCCTCTATTAAGTATATCAAACTACACTATATGTTGGTGGAAACCTAGAGGTAGAACTTCACTAAAGAGGCCTAAAAGAGTGGTGGCATCACAAAGATATTAGACTCAAATGCTCTTAATTTAAGAATAGGTTTTAGAAGGGTAAGTGGATAGTGGGTCCTTGGGTGTAGCTCAGTGATAGAGTACAGGCTTAGTAAGCACAAGGCCCAGATCAATTCCCATCATCACCAGCAAAAAGTAAATGTTGAAAGACCAGGTAGGAGGCTAGTGTGGTAACAAAGTTGAGGGTTGATATTTCAATTATAGAAATGGCAGTGGAGTTAGAGAAACAAGATGGTTTAAAGAATGAGGTTAAAAGGTTAAAAGAATGAGGAAAAGTCTTAGCAGGGAAGGCTGACAATGAATGACAGGGTTGGAGAAAAACAAGATGAGGTGAATTAAAATGGAAAAAAAAAAAAAAACTACCCTCCAGAAAGGAACATTAAATCAGGTCTTGCCTTTTGCATTATTGGATATGAATGACTAAACTTCCCTTTACTGTAGTCATATCCTGGAGCTTCATTAAAATGAACTGGAAAAAGCAAGGGAAAGACTATTTTGAGGAAATAGCGCCCAGTGAATTTCAGCATCTTAATGGAAAGGTTAAGACAATAGAACTCAGTGGTTTCATAATTTTTTATTTTATTAGTTCTTTCTAGGTATACATGGCGGTAGGGAATACTTTGACAAACATGGAATACTTTATACAAACATGGAATATATCTTATTCTAATTAGGTTCCCAGTCTTGTGGTTGTATATGATGTGGAGATTCACTGTGGAGTATCCATATATATACCTAGGAAAGCTCTGTCAGATTCATTCTACTCTCTTTCCTATTCTGATTCCCCCTCCCTTCCCTTTATTCCTCCTTGTCTAATCTACTGAACTTCTGTTGTCTCCTACATTCTTGTTGTGTGTAAGCATCCACATATCAGAGATAACATTTGACCTTTGATTTTTTGGGATGGGCTTATTTCACTTAGCATTATAGTCTCTGGATCCATCCATTTACTGGTGAATGTCATAAATTCATTCTTTTGTGTGGCTGAATAATATTTCATGAGATATATATACTCCATTTTCTTTATCCATTCATCTGATGAAGAGCACCTAGGTTGGTTCCATAGCTTAGCTATTGTGAATTGAGCTGCTATAGACATTGATGTGGCTTTGTCACTGTAGTATGCTGATTTTAAGTCCTTTGGATATGTACTAAAGAGTGACATAATGGAGTCAAATGGTGGTTCCATTCCTAGTTTTTTGAAGAATGTCTATACTGCTTTCCAGAGTGTTTGCATCAATGTGTAGTCCCACAAGCAATGTATAAGTGTTCCCTTTTCCCCACATCTCTCCAACATTTATTATTACTTATATTCTTAATTGTTGCCATTCTGACTAAAGTGAGATGAAATCTCACTGTAGTTTTAATTTGCATTTCTCTAATTTCTAATTTTCATGTATTTGTTGAAATTTTGTATTTCTTGTTCTTTGAGGTTCCTGTTCAGTTCCATTGCACATTTATTGATTTTTTTTCTTGTTGTTAAGTTTTTTGAGTTCTTTTTCTATTCTGAAGATTAATGCTCTATCTGACGTACAGGTGGCAAAATTTTTCTCCCATTCTACAGGCTCTCTGTTCATATTCTTGTTTCCTTTGCTATGGAGAGTTCTTTATTTTGATAGCATACCATTTATTGATTATTGTTTTACTTCTAGTGCTTTAGGGTTCTTATTGAGGAAGTCAGTTCCTGTGCCTATATGTTGAAGTGTGGGGCCTACCTTTTATTCTAGTATGTGCAGGGTTTCTGGTCTAAAGCCTAGGTTTTTGATCCACTTTGAGTTGAATTTTTTTTTGTTTGGCAGGGTGAGAAATAGGGGTTAAATTTCATTCTGCTACTTAGAGATTTCCAATTTTCCAAGTCCTATTTGTTTAAGAGGCTATTTTTTCTCCAATGTATGTTTATAGCACCTTTGTCTAGTATGAGATGACTGTATTTATGTGGGTTTGTCTCTATACCTTCTATTCTGTTCCATTGGTCTTTATGTCTTTTTTGGTGTCATTACTATGCTGTTTTTGTTAGTATAGCTTTTTAATATAATTTAAAGCCTGGTATTGTGATATCTCCTGCTTTGCTTTTCTCACTGAAGATTGCTATGGCTATTTTGGTCCTCTTATTTTTCCAAATGAATTTCATGCCTGCTTTTTCTATATCTATGAAGAAAGTCATTGGAATTTTAATAGGAATTTCATTAAATCTGTATGGAGTTTTTGATGGCCATTTTGACAATTTCAATTCTTCCCATCTAAGAACATGGAAGAACTTTTCATCTTCATTTTTTTAAAAATTTTTATTGTACAACTCAGTGGTCTTTAGATTCATGGCCCCTTTATTTTGTTTTTTTGTTTGTTTTATTTTTGTGATACTGGGGATTAAACCCAGGGCACTCTACCTTTGGGCTACATCTCCAGCCCTTATTTTTTTTTTTTATTGTGGGGCATGATCTTGCTAAGTTGCTCAGTGCATTGATATGTTGCTGAGGCTACCTTCCAACTTGTGATCCTCTTGCCTCAACCTCCTGAGTCACTGGTATTATAGGCATGTGCTGCCATGACCAGCATGGCTCCTTCATTCTGACATTTTGGATGGAGGTCCAGACTTTGAAGCAAGTAGGGCTTACTCTCCTACCATAAAGTGAACTGAAACTCTCTGCTAGCAACACAGCCTGGAACTTCTTGAGTTCACACTTGGATCCTACTAGCTGATGGCTTACTAAAGGCAAATATAATCAACAAACTTCCAATCACTATATGGTGGCATACTAGTCTTTCTTCTGATATTTTGTCTATACTTTAATGTAGAAATAAGTGAAGTTACAAATGTAAATGTTTCTCTATAATATTGTTTAGTTTTTAAAGACAGACAACATTTCTGTAGTATATGCATAAAGTCAGCATCTGGCATGGAATGGGAACTTAAATCAGCATTTCTTGAATGAGGAAATAAATAAATATTCAATGCAGAGTGCTAAAGAAGTAGAAATAGGATGATACAGAAAAAATTCAGTTTCTTTTATAAATAATTGTATCTTCTTTTATCTATGTCCTGTACAAAATGTTGATATGCTTACTATACTATTATAATTCCAATGCTTCTTTCTATACTTTGATAGTCTTACAGCCATGAGTTTTCTTTCATACAGGTTTTTTTTTTTCACTCAAGGAAACTATTTTTCTAATGGAAAAAAAAATGGATGAATATAAAAAAGTCAAAACTATATAATACCAATGGCCATGACGAGGTGGAGCTGGGACAGGGTAAATACTATATTTTATGGGAAAAAATCAAATTGATATTTAATAGTCTGATAGTTGTGGTAGGAGCACACAGACTTAAGAAGAAACACTTGTAGATTGCAAAGTGATATTTAAAGAAAAAATGCAGAGTCGATAAGCATTTCCATGTTCGGTATTTTTGCTTTTCAAGAAAAGATGTCGAATAGGCCATTTGATATGTTAGCTGAATGCAGCTGTTTAGATATTTGTTTGGTCTGCCATTGAATTTTTCATTAAAAATATGTGGTTAACAGCAGCCAACCTGATTTGCATGTGTGTGTTTCTGATTTGTTCACCGCTATGCTCCGTCTCCTACATCTTAATCACACCCAGGCGCCCGCCCCATTACATTACCAGAAGGGAAGTGATGGACATCCTTTGACTCTCTTCATGACCCCCTGATAATCCTGTTTCACACACAGGCTCCCTGCTGGAGGAAACACAAAAGCTGCCACTGTAGTTCTTTACTTCCAGTCGATATTCTGACAGACTTGATCTAGCAAATTAGTATGCTGTGGTAGGGGCACGACAAAAGACCCTTTTGACACACTGAATCAATACCAAGGCCGACAGAGAGCCATTTCACCGTAGTTCTGTTATTTTTCCCCTTTTGATGACCTTTTGCTTTTTTTTTTTTAACCCCCAGCTTATATGACCTTGTCAGATTTAAAAACATAATGTTAGAAAAGTCATCCTTGCACACACATGTGCATGGGTACACATCAACACACATGCAAAAAGTACACATGGCATGCCAAAATTGTTCATGAAAATGTGAGAGAGAAATGAAATGGGGAGGAAATTCAAGTACTTTTTTTTTTAAAGACCCTTCTTAACGGAAAAAAATAAATAAAGGAAAAGAAAAAGAAAAGAAAGGCAAGAAAGGTGGGAAAAGAAAATGGCAAAATAATCAGATATCTTAAATAGATATATTTACTAATTAATCCAGTCCAATTAGACCAGGACAGCTGTCATTTCATGTTACGCTTTGCTATTGCTGGTTTTCAAATTCTAAAACTTGTAAAAATGAAACATATAATTCCTGGATTTTTATTTGAAGTTGCTCCTTAGTTTTATTAATGAAGACTCCTGAATGTAAGATAATGAAAATTTTGTTAAATTTCTGTTTAATACGATTAGAAAGTAGACTTTAAATATTTATAAAGAACAAAATAATATAATCAGCCAACAATATCAAGTCTCCTTTCACTAATTTTATCAAAACAAAATTTTACTATATATCATGCATTTATAGTGTAAGTATTCTATTCTATTCATGATATGTGACATCACCTCTGCAAACATTTGTTTTTTTAAACAAACATATACACACACATGCATATATATGTGTGTGTGTGTGTATATATATATATATACATATATATATATATATATATGTTATAAATGTTGATTCTCTATTAAAGTTTAAGATAAAAGCTCATTTAGTGAATACAGATATAAGAACTTTATTCTTATCTGTAAGGCATGTATATTATATTATATATAATATATAAATGCTAATTTACTTGAATGTGCCTTTCTTCACTCTACACAGAAAATAAGAAGGCTGTGCCATAAGAATGAACTGGGGGCAGGGGTTGTGTCTTAGTGGTAGAGTACTTGCCTAGCATGCGTGAGGCACTGGGTTCAATACTCAGCACCACATAAAAATAAAATATTGTATTCATCTACAATAAAAATAATTTCAAAAGAATGGACAAGTTGGAGTCATACCTACTCTCCCCTTTTTTTATATTGTCATCACAGAACAAAAGGAAATACTTGAAAATATTTCTCAGAGATTAACATGTCAATTCTCCAAAGATCTGACCCAAGGAAAGTAAAAAGTAAAGATATTCTTGGGTTTAGAAAATACTTTATCTCTGCATGCTACAAAACCCTCTCCTAAAACAGGTGTACGGTTAATTTCTAGTGTTTGTCAGGGAGTAAGTACACCACCTATGTGGCACTTCATCACCTTCAAGCACAGAAACCTTGTTATCTCAAATAAAACACTCTATAGACTTAATTCAAACATAAGACTACTTATGTTAATCCTTACTGGAAAGATGAAGGCAAAATTATACAAGCTAATTCCAAATCCTTGCTCATTTTTCTTCAATGGAACATTACTAAGATCTCAAGTAGTCTGCAGATCATACCAGTTTTTGGACACTTTGTGTTCTTTTGATTTATAGGTACTAATATTAGGACAGACTGATTCATGAGCCTCCTTTTCTTGGTTCTAGTTAGATGATATAAGACAAATCACAATAGTAATGCCATTAATTATATAAATCTTGAGGAAGTCTACATTTACCCTGCAATACAATTCTCAAAATATATGGTATTCACATTTAAAGAAACTATTATTTTAATAACATTTCTTTTATATCATTGAAGTTGTACAGACTTCTGGAAGATAAATGTCTAGATATAAATATCTTTGTTATTATTCCAATGTTGATTGTTACTTGAAAGACAAAAGAATAGATGAAGAGAAATAAAATGGCTTTCCTTAAATGCTTTCTTCAAGGCACAAACATTTGAAATTTTAAGCAGTTTTTGGCTCAAGAATACTCACAATTCTTTTTTTTATTGGCGCATTATAGTTGTACATAATAGCTGGGTTCATTTTAACATAATCATACATTTTACTATCATACATTTTACTACTATTTTACCCCATATCAGTCCCTAGTATGCCCATTTTCCTCCTTTTCTTTCTCTCCCTCATAATTCTTCCTCCTTTTTCTTCCTTCCTTCCTTCCCTCCTTCCTTCCCTCCCTCCTTCCTTCCTTCCTTCCTTCCTTCCTTCCTTCCTTCCTTCCTTCCTTCCTTCCTTCCTTCCTTCCTTCCTTCATATTGGGATTAAACCCAGGGGTGCTTAAACACTCAGCCATATCCCCAGCCCTTTTTAATGTGTGTGTGTGTGTGTATACACAAACAAACTCCATTGTGTATATATGCCATATCTTTATCTATTCATCTCTCTCTCTCTCTCTCTCTCTCTCTCTCTCTCTCTCTCTATGTGTGTGTGTGTGTGTGTGTGTGTATTTTTTTTTTGGGGGGGGGACAGGGCCTCACTAAGTTGTTTGGGGCCTTGTGAAGTTGCTAAGGCTGGCTTTGAACTTGCAATCTTCCTTCCTTAGCCTCCCAAGCTGCTCAAATTACAGGTGTGTACCACTGTTCTTGGCCCTTCATCTTTTTTCTCTTTCCACATTTTTCTTGGTGCATTATAGCTGTATATAATGATGGAATGTGTTGTTACATATTGGTACATGCACACAATATAACAATATGATTTGGCCAATGTCACTCCCAACATCCCTGCCCATTCCTTTCCTCTACTGATCTCCCTTCAATTTTGTGAAATCAGCAGGTCTTTAGTCTTCTTTTTCTTTTTTCTTTGTAACTTCCCCATATGAGAGAAACCATACTACCCTTGACCTGAGTTTGTCTTATTTAATTTAATATAATGATCTCAAGTCTCATTTATTTTCCTGCAAATGACATAATTTCATTTTCTTTGTGGCTGAACAAACTCCATTGTGTATATATGCCATATCTTTATCTATTCATCTGTTGGTGGACACCTAGACTGGTTCCATAGTTTGGCTCTTATGAATTTGTGTTGCTATAAACATGGGTATGCATGTATCACTATAGTATGATGACATTAATTATTCAGGATAAATACTGAAGAGTGGTATAGCTGGGTCATAGGGTGATTCCATGCGTAATCTTTTAAGGAATTTCCATACTGATTTTCAGAGTGAATGTACTAAATTACAATCCCATTAACAGTGTATAAGTGCATTTTTCTCTGTATCTTCTCCAATATTTATTAATATTTAATTCTTGAGGACTTCCACTGACTGTTATGAGATGAAATCTCAATATAGTTTTGATTTGCTTTTTCCTGTTTGCTAATTATATTGAACATTTTTCATATATTTGTTGGCCATTTGTATCTCCTCTTTTGAGAAATGTCTGATTAATTCATTTTCCCATTTATTAATTGGGTTTTTGGTGTTAAGTTTCTTGAGTTCTTTGTATGTTCTAGATATTAATCCTGGGTCAGAGAGTAGTTAGCCAAGATTTTCTCCCTCTCTGCAGGTTGTCTCTTTACATTCCTAATTGTTTCCTTTGCTGTACATAAACTTTTTAAAAGTGTCCCATTTATTAACTCTTGGCATTATTTCTTGAGCTTTAGGGGTCCTATTGAGAAAATTGTTGCCTGTGCTTATATGTCTTCTCTTGATAATTCTTAAAAATTAATGAACTATGGAAAACAATGACTTTGATGGCTTTGGCTTTGTGTCCAAACAATTAACACAATTCCAGTAGTCTTTCTAGATTTCAGTTTCCCTAATCCACCATGATTGTGCATGTGCACATATATACACATGTGCACACAAACACACACATCATGACTCACCACCAAACTGTGGAGACTATGACTGTTCTCCTATGGGGGGGGATGATGAGATTTCCCTGCAGACGGGTAGAACTTTAGATGCTGGAGTCTAATTGACTGAAGGAGAACAATTAGACAACACAGAGAATTAAACAGAAATGGGATGGATATATGTTTAATTTAAATCCAGATAGAATATTTCTATGATGATAAACCAAGATCTCCTCAATTTTGTTATTTCATTTTCCTTCACACTAGATTTTATAAAAATATCTTTTTAGTTATCAATAGACCTTTATTTAATTTATTTATATGCAGTATTAAGAATTGAACCTAATGCCTCAAACATGCTAGGCAAGCACTCTACCATTGAGCCACAACTTTAGTCCCACAGTAGACTTTTTTTTTTTAAATGCTTCTCTCTAGTGCTAATTATTGCCACCCCAACCTTTGTATTAGATTTTTTTCTGAGGTATTATTATGTACTTGTACTACTTATTTAAGTCTTGGTCCTTAGTTGATAGTTAGGAAAATATCCTGTCCAGCCTAACCTTTGCATTTTATTTTTTTTTTCTTTAGAAAATGTGTTGCAAATTCATCTACTTCTTGTTACATCAGTTCTTGTCATGCAACTTTGTATTTCTCCCATAGACTTCCAAAAATTTGAATTTAGATGGAAACAAAGCTCACAAGAAAGGAGTCATTTATGTGATCAGGGGAATCATGTATCTCGCAATGTCTTAAGTCATCCCGAACAATTGATTGGGCTCCACAAAACAGGTTACAATGAAACCCAATGACTTCCATAGGGTGGCTTGAGATCAGAGGAGACCTTTGCTTTACAAAATAGCCTTCAAACTACTGTTATATTTATTTTCTATCTATACAAATCAAGTATTTGTACTTGGATTTAGAGGTATCTGTACTTACTTAAGTAAAAAAAAACTTCAAAATTAAAAGTCAATATACTCCACACCAAGGAAAACTTCTATATAAAACCTGAGTGCATTATAAGAAATTAACATTATTTTCTTAAAAAAATCATTAAAATCTGGCATGAAATTTGAAAGAATAAATATTAAATGTGGGAATTATTTCTTCATCCACAGCATTAATGTGAATACCTAAGTGTTTACAGAACCCATTCCTCATTATTTAGCAACATTTTTATCGAGTTTATCTTTCTAACTAAGTCCTCCTTTTTCTTTTTGGAATATTGTCTGCTGCTTTATGACTTCATTTCCACCAAGTTTCAACAATAGATGAGTGAACGAAGAGAAAAATATAATTCAAGGCAGCCACGGACTTTTTTCCCAAAATCTTTTTAATTCAATAGTTTTCAACATAATTAAAACATTGAAATGATAAGGTGGATGACTACATAATTTATAAAAAGACCATTTGTATATCCACAATAAATTAATTTAAAAAAATAATTATGCATAACTGGCAAAAATATCAATAGAGAGAAGGGAACAGAGGATGGGGGAAGGGAAAAAGAAGGAGAAGTCCTGGGGTCTGAATTAGAACAAGATATATTCCACGCTTGTATAATTATGTAAAAATAGATTCTACTGTTATGTATAACTAACAAGAACCACTAAAAAGTATCCATAAAAAAAGGACTGAATGAGCCTAAACTGACACAATTAAGATTTGTTAGATTTTCAAGCTTGTGTTCATGTAATTGCTATAAAATGCATGATTTCCATAGTTGTAAAACCATCTATAAGAGATCCATTACCATTGGTAGGGGAAGAAAACCAAACAAGAAAGAAATAAAAAAAAAAGGGGAGGCCAAAATGTGTGCTTAAAAGGTTGAAACCCTTCTTGCTAATAACTCCTACATAGTGGTTATTTTTACATGACCTGGTACCTTGGGTCTTTTCCGTTCCAAATATCTTTAACTTCCGGAGTGATTACAAATGGGGGAAATACCAGTGGTGTCTTCAGGGCTTTGAACCAAATGAGATAATGTGGCAAGATGCTAAGTTCGATGTTTAATGCGATCCTCAGATTCATTATTACCCAATTATAGCTTCAGGGGATCCTTCACAAATAAGAAAAGTACAACCATGAAAATGCACGTGGATCTTGTCTACTCCCTGAATTAGGCAAGTCTGGTTTGGCAGGAGTCCTCACTGCTGGAGCAAAACAGCACAGGTCCCTCTTGAGGAAGACAGGAAACTCCCTGAGCTTCTGAGTCAAAGCTAATAAAGGGATGTAAGTCTGTCACCACCCCAAGCAGTGGCGGAGGCACAGAGATTAAAAAGGCAGAGCTGTGTCTTGCCCAGACACAACGAGGATGACGAGAAAAACCAACAATTTGGAAGTCTTTTTCTACTCGTATTACCTCTTTCACATATTTTACTTCGGTTTCTACAAGCTCAGCTCTTCTTCTTGTTCTCCTTACTAGCAACAAGGAATATTTCAACAGTTTCTTAATGATTGTCTTCTGTCTTCCACGTTGGCCTCAGAATTGTGTTACTAATCGTGTCTGAATCTTAATATGCTCCTGCTTAAAAACCTTTAGTGATTGTTCATGGAGTAAAGCTGTTTGCAAGGCTCTTTGCCATTTCATCCCATCCCACCCTACAGTTAGAATCCTCCTCATGTGAACGCCCACCCCTAGTCTGATACTCTAATGCAGAGCCACAATAGGATACTTAGGTTTCCGAAAACACCTACCCTGTTGCTTGTGGTGCTGTATTTCCACAGAGTTAACTATCCAACTATCAATGGCCTACCTGTTTTCGAAGTTTGGTTCATATATTATCTCCTCCCTGAAGAATTTAGATACCACAGATAGAATTCTTTTATCCTTTCCTTATAGAACATTTTGCCTTGTGTGAACATTAATAATAAATCTAAGTCACTCCTTATCTTGTATAAAATAGCATAGGTCTCATATTTGCTCATTTGAATTGTTCGTCTGTAGCCATTAAGTATGAGAATTGGATTCAGTTCATTCTGTTGTTTTTCCCCTTAATACCATTACTCCCTCCACCATACCCCCGCCCCTCATTTGCCTTTCTCTACTGTTCTCCCTGAAAGCAGAACATCTTGAATGAAATGTGTTTGAGAAGGGCTGGCATGTAACTCAGTGGTATAACACTTGCCCGGCAAGCATGAGGCTCTGGATCCAACCCCCAGCACTGCAAGCAAAACAAAAACAAACAAAAAAATTTACAAATAACCAAAGATATATCTGAGAAAGCAAACTGAATTCTACATTTCTCATAATTCCTTTTCTCCCTAAATCATTTCCCTAAAAACTTCATCTCTTTCTGCGGAGTTCACTTCTATTCTCTCTATTGTCTCTCTTCCTTTTCCGGTCAGCCAAGCTAAATTTTACTTAAGCTTTTAGGCCTTAATTCCCTAGAGTTTACTGAGTCCTTCCTCTTACACTTCTCTAGTTAGTACTTTTTCTTTGGTTCCTAAGAAAATATTGACTGGAGGAAAGTACATTCACAGCAGGTTTTTAAAAAAGTTCCTAGATAACATCTCCACAAAGACTTAATCATTCTTGGATCCTACTTATAGGATATGTCGGGGACCATAGAATGTTCCATAGCAATTTGATGAAAGTCACCAGGAACCAGCACCTTAGTTTTTAGAAAACTTTGCTCTTGACCAAATAGGATTAAGACTGTTTAAAAGTGTAATTCGTTTGAATTTCCTTTTTCTTTCAGGCACCTGCCTATAGTGCTTATTTTGTCTAGTTGAAAAACATCTGACTTGCTACAGGGAAAAATATTAACTTATTTAATGTTTGCCACAATTAAAAAAAATTTTAAAGGATTAGAATTTTGAATGAAAAACTATTTCCAGAAATGAAAACATTGAGAAGAACCTGATTGCAGAACAGCAACACCTTACTTTCCAGCCAGTGAAACTTTATACTGCCTTGAGCTGCAGAAATGTGTTACCTTGCCTACTACCATGAATTCTAGCTAAAACCCTGCAGCACTTCACAGGGAGCTGCAAAGGACAGAGAAAGGAAGAAAAAGACAGATTCAGTGGCACAAAACAGTGCTACATGTCACACCTGACTCAGCAGGATGGTCTGGTCACATGCAGACCGATTTCTCATTTTTGTTCTCTTACTTAGGCCACTTTCCTAGTCTAGATAACCACTCCTATCACCCCTCAGTCACCTCCCTCTCTGTACTACTGTAAAAGCTTAACTTCTCACCCTTGGAAATAATAATTCTATCCAATAGAATAATTATTTATTTTATTTTTAAATATCATTATTGGCTTTTAAATAAGAAGATTATTTTTAAATTGTCTAGAAACACCCTTGGTTGCCTACAGATTACTTTCCACTCTCTTTCCTTCCTAAAAAGAATTCTGACCTTTTTTCCCCCAAGTATATGACTCCTCTAAAGTCTTGTTTTTCAGAAAATCTGACTCCACCACTGGTATAGAAGCAAGTGTAATCTGTTATACCATTGTCTTACTGGTTGCTGACACTCAGGGATGAGACAGTGACACTGTGAGCACATTTTGGTCAGTGAGAGAGAGAAGAGAAGAGAAGAGAAGAGAAGAGAAGAGAAGGGGAACAGAGCATGTGGGGAGTTTCTTCGATTTAGGCACAAGATGTCTTTCTTCTTCCTTGAGACATCACCACTGCATGATATAAGATTCCTGTCATTGGTCTTGTTATCTGCCTCAGGATAAAAATAGAAATCAAAGACTGAAAAACAGAGGGAGTAGGGTTGAAATCAACCTGTTCCCAGAAGGCATATTTAGGCAGGTAGCTCTACCATCAGTCCAACCCTGGTTTACTGTTCACATGAGAAAATACATCTGCTTATCATTCCAACTACTTTAATTGATATATGCCTTGCAAATGAAAATAACCTAGCTGGTACAAAGGTGCACAAAAGTAAAGCCCCAATGATATCCATAGAGACTTCATAGTAATCTCACTCAGTGAGGTTATATGAGTCTATAACATTGAAACTGTGTTGAAGAACTTTGTCTCCAGTGCCCAGATTAGTTGTTCGTCTTCTACCAAGTGAGAAAAATTCTTGAAAACGGTACCATTTAAATTGCCCTTTTATAGAATTGCAAAATCCACCCTGACGCACTGCCTTTGACATCTGCCTACCTAGAACTGTAAAGAATTAATATTTTACCAGAGAAAAAAAAGAGCAAAACCTTTCAACTTTGAGACATAAAAGAGCATAGGGGAAAGAAGGGCAGAACTGCACAACGCGCATCACCTGCTTCTGTTTTACCTGCAGGCAAACCTGACATCTCACATATGCTTACATGCTTATTCATGTGCAACTGTGAAATGAGCATGTTATATTTCAATGAGCAATCATTGTTCTTTCTTTGTTTTGTTTTGTTTGGTCACACATTTACTCCACCAGTCTTTACTAAGGGCATAAGATATTACTCTAACCCTGGTGGAAAAGGGATTTGTCAGACAGATTTCTGCAAGCACAGTTTCCAGGGCAACCGTGAAGAGAAGATGGGACCCTGAAATCAATATGGGAAGGACAGAAAAATGGTGCAGGTAACAGTGCCCACCACCCTTTCTCCAATAGAGTAGCTAAGTTTAGCATAGACACATCATTTACCATACAGTAATGGTCAGGGAACTCTGTAGGACTCAGGTGCTCTTCCTTAACACATTTCTATATCTGGCCTTCCTGGAAACTATCACCGTGAGTGCTAGTTTATTACAAAGTTCTTCAACTCGGTTTTAATGTTGTAGACTTATATAAAGAAGCTGTTAAAATGTGAAGAAATACTTCATTGTAGTCTATTTCTAGCAAAGTTACTTCTTTGTTTTTCCTCTGTCACAGTCACAACCCTCAACAATGATCAAAGTAAGGCTGGAGGTGTAGTTCAGTTGTAGAGTGCTTGCATAACATGTGTGAGGCCCTGGGTTGATTCCCAGCACTGCAAAATAGTAGTATAGTAGTAGTAGTAGTAAGAATAACAATAACAATAATATAATGACCAAAAGAGTCTCATGCATGGTGAAGTCTGAGCCCCTGCTAATAAAGAAGCTCTCTAGAATCTTTCAGAATTTTGCTCTCAAGCCTGGGCCCAAGTTTAGCTTCTATTTACTTTGAACTGTTTTATTTAGGGCTACCAAATAATTAAAGTTATGATGGGAAAACTCTTGATGATCACAGCCATTCTGCTACTTACTATGACATGAATAATAATAATAAGCACAAATATTTATTGAACATTTTTTTCTACTCCATGCACTGAATTAATCTGTTAGCATGTTATTTGACTTCCACAGTTGTTTTCTGTGGTAGATAGCATTATGTTGTCCATATTACACATGATAAAACTGAGGCACATTAAAATCAAATAGCTTTCTCATGATCTCATAATCTTTTCCTTGATCCTACCAGAACATAAAAGAAATATAAGTGGATATATGACCTTAATACCACACTTAAGGGAGAACTACACTGCTGTGTAATTTTTTTCAGGAATTGGATTATCAAGGTTCTAGAGGACAAAGAGGGGTTGGGAATTTTAAACATCTGTATAACTTGTTGCTTAGCCCTTAAATAATTCTCAGTCTCATCAGGTAGACCAGAATAGACAGGAAAGGGTTAATGTCAGTTCCAAGTGATGTGATATGTAGCTAAATGTATTATCATATGAAATGATTTACAGTAGGATATCTATATGTGAAAGGTGCTCATACTTCATCCCTGAATGAATAGGCCCAAGAGGAGGCATCCAGACACATTCAGACACATTAACTAAAGTGATTCCCTTCTTCAATGTCAGAATAAGAAATTTGATAAATACTGCCTGAAATAGATTGGCACCAAAAGACCCTGGACATCTCAGGATTCATTTTCTAAGGCTGTACTTCCCATATTTCTTTAAAATGACAGAGATAGAATAGTAGCAGAAAATAGAAGCACAAAACCAAATGTATGCCTTTTCTTCTGTGGTTCATGCCTCTGTTCCACTCTGCGGCACTGGGATGCTATCACCTTTCACCTCTACCTGTTGAAATCCTTCCCCTCCAGCTCAAATAACAGAACTTCTGTTAAGTCTACTAGATCCTTGTTTTGACATGATATCCTTCTCCTCTGGATCCCCCTCATCCTTTGAGCTTCTCTAATGGCCTCATATTTTCTAGTTTTTGGTTAGAGTTATTTGTTCACTTCCCTGCTACTTCAGCTGAAAGTGTCAATCCTCATTTTCCCAGCTTCTCTTGCAGCTTCTCAAGCATGTAACATGGAGAGAGCCAATAAGATGCTTCTACTTAAGCTTTTGCAACAGGAATTAGTGACAGGATTCTTCAGCAGAAGTAGTTGAGAATCTGTGTTGGAGGGGATGGCAGCAGTAACATTCAGCAATGGAATCATCCTCAGAAGTGGTGTTTATGATGTGGAGCCAGAGAGGGTCACAGGGCACGGTGCATATTCTATGCCCAATGGCAGTGACAGTTGTGTCTATATGGTTCCAGTTTTATGGCATAGATTGTCTCTAGTCTTAGCTGCACCCAGCCTCATTGTCCCTTTTAACTTGTACTTCTGGAGACTACCTACTATGATTGCATGCTCCCCAGTCCATCAGCATCTTTTCAAGAAATTTCTTTATGCTTAAATCAACCAGAGATTGTTTTCAACACTTATGCTAAGGACCCTGGCAGGTATATTCCTTTAAAATGTTGTTTTCTTTTTGTGCTGTTAGTAAAATACAATATAGGTATTTTCATAACTACAAGGATTGGCACTCTATCAGTTATCTATTACCAATGGAAAACTTCATAGGTTGTTTGCATAAGATGGGGATATTTATTAGAATCAATAAAATCAACACATCTGTATCATACCGAGTTTATTTCATGTTCTTGACCCTTTCTCATCTGAAAAGTATAAGAAATAATTAAATAAAACTAAGCTGTAATTTGCATTCTCTAAGTAGATGTTGGAGAAGAAAGTATGTTATTATCCTTACTCTTAGCAATCCAAAGTTTGAAAAATCTGTGCAATTTCCCCCTCTTTAGCAAGATTACTCTTGAATCTTTTGTGTATTAAGAGATTTATAAACAGGTACAGTGGTGCCCTGTAATCCCAGTGGCTCGGGGAGATGAGACAGAAGGATAATGAGGTTAAAGCCAGCCTCAGCAATGGCAAGGCACTAAGCAACTCAGTGAGTCCCTGTCTCTACATAAAATACAAAATACGGCTGGGTATGTGGCTCAATGGTCGAGTCTCCCTGAGTTCAATTCCCAGTACCCCCACCCCCCCAAAAAAAAGAGATTTAAAAATTATTTATTAAATGGAAAAATGGGCATGCCTTACTAAATGTTCATACTGATTACTTACTCATTTGTGACACTCATGATAGTGCAGCCTAACATTCATATCATGACTATGTTTTTTTTTTTTTTTTTTTGTGTGTGTGTGTGTGTGTGTGTGTGGTGCTGGGGATTGAACCCAAGACCTTGTGCATGCCAGGCAAGCATTCTACCAACTGAGCTATATCCCCAGCCTATGATTATTTTTTAAAAAAACTTCTTTATTTTCAGTATCTTACATGATCTTTAAACCAAGTCTAGGAAGTACTACTTTGTAAGTCAAAGGTCTAGGAGGCATTGCATTCATGCTTTTCAAAAATTATGTTCTAGTATTAAGTGATTAGCCTGAGATCACCCAAACTAGTTAGTGAAAAGCCAGCACTAGGCTGTGGTCTTTTGACCCTGAGAAAGTTGTTCTGTCTGACTCAGAGGACTGAAATGAGCTCATCAGTCAATCATATGTCAGCCAAGTATTTTTTTAAGCATCTGTAGGGACCCTAATATTGTCCTAACCCCTGCCACTGGAGATACACAAGAAACATTTAACAGGGTCATTGACAGCAAATACCTTACACTTCAAATTATCCCCCATGTAAAAATCCAAAGAAGATCCTAAAGGAAAAGAAGAAAAGGGGGAAGAAGGAGAGATTTCCAGAGATTTCTCATTTCTGCAGAAAAAGGAGAGAGATGACTCAGCAGGTCTCTGCTACCTCCTCAGTCATGTAATTAATAGTCTTAAGTGTGGAACACAGTTTAAGTAAAAGAAAGAACATAGTTTAAGTAAAATTGTGAATTTGGAGGAATCTATTTCCATTAACCACATTTTACAGTTTCTTCTCCCTTTGATAATCCCCTTGATCTTCTCTTCCCTGGCCACATCTAATACTCTCTACAGTCTATCAGACTCTGGGAAACTGTTTTCTAAGCTTCTTTACAGTAAGTTGTTAATGACTGATAATAGTTTAATATGTTACCTGCCCCAGCAGAGCCTTCAAAGTCTTAATGAAGAAGAATTACTTGGGACCAGAGGCATCTTTTTAGCTAATGCTTTTCATTTGAGTACAACTTTTCTCCTTTCTGCTCAAGAGCATACCTCCTAAAGACATTCACATGAATATACACTTTGACCAGCCAGTTCTCTTCCTATTTCTCAGGGGCACAGTTCCCTTATTCCTGTTCTGTTTCTGTGTCCCTGAGCAATCTGTCTCATATCTGCAGTCACACTTGGCAGCTGCTTTACAAGGTTGTCAGAGATTGAAATATAGGTCATGCTTCCAGCAAGAGCATCAGGGTCCATGGATTGTTCTTTGAATGGATTCAGGGCCAGCTTTGTACTTGCTTGCCTCATTGAATGCTCCTGGGGTTGTTGGATTGCCTCAAGGCCTAAAGTCAGAAGGTTATGGAGTTGATTTGGAGTCTCAGACATCATTATCTTTTGTCACTGATTTAGTCACCAGTAATTTTTCTGGGTTAGAAATAAATTCTTTGTCTCCCTGAAGGCTTTGCATGTGTTATTATATCGCAGGTCAAAGGAAGAAAGGAAATAGAGTGTTGTGACAAAATATTTGTTGAAAACTACACATACAAATAATGAGTTTTGACTCTAAAGGTAAGTGTTTACTACAATCTATTTTTAATGATGTAGGGAGAAGACTATGTCTGGCAATATTGCTGTTAGGAATTATGGGCAAAGATATTAACAAACAAAAACTGCCAATCACAATAAGCTCTATAAATTTCTTTGATATTCAGAAAGAAAAAAGTAAGTTTGGGTTGTACTTTGTCTAGAGAATTTCTGTCTCTGCACAGTTGTCTATGGATTGTTTAAATATCACCAATATCAATGCTTCATATATAAAAATTAAAGAATATGGATATATTATATATACATACTTTACATATGTCTTTATCCCTCAGTACTCATGGGCTAATTGGTTCTAGGATCCCCAGGGGTACTAAAATCCATGGATGTTTAAATTCCCCATGTAAAATAATGTAGTATTTGCATATAACATATGGATACACTCCTTTATGCTTTACATTGTCTCTATATTCCTCATAATGCTTACTATAATACAAATGCTTTGTACAGAGTTGTATTGTTTAAGGGAAAATGACCAAACCAAAAAGTTTGCATATGTTCAGTACAGAAAAAAAGTTCTCTTTTAAGTATTATTCTTGTTTTTAAAATTGAAAGATTAATGTATTCATATATTTCCTCTTTTGACCCCCCCTGCCCA
Source organism: Spermophilus citellus (assembly GCF_964194105.1). Lineage (NCBI taxonomy): Eukaryota > Metazoa > Chordata > Mammalia > Rodentia > Sciuridae > Spermophilus > Spermophilus citellus. The sequence goes on along the minus strand of NC_138182.1, from coordinate 248,617,428 downwards.
TTTGAGTACAATCAAACCTGATTAAAAAACCTTCAGATCCTTTTATGTTGTGTTTTCCTAATAGTACTCTTGCTGAACTTCAGCCTCTCTGATTGGAATGCTATCCAACAAATTGTATTATTAAATAAAATCAGCAACACCACTTAAAAGCTCCATAGTTTCAAAATTTCCCTTTTTAAAATTTTGTCTCACTGTTTTTTAGAATATATCTTTGCCTATATTCTCAAGTTTTCTCTATCTTAAAGGTCTCTTTCTAATCATGGTTATTGCCTCCTCCTTCCTTTTTCCTAAAGGGAACATAGCTTCATTGCTCAGCACATTGGGTGCTCTGTTAATATGTCTGTTCACATGCACTTCCTGTCTCTAAAATGCGAGCCATTTTCTTTAAATTTTATTTGTTTTTTTACTAGAAGTTTATCAAATAAGAAAGTGGTGTTTTAATTTCACTCTCTGTTGCCTCTCAATATTTCTTTTACTCCTTTCATTCATTGGTTGCCAGTTCTGCCTACTATTTTATCATGTTCATCATGGTTTTCATTTTCTTTCAATTTTTTAATTTGCAAAAATCTTTTGAAGTAGAAAATGTTCTTTCGACTAGTCATCAAATGATACGAAAGTAAAAAAAAAAAAAGAGAGAGAGAGAGATGGAGGCCATATGTAATTAATGAAAGAAAAAACTAAGGATCCAAAATGGTGGGCTAGAGGGAGGCTACAATCTATGTCACTTCATGACCTAGGATTCAAGTAGTGGGAATATTATTTCTCTGTTAGTTATTAGAGGACTCTGGACAGCTGCTGTCATGGAGAAATCACTGCTGCTGTACCCCTGCAGGTCTCTAGGCCTCAATATCAGTGCAGGGTTCCTGGCCACTTGCCCACACTCAGGACTTATGGCCACCACTCCTGTGTGGACTCCCATCTACCAAAGTGGGGCTCCCCTGGTTGCCTTCATTGTGGAACACTGCAACAACTGTGATAATCCCCTACATGTGGTAGCCTGCACCTAGGGACACTGCACAGTGTCTAGAGATAGCTGCCAGCCACAACACTGCATACCACAGAGCTGCATCTCTGAACACACCACCCAATGCCACTGCTTGGCCCCATCTGACCTGACACCCAATTGCTGAAAGTAGTTGTTTCTATCTTGGGACACCTTTGTTGCCATGTTTAGTTGGGGCAACTCCCAGCTTGGGACACTGGCTGGAGGTTAGAAGCAATATCAAGATACCAGTAGTCCCCAAATCTCCCCTCTCCCTTGCGGCTGCTAGCCCGGCACAGTGCTTGCAGCTATGTGCTAGTCTGTAGCTCACAAAACCTAGTCCTGAACTACCCAAAACAAAACAGCTCTCTACAAAGGTACACAGCCTCTAGAAAGCAGCCCACAAGACCTCCCGAGAGAGAGAGGTTCCTGATTAGGAACTAGAAAGGTAGGGAGTGAGTGAGATACAGTTTAGAGACTAAATTAAAGACCACAAATTGTGAGGTCTACAGGTGATATAAGTAGATAAGATCAGGTGTTCACATCACATGAGTGGGCCCCAAAGGAGATCCTTGGGGTGCAGTCTCCAAATGGGGACTGGCAAGTGCTATGCCCTATCTCCAGGAGCTCTGCCCCCAAGACCAACCCTCCCACTCTAATAACCTTCACCTTCCTGAAGGTGAAGATATCAGCAAACAACCCCACCTATTGGGTGAGAAGGGAAAGATACTGATCTCCAATAAAAACAATCCTTGTATCTTCCTTTGAAATTTTTTTTTCTCTTTTCACTCTCTTCTCCCACACTCACATCCCCAACTTGTGAAACCAAGTACTTTTCATGAATTAGGCTACTCAGGACTGGGATGTATGGACAGTATATTACAGTTGTGTTGTATATTCTTTTATCTCCCATTTTTACATTTTAAAATTTTCTTAATATTTCTGTTTGTTTGGTTTTTGTCCTCTCTCTATTGTCTTCCCGCCTCCTTGTCTCCACAAAATCACTTTCTCTTTTTTCTGCTACTAGCCAACTTCTTTAGATTCCTTTTTCACACTTCCTAAGATCTAATAACTCTATATCCTCACCTCCTGCCTCTTTAACATCTCATCCTACACTTTACCCCAGGCTCTATTTTTGTCCACCATCAAAAACTGTAGACCCTTTTGGAAACCTACTGTTTATATTGTAGATAATAACTGAACTCACCATTTCTATATATTGTGACAAAATCGTAAACGTCTTAATAGCAGCTATGTGATTTAAGTCTGCATATTGTTTGTATTGGGATCTGTTAATATCGTTCTCCCCCTTAAAGGAGAGGTATTAGAACCCTGCAGGGACACTCTAAGCTTATAGGGAAAAACTGTAATGCCTCAGATCTGCAGTGCTAGAAGAGAAGACATACAAAAACATGAGAAAACAAGGGGAGAAAGTGCCCCAAACAAACCAAGATGCTACATTATTAGAATCCATGGCCAGCACAACAGAAGAAATGACAGAAAAGAAGTTCAGGATATATATAATTAAAATATTCTGTGAATTAAAGGATGATATAAGAGAGCAAATACAGGCAGCTAAACATCATTTTGATAAAGCACCACAAACAGATTAGATCACTTGAAAGATAAGACCTCAGACAATGAAGACTAAATATTTAATCTTGAAAATAATGTTGACTACACTGTGAAGATGGTAAGAAACCATGAGCAGAACATTCAAGAATTATGGGATGAGATAAAAAGACCAAATTAAGAATTATTGGGATAGAGGAAGGCATAGAGTTACAAATCAAAGGAATGAACAATCTATTCAATGAAATAATATCAGAAAAATTTCCAAACATGAAGAATGAATTGAAATATCAAATACAAGAGGCTTTACAGGACACCAAATTTACAAAACCACAACAGATCCACACCAAGCCACATTATAATGAAAATGCCTACCATACAGAATAAGCAGAGAAATTCGAAGCCATAGAGAAAGGATTCAGATTACATATAGGGGGAAACCAATTAGGATATCTACAGATTTTGCAACTCTGACCCTGAAAGCTAGAAAATCCTGGAACAACATATATCAAGCTCTGAAAAGAAAATGGGTGCCAAAGTAGAATCTAATATTCAGCAAAATTAAGCTTTAGCTTTGATGATGAAATAAAAACCTTTCAGGATAAACAAAAGTTAAACGAATTTACAACTAGAAAAACTGCACTACAGAACATCCTAGGCAAAATATTTTATGAGAGGAAATAAAAACAACAATGAAAATCAGCAAAAGGAGGTAAGGGAAAAACCAATCAAAGGAGAAACCAAGTTAAAGTTGAATACCAAAAATAAACAAAAATTACTGGGAATACAAATTAAAAGCAGAGCTGAAATCAATGAAATTGAAAGAAAAGAAACAATTGAAAAAATTGACAAAAATTTGGTTCTTTGAAAAAGTAAATAAAATTGATAAACCCTTAGCCATGATAACAAAAAGAAGGAAAGAGAAAACTCAAATTACTAACAATCATGATGAAAAGGAAATATCACAAAAGACACTACAGAAATACAAAAGATAATTAGAAATTATTTTGAAAATTTGTACTCCAAAAAAATAGAAAATATCAAAGGCATTGACAAATTTCTAAAGTCATATGAATTGCCCAAACTGAATCAGGATGATACACACAAGTTTAACAGATCAGTTTCAAGCAATGAAGTAGAAGATATCATCAGAAGCTTACAAACCAAGAACAACCCAGGACCAAGTGGATACAAAGCTGAGTTCTACAAGACTTTTAAAGAGGAACTAATACCAATACTTCTCATAGTATTTCATTTAATAATAAAAAGAGAGAACACTTCTAAACTCATTTTTTAGGCCAATAACACCCTGATTCCAAAACAAAAGGCACATCAAAGAAAGAAACCTTCAGACCAATATGTATAATGAAAATAGATGCAAAAATTCTCAATAAAATTATGGCAAATTAAATACAAAAACATGTCAAAAAGATAGTGGCCCATGATCAAATGGGGTTCATCTCAGGGATGCAAGGTTGTTTCAACATACGGAAATCAACAAACGTAATTCATCACATCAATAGACATAAAGACAAAAATCACACGATCCTCTCAATAGATGCAGAAAAAGCATTCAACAAAATACAGCACTCTTTCATGTTAAAAACACTAGAAAAACTAGGGATAATAGGAACATATATCAACATTGTAAAAGTTATGTATGCTAAGCCCCAGGCCAACATCATTCTAAATGGAGAAAAATTGAAAGTATTCCCTCTAAAAACTGGAACAGGACAGGGATGCCCTCTTTCACTGCTTTTATTTAACATAGTTCTTGAAACTCTAGCCAGAGCAATTACATGAAAGAAATTTTAAAAATATGGATAGGAAAAGAAGAATTCAAATTAGCAATGTTTGCCAACGACATGATTCTATTCCTAGAGGATCCAAAATAATTTCACCAGAAAACTTTTAGAACCAATAAATGAATTCAGCAAAGTAGTAGGATATAAAACCAACTCCCTTAAGTCAAAAGGAGTGGGGGATGGGAAATCAAATTAGGGTTAATGAAGACCAGACTTCAGAGAGACTGAGATGGAAGAATTATTCAGGTATTGGGAGCAACTCTGTCAATGACTTCAAGGAAGGCACACGTAGGAGCAGAAAAGGGAAATTACGAATCAAAACAGAGTTCTTAATGGAGACTGTATGCAAATAATAATTTCCATAATAATTCTGTACCTAAGAACAATCTGTAGACCTGGAAAGGAACACTGGCTTTCTCAGTATAATATATTGGACAATGCCTCCACAGACTTATAGATAGCACCCTCAAACACGAGAAAAGCCATATTGATACATAACACATGCTGGAGATATTATTCCCAATTTTTTAAAAATGTGTTTATTATAAGAAAATATCTTGATTTCAATTGAAATCTATTAGATTTTTAAATCTAGGTGCTAGTTGGACTAAAATAATTCAGACAAAATTATTTTCACCAGTAATGCTGAAGTAGTGTAATTTTATATTCAAATGATTACTTTAAATAATATTTAGCTCCTAACTGAGCTCTGAGAACACACTATTAAATGGATTTGTGCAGTGAAAAATAGAAGCAACTTAAAGTTCATAAACAGAGTGGGGATAAGTAATTTAGGGTGGGTTGAAAAATGGAATGCTCTATAACAATGGAAGTGAGTTTTAACCACTTGTCATAATGTGCTGGTTTTGCTTTCAATAATTTATTTGTGTTTTATTGATGAATTATAATCACACAAAATAGAGGGATTCATTGTGACATATTCATATATACACATAATTTGATCAATTTTATTCCCCAGTGTGCCTCCCCTCCTGTGTTCTCTGCCATCCCCTCCCTTATCTAAGCTCTATTTTCATAAAGTTTCCCTTCTATTTTCATGAACTCTCCCCTCACTCTTTTTTCCCCCTAGCTTCCACATATGAGAGAAAACATATAATCCTTGACTTTCTGGTTCTGGCTTATTTTGCTTAACATGAAACTCTGATTCTATACATTTTCCTGCAAATGACATAATTTTGTTCTTCTTTATAACTGAAAAACTCCACTGTGTCTACATGCCATTTTTATTTTTGAGGAACCTCCATACTGATTTCCACAGTGGTTTTACTAATTTACATTCCCACCAACAGTGTACAAGAGTTCCCTTCTCCCCTGCATCCTCGCCAGCATTTACTGTTATTTTGTATTCTTCATGATTGCTATTCTAACAGGAATGAGATGAAATCTCAGTGTGGTTTTGATTTGCATTTCCCTGATGGTTAAGGATGTGGAACATTTTTTCCCCATGTAATTGTTGGCCATTTGTACTTCTTTTTTTGAGAAGTATCTGTTTAATTCACTTGCCCATTTATTGATTGGGTTTTTTGTTTTTTTGGTGTTGAGTTTTGAGTTCTTTGTATAGTCTGGATATTAATTCTCTGTTGGAAAAGCAGCTGAAAAAGATTTTCTCCCATTCTAAAGGCTCTCTCTTCATACTTTAATTGTTTCTTTTGCTGTGCAGAAGGTTTTTAATTTGATGCTATCCCATTTATCAATTCTTTGGATTATTTCCTGAGCTTTAGGAGTTCTATTGAGGAAGTTGCTGCCTGTCCTTATATATGTTGTAGTGTTGACCCTACATTTTCTTTTAGCAGCTGCAAAGTTTTTGGTTTTATTCCTAGGTTTTTGATCCATTTTGAGTTGACTTTGTGCAGGGAGAGAAGTAAGGATTTAGTTTCATCCTTTTTCATAGAGTTATACAGTTTCCCAGTACCATTTGTTTAAAGGGCTGTTTTTTCCCTACATATGTTTTTGGCTACTTGTAATAAACTGGATGAATCCTCAAGTTATTTAACTGAATGGATTTTTTTAATTGATAAAGGAATGAGCTCAGGATCATTCCAGTTATTTAAGCATCTGAAATAAGAAATCTTGGTAATGTATTATTTACACATGAATATGTAGAAATAAATTTTAAGGATCAGATTACTACTTTAAAAATATTGGATTACTTGTTATCACTCAGAACAGTCAGGGAGACTTAATGATTTAGGAGTCTTGAAGGAATTTAACTTATGGGGGAAATGGGTATTTAACTATGTAGTATACACATGTATACATTACATAAAATCTTCATATATGTATGATAAAGTTAGTAATTCCTTTTGTGATGTAGTGCTTTTTATCTAAGAAGCAATTCTATGTTAGTTGGTAATTTGAAGAATCAGGAGTTTCAAAATGCATGTTAAATACTCGAGGTCTCTGCCAGCACCTGATGGCTAAGTGAATTGTTAGAAGGCTAAGAGCATTATTTCAGTCGGCTGGCAATTGATACCAATCATCGCAGCTGACTTTTTCACCTAGCAATCTGTGCCAATTGTTACCATGGGTGAAGTGAGCCAATTGCTGAGACCAGGTTTTATTAATTTACATTAAAATTTGTCCTTAAACAGACATATTGGGGAATTAAGAAAATAAAAAGGACAAACCAAAAATACCAAAAGGAATTTAGAATATTTTGAAGCCAGTGCTTTCGTTTCAAAACATAAACCTTTATTCAGAGTGATTGGAAATCAAAAGCCTATTGAGCGCACATCATTTCTGGCAATTGTATAATTCATAAATAGACAAATAGCTTAAGAAACATGATGAAAAAAATGTACTCCCAAGGAGGTATCATCTTTGCCAAGTTGACTGCTGAGATCATAAACCAGTGACAATAGGGGTTAATAACAGAAATGTTGGTAGTCCTCTACTTATAATAGAATGAACAGTGCTGCTATAATTACAATTTTCTTTTTTTCCTGCTATATAGAAATGAATCAATATCCAAGTAGAGAGGGATAAAAAATGTCTTCAATAATTTGCTTTACTCTTCAAAAGAATTGGCTTCTTAGGTCTGCAAGTCAATTGTGTCATTCAAAATTATTACCAGGCTATTTATCAAATAGTGCAAATTAAAATTTGTTTTGGCCTATTAAAGGCTATTTTATGTGACTTTCAGCAGAGATTGAATAATCATGCACAATTTCCTTTTCTTTACCAGGTTACCATAAAGAGAATCAATATGTTATTTCAGTGGATATTCAGAAGAATCAACTTTCCATGTGATCTTTTTCTAAGTTATGTTGACACTAAGACTATTATATGTGGATGCTCCTTGCCTTAGTTTGTTTTTAATTAGGCCCACAGAAACATCTGATAAGTGACTATAGCAATAACTGATATATCTTGCATGGCCTGTTATTATTCCCAAAGAACATAATAATGAATCTGATCAGACTTGAATAGAACAGTTCCATAGCGCGAGTAAAACAATAAAATTGGACATGTATGCAATGTTTTAAAAATGGACATTTTACACATACCTGTGACTTAAAATAATTTTCTTTGGGTCACATAGCAAGTTGGCATGTCTAAGTTAAATCAATGTAGCTCTAAAATTCTGTGTGATTTTTAAAAATTTTCTTCATCTTGGGAATCTGTGGAGGAAGAAACTGGAATGAAGGACTGCTAGAATTTTGCACTGAATAAATCTTTTGAGAGGTGAGTAATATTTTAATACTGACTTTAAAACCTACATAATGAATTCAATTAGATCAAATTTAAAGTTGAAAATAAAAGCTGAAAAGGGAATCAAATTCTGAGATTTTGCAGATTTCTGTTTTTTCCTTCAATGAGTATTTCATTACTCTTCTCAAGTGTAGCAAAGCCTTTTTGAAGACTTATTGATTGATGTTCTTTCTGTGTAGTCCTTTACCCAACTAGCTAATATTCTCCTTCTCTCATTAACCTGACAGGTTTCTGCACTCTCATTCCATGGTCATTTTCTTCTCACTTCCTTCACTTCTCTTTCTAATTATCACTCTCTGGCTCCAAACTGTACTCATGGGAGTCCAGATTTTCACTTAAAATAGCTCTGAGATGGTAGGCATAAGATTCAATCTCTTCTTGGCTCATTCACTCATTCCCAAGAAACTATGCAAGGTAAGGTTTCTAAAACAAATATTAAAACTCCCCAAAAGATTCTAAAATTTCATTTTACTTGCAAACAACACCATAACTCCATGGCCAATAATATGAAGAAAAAGGTAGACTTTGTTAGTAGGCACCAGGTACTCTCCAGGAGTTTTATCTGTTTTAACTCATTTGGTCTTTTCATAACCCCATGAAATTGATACTATCTCTATTTTTATTTTACAGATGTAAAAACTGAGGTCCAAGAGATTAAGGACTTTACCAAGGGCTTCTATTTTTCCAGCCTCCACTCACTAGCTTCTCTGCAGCCTCTCCAAATGCCTCTTCACTAATTTTCTAAAACATGCAATAAAGAGAATGAAAAGAGTCAATACGCTTTTCAAACATTAATACCACTGGCTTCTTTTCTTCCTGAACACCTTGTCCATATGGAATAATGAAAAAAACACAGCTTCTACCTCTTTGTGATTTAACTCATTTTTCAGCTTAGGTTCCATTTCCCTGTAGATGGTATTCAATTTTACCAAGGCAACCTTAGTATCTCTCTAAGTGACACATTCTATTTATGGTGTCATGCAAATTTACTATCTTGCTAAATTCTCTAGTTTGACTCTGGAAAATGTCAATTTCCTGACATTCTCCTCATGCTTCACTTTCACTTTTGAAGAATTTCCTTATAAATTTGAAAGAAGTAAAGATGCTCACATGTACTTCTCTGGTTCCTACTATGAAGTTAGATTATAAGTTCCTTTTGCTTTTGGCATCTCTACCAAAATGCTGCTATTTGTTCCTTCTTGAAGGTGTTAATATTTATTTCTTCATCTTTGCTTTCACAAATAAATCTGTATTGGCTTATTGGAAAACTCCTAGTCTTCCTACATGTTGTAGGAACTGCATACAGACACCAAGATTCCTATACAATCAATTCAACATGCGGATGAGCCTAATGGCTTGTACTTCATTTGCATGAGATGGAGTGTTGTACTCTTTACATTTCAAGGGCTTTTTATGCATGTGTTGGGTCTTCCAAATTCTTATGTATTTCATGGTCACTAAAACAATACTAAATGATATAGAATTTAGAAAATCTGCACTGAAGAGGCATTAGCAATTCTTCAGTTCACTCTCTTCATTTCACATAAACAGAAGCTTATGTATTGGTTTTGAATTGGAAATTAATAGTATTAATTTCCAATTCATATATCAAGTTTCACAGCATTAATAATCTATAATATTCTAGACACTATAAGGTATTATCTTAAATTCCAGTCTGCCAGTGGAGTGATCATTTCCTACTATTTATAGATAAGGAAACTGAAACAGAGTTTCATAGCTTGTCCATAATCACAACTTTTAGTGGTGAAAACTGGGATTCAAGATCATTTTGTGGGAGACAACATGGCGGCCAGCGAGGAAACAGCACTGTCAGTACCTCTGCTGTAACAGGATCAGAAAGAATACACCCACAGGCGTCCTACTGAGAAACCTCTAGCAAAATTCAGCTGAAAGGAGACCTGCCTGGAACTAGTAAGTTTAATTGGAGGTGGCAGCGGGTCCCAGACGCCTGAACCTCGGCAACGCAGAGCTGGGACACAGTCCCGCCGGCTGCCGCCAAATGGCGGCAGTCCACACGTTGCGGTAAACAGAGAAGCGGGCGCTGTCTGCCTAGTCCCACGCCGGCGGTTCTGGGAACCGGCCCCAGCCGCTGGCTGCAGCGACCTTGGGGGCGGGCGCTACCTGCCTGGACGCATCCCGGTGGCTCGGTGAACTGGCCTTGGCCGCTGGTTGCAGCGACCTTGGGAGCGGGAGCTCCCTGCCTGGAACCAAGCCGGTGGCTCTGGGAAACGGCACGGCTGCTGGTTGCAGCGACCTAGGGGGCTGGCGCTACCTGCCTGGTCCCACGCTGCGGCTCGTTGAACCGGCCCCAGCCGCTGGTTGCAGCGACCTTGGGAGCGAGCGCTACCCGCCCGGACACACGCCGGCGGCTCGGTGAACCGGCCCCTGCCGCTGCCCATACGTTGCAGTGATTGTGGGAGCGGGCGCGGCCTGACTGGACCCGCGCTGGCGGCTCTGTGAACCTCCGCCAACAGCTGCTCACACGTTGCAGCCAGTTTAAGAGCGGGCACTGCCTGCCTGGGCCCCCGCCCATAGGGCTCTGTGAGTGGTCGTCAGCTGCCGCCAAACGCCCACTGCCCACACGTTGCAGCGACAGTGGGGACGGGCGCTGCCTGCCTGAGCCCGAGCCCGTCCAGCTCTGTAAATTGACACCAGCCGCAGACAGGCGGCCGCTGCCCACATGCTGCAGTGAGTGGGGGAGAGGGCACTGCCTATCCGGCTCCAGCAGGCCCAGATCTCTGAACCCCCTCTGGCGGTACAGGGCTCCAGACGACCACATCCAAACTGCCAGCCCAGAGCCACAAACGACCCCCGCCGGGCTAGGCAACAGGCCCCGCCCACAGGGCGAACAGCAGGAGTGGAGACCCGCCCAGTCCGGGTGGAAGATCTGCTGCACAGAGATTGAATCCCGACCACTGAGAGGAGGATCTTGGCCCGGTGGCCACAGCGCCATCTACTGGAAGAACAGTTAATCGCACTCTAGGGCTGCATTTATAAATTTTTTTTTTTTTCTTCTTTTTTTTTTTTTTTTTTTTTTTTCTTTTCTTTTTCTTGTTAATTTTTTTTAATTTAATTTTATTTTATCTTAATTTATTTTATTTTATTTTTTTTTATTTTTTTTATTAATTTTTTTATTATTAGTATTATTTTTTTTATTGTTACTGTCTTTTTTTAAATGATATTTTTAATCCATTTTATCTTATCTTATTTTATTCCATTTTTAAACTTCATCTCTCATTTCTATTACTATTATTTGTCCTTAAATTCTCTTTAATTCTCTATCCTTTTCTCTCTTTCCTTCTTTTCCTCTGTCTTTACATTTCTTTTCAATTTTCTTATTCCCCCTTCCTTGAATTCTACCTGCTTACTCTCATTCTCTTTAGTGACCTCCTCTCTTCCCTTCTAATACCTTTCATCCCAAGCATCAAATAAATTTATAGGAGTAAACACTAGCTCAACAGTCAAACAGAACAAGAAGCAATATGAGCAGCTTCAAAAGGCAAGGAAGAAAAGGAGTACAAACAATGCAGGATAGCCTAAATATTCAGGAGGACCTAGAGTCATCAGAAAAATGGTCATACAAAGAGCTCAAGGAACACCTTAGACAGATGGAATGGAACCTTAAAGAGGATATGAGACAGCAAATTCAAGCAGCGAAAGAACACATTGAGAATGTATTACATAAACAGATAAAAGAAGAAGTTAAGCATCTGTATCAGGAGATAGAGATTATAAAAAAGAATCAAACGATAATCTTAGAAGTGAAGGAAACTATAAACCAAATTAAAAACTCAAATGAGAGTATCACTAATAGAATGGAGCAAGTAGAAGCCAGAACTTCAGATAATGAAGACAAAATATATCATCTTGAAAAGAGTCTAGCCAACATTGATAGGACGGTTAAAAACCACGAGAGAAACATCCAAGAGGTATGGGACAACATAAAAAAACCAAATTTAAGAGTGATTGGGATAGAGGAAGGGATAGAGAGTCAAACCAAGGGAATGAGTAACCTGCTAAAAGAAATAATTACAGAAAACTTTCCAGAAATAAAAAAGGAAACAGATATACAAATTGAAGATGCATACAGGACACCGAGCACACAAAATCACAGTAGACCAACGCCAAGACACATTGTTATGAAGATATCAAATATACAGAACAAAGAGAAAATATTAAAAGCTGCAAGAGAAAAGAGACAGATTACATTCAGGGGTAAACAAATAAGATTAACAACGGATTTTTCATCACAGACGCTGAAAGCGAGAAGATCCTGGAACAACATATTTCAAACACTGAAAGACAATGGATGCCAACCAAGAATTCTGTATCCAGCAAAATTAAGCTTCAGGTACGACAACGAAATAAAAATCTTTCATGATAAACAAAAGCTAAAAGAATTTGTAGCCAGAAAACCAGCATTGCAAAGCATCTTGAACAAAACACTACACGAGGAAGAAGTGAATAACAATAACCAAAGCCAACAATGGGAAGTACCTCAATAAGGACAGATGGTGGGGGGAAAGCTAACCATGGAGAAACAAACTAAACTATAAAAAAAAAAAAAAAGAGATAAACAATCAAACATGGCTGGAAGTACAAAATATACATCAATAGTAACTCTAAATGTTAATGGTTTAAACTCTCCAATAAAGCGACATAGGCTGGTAACATGGATTAAAAAAACAAATCCAACAATATGCTGCCTCCAGGAGACACATCTGACTGGAAAAGACGTACACAGGCTGAAGGTGAAAGGTTGGGAAAAAATATATCATGCACACAGTCCTCGCAAGCAAGCAGGCGTGGCCATCCTCATATCGAATAAAATCGACTTCAAGACTAAATCAATCCAAAGGGATAAGGAAGGACATTATATACTGTTAAAAGGAACCATTCACCAACAAGATATAACAATTATCAATATTTATGCACCAAATAATGGTGCTGCGACGTTCATAAAACAAATTCTCCTCAAGTTCAAGAATCAAATAGACCACAACACAATAATTATGGGTGACTTCAACACACCTCTCTCACCATTGGACAGATCCTCCAAACAAAAGTTGAATAAAGAAACTATAGAACTCAATATCACAATTAATAACCTAGACTTAACTGACATATATAGAATATATCAACCATCTTCTAGTGTATATACGTTTTTCTCAGCAGCACATGGATCCTTCTCAAAAATAGACCATATATTATGCCATAGGGCAACCCTTAGTAAATATAAAGGTGTGGAGATAATACCATGCACTTTATCTGACCATAGTGGAATGAAACTGGTAATTAATGATAAAAGAAGGAAGGGAAAATCCTATATCACATGGAAAATGAACAATATGTTACTTAATGATCAATGGGTTACAGAAGACATAAAGGAGGAAATCAAGAAATTCCTAGAGATAAATGAAAACACAGATACAACTTATCGAAATCTATGGGACACAATGAAAGCAGTTTTAAGAGGGAAATTCATCTCCTGGAGGTCATTCCTCAGAAAAAAAAAAAAACCAACAAATAAATGAACTCACACTTCATCTCAAAGCCCTAGAAAAGGAAGAACAAAACAACAACAAATGCAGCAAAAGGCAAGAAATAATTAAAATCAGAGCAGAAATCAATGAAATTGAAACAAAAGAAACTATTGAAAAAATTAACAAAACTAAAAGTTGGTTCTTCGAAAAAATAAATAAGATTGACAGACCCTTAGCCATGCTAACGAAGAGAAGAAGAGAGAGAACTCAAATCACTAACATACGGGATGAAAAAGGCAATATCACAACAGATGCTACAGAAATACAGAAGATAATTAGAAATTATTTTGAAAACCTATATTCCTATAAAATTGAGGATAGTGAGGACATCGATAAATTTCTTAAGACATATGATTTGCCCAAACTGAGTCAGGAAGATACACACAATTTGAACAGACCAATATCAATGGATGAAATTGAAGAAGCCATCAAAAGACTACCAACCAAGAAAAGCCCAGGACCGGATGGGTATACAGCGGAGTTTTACAAAACCTTTAAAGAAGAATTAATACCAATACTTTTCAAGTTATTCCAGGAAATAGAAAAAGAGGGAGCTCTTCCAAACTCATTCTATGAGGCAAACATCACCCTGATTCCGAAACCAGACAAAGACACCTCAAAGAAAGAAAACTACAGACCAATATCTCTGATGAACCTAGATGCAAAAATCCTCAATAAAATAATGGCAAATCGGATACAAAGACACATTAAAAAAATAGTGCACCATGATCAAGTAGGATTCATCCCTGGGATGCAAGGATGGTTCAATATACGGAAATCAATAAATGTTATCCACCATATAAATAGACTTAAAGATAAGAACCATATGATCATCTCAATAGATGCAGAAAAGGCATTTGACAAAGTACAGCATCCCTTTATGTTCAAAACATTAGAAAAAATAGGGATAACGGGAACTTACCTCAACATTGTAAAAGCTATTTATGCTAAGCCTCAGGCTAGCATCATTCTGAATGGAGAAAAATTGAAGGCATTCCCTCTAAAATCTGGAACAAGACAAGGATGCCCGCTCTCACCACTTCTGTTCAACATAGTTCTAGAAACACTGGCCAGAGCAATTAGACAGACGAAAGAAATTAAAGGCATAAAAATTGGAAAAGAAGAACTTAAATTATCACTATTTGCAGATGACATGATTCTATACCTAGAAGACCCAAAAGGGTCTACAAAAAAACTACTAGAACTAATAAATGAATTCAGCAAAGTGGCAGGATATAAAATCAACACACATAAATCAAAGGCATTTCTGTATATCAGCGACAAAACTTCTGAAACGGAAATGAGGAAAAACACCCCATTCACAATATCCTCAAAAACAATAAAATACTTGGGAATCAACCTAACAAGAGAGGTGAAAGACCTATACAATGAAAACTACAGAACCCTAAAGAAAGAAATAGAAGAGGATCTTAGAAGATGGAAAAATATACCCTGTTCATGGATAGGCAGAACTAACATCATCAAAATGGCAATATTACCAAAAGTTCTCTATAGGTTTAATGCAATGCCAATCAAAATCCCAATGGCACTTCTTGTAGAAATAGATAAAGCAATCATGAAATTCATATGGAAAAATAAAAGACCCAGAATAGCAAAAGCAATACTAAGCAGGAAGAGTGAATCAGGCGGTATTGCAATACCAGACTTCAAATTATATTACAGAGCAATAGTAACAAAAACAGCATGGTACTGGTACCAAAACCGGCGGGTGGACCAATGGTACAGAATAGAGGACACAGAGACTAACCCACAAAGTTACAACTACCTAATATTTGATAAAGGGGCTAAAAGCAAGCAATGGAGGAAGGATAGCATCTTCAACAAATGGTGTTGGGAAAACTGGAAATCCATATGCAACAAAATGAAACTAAACCCTCTCCTCTCACCATGTACAAAAATTAACTCAAAATGGATCAAAGACCTTGATATCAAAACAGAGACTCTGCGTCTGATAGAAGAAAAAGTTGGCTCCGATCTACATATTGTAGGGTCAGGCCCCAAATTCCTTAATAGGACACCCATAGCACAAGAGTTAATAACAAGAATCAACAATTGGGACTTACTGAAACTAAAAAGTTTTTTCTCAGCAAGAGAAACAATAAGAGAGGTAAATAGGGAGCCTACATCCTGGGAACAAATTTTTACTCCTCACACTTCAGATAGAGCCCTAATATCCAGAGTATATAAAGAACTCAAAAAATTAGACAGCAAGATAACAAATCACCCAATCAACAAATGGGCCAAGGACCTAAACAGACACTTCTCAGAGGAGGACATACAATCAATCAACAAGTACATGAAAAAATGCTCACCATCTCTAGCAGTCAGAGAAATGCAAATCAAAACCACACTAAGATACCATCTCACTCCAGCAAGATTGGCAGCCATTATGAAGTCAAACAACAACAAATGCTGGAGAGGATGTGGGGAAAAGGGTACTCTTGTACATTGCTGGTGGGACTGCAAATTGGTTAGGCCACTTTGGAAAGCAGTATGGAGATTCCTGGGAAAGCTGGGAATGGAACCACCATTTGACCCTGCTATTGCCCTTCTCGGACTATTCCCTGAAGACCTTAAAAGAGCATGCTACAGGGACACTGCCACATCGATGTTCATAGCAGCACAATTCACAATAGCTAGACTGTGGAACCAACCCAGATGCCCTTCAATAGATGAATGGATTAAAAAAATGTGGCATCTATACACAATGGAGTACTATGCAGCAATAAAAAATGACAAAATCATAGAATTTTCAGGGAAATGGATGGCACTAGAGCAGATTATGCTTAGTGAAGCTAGCCAATCCTTAAAAAACAAATACA
The DNA here is from genome assembly GCF_964194105.1 of Spermophilus citellus. Lineage (NCBI taxonomy): Eukaryota > Metazoa > Chordata > Mammalia > Rodentia > Sciuridae > Spermophilus > Spermophilus citellus. The sequence continues at coordinate 248,600,930 of NC_138182.1, read as the reverse complement.
AAATGACTTCCTTGATATAATGAGAGCAATTAAGATTAGAGAAGGGAGGAAGAGCAGGAAGAAAAGACTAGCAATAAACAGAGACATGAAGGGGGAGGGAAAGGGAAAGAAAATGGGAATTACATGGAAATGGAGGGAGAGCCGCATTGTTATACAAAAATACATATAAGAGGCTGTGAGGGGAATGGGAAAATTAATAAGGAGAGAAATAAACTACAGTGGATGGGGTAGATAGAGAGGATGGGAGGGGAGGGGAGGGGAGGGGGGATAGTATAGGACAGGAAAGGTAGCAGAATACAACAGTTACTAATATGGCATTTTGTAAAAATGGGGATATTTAAATGATATGATTTTGAAATCTGCGTTGGGGGTAAATATGGGAGTTCATAACTCACTCAAAGCTTATGTAAGAAATATGCTATGTCAAGAGCTGTGTAATGTTTTGAACAACCAATAAAAAAAAAAAAAAAAAAAAAAAGATCATTTTGTTCAGCTCTAAATCTTATTTATTGCTTCTATAATATACCATAGTATCCCTTCTACTAGCAAGTTCCATGCAGTTAAGTACTGAGTCATATAAGACCATGGTATGTGAAGCAATTGGCCCTTTCAAATCCTTCCATGAAACCCAACTAAATTTAATTATTCAGTTGAAAGGAAGATATGAGTCCATTAGCATTATATGATCTATAAGCATGTCTGAATAAAAGTCACTAAGATTTTGTTCTGAGAAATTTCAAGGTGTTATTTTATTTATTTATTTACTTTTTGCTAACTGGCCTCGGGGATCATGTCATGTATGGTTAGGGAAATGAAGTCAGCATGGGATAAGTGTTTTCTAGAGCTATAGAAGAGAGCAAGTTGAGAGATGAGGCTTGACAAATATCTAGTAGTCAGTCATAAAAAGGCTCATGTTTCATTTGAAAGGATTCCTGTCTTTTCAGGGGTAATGCAAAGCCTCATGGACCAGATTTGTATGGACAATCCACCATCTCAGTGCCATGATTGCACTTTATTTTGCTTTCTTGCTGCTTATCAAGAGTGATAGAATTCTAAGATAGTCCCAAAGATTTTTTGCCATAATCGTTGGGAATGTGAATACAGTGCAATGAATTGTTCCTCTTGTGATTAGGTTATGTTACACAGCATAGTTAACATTAAGAGAGAAGTTCCTTGGATGGGCTTAACCTAATTACATGAGTCCTTCAAAAGAAGAGAAGGAAAAAAAACAGAGAAAAGTTTAATCCTTTCCCTCACCCAGATACTAGCCAGACTAACCATATCATTAAAGTTTACTTCAATGACTGCCTATCTCCCAAGGCACCTGAGCCATCTCATCACATCAGCCAATCTCTCAAGCCCCTCTGCTTCCTGATGCTCGGTTGACCACACTTAGTGCTTCAGACTTTCTTGTTTTGCGAAACTTGTCTTGTGGACTTTGGAACTCTTACTTGGTGAACACCAAGATCCCTTTAATACCTGTTACTTCTAAGACCACTCCCTTTATCTTTCCACCTTAAATGAAATCTGACTTGTCTCAGAAAGTACCACTTTCCCTGATGGAGGCTGGCTTTTCTCTCATTGCATATGTAGGTCAGGTATAAAAATTTGAAGTTGGTATTTTCTCTACTTTTCTCACAACTTCCAGATGTTATACTTGAAGACATCTACTCTGTGTCTTTAATCACTTTATTCCTTACTATCATTTTGCCAGAAACACATTATCCATGACTGCTCTTATCTCGTTGTTCACTATCATCTACTCTAGAAATCCTATTCCTGAAATCTGCATCAACTACTCCAGAAATCATTTGTGTTAAATTAAAAACCCACAGAGATAAAGACACCATCATTTTAGAGTCCCAGTACCTTGGCTTCATCTTTTCTACTTAGTCTATCTTCATTTAGTCTAGGCAATTTATTCACCTATTCATACCTTACACTTTGTCATAAGTAGACATATAACTCCCAATATGTGTATTTCAAACATCCTATTTGAGGCCATTTGTTAAAGCATCTTCACTACTAAAAGTTTGCTACTCATGAGGTGTCCAGTGCATTCTCACCACTTTCTCATATTCTCCACTCCTCTAGGCTTTGCTATAACCCTACCCCAGTCTATAGGCAATGGTCTGTTGTGCTAACACAGCCTCACAAATAATCCCTGTTTCCTTGATTTCTTCTCTGTGATTGAGCTCTTCTTGCAAAATCTCAGTTGCAGAGAACACATACCATCAACCTTCTCTCTGCCTTTGTGGAAGCAGCTGAATATTACCGGAGAAAAATCCCCTACTCTGCTGGTTGGATCAACCTTTCACATTCAAATTCAAACATCAAAATGACAATCAATTATATTCTGATATCTTACCACATTATGTAGTAAGATTACTTGCTATTCATAACAAAACCACTGTACATGTTCTCCCCTCTCCCCAAACATTTATCGCCTTCTATTCCACTCTTATTATCAGCTGATGATCTCATTTCACATTTTATTGAGGAAACAGAAGCTGTAGGAAATACTTCACTTTTTTTTCTGCCAAATCTAAAATCCCACCTATATAAAACTTTGTCTTTTATCTCCTCTCATTTCTATTGAAGAAGAGCCCTCTCCCCTAGCCTCAAAAGCAAATTACCACCCCTCTCCTTGGTGTATCATCTCCTCTTCTGGAAGTCCTTATAGCTTTTTCTGCTTTGGTTATCTCCTCTTCTGCTAGATCATTCCCATTAACAAATAAGCATAGTCTAGAATCTTCCATCATAAATAAAATTGTGTCCCCTTTCCTCACTTCCAATATCATTTCTCTGTGCTCATTCAGAATAAATTTCTTAGAGTTGTATACATTAGTTCTTTATGGGCTTACTGCCCCCATACTTCATCCCAGGGCACAGTGGTTTCCACCCCATCATTCCATTGCAGCTACCCTTATCAAAATCACAATGACATCCAATAGCCTACATCAATGGACCACTCTCTGATTTATATTACTTAAACTTTCAGCAGTATTCATCAGAGTCAACAACTCCCTCGTTCTTGAAATACTGTCTTCCTTTAACATTGTCAGCAATGCCTCCTGGTTTTCCTCAACACACTGGCAGCTCTAACAATCCTCTTTGACTTCTTTCTCTTTTTTTTTTTTTTGCTTCTACATGCTTGAATTTCTCAGTGCTTCCTTTTGAAACATCTATTTTTCTGTACCTTTAGTTTGGAGATGTTACCTATTTCTATGCATTGAAATGTATGTTTGTCCTAATGAAAAAAAAATATTTACAGTTGATAAAATAAGTGGAGTATATGAGGAAATTTCAAGTTGAGCTTATAGTTGAGACAAAGTGAGGGAAGAAGAGTGGTTCAGAGGCTGTGTACTATTCACACTTGAATCAGAGTGGTCAAGGAGGTGGCCAATCAGTTGAAGCTCAGAGACACGAAGAAAAAGATTTAAAAAGATCTGGCCCTCTGAAGGCAAAGAACAGCTGTCATGAAACCTGGTTTTAGAGGGTGAGGCTGGAAAGCTGGGAGTTGGAGGCTATTGTGATCAGAATGCCAACATAAGAAAAAAGAAATGGTTCCTAGTTTAGGTAGCTGAGAATTTTAATCCAATGGACGGGGCACATCAATCATAGGAGCATGTGTTAGGAAATTTCTCACAGAAGTGGAGAGAAGAAGCTGGAGTAGGATTAGGAAGACAAGATTTGTTGGCATTTGTCAGCTTCTCTCTCATTTCCAGTGCAGTCTTTTTGGTTCAGTGTATTGTGCATGGGGTACCACGCTAATGTCCTTAGCTCATGAAATTTCCTTAGCAAACAAAAGATAGAGGGGACCCTGGAAACCGTGATTCTCAAGTGTGAAATATCACAAATCTAGAATGGAAAAGCTGATGTTTAGATTTCCATATTTTGAGTTATGAGTTTGTGGAGGAAAAACTAATTTCACAAAACAGGGAATATGGGTGATTACATCTTTTGATCTTTGCCTTCATTTGAAGTAGAAATAAACTCTCTTTCCCTGTTTTTATTATAATTATTTTAATTAATTTATTTAAGGGGTAAAACTTTGGACAATGTTAGGTTCTCTCAAGCCTAAAGAATTAAAGCAACAGGAATGAGAGAAAAAATTGATTCATAAAACCTGTTATAGTTATGATTGCCAAACATCATTCTACCTTATGTAAACTTCTTTTTATGATATAGCAGCGGATTTCCTCATTGCCTGTTTAGAGTAATTCAGTCTAGTATATACTTCCTAAAAACAAGAATTCACTAATAGCAAGTAACAGAATCCTATTAAGTGAAAACAATTTTTTTATTGGTTGTTCACAACATTACAAAGCTCTTGACATATCATATTTCATACATTAGAATCAAGTGGGTTATGAACTCCCATTTTTACCCCAAATACAGATTGCAGAATCACATCGGTTACTCATCACATTTTTACATACTGCCATATTAGTGACTGTTGTATTCTGCTACCTTTCCTATCCTCTACTATCCCCCCTCCCCTCCCCTCCCAACTTCTCTCTCTACCCCATCTACTGTAATTCATTTCCCTCCATGTTTGTTATCCCATTCCCCTCACAACCTCTTATATGTAATTTTGTATAACAATGAGGGTCTCCCTCCATTTCCATGTGATTTCCCTTTTTTTCTCCCTTTCCCTCCCACCTCATGTCTCTGTTTAATGTTAATCTTTTCTTCCTGCTCTTCCTCCCTGTTCTGTTCTTAGTTGCTCTCATTATATCAAAGAAGACATTTGGTATTTGTTTTTTAGGGATTGGCTAGCTTCACTAAGCATAACCTGCTCTAGTGCCATCCATTTCCCTGCAAATTCCATGATTTTGTCATTTTTTAGTGCTGCGTAATACTCCATGGTGTATAAATGCCCCTTTTTTTTATCCATTCATCTATTGAAGGGCATCTGGGTTGATTCCACAGTCTAGCAATTGTGAATTGTGCTGCTATGAACATCGATGTGGCAGTATCCCTGTAGTGTGCTCTTTTAAGGTCTTCAGGAAATAGTCCGAGAAGGGCAATAGCTGGGTCAAATGGTGGTTCCATTCCCAGCTTTCCCAGGAATCTCCATACTGCTTTCCAAATTGGCCGCACCCGTTTGCAGTCCCACCAGCAGTGTACAAGAGTACCCTTTTCCCCACATCCTCGCCAGCACTCATTGTTGTTTGACTTCATCATGGCTGCCAATCTTACTGGGGTGAGGTGGTATCTTAGGGTGGTTTTGATTTGCATTTCCTTGACTGCTAGAGATGGTGAGCATTTTCTCATGTACTTGTTGATTGATTGTATGTCCTCCTCTGTGAAGTGTTTGTTCATGTCCTTGGCCCATTTGTTGATTGGGTTATTTGTTTTCTTATTGTCTAATTTTTTGAGTTCTTTGTATACTCTGGATATTAGGGCTCTATCTGAAGTGTGAGGAGTAAAAATTTGTTCCCAGGATGTAGGCTCCCTATTTACCTCTCTTATTGTTTCTCTTGCTGAGAAAAAGCTTTTCAGTTTAAGAAAGTCCCATTTGTTGATTCTTGTTATTAACTCTTGTGCTATGGGTGTCCTATTGAGGAATTTTGAGCCCGACCCCACAATCTGTAGATCAGAGCCAACTTTTTCTTCTATCAGGCGTATAGTCTCTGATTTGATATCAAGCTCCTTAATCCACTTTGAGTTGACTTTTGTGCATGGCGAGAGGAGGGGATTCAGTTTCATTTTGTTGCATATGGATTTCCAGTTTTCCCAACACCATTTGTTGAAGATGCTATCCTTTCTCCATTGCATGTTTTCAGCTCCTTTATCAAATATAAGATAGTTGTAGCTTTGTGGATTAGTCTCTGTGTCCTCTATTCTGTACCATTGGTCCACCCGCCTGTTCTGGTACCAGTACCATGCTGTTTTTATTACTATTGCTCTGTAATATAGTTTGAAATCTGGTATTACTATACCACCTGATTCACACTTCCTGCTTAGAATTGTTTTTGCTATTCTGGGTCTTTTATTTTTCCATATGAATTTAACGATTGCTTTATCTATTTCTACAAGAAATGCCATTGGGATTTTGATTGGCATTGCATTAAACCTATAGAGAACTTTTGGTAATATCACCATTTTGATGATGTTAGTTCTGCCTATCCATGAACAAGGTATATTTTTCCATCTTCTAAGATCCTCTTCTATTTCTCTCTTTAAAGTTCTCTAGTTTTCATTGTATAGCTCTTTCACCTCTTTTGTTAGGTTGATTCCCAAGTATTTTATTTTTTTTGAGGATATTGTGAATGGAGTGTTTTTCCTCATTTCCGTTTCAGAAGTTTTGTCACTTATATACAGAAATGCCTTTGATTTATGTGTGTTGATTTTATATCCTGCCACTTTGCTGAATTCATTTATTAGTTCTAGTAGTTTTTTTGTAGACCCTTTTGGGTCTCCTAGGTATAGAATCATGTCATCCACAAATAGTGATAATTTAAATTCTTCTTTTCCTATTTTTATGCCTTTAATTTCTTTCGTCTGTCTAATTGCTCTGGCCAGTGTTTCAAGAACTATATTGAATAGAAGTGGTGTTAGGGGGCATCCCTGTCTTGTTCCAGATTTTAGAGGGAATGCCTTCAATTTTTCTCCATTCAGAATGATGCTAGCCTGAGGCTTAGCATAGATAGCTTTTACAATGTCAAGGTAAGTTCCTGTTATCCCTAGTTTTTCTAATGTTTTGAACATAAAGTGATGCTTTTTCTGCGTCTATCGAGATGATCATATGGTTCTTATCTTTAAGTCTATTGATGTGGTGAATAACATTTATTGATTTCCGTATGTTGAACCATCCTTGCATCCCAGGGATGAATCCTACTTGATCATGGTGCACAATTTTTTTGATGTGTTTTTGTATTCGATTCGCCAGAATTTTATTGAGGATTTTTGCATCTAGGTTCATTAGAGATATTGGTCTGTAGTTTTCTTTCTTTGAGGTGTCTTTGTCTGGTTTCGGAATCAGGGTGATGTTGGCCTCATAGAATGAATTTGGCAGAGCTCCCTCTTTTTCTATTTCCTGAAATAACTTGAAAAGTATTGGTATTAATTCTTCTTTAAAGGTTTTGTAAAACTCCGCTGTATACCCATCTGGTCCTGGGCTTTTCTTGGTTGGAAGTCTTTTGATTGCTTCTTCTATTTCATCTATTGATATTGGTCTGTTTAAGTTGTGTGTATCCTCCTGACTCAGTCTGGGCAAATCATATGACTTAAGGAATTTATCGATGTCTTCACTATCTTCTATTTTATTGGAATATAGGTTTTCAAAATAATTTCTAATTGTCTTCTGTATTTCTGAAGCGTCTGTTGTAATATTGCCTTTTTCATCCCGTATGTTAGTAATTTGAGTTCTCTCTCTTCTTCTCTTCGTTAGTATGGCTAGGGGGTCTGTCGATCTTATTTATTTTTTCAAAGAACCAACTTTTTGTTTTGTTAATTTTTTCAATAGTTTCTTTTGTTTCAATTTCATTGATTTCTGTTCTGATTTTAATTAATTCTTGCCTTCTGCTACATTTGCTGTTGTTTTGCTCTTCCTTTTCTAGGGCTTTGAGATGAAGTGTGAGCTCATTTATTTGTTGGTTTTTCCTTTTTTTGAGAAATGACCTCCAGGCGATGAATTTCCCTCTTAAAACTGCTTTCATTGTGTCCCATAGATTCCGATATGTTGTGTCTGTATTTTCATTTATCTCTAAGAATTTTTTGATTTCCTCCTTTATGTCTTCTGTAACCCATTGATCATTCAGTAATGTATTGTTCATTGTCCATGTGATGTAGGATTTTTCCTTCCTTCTTTTATCATTGATTTCCAGTTTCATTCCATTATGATCTGATAAAGTGCATGGTATTATCTCTACCCCTTTATATTTACTGAGGGTTGCCCTATGGCATAATATATGATCTATTTTTGAGAAGGTTCCATGTGCTGCTGAGAAAAAAGTATATCCACTTGATGATGGTTGATATATTCTATATATGTCAGTTAAGTCTAGGTTATTGATTGTGATATTGAGGTCAATAGTTTCTTTATTCAACTTTTGTTTGGAGGATCTGTCCAATGGTGAGAGAGGTGTGTTGAAGTCACCCATGATTATTGTGTTGTGGTCTATTTGATTCTTGAACTTGAGGAGAGTTTGTTTTATGAATGTCGCAGCACCATTATTTGGTGCATAAATATTGATAATTGTTATGTCTTGTTGGTGAATGGTTCCTTTTAACAGTATATAATGTCCTACCTTATCCCTTTTGATTAACTTAGTCTTGAAGTTGATTTTATTCAATATGAGAATGGCCACCCCTGCTTGCTTACGAGGACCGTGTGTGTGGTATATTTTTTCCCAACCTTTTACCTTGAGCCTGTGTGTGTCTTTTCCAATCAGATGTGTCTCCTGGAGGCAGCATATTGTTGGATTTGTTTTTTTAATCCATGTTACCAGCTTATGTCGCTTTATTGGAGAGTTTAAGCCATTAACGTTTAGAGTTACTATTGATATATGGTTTGTACTTCCTGCCATGTTTGATTATTTATCTCTTTTTTTTTCTAATTTAGTTTGTTTCTCCATGATTAGCTTTCCCCCCGTCCTCTGTCTTTACCGAGGCACTTCCCGCTGATGGTTTTGGTTATTGTTTTTCATTTCTTCCTCGTGTAGGGTTTTGCTCAAGACGCTTTGCAATGCTTGTTTTCTGGCTACAAATTCTTTTAGCTTTTGTTTATCATGAAAGATTTTTATTTCGTTGTCGTATCTGAAGCTTAATTTTGCTGGATACAGAATTCTTGGTTGGCATCCATTGTCTTTCAGTGTTTGAAATACATTGTTCCAGGATCTTCTCGCTTTCAGCGTCTGTGATGAAAAATCCGTTGTTAACCTTATTGGTTTACCCCTAAATGTAATCTGCCTCTTTTGTTTTGTAGCTTTTAATATTTTCTCTTTGTTCTGTATATTGGATATCTTCATAACAATGTGTCTTGGCGTTGGTCTACTGTGATTTTGTGTGCTCGGTGTCCTGTATGCATCTACAATTTGTATATCTGTTTTCTTTTTTATTTCTGGAAAGTTTTCTGTAATTATTTCATTCAGCAAGTTACTCATTCCCTTGGCATGAATCTCTGTGCCTTCCTCTATCCCGATGACTCGTAAGTTTGGTTTTTTTAAGTTATCCCAAATCTCTTGGATGTTTTTCTCGTGATTTTTTACCAGCCTATCTGAGTTGGCTAGACTCTTTTCAAGATGATATATTTTGTCTTCATTATCTGATATTCTGGCTTCTACTTGCTCCACTCTGTTAGTGATACTCTCGATTGAGTTTTTAATTTGGTTTATTGTTTCCTTCATTTCTAGAATTATTGTTTGATTTTTTTATAATCTCTATCTCCTGATAAAGATGCTTAACTTCTTCTTTTATCTGTTTATGTAATTCATTTTCAATGTGATCTTTAAGGTTCCTTTCCATCTGTCTAAGGTGTTCCTTGAGTTCTTTATATGGCCATTTTTATGATGACACCAGGTCCTCCTGAATATTCAGGCTCTCCTTCATTGTTTGTACTCCTTTTCTTCCTTGCTTTTTTATGCTCATGATACTTCTTGTTCTGTTTGACTGCTGAGTTACTGTTTACTCTTATAAATTTATTTGATGCTTGGGAGGAGAGGTATTAGAAGGGAAGGGAAGAAGTCACTAAAGAGAGTGAGTGTAGGCAGGTAGAATTCAAGAAAGGGGGAATAAGAAAATTGAAAACAAATGAAAAGACAAAAGAAAAGAATTGAAAAGAAAGAAAGAAAAAACGAAAAAATAAAAATTTAAAACCAAAAAAAAAATTATAATGATAATAAACAAACGGAAATTAAAGTTTAAAAAATAATAGTAATAATAATAGAATAAAAAGAATTAAAAAAATGAAACCATTAATAAGAAAGTTGAAGAGCAACAACAACATCAACAACAAAAAGTGAAAATAAAATAAAAAAAATACCAATAATAATCATTAAATACAATAATAATAATAATAAATGCAGTCATAGAGCTCAATTAACTTATCTTCCAGTAGGTAGGAACTGGGCCAGGCTTCTCTTCTTGATGGGTGGGAACCAATCACTGTTCCTCAGCTCTTCTTCCCAGACTGTGCGGGTCTCCAATCCTGAGTGCCTAGGGCCTTCTCTTGTGGTTCCTAAAGCCAGGTCCCACTCACCTGTGAAGCTCGCCACAATAATGGCTACATGCCGGGTCTGCTGCTCCTGGGAGCCCTGTTTCCATGGATGCCTGGGCACACCCTTTCTGTTTGCCTCCCTCAGACCCTAAGTTTGTAGGGCTTGGGGCTGAGGACCCCCAGTGAATTTGTTTGCCCTCAGGTAGCAACTCCCCTGGTAGCTGGTGCAAGGGACCTCTGTTGTCAGCAGAGGGATACCCTGGGTCTGACTATTGTGCTCAGTTGGCTTTTACCTCTGTGAGTTCAGGTGGGCCGACTAGTTATTTCTGCGGGATCATTAGTGCTGAGTCACGAGAAGCAGGCGAACCAGAACTAGAATGCAGCCCAATCCGGGCTCGGTGTGTTCTGAGAGGGGCAGACTGTTTGCCCGGGATCCCCTTCAGCTCAACAGTGCCTAGTGGTCCTGAGCGAACAGTATTTTGACAGTTTACTTCTCCCTATGCTCGCGCAGCTGAAGGGGTTACAGACTTGATCTCTCCGCGTCCACTGCCATGTTGGATCACTTAGATTTTAAATTGTCACTCATCTTATCAGCTGTTCCATTTAACTCAGCAGCTCACTCGCGCAGTGAAGAGTCTGCTCTATGGTGCTCCGCGGGAAGTGGCGGCGGCGGCGCGTTGGCGGCCCAGCTGTGGCCTTCGGGACCCCCGGGGAGGGGGTGCGGGCCGGGGGAGGGGAGGCAGCTCCTCGGGGCCGCGCGGGCCGGGTACTGGACACGTGGGAGAGCGGGCGGGGTGGGGGAAAGAAATTGAGATCTAGATTTAGGGACTGAGCGTGGGAGGAGAGACGGCTGGGGAGAAGCAAAGCGGAAAGGTGGAGAGGAGAAGGAGAAGGGGCCGAGGGAGCCGGGCAGCTCGGGCTGCAGCCTTGCTGCTTGCGCTGAAGTCGTGATGGACTCACTCCACCTTGGCTGGAGTCGTGGTGGATTCACTCCACCTAGGCCCCTTTCTTGACACGGTGCTGAGTCTTTGTCGACAGATCTCCTTTAATGATCTTTACTTCATCTTTTAAGATGCGGCGGCGCGGAGCACGGAGCGGCTTACTCACTTCCTGCCGCCATCTTCTTTTTTTCTTTTAATATTTATTTTTTAGTTATTGGCGGACACAACATCTTTGTCTGTATGTGGTGCTGAGAATCGAACCCGGGCCGCACGCATGCCAGGCGAGCGCACTACCGCTTGAGCCACATCCCCAGCCCTGTGAGTCACACTTTCTAAGTGAAAACAATTTTAAACAAAGTGTACAAGTGTATTACAAGAATTTGAGCACCAATTTTCATTTGCAAGTGTACTGTTGTTTTTCTTTAAGTGATTTCCATAAACAGTTTCATGAAGGGTTCCATGAAGGAAAGTTGGAACCATATTTTAAGCTTGCTATGAAACCCCTTTCCCCACAGCAAGAGGATTTGAGCTTCTGTGGTATATGGTTATTAGCTACCACTAACTATCGGATGCCTCTGTCTCACCCCTAAAGGACTTGCCCTATCTTTTTTTGACATCTGAAAAATAAAACAAGGCACCAGAGAAAATATATTTTGTTAATTTAAATATCTCTCTCTCTCTCTCTCTCTCTCTCTCTCTCTCTCTCTCTCTCTCTCTCTCTCTCTTGAAATAGGAGGATAGAACCCAGGGACACTTGAACATTGGGTTAAATCCCCAGATCTTTATATATTTTTATTGTTTTTTAAATTTGAGTCAGGTTCTTACTAAGTTGCTGAGGTTGAATTTAAACTTGCAAACCTCCTGCCTGAGCCCCCTGAAATGCAGGGGTTACAGGAATGCACCACCTCTTCTGGTTTAGAAGGCAAGTTTGTTGTTGTTGTTGTTGTTCTTTTAGTTTTAAATGACAGTAGAATCCATTTTGATATAATTATGCAAGCATGAACTATATCTTATTCTAATTAGGACCCCAGTCTTATGGATGTACATAGGAAAGTTATGTCAGATCCACTCTTTCCTTTTTTTTAATCCTCCCTCTTTCCCCTTTGTCTAACTTACTGAATTTCTATTCTCTCCCACTCCACCCTTATTTTGGTTTAGCTTTCACTTATCAGAGAAGACATTCAACTTTTATTTTTGGGGGATTGGCTTATTTCACTTCACATGGTAGTCGTTAGATCCATCCATTTACTGACAAAGGTCATAAAGTCATCCTTCTCTATGGCAGGTTACATAAAATACATATTTTATATATCTATATATACATATATATACATATACATTACGTTTTCTTTATCCATTCATCTGTTGAAGGGCATCTAGGTTGACTGCAAAGCTTAGGCATTGTGAATTGTACAGCTATAAACATTGAGAAGGCAATCTTAAAAGTAATCTTTTCCATGAACATTTTAAAAGTGCTGTCACTTTAAGTTATATAAAAATAAAATTAAAATGTTGGCATCATGAGCTATTTCCTTGAAAAACATCATAGATATTTGTTGTTTCATTTATTTGTTTCTTTGTTTTGGTTTGAGTTAGGTGGATTTGATACCTTCTTTCAAATCTATTAACCCATTCTTTGGGAATCAATCTGCAAATAAGCACAATCAGTAAAAATACATAAGAGAAGACAATTCATAGGCTCAAGAAATTTGTGGAGTAGAATTTTGAGTGATACAATGAGGCTGTAGTAGTTTCCCGAAATACCATGGCTAATAATGACTGCAAGTGTAATACAACCATGACTTTCTGAACCTTTTTAAAAACATTATTAGTTTAGAAACATTATTAGGATTAAACAAATCAGATGAAAATTAAGACTATTTTGGAATTCAAAATAAAATTCTTAAGATGGAGCAGATGTTTATGGGCACAGTTTCTAAGAGTGGCACAAAGCAATGCCACAGATGTGCATGAGCACAATGTTGTATGTTTAGTGTGTCACTAGCAGTCACAGGTTTGGCTCATTGGTAGAAGAGCTTCATTCATAATCATGGTGATGCAACTGCATTGGTAATACATTTAAACAAGTCACCCCCTAACATATTCTATCCATTAATGAAAGTGTAGAAATATGATTTTGTGCTCAGATAGAAGAACGATTTATAATTGAGAAAACTTTCTGCTTTTATGGTCAAGGGTGGGAAGGATGTGGGGCAATGGAGGATTACAATAAAAGAGGAGACAAAAGACTAGAAATTAGTTTTAAACTAACAAATGAGCTAATATTCACTTGGAAAAGCATTGATTTGAATTTAAATATTGACTAAGAATATACTTAATTGACAGTACTGTTACATAGTTGATAGCTCTACTAAGAATAGCATTTTGACGATCCAGGACTATGGGAAAGACATAAGTAATGTACCTGTCATCATTTCTTTGGTGTTTGTTTAGTCATATTCATAAAAGGGCAAAATGTCTCTATTTATTTAGAATCTCTTTTTCTAAAGTCATTTTTTTCATAAAAATATATTCATATTAAAAGAAAACTAAAATTGAAAAAGACATATTAAGTATATCATAATCTTAGAAAACATTATTTATCTTTTTGTGAGTTCTTTGAAATGAATTTCACTATACAATGGAGAACAGAAACACAAGAAAAACATCATTTATAGCTACATTTAGCAAGGAGTGACATATCACTTTATTTTCAGAAACAGATTCAGTCTTCTCTTTTTCTAGATTAAAAATTAATCCTTTTCATTTTTATGACCCTGTACATTATTGATTCTAAAGTATCCTAAAATAGTATGCAATATTAGTAAAAGTTTTTAATGTTTATATTTAAAATCACATCTTCAATTGCAAGGTACAGTATTATTTATTAAAGCAGATAGTTTTCCTAAGTGTGAATGTTACTATTTTGAGACATTAATTTTGAAGACATAGTTTTTAGCTGCTGTCTAAAGAGCAATTTTAAAATAAAAATGCCTTATTTCTAATGCTTTGAACTGTATTGTATTATGCTGATCAATAAACTAATGTGGCAAATCCACAAACTCAACATTTTCTAAGAACACAATTTTAGACTAGTTATGTAACCAATTTTCTATTTTTATATGGAAAAAAATCTAGAAAAGGAGTATGGTAGAGAGGAAAGGAGAATAGATTTGCTTCTTTATTCAACTCTATCTCTTACCAACAGTGTATGTGCAAGAACATTAGTCAATATAACAGGACATTACCCTATATAACCCCACAACAAACCTATTAATTTATAAACAGAACCAAAGTTGTCTCATCTGTAAAGAATGAGCATGCTTCCTCATGTTGGAGTGCCTGCCATAGCCAACAATGTCATTTCCAAACATGATTGTGAATTTGGAATTAGGGTACAAAAACTTGGATCATCTCAATATCTATTTTTGTAATACTATGGTGATCTAGTGTGCTTTCTTTTTTTATTCCAGGAATTTTACTCTTTAAATAAAGCATATTGATCACTGAAGCTCTGAGCTTCATTGCTGCAAGTGTGTTTTATGGTTCCTAACCCTTGTGTTTCTGGATTCTTTTTTCTTTTGAATTTATAATCATAGGTTGTCTGTATGTCTTCCTCATGTCACAATATAGTAAATATAAATATTGAATTATTTTATGTTGACTATATTTTATAGATACTGCTGGTTTCTGTAATTCAAGGGAACATTTTCATTCTGTGAATAAGCTTTGCTCAATCACAAACTAGGGTGCTATAGCTAATCCCTTTTCATGTGTTGGTACAAATGTAGACCAGAGATTGTGGAATAAAGGAGAAGCAGAGAGTAAGCTGAAGAGTGAGGGAGTAAGAGAACATCCAGCAATATAAACTTAGTAATTCTCACATACATTAATACATTGCAATCATCCCCTTTACATTGTTTCTGAAAAGAAAACTAAAAGCTTTACATCCCAGAGAGGTTTTAAAAATCTGTAAATTCACACTTCTCAAAAGAAGAAGTACATATAGCCAACAATTATATGAAAAAAATGTTCAACATCTTTAACCATCAAGGAAATGCAAATCAGAACTACATTGAAATTTCTTCTTACTCCAAGCAGAATGTCAATCATCAAGAATACATATAGTAAATGCCATTGAGGAAGTAGGGGAAAAGGAAATCTTGGGCACTCTTGGTGTGAATGTAAATTAATCCAGCCACTATGGAAATTGGTATGGAGGTTCGTTAAAAAAAAACAAAAGTAAGAACTTCCATATGATGTTCCTACGCTACTCCTTGGTATTTATCCAAAATACTTAAAGTCAGTGTAGTAAACAATTGCATACCCTTGTTTATTCCAGTACAGTCAGCCTCAATGTCCATCAACAGGTGAATGAATAAAGAAAATATGATATATAGGTACACAGTAGAGATTTATTCAGTCATAAAGAAGAATGAAATTTTGTCATTTGCAAGAAAATAAATGGAACCATAAAGTATAATATTAAGTGATATTAAGTGAAATGTGTCAGACTCAGAGAAAGAAGAATTGCATGTTTTCTTCCATATGTAAGCTAGTAGAAGGTTTTTTTTTTTTTTTTTTTTTTTTAAAGGAAGGGCTGTTCTTCAGGAAGTAGAAAGTCTCTGTTGTGCAAGGAGAGTGAGCTCCGGAGGTCTGTTATACAACACAGTGCCTACGGTCAACAGTACAGTGATGAGCATTTTTTTTTTTTAAGAGAGAGTGAGAGAGGGGAGAGAGAGAGAGAGAGAGAATTTTTAATATTTATTTTTTAGTTTTCGGCAGACACAACATCTTTGTTGGTATGTGGTGCTGAGGATCGAACCCGGGCCGCACGCATGCCAGGCGAGCGCGCTACCGCTTGAGCCGCATCCCCAGCCCTCTAGTAGAAGGTTACAAAAAAAAAAAGGACATCACAAAAGTAGAAGGTAGAGACTATTCTCTAGAGTAGTAGAAGAAGTGGGAGGACAGGAGAGGTTAAGAGGAGGTACTGGGGGATGGAAATTGATTCCATTTTTTATTCAATTTATTTTATTATTCATTTATTATTTTATTGACATGTAGTACCAATATGCCTTAAAGAAATCCACTCTATAAAAATGCACCAATAAAATAATTAAAAGCCTGTACGTTTAACAGCAGAGCCACTGTGTATAATTTCTAAAGTGATCAGTGACATAATGGACTATGTAAAAAGATTAAAAAATTAAAATCACTGTATTTTAAAAATCAGAGATTACGTCATAGTATTGTAAATGACACAAAAATGCTAATGTTATTTAACACATTTACTTACATACTAATGTGAAATTAATTAAGCATCCAGTTCATCTCTTTCTCCTATTTTTGGCATTATCTTTCCTCTGGTAGCAAATTCAAGGTGACTTCCCACTTTCCAGAGCCCTGTGGTTATATCACCTCATGGCCCCTTGCTGAAATCTTGTATTTTGTGGTATTATGTTGTCCCGAGGCTGAGTTTATTGTCCTTCTTAGAGGGTTGTCTTCTCTCACCAGAATGTATGCAAACTGTGGCTGGCACCTTGAGTCAAAATACAAGGTTAATATTTAGGTCAGAGGCCAAACTGATTTATATAGACTTATGATACAGCAACTATGGAGTTTGGTCATAACTATTTCCTAACATACAGGTAAGCCTAAAAATAAGGACAGGAGTTTAGGTGATAACAACATTATGAATTCATATAGAATTTTTCTGAAAGGAAAACAAAACAGAAGGGACTTCTGTTATGAAAAGAAGATGAGCCAACTTCATTTTGTAGCTAAGGAAGAAAAGTGTTTTAGGAGAGCTTATTCCAGGACTTCAATGAATATAGGAGAAATATTTAATCCCAGTGTTATTCAAAGAAAGATAAATAAAATCATATAATATAATGACTAGTTCAAATAGCATTTTTTTTAAAAAAATAAGAATTTCCAAGCTGGGCATGCTGATGCATACCATAGTTCCAGCTACTCTGGAGGCTCAGGTGGAGAAGGATCACTAGAGTCATATGTTGGTGAATAGCCTGGATAACAAAGTATGACCCTTTCTCAAAAGAAAGGTGTTCTATTATTAGTAGAAGAGTGGAGAAATTTATTGGAAATATTTACTAAAGTCTATATTTTTATTAGGGCTTTATAATAGTAGAGGTATAACTCCTATAAACTACATAGTAGTTGGTTTCATCTCAACAAACTCACACATGCATGGAATTCCACTTCAGTTCATGATCGGCCCCACCCTGCCAACAGTTTTTCCTCCTGTACTCCCTCTATTCTCCCATTCCCAGACCCTATTGTACTAGACTCACTTTCACTTGTCTATTTATATTTGATTGGTTCTTTCTACCTAAGGTTAAAGGTGAAGTTTCCTATGGTATGTTTATATATTCAAATAACATGATTTTTTAAGGATTCATTCCTCATTGCTTCCCTTTCCCATCTCTCCACTCTGCCTCTTGATCTCCTTCTTCCACATTACTGATCCTCCCTTTATATTTATGTTTTCCTATCTTTCCCTCCCACTTTCCTTTATTTTACTCTAGCTTCTGCATATAGGTGAAAACATTCAAGTTTTCGAGTTTGGCTTATTTCACTTAACATGATATTCTCCATTTCCATCCATTTACAAGCAAATGCCATAATTTCATTCTTTTTTATGGCCAAGTACAATTCTTGTGTGTGTATGTGTGTGTGTGTGTGTGTGTGTGTGTGTGTGTGTGTTTCACAATTTCTTAATCAATTTGTCTATTCACAGACACCTGTAATTTAGCTATTGTCAGTTATGCTGTTATAAATCTTGAGGTGGCTACATCACTGTATGCTGAGTTTAGATCTTTGGGGAAAGTATCAAGGAGTGAAACAGCTGGATCATATGGTGGTTTCATCCCTACTTTGTGAGGAATCTCTATACTGCTTTCCAGAGTGGTTATACTAGTTTGCAGTTCGATCAACAATATAAAAGTGTACCTTTCCCCCCACAACCTCACCAGCATTTATTGGTCCTATTCTTGGTCGTTGTCATTCTGACTGGAGTGAGAAGAAATCTTAGTGTAGTTCTGATTTTATTTCCCTGATTGCTAGAGATATTGAAATTTTTTTCATTTATTTGTTGGCCACTTGTGTTTCTTCTTTTGAGAATGTTCTGTTTAGTTCTTTCATCTATTTGTTGATCGGGTTATTTGGTTTTTTTATGTTAAGTTTTTTAAGTTCTTTGTGTATTCTGGATATTACTCCCCTCTCAGAAGATAGCTGGCCAAGATTTTCTCCAATTCTATAGGCTCTCCCTTCATGCTCTTAATCATTTCCTTTACTGGGTGGAAGCTCTTTAGTGTGATGGCATCCCACTTATTGTTTCTTGGTTTTATTTCTTGTTCTTTGGGGGGTCTTCTTAAGGAAGTTGGTTCCAGCATCTATATGATGGAGAGTTGACCCTATGTTTTCTTCCAGAATTTGGAAGGTTTCTGGCCTAATTCCTACATCTTTGATCCATTTCAATTTGAGTTTTGTGGAGGAGGAAAGATAGAGGTCTAGTTTCATTTTTCTATGTATAACCATCCAGTTTTCCCAGCACCATTTGTTAATACACAATGGAGTATTACTCAGCCATAAAGAATAATGACTTTATGATGTCTGCCAGTAAATGGAAGGGTCTGGAGACTGTCATGCTGAATGAAATAAACCAATCCCCCCCCAAAAAAAACTAAAGATTGAATGTTTTCTCTGTATATGGAAGCTAACCCACTATAAGGAGTAGGGGAGAATAGAAGTTCAGTGGAATAGACAAAGGTCAATGAGGGAAGAAAGGAAGGATGAGAAAAAGGAAAGAAAATGAATGAATCTGGCATAGTTTTTCTATGTACATATATGAATGTACTACTGTGAATCTCACTGTTGTGTACATCCACAGGAAATTAATTTTTAAAAAAAATTATGGGTAAACAGCAGAAAGATCAATAAAGGGAAGGGAGCAGGGGATAGGGAGAGGAAAGGAGAAGGAGAGGTACTGGGGTCTGAATTAGAACAAAGATACATGCTTGTATAATTGTGTCCAAATGGATTCTACTGTCATGTACAACTAAAAAGTTCCAGTAAAATAAAACCAATAGAAAATGGCTGTCTTTTGGTAACTTTGTCAAATATTAGATTACTGTAGGTATGTGGATTTGTCTTTGTGTCTTCTATTCTGTTCCATTGTTCTTCATGTCTATTTTGATGCTAATACCACGCTGTTTTCGTTACTACAGCTCTGTAGTATGATTTCAGATCAGGTATTGTGATGTCAAGATGATATATTTTTAAAACAGAGTGTTAATAACTGCAGAATTCACAAACATAAAAACAGACTGTTGATATATATGAAGATTTTGATCCAATTTAAAGAAACATTCTTCCTCCAATATTTTAAAAGTGTCATTTATAAAATTATTCATAGCAGGTGTATTTAAAATAACTCCAGACGTCAAACAATCTAAAATTCCAACAAAAGGGAACAATTAAAACATGGCATTATAATGGTATACTGCATGGTGTAAAAAAAACTATGATTGAAATTAAAATAAGAAAATTACTTAAATATAATCTTTGATTGCTACAGAAAATCACAGAAGCCCAAAGATCAGAAACAACATAAATGCCACATCCCCAACCTACCCTGGGTCTTCAGAGCTTTCTGGCCATGCATCTATGTCTTCTGTTACATCTCTTTAATGTTATCCTCAGAAAATGTTTAGCAAGTTTTTAATCTCCTAGCAACCCCAACTCTGCAACCCTGCCAGTCTGTTTCAGAGTTTGTCTTCCATTCCACAAAATAAATGGGAGCTGAGAGATTTCTCCAACTTCTTTTCCTAAAACCTTTGCAGTTTTTCAGCAGTTGTGCTTGTGATCCCTTTCTCCTTCTCTCTGGTCAGTACAGAAAAGGAGTCCTTTATGTAGCCTGGAGCATGTTCTTCTGTACTCAGAACCCCACCAGGTCAGTCTTTTAGCATCCCTGCCCTTTTTCCCCTCTCCTCTTTCTTGGATGGCTTCTATAATCACTCAATCCCATCAGTTTTTAAGTAGTTTATCTCTCCAACTTTAAAATAGCAAAACTGAAAAACTATAAAGACTCATAAAGTTTCTCATTTCCATGATAATCCTGGAAGAATGCACTATTCCTTCAACCCAAACCATTGCAATCTGGCAACTAGCCCTCTCTGAATTTTATACCTCAGCATCATGGACACAGCTGTCATTTTGTTTTTTTTCTGAGTTACTCTCTTTCCTTGGTTTCTCTAACACTGCTCAAGATTGCCTTTCCTCCTCTCTTTCTAACCATCACTTTCACTGTCTCTATTGGCTCCTCATCTGCCAGTTAGACCGCCACATTGTCTTCTTCAGGCTCTGTCCTAGGTCAGCTTCTTGTCTTACTTAGTGTGCTCTTCCTAGGCGATGTCCTTGACCATTATAGCTTCAAGTACCACTTATAACAATGCAGGGCTCGGATCTTTACATCTGGCCCTGCCTACTTCCTCTTGAATTTAGGAGCCATGTGTCCAAATGGCTGGTGAATACTTCCAAGGGGATATATTTAAAATTTAATATGCCAAAACCTTTCTTTCTAGTTCTTTTCTCTCACCTAAATGGGCTTTAGTGATAGGTGAACCCAGTTATCCAAGTGAGAAATTTAAGTGTAATTTTTAGAATTCCTTATACTCTTTTAATCCAATATCCATTTGATTACCAAATTCTATGTTTATATAACCTAAATGATTCACAAGTGTTTCCATCTTTTGTCTGGATTTTTACCATCTGATCCAACTGACATATCTGCACCACATTTTCCAGTTTCTGTGAAATAAACAGATAGTAATTTCAAAGTGCCAATGTTTTGTCACTGATTGAATCGGACATGGAGTCCAAAAGTGTTGCTGACATTTGGCTCTCTTGAGCTTAGGAGATAGTTTTAAAACACCACTCTTTCTAATATGTATCTGTCCTACATTTAGGCTTAGGGAATCCAGGGAGCTGTGTATACGGCTGTGTTTTGGGGAGAGATAGAGAAAGAGACAAAAAACCCTGTCTTAAGAATTGTATTGGCTCAGGATAGGTGTAAAATACTGCTTTTATAGAGTATCCACAAGACTTTTTAATTTGTAGCTGAGGTAAATATCAAATATCTTTAGCCTGATGATCTTTCTGAAGTCAGTTCTGGGATGGGGGTGCAGCTATGGTAGAGCACCCGCCTAGCACACATGGATTGCCCTTTCTATGACCACCTCTACGACCCACTTTGCCTTCAGAATGATGGCCAAGTTTTCAGCAATATTTTTAAGACCCATATTACCTGTACCTACTTTTTTTATGTCAAGCATATTTCTTCTTTCCTTTCAACTGGCTCATTTCTCAAGCTATGAAGCCTAAATTAAGATTGCATTTCTAGAAAAACTTCTTTAATTAAGAAAAATATGTTTCTAGAAAGACTTGGTTTTGTTCTTAGTTGTACAGTAGAATTCTGTGCATCCT
Source organism: Spermophilus citellus (assembly GCF_964194105.1). Lineage (NCBI taxonomy): Eukaryota > Metazoa > Chordata > Mammalia > Rodentia > Sciuridae > Spermophilus > Spermophilus citellus. Next base: position 248,579,321 of record NC_138182.1, on the reverse strand, counting down.
GCACTAAACACTTGGTGTCTTTAACTAGCTCCATGCAAACCGTGATCAGTGTGTCACAGTCATCATTTCATCCCCAGAGACTAAAACCTTGTCTCCAAGTAAAATTTCAATAATACACTTTGAACCAAAGAATGTCTTGTTTTCTTACCTCTTATTAGTGTGAAGAACTTATTAACACACAATACAATACTAAAATTTAGAAAACAAAAAATATGTAAGAAGGCCACCAATAGACCTATCTTCTCCAAAGCTGTTGCTTGTACAAATATACTGCATATATTTTCAATCATTTTAGGGATAGATTTTTTTAATGTCTTTGAAGCATCCTACTCTCTAGAATTGTCACCAATACTTACAGCCCATCTGTTTATTATGCCTGTATAAAAATAAATTGTACAGGACACAATACATACACTGTATCTACTTCTACATGTGCTTCCTTGCTTCTGAAAATTATTGTGACTAGTAGAAAGATCTGAGTTCAAATCTGACTCTACCTCTTCTGAGCAGTTATTTAATGTTTCTGAGCCTCACTTTTCCCAGCTGTAAAATGGGGTTAATCATACACCCTTTAAAAGATTATTGTGTGCTTTATCAGAGACAACTGTATAATACAGCTTTATACTTTAATAGTATTGAAGGTTGCAGGGTCCCTGGGACAATCCAGGTTGAGGCAAACCACTGAGGTTGGCAGAGAGAGGATCGATCAAGGCAGCCTTTCCAGAGTGTAGTTTCACAGGGTTGTGGGGGTCAGAGCCAGACTTCAAGGACTTAAAGGAAACTGCAGAACATAAAAGCTGACCACTCCTCAGAGCACTATGTCAAAGAAAGAAAAGACAGAAATATGTAGTATCTGGAGGGGGCAGCAGAGTCAAGTGAAAGTTTTTCAAGTTAAGTGACAGTAAAGAAGTCAAAGGCAAGGGAGTGTTTGTCCGTGCAACAGAAACACCTCGTGGGAGGCAGGTGCCCAGAAGCTGAAAGATCTAGGTGCTTGACAGGCATTGGACTTAGTCCCTGTACTTTTATCATCAGAAGAATGTCTTTTCCCTGGATTTAAAAAAATCCAGATTAAAATGAGTACTCTTGAATATTTTTAAGATATATATTTGTCTTCAGGGAAAGAAAAAAACTCTATCAAAATGGACCAAGACAGTAAGATGTGGCAACACGGGTTATTGAAAGGAATGGCTGCTAATGGTTCCGGTTCCTAACAATTAACTGCTATTATTTTCTCATGTTTGATCACGGTTCAGTTTGAGAGATGCTTGGCAGCCACATTTCAAATAACTGATTGTATTTGCCTCCAACTTATTGTTTCTCTCAGATGTTTAAGAGAAATCAAGCACTAATTTATTTCAAAGCATTTGTGCAATGTGCATCTAGAAAATTTCATCCTTCAAACTTGATACTGAGTGTTTGGGAGCCCGGCCCCAACTGAACTGCACTTGGGCCAGGTAAAGTTTTAAGTTACAGAAGTGTGGTGAGAAAGGTGGCCAAAATTCCTGCTCTTGAGGAATTTTCTTTCTAAATCAGAGACTGACAGGACTGAAGTAAGTATCATCTTGTGATAAGTTTTCCTGAAAACCAGACCTGGCCAGTGTGGGTAGAGTAGCTATGGAGGTGGGTTGTATTACTTAGCTGACCTCAGACAGTAGGTCCCCTCCGACAAGTTGTCTTTTGGTATGAGACCTGTTTGACACGAGGCAAAGACATAGGGAGATCCATACTGTAGTTGTTTGGAAAATTGTAGAAAATCAAGACTTGAAAAGGCCAGTGTAGTTGAGGTCAATGAAATGGGGAATGGCCAAACAAGGTGAATTGGCAAAGCAGCTTGTAGACTGTGATTGGTCTGGAACAACACTTGCAAAATCAGGTACAGCAGTACAGGTGAGCACCTGTGGTCTCAACCTCCCTAGGAGGCTGAGGTAGGACAATCACTCAAGCCAGCAGTTCCAATCAAGCCTGGGCAACATAGTTAGAAGAGAGAGAGAGAGAGAGAGAGAGAGAGAGAGAGAGAGAGAGAGAGAGAGAGAGAGAGAGAGATTATTATAATCAGATGTCATTGTTCAATTTATTAATTCATTAAATGAAACATACATTTGCCTGATGATAGTGTATATATAAAGGTCATTGCTAATACATGTCCTTTACTATTAAGAAAAATGCCTAGTTGATTTCTGTCATTTATTTTCACGTTTGTGAATAAGAATTCTTGCTGTGTACCTTTTAACATTTCAGTTTCACACTTGCTTTACAAAAAAATATGGAGAGGTGACCTTGGGTTGGGGCAGCCAACATCAAGGGAGCCACTCTTGAAGAAAATTCATATGGAAACAGCCCAAAGTGGCAACCATTTCATATTAGGTGCATGGTGCTGACTTATCTAATTTACCTAATTTAATCCTTCAACCTACCAAATTGGTATTTTTGTATCTATTTTATGAGTAAAAGAGCTTGCTACCATTTTATTCGCCATTTTTTTAATATCAGAGGGTTAATATCAGTCTCTTGAGCAGTGGAGGAATTTTCCCAGGTTTCTGAGTGAGGTCTTGATCTATGGGAATTGTGAAGGACGTGAAAACCTCTGACACAGGGGTTACAACTAAAAGCATCACAGCCATTGGAACAACTCTAAAAATATTGTCTCGGAAATAGCAAAAACATAAAGAACATGTGAGTTCTCTTTTGACACTTTAGCCTGGCTTTTTGACCAAGCTTCAGTGCTTTCAACATTGTTGCTGTAGTGAAATGTAATACTAATTTCTAGAATATAGCATGGGAAGAATTAAAAAGAACATAGCAAATCTGGTATTGTGTTTCACATTAGCCTTAAGTATTATTAATTGCCTAATTCCTTCCTAAATTAGGTGCTGTGCTCATGGCACGAGGGTTTTAATGTGTGTGTGTGTGTGTGTGTGTATAATCTACATATTAATTAATCTACAACTCAATTTGCTTTTAGTTTAGCTTCACTTAAAATTTTATAATTTACTTGAGTTGCAAAATATGTAATGCTAGATAAAATATAAAATATCAAGACAATACACAAAACTTGGGGGGGAAAAAGGAAAATCTTCCAATGCCAGATGAACAGGAAACAAAGGAATGTGTCAGAGTCATAGTTTGAGAGATTGCAAGGATATCAGTTTAAATCAGAGGCCTTGACAGTTAGAAAAGTCTGTATAAGGACCAGAACTCACAAGAATCTGGAATTGAGCCACCAGGACTCATGAAGATTTCATGTTTCTAAAGGAAACCACAGCACTAGCGAGAAAGCCAGATAGAAAAACATCACCTCTAAGAAACTGTAAAACAAGAGCTTTGAAGCACTCTGGTGGAAGGTCTTTATGTTGTAGAGCTCCCAAGTGCCTACCATTGAAACTAGTCAATACAAATCCACACCACACAAATCAATAAGTGTACTTAGAGATATACTGACAGGAAGCTTTCAGTGATGATAATAAATAGCAGAAAATAATGGGATGTCTTATATTCAGCTAAAGAATTATTAAATAAGTCAAAATAAGTAAATTTGTGCACATATGAAGACCAAGAAACCTTACTACTTTTGAATCCTTGTTAAAGCAAAATTGAGTCATAAAGGTTAGAATAAGAAGGGCCAACATGTGTGTAATGAACCCTCCATTGAAGACATTGGAGAATGGGAGAAATATATATTTTGGGGACAAAGGAAGGATAGTAAAATTATTCTATTTTACTATTTATAGTAAATAAATATTAAAAATATGTATGAATAATTACAATAATATAAATAGGTTAACTCTGAAATTAAAAGACAAAGAGATTTGGGGATGTGGTTCAGTGGTAGAGTACTTGCTTAGCACTCATGAAGCCCTAAGTTCGACCCCCATACCCCAAACCAAAAACAGAGAGGAAAATCTGATTTTTTAAAACTTTGTATTTTGTTGTATGAAACATTTCTGTAGTATTCTCGTCAAAAAATGAATCCCCTGTGGGAAAACATCAGTTATATTTAAATTAAAGACTATTCCCTAAAATAAATTATCTATGCTCTTAAAAAATGTCAACTTAATGTAAGATAAGTTAGCTAAGGAACTGTGTCAAATTGAAAGAAATTAAAATCATGTAACAACTAAAATCAACATGCCTTCCTGGACTGATACTCAGTCGGATCCTAGACCTATAAGGGACTCTTGGAATAAGTGACAAAGTCGAGTGGGTCTGTGGATCAGGTAATAATGTTAGATTTATGTTGTTGTTTAGTAGAACTCAGTGGAAATGATACAGGATATTTTTGTATGATTTTAACAAATTTTGTATGAATTTTATGTCATTTGAAATAACAAAGAAAAATTGTCATCAGAACTTATAACTTTAATAGACTGATAAAATCTTATTAAAATTGTGCTAGAAGAATATCTATCTGTGGGAGATTCTCAGTGTGATAGCAGGGTCAAATTCTGCCATAATTCAACTCACTTTCAAAAGGAACAGCATATATACATATATACATGACATATGTGTACACACTCATTTATAAATAAATACATGTATATGGACAGATATAGAGAAGGAACAAAAAAGAAAGCAAAACCAAAGTGAAGCATTGACCACTCGAGTGTTTCTTATATTATTCTGTTTTATGTATGATTCCCTAGAAGAAGAATTTGAGGCAAGGACTTGGGTGCTTTATGGGTGGGGCCAGGTGTAGGGATAAATAGGGATGAAAGCTTGACAGGTCAGTGAAGGGAAAGAGCAAAGATGAGATGGCAGGTACAAGCTTCCCTTACTTGACCCACAGGAGAGTTCTGGATTCTTGTCACAGTGCAGAGTTGTTCCTCATAGAGAAGGCCACTGACATTTTATAGCCCCCAACATGCAGTCATTGGCTATGGGCTGCAGATTAAGTAGGGTGGGGACCAGAATGGATGGCAGAGGAGGGAAGGGCATAACTTGCCTGCAAAGGCAGTTCCCTTTAGCTAGAGGAATCCTCTGTACACAGAGGCAACTGTTCTCCACTGGTAGCAGCACTGACTGGAGTGGAGGGCAGATGTTCCAGTCAAGCAGAGAGGCAGGCACTCCTAGCAGAAATTGCATGGTCCTACATTTTTCTGTGCCTTTGAAATTTTCATAAGAAGAAATCAGAAAAAATACCTTCTTGATAGACACAGAGCAGTAAAAAAAATTCAATGCCCATTTTGCAAAATATTACCAATTTATCAGCAAATTTATAATAGAAATACTTCTTTAATTAGATAAAATTATCTACCCTCCCCCCAAAAAATAATGTCACATGACTTCACACTTACTAGCAAAACTTTGGAAGCATCCCTGTTGAAGGGAGTAGCAGAAAGAGAAAGTCCAAAAAATGACTTCACTGTTCAAATGGAATACTAAGCAAAGATGAAGAGGCATAAAGGAACAACATATATAAGAGTTGGAAAGAAGAAGTAAATTTACTATTGCTAGCTGTCATTGTTGTTTTCTATCATAGAAGACGTAAAATAACCTAACACATATGCTTTTAAAACTTGATCACAGATCAATAAAAACCAAACTGTTCTTATATAATATCAATATTCAATTATAAAAATCCAGTTGGACTTACTTCCGGGTGCCCTCAAACATACAGTGCCTGTACTTCCAAAGGCAAGTCCAGCCATAGGCTATTTTGCCAACGTGTCAGAGTAATCTGTATTTTTGTATGTGATTTCTACTTTTATAAATTTGTTTTAAAATAAAACACATCTTTATAAAAAAATAAAATAAAGTAAATAAAAAAAAATGAAATTAAAAAGGACTTTCTATTCAGAATAATAAAAGAATCCTGTATGGTCTATTGGATTAAATAAACAAAAGAGGTCTATGGCCTGTTTTTGAAAAAAAAATAGCAAAATGATGTTATTGAAGGAAATAAAAATTTGAAGAGACAGAGAAAACTATTTTCATCAACAGGAAGTTTCCTTAATGATTATAAATATTTAATATAATTTTAATGAAGACCTCAATATGATTTTTACTGAAATTTAATGGAAAGTTATATTAAAGGGTAAATAGCCAAGATGATTCTATTATACAGATACTATACTTATTATAAATACATAATTAAAACAGTATGAGTTTGACACTGGGATAAATAAAAAGATTTATCAAATAAGATAGAGCCTAGGACCAAAGTGAAACATATAGAAGAACTTATATACTATAGAAATAGAAATAACTCCATTGGGAAAATATGGAATATTCCATATATAATGTTAGAAAAATCAGCCTTTTCGATGAGAAGAAATAAATTTGATCCTTACATAAACCTATAAAATAAAATTACAGATGAACTCAATTTTGTAATGTGAAAATTTAATTTTTAATATATTGGATGAATATTTAGAAGAACATTTTTGTAAACTTGGAAGGCAGGATTTCTTAAGAAATATACAAGAGTCTGACTCATAACAAAATAGATTAATGGCTTGCTTATTTTGAGCTTTGAATTTTGGTAGTACAGATAACACTATAAGCAAAATTAAAAAAGAAATTACATGCTGAGTTAAGGTTTTAATAAAGGCTGTACTCCCTGATAATCAAAAAGAAAAAGAAATTGAAGGAAGGAAGAAAGGAATGAAGGGAAGAGGAAGATAAAGAGAAATAGAGGTGGAAAAGAGAGAAAAAGGAGGGAAGAAATAAAACAGCTGAAGATAAAATGATCTAAGTTCATAAGAAGCATTTTTTTTTTCAATGCTGGGCATGGAACCCAGGACCTCAAATGTTTTTCCGCGGAGCTACATCCCCAGACCAAGAGGGAAATTAAAACAGAAAAAACTGAATGGTCAACAAGAAAATGAAAAATGCTGAGCCTTTCAAATAATCAGGGAACTGCAAATAAAACTACACTGAAATAATGTTTCACACTCATCAAATTGCCAAATAAAATAAAAAGATCCAAGTTTTACAAAACCAAGCATTTGGTAAGGGTATAGAACAATGACAACATACCTACTCTGCCTGTGAGATGTACCTAGTTATAGTGGCTTTATAACTTAATTTGACAATATCTAATATGTGCAGACCTTACGTTCCAACAAGTAGATGCTCCCTCAAAAGTGTATACCAGAACTTTCTTGACATCCACAAAAATGGACATTAATAGGAAAATGGGTAAATGAAGTGTGGTATGAACAGCAGTTGTAACCTAGTGTGTGTATGTGTATGTGTCTGTGTGTACATGTATATATATATGGAATTCAAAAAAAAATGTATTGTAAGGCACCTTGCTGATGACACAATTAATATATTGTTCGTAGAGATATACAAGTTGTGGAAAAACATTAGAACATGGATTGACTGCAAGACATCAAACTACTATATCTCTTGATATTGGTTAGAGAGAGAAAAGAGTAGTAGTGAATTTAAGACAGGAACAAAAGGGGACCTTCATTTACTGTATATTGTACTATCTGTAATAGAATATTCCGTATGTGTCTACATAAATGTGTATGCATCTGGGTGCATATTTATTTTTCTCTCTATTAAATCTAAATTAAAATTACAAAAATTACCAGTACCTTTGAGTGAGAGATTTTTTTACATCAAATTTTCCATTTTTATTTACTTTTTAATGTTAAAAAAGTATGAACCCTGAGTGTGAAACAGATGCTGAGTTATGATAATCTGAGGCGAAAGGACTAACAGAGACATTAGAATCTTAAGAAGGAGGCCTGCAAAACACTATGCATCAAAAATGGTAATTTTCCTGCCCCCTTAAGAGGAAGTCAGGTTCCAGCTGTGCTGCTAGTTAACATTGCAGCTCCAGCAGACTCTGGAGTGTTTTCCTGGAGGAAGTGTTTTAAGGATGCAGAGGCAGAGCTACAGCCAGGGACTTCTGGGGGGAAAGGAGGCTCCATGCAAGGTAGGATGCAGAAGTGGATTTTCATGGGGCCAGGGGAGATCAGCAAAGCAAAACAAAACAAACAAGACTCTGAAAAGCTGAGGAAAGAGGAAATACTTTCTATGTGAAGATTCCTGAATTTGCCACATTTTTTTCCTTTAGATAAATCTTTTCTTCTCTCCTTTGCCCTCTTGCCTGCACTCTCCCCTCTGCCCACTCCCTCTTTATCATATGAGAAAAGGTCAAATTTATATTTTATATTTTAATTTTTGTATTTTCCAAAAGACTTTATTTGGAAATCCCTCTTTTTGTCCCCCCAAAATGAAAATTATGAAACGCTTCTCAAACCTCTGAAACTTTAGAAATATTGTGTTTTGATCTGTGCAAGATCTTTCTATGGAAAGACTTTAATAGCAAAACAGGGGAGGATTGCCTTGACTTTAAATATAACATACTGTACTAAGTTTAAGATGTGCCTTTTTTGAAATGTAAGTTGGCATACTTTTTTTCTATATCATTTCTAAGGTGTTCAAAAGTTAACTTAAATATCACTAGCAATGTAGTCAAAAGCAATAAAAATATTTTTACTTAGAGATTTTGCTGTTTATCTATGAAAATAAAATTTAAATTTTCCATTGTAGTATATTTACTGAAGAAAAAAAGATTTAAGTGCAGTTAAGTACAAGTAAAACACTTTGAGTCATTTGTTATCCTGCCAATCATAGAGAAGTTAATTCTAATCAATGTATTTTACTTTATTCTATGACTTAAAACCAAAGGAAGAGCTAACAACAAATTTTCATTCACTATGAATGATGTATTACCAAAAGTTGTTTTAGGTTCATGAGACTTCTCCTGGTTCTATCTGAGGAGATTATCTTTCTGAGGAGATCTCAAGAGAACCCTCCCCCTATATAAAGCTCAAATTTTCCAACTGAAATGGACCATTAGCAGTCTCAGAGCCTGGCTTGTGTCGTAGTAGGCTAGTGAGCATCAGTGGACTTCACTTAGCTATGTGGATTCTACTTGTCCTATATATCTCTCTAGCATGTTCTGAACTAAAATTCTTTAATTGCCACAATGATATCTATACCATTTCTCTACCTCCTAAATACCACTGGAAGTGACTGCTCTAGTTGCAGGACTCCTCTGACCTCTGAAGCACATGGTTGCAATTTTCAGACTGAGAGAACAGCCTCATAGGTTGCAAGTTCTAGAACAATTTGTGGTATATACCTCCCAATAAGCATAAAGCTTTTTTTCCTATTCCCTAATGAAAATGCATACAAGCAAATATATATTTGGAAATCTGCCCCTGGGCTCAACTAACCAAACTTACACGTGTGTGTGCATGCATGCCTACACATGCATACATACACACACAGATTCCAAACACACAAAGCAACACTTTAACCTGTATAAGTTAGAACACATATATCTAATTAAAATACTCACCTGCGGGAACATGTTAATTACTTTGATAATATGTTTTTAAAATATGAAATATAATTTATTTAGATATTTCTGGACTAGCTAATGATAGCAACCCATATAAGTCTGTCAGTTCACTCAGAATGCAAATCTTTTACTATCTGTAAACAGTTATTTAGCAGAACCTTAAATCCCTTTTAAAGTAAAAGTGTTTATTTTTATAAAAAATTAATTAGGTTGGCTTGATAAGGATTTACATGCAGAGATATATCCGTCATGCTTTGAGCCATTCCTTGTCAGTATAGTTTTGGGGACATCAGGTAGTGAGGCTGGAACTCAAATTTAAATTAGACCTCAACACCACTGTTCTTTCCATTACCTGGATGGTCAAAGAAGGGAAGAGAAGTTCCTCAGGGAAAGAGTGGTACACAAAATCTTAGATACTGGAAACAACATAGTGTATGCATGGAATCATCTGTATTTGAGGCATTGCTGGAGGTTTTCTCCTCAGATAAAAGTAGAATAGGAGGCAGAAACTGCGCACACCATGCTAAAGAGAAAGAAATCAATCTCGTGAGCAGTGCGGAGCCAATAAAGAATTTTAAGCAAGTATGATATATGGTAATAATTGCATTTTAAACATCAGCAATTAAAAAAAGAAAGAATCTGTTTTTGGAGAATACTGGAATAATTTTGGTTTGCACCTAAATTACCTTAGAAGATAATGGGTGGTAGGATGATTTACAAGAGAGGATTTAGAAATATTTAGAAAGTAAGATGAGGAGCTGATGGAGACAGACTGGCTATTGAGAAGAGTAATAAGAAAGCATAACAAGATAATAGTCACTCTCAACATCTAGCTTGGGGGATAGGAAGGTGGAAATGACAATCATGAATGGAAGGTATTTAGGAGAAGGAGTAATTCCTTGGGAGTATCAAGGCATAGACATCAATAAATTCAGTAGAAGAAATAATGCTAATAATAGTAAAAAACTGTCTATGGGGAAGGTGGATGTGTGCTTGGTACTTAGAAAGAAATGGGCTAGAACTGTGTAGATAAAGGATTTATAGAAATAAAATTGATCAGGGAGAGATGATGGAGTAAGCCAAAAAGTGGATACAAGAAAAAGTTTACTATGGAGGTCAAGGAATGAACACTACTAGGAGCAAATTAAACTAGAAAAGTCAAAAACAAAAGAATGTTGTGCCATGGAAAAAAAATCATCAAAAAATTTTTATTTTAGCAAATAGAGTTACTAAGACCTATAGTGTTATAAATATGTCTATGAATTTGTATAATTCCATCATGTGTGATATATCTACATGAATTTTATACACACACACACACACACACACATATAAATCTTAGGTTCACATGAAACATAACCAATATATACATATACCAAGCAAAGTTTTATATATCTACCATATGCATATTACATATATATAGTATGCATATAAGAATATATATTCATGTAGTAAGTATATATTTATTTATTTATTTATTTATTTATATGTGTTACACATAGAAAGAGAAAGATGTTTATCTCCTACAGGTTTTTATTGTCTATGTCCATGGTTTCCCACCTGAACACACACACAGAGAAATAGAACTGAGTTTAATATTAGGTTGAATAACAGCCACAAGAAATAGAATAAAGAAGAATATTTTCAAAGGTGCATGGGTCAGCTTTTCATTGCTTTGACAAATTCCTGAGAAAAACAACTTAGAGGAGAAAATATTTGTTTGGGCTCATGGTTTCAGTCCATGGTCAGCTGGCTCTAATTCTCTGGGCTGAGGCAAGGCAGAGCATCATAACTGAGAGATGTAGTGGAAGAAAATGCCCACTGTATGGTAGCCAAAAAGCAGATATAGAGAATGGGTTGTAGGTAAGACATACCCTTTCAGGATCAGCCCCCAGTGGTGTACTTCTTCCAATCAGTCCCCAAGGTTTACAGTTTCCAACTGTCTCCCAATAACACCATCAAATATGAATTCCTTAGTGGATTAATTCATTGATGAAGTCAGGGCCCTCATAATCCAATCACTTTCCCAAATCCCCATCTCTAAACACTGCTGCTTTGGGGACTAAGCCTTCAATTCATGAGACTCTGGGGGACACTTCATATCTAAACCATAACATGCTGGAAATTCTTTCACAGCTGATCAGCGTTTTTATCTTTACTATGAACAATCCAAGGTTGTCATATACTTACAAAAATATGGCCTGCTGTGGGTTTGAAGAGATCGATGTTGCATTTCCTTTCCCAAAGTATTGCATTTCTTATTTCTATTTAGATATCAGTTCAATCTGATAGGTTATTTGTACACATAGTATTAGCCAGGCTTTCTAACTGTCCTGAGACAAATAGTAATATTAATAAGACAGGAACCATACATTAAAAGAGCTTACTGGGCTGGGGTTGTGGCTCAGTGTGAGAATGCTTGCCTAGCACACATGAGGCACTGGGTTCAATCCCCAGAACCACATAAAAAAAATGAACAAATATAATAAAGGAACTGTGTCCACCTACAACTAAAAAATATTAAATAAAAAAGAGCTTATTGACCAGTATCAATGGCACACATGTAAATTCAAATAAGTGAAGACAAAAGCAATACAAGAAACATATACAATATTTAGTAAGAACTTAGAGGAAAGAATAAATTTATTAATTATTCATTTATTCCTCATCTATTGAAGAATAGATTCAAAGTGACTCACTATATGAAATAAAAGACAAAATTAATAACCATAAATTTAGAAGAAAATAAGTTTGGATAAGTAATTTCAAGTCAACAGCAAATGGAGAAAGAGAATACATAATTAAAGGTCTAAAAAATGCTAAGATAGGCATTTGGCCTCTAAGCTTTCTGGAAATTAGGCAAAAATGAGAACATAATCAAGAACATATTCATATTACCTCTCAAGAAAAGGAAAATGAACCTTTTTGGTAGTGCTGAAACCAAAGAGTTTTTCACTATAGATAGTCAAAAAGAGAACAATGCAGCATCCTCAGTGATATCCATGACATTAAATGGATTTCATAGAGCTATTTTTTATAGCGACTGTTAGCGTGGGCCAATAATGACATAATGCCAAATTACATTCAATAAAAACAGTTTTACAAGAGAACAAACCATATGGTCCAGATGTGCAGTTTTTGGCTTGCAAAGTTTATTCTGAGGATAGATTTTTTTTCTTGTTTCCATAGGAACACATGGACTATATTTCACTCAGGCAATTCTTTGCAAATTTATGTTGCCCAACCAAGTATTTGGTGAATATTAAGCAACAATGAGTTCAAGGTTATAGTCTTCAGCAAACACTTAGGATGTAGGTATTCAGCCTATAGATTAAAGAATGGAAATACCTAGTTCACTCTGAGAATAGGAATGATTATAGAGGAAAGAATCCATGGAATTTTAACTTTTTTGTTTGTTTTTGTTTTTTTAATTTTTGAAGTAGAGTTTCATTATGTTGCCCAGGTTGGCCTCCAACTCCCAGTCCTCTTTCTTTAGTTTTCTGAGTAGCTGGGAGTACAGACCTGCTCCATGAAGCCCAGCTCATAGCTGTTCTTCCTTTTTGTTTTTTTAATTATTATTAATTTGTATGGTGGTATATTATCCATTACATAAAATTTTTTGGAGAGGGTGGTACTGGGGATTGAACTCAGGGACACTAAACCACTGAACCACATCCCCAGCCCTATTTTGTATTTTATTTAGAGACAGGATCTCAACGGACTTGATTAGCATCTTGTTTTTTGCTGAGGCTGGTTTTGAACTCATGATCCTCCTGTCTCAGCCTCCTGAGTCCCTGGGAAAAATTTACCTTCTTGACCATTTTTTTGATGAACATTTCAGTGGCATAAAGTACATTCACATAGTTGTGCTACTGTTGCCACCCTCATAGAACTCTTCTCATCTTGCACAATTGAACAACTGCTCGTTCTTTCTTCTTCCAACCCCTGGCAGCTATCATCCTATGTCTGTCTCTATGAATTTGACTATTCCAGGTACCCCATTAAGTGAAATCATACAGTATTAAAAAATTAAATGCTTCACAAATTTGCATGGCACTCTTGCTTAGAGACCATGCTAATTTTCCCTCTGTTGTTCTAATTTTAATGTATGTGCTGCTGTGGTAATCACTTTGGCTAGTGTGTGAGGGAAGAACAGGAGCTCATCAGACTTAAAATCGAGGAAGCTTCTGTCCAAAGGCAGGACGCTGTGATAATAATGTTTTCTGTGTTGATAAAAAGGCAAGAGGGAATACTGAAGGACATGAGTTTAAAAGGCAGAAAGATGTCAGATGCTAAAGAGCTTTGTAAACTGTTTAAGAGTTTGGAGTTACAGACAATCAGAATGGAATAGGGAATTATTATTATTTATATTTTGGGTGAATAATTCTAGAACAAAAAAGAAGGCCTAGAAAAGGATAAATTCTAAGACAAAAAGACCAATTAGAAAGCTATGGCAAGTAACTCGATAATCTTCTTTCTCTCTCCTTTTTTCTTTTCTCAATTCACCACGGTGTTAAGAATAGGTATTACATATTTGTAGATTATGATGAAATTTGTGCCTGTACTGTACTATTACATCCTTACTCATAATCTTCTTCCCCAAGCTTAGAATAAAATTTTAATATTTTAGAAAAATCTTATATTTTAGCAAAGAATCCAGAGAAGCCAAAGTCAAAATCTAAAATTTACATTTACATAAAAGCATTTGGGGAGAAATCTCCTCCCCTAGTTCCTTCTCATTTCTTTCCTTATGTGATTTGCATAGCAATTGAGTATACTAAATCACTTAATGGTTAGTTTCTCTGGAGCTCTATGTGAATCACTTGTTATTTATTCAGTTATTTTTAAGGAAGTGGAACCCAAACACAGAACCCAAACCTGTATTTTTTCTTCATGACAAAATTTCTGACATTATATCCCTTAAAGACTTGCATGTGGTTTAGAAATAAGCAGGATGAGGGTGGATGTTCTGGGATTGGACAAAACCAGTGTGGGGCTTGCTGCTGGCAATATAGAATTCTTCTTAATGTCTTAATGTAACCCAGTGAGAGAATTACTGGCTTGGGAGACGAAAAAGGGAAATAATCCTCTTCCTGCCTGTGATAAAGGGTCATGGCTGACACCAAAAGACAGGCAACAAGAGAAAAGCATTTTGAACTGATTTTATCTTATTTTTATGTGACATGAAAACCTTCACAATGAAGACCCAAAGACCCAGTTCTATTTTTATGCTCAGGAGTGATGAAGCATGGACAGGCATGGAAATAGGACTGGACAAGAGTCTGATCTTATAGTGATAAACTGGGTGGGGAACCCACGAAGACCCATCTGTTCAGATTCAGTCAGAAGTCACTGTTATCTCCAAAGGAGGGATCTTTTCCTGCTTCTGTACCTTTTCTCTCATCACCGTGTCCACCTTAGATGTTCTCTCTTATGCAACTTCCAGATGTTGAAATCATAACTATTCTTTGATAACCTGGCAAAGGAGAAAAAAAAAGCTTTGTCAAGAAAACTTACTGGATGTAGACTCTGCATTCTTTGAAGCCTGGTTGGATTTTGTTCAACCTTTTCCATAGCACTTATTTCATTTTAACTCTAAATGCTTATTTTAAAATTCCTTGAAAATGGGGAGATAATGTCATAATGGTGCTTGAATTCTCTGTTTGCACATAAAAATGATAAATATTGAATAAATGATAGATGTTCACTTATCCAGTAAATATTTGTTACATGCTTATTAGATGACAAACATTTTTTAAGCATTAGAACTGCAGTAATAAGAAATAATCTGTGGCGCTGGGGCTGGGGATGTGGCTCAAGCAGTAGAGCGCTCGCCTGGCATGCATGCAGCCCGGGTTCGATCCTCAGCACCACATACAAACAGAGATGTTGTGTCCGCTGAAAACTAAACAATAAATATTTTAAAAAAAAAGAAATAGTCTGTGATCTTGAGAAATCCTGATATGGGTGAGAGATCTCTCAGATGTATTTTATAGAAAGAAAAGAACATTTTATTCCAGGATGTTCTTTTCTATTTTATCGAAAGAAAAGAACATCCTGGAATAAAAATTAAGAAGGCACATCAAAGATTATTAGAAAAGAGTCCTGATTCTGGAAACAATTGTAATAAAAATGCAATGTGGGATCTCTATTTTTGACTAGTAATGGCATTTATTAAGTGGCAATATAGAATTCTTCTTAATACAGCAAGGAACTGGACTATAGAAAGGCATAGTTCAACTTAAAATAAGGATTTTTTTAAAAAAATTCAGAACATTCTTATATTGAACTTGCATGCCATAAACATAAAAAGTTTTTTTTTATCTTTGAAATTGTCTAAAAACAAATCTAGATGACCAGCTGTCAAGTGCAGTGTACAAGAAATCATTATAAGGGGTAAAATTTTTGAGAATTTTAAAGACCTAAGTCTAAGCTCTAAGGCTATTGCCATATATTGTCCTATTGAAAGCTGATGCTTTTAAAACTACCAGAAGACAATCCAGATGTATGTAGACTATCCTGATGATACTCCCAGTACATCAACATTACTGAATAACAAATCAACTTCAGGCTGTACCAAGTTGCTGAGGAGTAACTTGGTCTTCTGTTTTAACATAGAGGCTCCAAACCAGTGTTTTTGTACAAGTAATTGTTCAAAACTTAAACCAGACTATCCCGAAACATGAATGTTAAATATTCCAGAGAGAAAACTCAGGCACTACCTTTGCTTCTGCATGAACCTCCTCAAATTCTCTTTTCCAAGTGATTAAATTTAAGGAAGCAGGTTCCACGAAAGAGCTTGGTCCAATGAAGTTAAGGAAACAGAGAAAGAAGTAACAGAGAAATCTCTAATATTTTAATCACATTCTAATACAACATTTACAGAGGTGTTCCCAAATACTTCAAATGTGAAAAGGAACTGGACAGAATATTAAAAATGTCATATAAGGCATAATGAAGAACACCAGTGCCCACTTCTATTTCTCCACTTTGAAGTCTTCCTTCCCTCTTTTCCATCTAACCTCATATCATTTGAACCTTAACTGGAAATGCCTGGACCACTGTAGTTTCACGCTCTTTCCTGGATCTCCCACAATAACATCATACACATGTGTTTTTAAGACTCTGAATCTAATCTTGTAATCAAGCTCTTTTATTTATTTTATTTTATTTTATTTTTTTTATTGATTATTTAAAGCATTACATAGTTCATGATATATCATCTTTCTTTTTTTTTTTTTTTAAAGAGAGAGTGAGAGAGGAGAGAGAGAGAGAGAATTTTTAATATTTATTTTTTAGTTCTCGGCGGACACAACATCTTTGTTGGTATGTGGTGCTGAGGATCGAACCCGGGCCGCACGCATGCCAGGCGAGCGCGCTACCGCTTGAGCCACATCCCCAGCCCGATATATCATCTTTCATACATTTGACTCAAATTGTGTTTTGAACTCCCATTTTCACCCCAAATACAGATTGCAGAATCACATCTGTTACATATTCACATTTTTACATAATGCCATATTAGTGACTGTTGTATTCTGCTACCTTTCCTATCCCCTACTATCCCCCCTCCCCTCCCCTCCCCTCCCATCTTCCCTCTCTACCTCCCCTGCTGTTGTTCAATTCTCTCCCTCTTTTTCCTTCCCCCTTGCCCCTCATAACCTCTTATAATTTTATGTATCATTGAAGGTCTCCTACCATTTCCATGTGCTTTCCCTTCTCTCCCCGTTTCTCTCCCCCCATTCGTCTTTGTTTACTGTAGTCTTTTCCTCATGCTCTTCCTTCCTGTTCTGTTCTTAGTTGTTCTCATTATATCAAAGCAGACATTTGGCATTTGTTTTTTAGGGCTTGGCTAGCTTCACTTAGCATAATCTGTTCTAATGCCATCCATTTCCCTGCAAATTCTATGATTTTGTCATTTCTTAGTGCTGCATAATACTCCATTGTGTATATATGCCACATTTTTTTTATCCATTCATCTATTGAGGGGCATCTAGGTTGGTTCCACAGTCTAGCTATTGTGAATTGTGCCGCTATAATCATTGATGCAGCCGTATCCCTATAGAGCGCTCTTTTAAGGTCCTCAGGGAATAGTCCCAGAAGGGCGATAGCTGGGTCAAATGGTGGATCCATTCCCAGCTTTCCCAGGAATCTCCATACTGCTTTCCAAATTGGCCTCACCATTTTGCAGCCCCACCAGCAGTGTACAAGTGTGCCCTTTTCCCCACATCCCTGCCAACACTTATTGTTGTTTGACTTCATAATGGCTGCCAACCTTACTGGAGTGAGATGGTATCTTAGGGTGGTTTTGATTTGCATTTCTCTGATTGCTAGAGATGGTGAGCATTTTTTCATGTACTTGTTGATTGATTGTATGTCCTCCTCTGAGAAGTGTCTGTTCAGGTCCTTGGCCCATTTGTTGATTGGGTTATTTGTTATCTTATTGTTTAATTTTTTGAGTTCTTTGTACATTCTGGATATTAGGGCTCTATCTGAGGTGTGGGGGGTAAAAATTTGTTCCCAGGATGTAGGCTCTCTATTTACCTCTTTTATTGTTTCTCTTGCTGAGAAAAAACTTTTTAGTTTAAGTAAGTCCCATTTGTTTATTCTTGTTGTTAACTCTTGGGCTATGGGTGTCCTATTAAGGAATTTGGAGCCCGACCCCACAATATGTAAATCGTATCCAACTTTTTCTTCTATCAGACGCAGTGTCTCTTAATCAAGCTCTTTTAAAACCAGTTTGCAGGTGAGGGAACAGAAGTTTAGATGGACGTCCAAGAGCGCAGGACTTTCTTCAGGATTATTTGACCTCACCTCAAGTTTTCTGAGGTATTGTATATATGTATACTAAAATAATTCTTCAGCCTAAAAATACAGTCAAGTTCGGACAGAATGCTGAGACAGAAAGACTTTCACCTCAAAATGTAAATTATGAAGTATGTCAACCAGTTCTTCTCAGTTGAAAGTTCAGTGCTGTGGAGCAATTTTACCTAAGACCAACTTCCAGGCCTGTGCACTGTTCCCACTAGGTTGTTCATCTCTGTATTTAGCTTCCTCTTAAATAGTCATCAAGAAGCGCCTTGTTTTGTTTTTAGCCAACACACTGGTATTTTAGCATGTGATTGCTCAAAGAAGAGAAATATTCTCATTACGATTATCCCTGTTTATATTTTCTTTACACCATGGAAAAAATTATGACCATTATACTTGGGGAAGATAAACGGGGTAGCAGATTCATTCATTTTCTGCTCATCAATCTAATTCCCAAGTTTAATTTTAATATTAAAAATTTGTAAAGTCTATATTGAAAATACTATGACTTAAAGTAGCTAATTTGAGTAAATTTTTAACAAGTTAAATGCATACAAAATTATAATCAAATATAGAATGGAGGAATACTGTATTTTTTTTTTTTAATTAGTAAAAACTGGGGCTGGAGTTGTGACTCAGTAGTAGAGCACTTGCCTCAAAATTGGGAGGCACTGGGTTCAATTCTCAGTTCCACATAAAAATAAATAAACAAAGATATTGTGTCCATCTGCAATTAAGTATCTATAGGAAAAAATTAATAAGACCTAAAAGTCATTCTGTTGTTCAATTTCTCACAAAAAAATGACCACACTTATTGTAAATATGTTTATGATAAAGCCAATTGACTAAAACTGAATCATACAACTATGTTTTTGCCTTTACTTTCAGGTTACTGCTGCTTTTAGAATATATTAAATAAATTAAAAATTAAATATCCGATAGTGAAAATAAATATAATTTTGTAAAATTCCACCTTTGTGCACATCAAGACAGCTAACCATTTAAAATACTTATTTCTTATTTTTTTTCCTATAAAAATAAGAGTGCTAAAATGCAAGCCAATACTGGTTTACTAAATTAGCTGGTGAGGTGCATTTGATAGCAAATAATGTTATTAAATTTTGAGTTATATAAATAATTGCTCACTAGTATCAAAATGTGTCTATGGCTTGGATATCTTAAAATTCACTTTATTTCTTGCTAATTTCAATAATACAATACTGAAAACATGGTCTTGAAAAGCTTAGTTAGGTATTATTTTAAAACCACCTAACAACAAGAAATAAAAACCTGCCATTGCAGTCAACTACTTCAATTACTGAAAAATACTAAATTAAATCCAGGACGTATTGTGAATTGTTTTTGCTTCTTCCTCTTCAGATAGTTGTTAAAAGTAAAATAACCAGGCAGCCTTATCTTAGGTGAGACTGTTTCTCGGCTTGGAAACAAACAAAGCTCTCTCTCTCTCTCCTCTCTCTCTCTCTCTCTCTCTCCATGAGCTATGTTCATTTCATATTTGTGTAATACCCTGGAAGAAATTAGGTTTCAATAAAGTCCATTTTTGTCACTGCATGTAGCAATGAATATCACACCCAGCAGGGCACAGTGGCACCTGGCTGTCCAGACCCCAGTGTAGCACAAACCATCTGGGGGTAATTACAACAAGGTATTCTTTAAGGACCAGATGGGACCAAGGAACAGAAGCCCCTACCCCTCCCAGTCATTTACAATATAATTCCTTTCAATGATATACTTAATCCTCCCACCAGCTATGCTTTTCAGCTTGCTGTTGTCACTGTTCCTTTATGTTAATTCAGAAGCAAGACTGAGAAAAAGCGGGGAGAGAGAGAGTACAAGGGGGAAAAAAGGGAGAGGGGGAGAGAGAGCTACCCATGCCTCTAGGGACCAAAAGAAATTATTCATCCCTAAATTGTTTCCACCACAGCAAGTACAGTAACAAATTTTTTTAAAAAAGAGGACTGAAATTATCCTAAAGGAGGTCAATGCGACAGCCCTGTGTGGCACCAGCTGAGGTTTACCCAGCCACCTGTTAGCTAGAAAGCTCTGTGCACACGCTTATGATGCATTTAACCAGTTTAAAGGGTCTTTATTGACAGGCCGGCCACCTCCATTCAGCAGCCCGAGCCATAGGCCTGCTTTGTGGTCATATGTGGCACACAAGCCTTAATTCAATTATGCCGTAAGCCTATCCAATCTGCATCACTGCCCTTTCACTTTTGTGCCGTTTGTCTTGTATGTTGTAAAGAATTTTATTTTGAAGAGGGAAAGGCACCCTCCAACCCAGTGTCTATTTTTCATTTAGGGTTTGTGCCGCAGGTGCGCTGCCACCTTTCAACTCCCGAAATGTATTCATCTTTAAGTGATATTTTAGTGGGATGCATTATTTATTGTTTGGTGACAATGCTTTTCTGGTGTTGTTGATTTTTATTTTCTTTTAATTAGGTGGATGTTCAAACTCTCCACCGACCAACAAGGAGTCTCCAAACTTGAGGGGTAGGAATTCAAAGGAAAGAACACAAAAGGAAAAACATAAATGACAGGTGAAAATGACAATTAATAGCTTTGCTCTACCATCTTTTTTATTTAAAAAGAAAAAAATGTATTCTCTGGAAGGAGTAAATGGCAAAATTAAAATTTTTGGCTTTCTTTAAGTGTCTGACACAGAATATAAATATCTATTTGTAAAAATGAGTCTCAGTGCCACTATATTTCTTGAATAGTTAAAGTTTTTGTGATACTATTAAATAGATCAAATTTGTTCATGTAGTTTCACAGTTGGAACAGTGCATGTCATTATTAAATGTATGACACTTTCATAAAAATTTTTGGACAATACAAATATAAAAATAGATTTCTTAGTCAGCAACTACGTTTTTCCCTTTTTCACTGAATACAAGTGCATCATGCTTGTTCAGTGTTTGGAATGTCAAATAAGTGGTTTGTATAATTTTCTGTCTAAATTAACTATTTAAAAATTACTTGGCAAAGTTATATTAACATTTTTATTCCTATGGGCAACATACTTCATTAGAGTTCTTAGAAATAATAAATGTTAAGTGGCTTTCTAAAATGAGGAATAAAGGTAAGTGAATTCTCATTAACCAAAAGAAAGACTAAAATACTAAAATGGAAACAAGATGACTGAAAAAATAATCTCACAATTGTTTTTTGCTTTTCTGGGAATCAAACCCCAGGGCTACTTTACCATTGAGCTACATCCCTGGCCCTTTTTATTTTTTACTTTGCACCATGCTAAGTTGCTTATTCTGAGCCTGATCTAATTGCTAAGGCTGGCTTCAAACTTGCACTCCTCCTGCCTCAGCCTCCCCAGCTAGTTGCTAAAATCACAGGTGTGTGTGATCACACCAGCTCTCACAGTTACTTTCTTTTCTTTCTTTCTTTTTTTAAAAGAGTGATGGGTTTTATTATTTCATGGAATAAATACTTTGTGCTGAATTAATTGAGCTAAGTTTTCATTCACAGATTTGGCCAAATATCTGCTTAATCTGTAGTAAGAAAAAAATCAATTTTCCTCAGTTTCCTCTTAGGTGGAAATCAGTATGTGAGATCACAAAATTCCCAGTTTCCCTTCAATCTGAAACTTTTTAAACCAATTCTAATTTTGCCTTGCATGTAAATGAGTAGCATTTTTCTATATTAAACACGTCTCCTCTCTTTATACTAAGCTGGAAAATACAAGATTAAAAAACACCTAATAAGATGATAAAAGGAACAAATCTGAAGTTTAATATGCTTCTCTTTCTTTCTTTTCCTTTTCCTCTTACTCATCTGAAAAACAGGAAATCATGCTTTTAGGTAAACTAATATTTAGGGTAAATATCAGTTTGCTATTGAAGTGCTTCATTTTCTCAAAGTGACATGGTCTAGGAAAGCACTCTAGGATTTGGAAATGCTGAATTTTAAAATATAAAGATCCTTTTAATAATCCTTTGGAAGAAATATTAGTATTTATTAGTAGTATTTTTAAAAGATCAAATTTGAATTCTTTATAAGATATATTAGTAATGAATCCACAAGATGTGGTAAGAATATTTTTGAAAAATAACTTTAACTCTTTTAAAAATTTCTTATTTTATTTATTCTAATTAGTGATATATATGACAGTAGAATGCAATTCTATTCATGTTACAAATAGAGCACAATTTTTCATGTCTCTGGTTGAACACAAAGTAGAATCACACCATTCATGTTTTCATACATGTACTTAGAATAATGATGTCTGTCTCATTCCACCATCTTTACTACCCCCATCCATCCTCTATCCCTCTCCCTCCCCTTTGGCCTATCTAAAGTTCATCTATTCTTCCCATGGCCCCCATTATGAATCAGCATCCTCATATCAGAGAAGACATTCAGCATTTGGTTTTATGGGATTGGCTCACTTCACTTATTATTGTATTCTCCAACTCCATCCATTTACCTGCAAATGTCATGATTTTATTCTCTTTTAATGCTGAGTAATATTCCATTGTGTATATATACCACAGTTTCTTTATTCATTCATCTACCATCTAGGTTGCCATCTAGGTTGCTTCCACAGTTTAGCTATTATGAATTGTGCTGCTATAAACATTGATGTGGCTGTGTCCTTGCAGTTTGCTGTTTTTAAGTCCTTTGGGTATAAACCAAGGAGTGGGATATCTGGGTCAAATGGTAGTTCCATTCCAAGTTTTCCAAGGAATCTTCATACTGCTTTCCATATTGGCTGCACCACTTTGCAGTCCTATCAGCAATGTAAGAGTATGCCCTTTCCCCAACATCCTCACCAAAACTTATTGTTGTTTGTATTCTTAATAGCTGCCATTTTGACTGGAGTGAGATGAAATCTTAGAGTAGTTTGACTTGCATTTCTCTAATTGCTAGATATATTGAACATTTTTTCATATATTTGTTGATGGATTGTATATCATCTTCTGAGAAGTGTCTGTTTAGGTCCTTGGCCTATTTATTGTTTGGATTATTTGATTTTTTTGTGTTAAGATTTTTGAGTTCTTTATATTTCCTAGAAATTAGTGCTCTATCTGATGTGAGTATGGGAAAAATTTGCTCCCATTCTGTAGACACTCCATTTACCTCATTGATTGTTTCTTTGGCAGAAAAGAAGCACTTGAGTTTGAATCCATCACATTTATTGATTCTTGATTTTAATTCCTGTGCTATAGGAGTCTTATTAAGGAAGTTGTGGCCTAATATGAGATGATAGTGATTTGGGCCTACTTTTTCTTCTGTTAGGTGCAGGGTCTCTGGTTTAATTCCTAGGTCCTTGATCCACTTTGAGTTGAGTTTTGTGCATGGTGAGACATAGGGGTTTAATTTCATTTTGTTGCATATGGATTTCAAATTTTCCCAGCACTGTTTGTTGAAGAGGATATATTTTCTACAATGTATGTTTTTTGGCAAATTTGTCTAATATAACATAACTCTATTTATTATAGTTACTTTTTATCCCAATTTCCACACCATACCAGACACCCAGATGGCCCTAGCTGACAGACAGAGAGAAACAATAAATTCTCATCTTCAGAAGAAAACTCCTGGGCATTCTTCTATTTGTTCTTAAAAAAGATTGTAGAATATTTCAACATATCACTCTGTAACAATCATTTTTACCAAGATAGGATTTTCTTTTAAAAATCATCAATTGCATTTAATGCATTGTCAGAAGGAAAATTAATGGCATACTAAAACAAACACTTTTTCTCTCTCCTCACTATCAATTGAAGGAAGCATTCCTTCTTGGCTCAAAAAAAGAAAAAACAAAACACCAAAAAAGAAAAAACAAAAACAACCCACCCCCCTTCCCCAAACTAAACAAAAACTGAACAGTTTCAGACTGGCTGGTGTGGTGGTACACACCCGTAATCCCAGTGGCTTGGGAAACTGAGGCAGGAGAATCACAGGTTCAAAGTCAGCCTCAGCAATTTAGCAAGGCTGTAAGCATCCTAGAGAGACCTTGTCTCAAAATGAAAAATAAAAAGGGCTGGGAATGTGGCTCAGTGGTTGAGTGCCCTTGGGTTCAGTTGCTGGTACTGGAAAAAAAAAAGTTTCAAAACACAATAACAGCTGGCCCTCCTGGTCCAACTTCTTATAACTTCCATGAGGGTTGGCTGACTAGTTATTTGTTTTTGTTTTTGCTTTTGTTTTTGTTTTGTACTGGGAATTAAACTCAGGAGTGCTGTACCAAGAGTGCTGTACCACTGAACAACATCCACATCCCTTTTTATTTCTAATTTTGCTACATGGTCTTGCTATGTTGCCCTGGCTGTCCTTGAACTTATCATCCTCCTGCCTCAGCCTCCCTAGTAGCTGAATTACAGCTATGCATCACCATGCTGTCATCAGGCATCAAATTTTGAATTAGCACCAAAAGGCAGCTAGTACTTAAATGCTTGTTTCTTTACACTAACAAAGAAGGAAAAATTAAAACATAGTTGTCTTATTGAAGTGCTATTAATACAAAGGAGTGTGAGAGGGGGTATACAGGTGGGTGAAATGGTGAATTTATTAGTTTTGGCACTCTGGAGAGTGTTTGTGGATGTATCTATATATCCATGTGATGCAGAAGAGGAAAAAACAAACAGATTAATTTCAGATATTAGTGGTATTTAATTATCATACTAAAAACATTGCATATTAAGACCCATTTAAGCAAAATTATTTGAAATTTGTTCCCCTGATGATTCATTGTCCAAATAAGGACATGAAACCTAGAAAACTAAGTAATTTTCCCCAAAGTCACATTTCCAATGTGGGTGAAAACTGGTGTTTGAACCCAAATACAGTTGGGTTCTGAGACTGTGCTGTTACTTATACACATTATACACTTTATACACTTAAACTACATTATACACTTAAACAAACAAACAAACAAAAAAACCATCAAATGTCCAGGGTTAAACATACCATAGGTAATAACTGTATGGCATGTTTACTATTCTGATATATTTGAAAGTTCTCTTTCCCTTCCAATTGTATGGACCATTGGTAGAAGCAGTCATGAAATCTGAAAATGATTACTAGGTTATACCTAGGTATAGGAGGAGTAGGTGATTGTCTGTGGTTTTTGAAACTTCCCAGTACATTTCTCCCACATTGACTGAAATGCTACATAAGTAAATAAATCAGCTGCCACTTTTGAAATTAAAATATCTATTGGAGTAAGATTCTTCTTTCATTTAAGCACCCTATGCCTGGAGCAAACACAGACTGACTCTCCATAAATATTTGAACAAATGTTTAGTGAATGAATGAACAAAATATTTCATTATATTGTTCTTTACTACTTTTTTTTCTTCAGTACTAGGAATCAAACCCAGAGTCATGCGCATGCTGGGGAAACACTACCACTGAGCAACATCCCCAGCCCTGTTCTTTATTACCTGTAAGTGATGGGTCACGTATGGGGTGGAGTTGATCTTAGATGTTGAAGAGCAGGGAAGACGGCAGATGGAAGACAACTGAGGAAGGGTGGTTCAAGTGGAATCCCCAAGTAAGCAACTCAGATTGTCTGAGGGAACACATGGAATCACTACAAGGGAGAACAGCGCCTGCAGGATGCTACAGCTTCAGCGGGAACAGGGGAAGACCCACAGTTTTTCTTTCCTCCTTTCTTTCTTCCTTTCTTTCCATCTTTCCTTTCTCTCCCTTTCTTTCCTTCCCACCTCCTCTCCTTCCTTCCTTTCTTGCAATTTTGTGAAGGTATTCTATCTTCATTGAGGGCTATGGTAATCTCCTCACAAATTACAGGAAGCACATTATCTTCTGGTCTCAAGAACAGACTTGTCTAAGAGAGCAGGCGGCTGTGCAGGTGGGACTCTTCCTTTCTGTCCATATTGTTATTGCTTCTTGAGTCAGAAACATTCTACCCCTTGTCTGAAGCCTTTTTCATGCAGTGTCAATTTTAGGGTATTTTCCCCATATTGTTGACTCATCTGCATAGTGTCAGAGAGATGATGTTATAATATCAACTTATCTATGTTGCATGCTCACTATGTGCTAGGCACCCCAGTAAGTACCTCACACTTTATCTTCTAAGCAATACAGGTTTATTGTTATGTCCATCTTACAAATAAAGAAGCTGAGGTTGAAATAACTAGCCCAAGCTGACATATCTAGAAAACAGTACAATCAACTTAAATCCAAGTAGTTCCACTCCAGAATTACACTCAGGTTCACTGTGCCAGATCAGCTCTCCATAGGCTCACACAATGATTAACTAATTAATTCATCAGAAACATTACACACTTAATATATTCTCATCATTTTGCCAAGAGCAGGAGAAAACCAAAATGAATGGGAGGATAGCTTCCATAGTATAGAGAAAATAAACATCTGTCTCTACCTTTGCTGGTCTGGACATCCTGGCAGAGAATGTACTCACCTGAAACTGGAAGGATGAATTAGAGTAATGAACAAAGTGTAGGGTTGGGAAATAGAAACCTAGAGAGATGAAATTTGGCACAAAATTTATAGGACAAAGAGCGGTCACCTCCGCCTGCCCCAGGCTTTTCCTCCTGTGGGTGTGCCCTTTCCTTGACTTTGCTGGTTGGAACAATATATCCTCAACACTCATTCAAAATCATTTCTTGAGGAGATCTTTGTGATTTTCAGAGCTCAGATGGACTTTCACCCACCTTGAATCCTGTCTAGCCCTTTTTAAAATACACTTGATGTTGTGATTATTTTAGACCTGTTTTATTCCCTGTCCGAAGAAGACTGAAGCATCAGACAGCATTTTTCTCATCACTCTTCCTGTTGACACATGCCATAATTCCCTTGCTTGGCTTTAACCCCAAGTATTCCCTTTGTCTGCTAGACTTTTTATTTTACCCAAGCTCTCTCTCTCTCTCTCTCTCTTTTTTATTTTCTTGCAAGTTCTCCTTTTAAAAAAATCACCTTCTCCAGTGAGCCTTCTTCCTAAGACTGCATCAGATGGCCCTTACGTTTCCCATAGCATCCACCACATTCCACTCATCACGGGTCACACGCTGTATAATCATGGTTTGTTTATTCTATTTACTCCATTTAGACCATCTGCTCCCTGAGGGTAGCATCAGTGTCTTCCTGTCACCTTCATGTAGAATGGGTATATTATTATGTGTTCAACGAACAACTAGCTTATTCAAGTTGAATGCTTTCCTCTTCAAGGAGAGAGGCCCCGTTTGAAGGGTGTGGGTGGGAGAACCATGGGAGGGTGACAGGATGGAGATGAGGTCCTCTTAAATAAAGGATACTATCCGGAATTCCACTACATCGATATTTTGTCTGTGTATCCCGCATTGTGACAGTTTTAACCCTTATGTTTAAGGAGGCCAGCTAGGACCTTGACAAACAGGGTACTTCCCAGATAATTTTTAGTACCTGTCATCATCTTCAAATTGAATTTCCCATCCTTTTTTTAAGGAAGTGCCTACATGACATTATCCAGGCACTGGGAGGCTAGTTACTCGGGTTTAGTACTCAAACAACTGGTTGCAATTCTCCCTAGTCAGGATATCCTGCAGAGTGAAATAACTTTTAAACCTCAAAACTTGTCAACTAGCTGGTAAGTAAAAGTGTCCTAATTCATGCCAGCCTGATTTTATTGTCTCTACAAAATGGAACACTAGTTAATTTTTCCAAACTAATTTTTTTCTTGTAGCATTACTTCTTCAGGGGAAATGCCTGTCCTTTGACCAAATTTGGGGATGTGACCCAAATCAGGATTTGAATTTTGAGAACAGTGTCACAAAATGAAAACCTTCTAGAACTCAGTAATTATCAATAGTGGTGCCATAAAAATAGAAGTGAGACTTTGGACACGTTAATTATCCTTTCTCTACCTCAATTTTCTCATCTATTAACATGCTAGTAATAACAATAGCACCTATCTTATTCTATTGATTCTTTTGACAAGTATATTAAAGATGTTAATATGGGAAGAACATTTAGAATAGGCCCAGGATTGTAGAAAGGGCTGAATAAGTGTTGTCTGTTACAGTAGAACCGTTGGAGTTTTGAAGCTGCCCTGTTTCTGTACATTAGAAGCCTGGCTGTACAAATTTTCCTTTGGGTTTCTAGCTTACTCCAATTTCCTTCCAAAGGTAAATAATTTTTAGCTGCAATTGGCCTGAGTTGGTTTGTATTACTTGCTGCCAGAAAATCCTAAAGGTTGCTTCTCTCACACACTGTAGGCCTTTTTCCCCAAAGTGTTTATTAGACCCCAGAGAGCAATAACCATATATTATTAATGTCTACCTCATCTAGAACACCAAGAGTGGTGCTTTGTATGTAGAAATAGTCATTTCAGTGACCGCAAGACCAGCTACATGAATAATACCACTGACCTCTTTCTTCAGAGCTTAACTACAAATTTTTCTCAGCAATAAAAATCAGAACTCAGAGCATCATGAGGTCCTTCAGAACCCTACCAGCAGCTGTGACCAAATGTTAAACTTCCCAGGAGGGTGGCTAGTGAAAGGGGGAGAAAGCTTTGGTATCCTAGGGGTCTATGCTCCAGTCCCAATCCTACCTGGGGACCTAAGGTACGTAATTGAGACTCATCTGCAAAATGGGGATGATTAAATGCATCCCACAGTGACTTAGCAATGAGAAATCAGATTATATAGCCCAGGTTAGAGGTGTCCTCAATTACTACTTATTTTTTCAAAGTGCTATTTGAAAGTGTTAGTTTATGAACAGAAGAAAAAGGAAATTAAACTTCTAATGGAAATAAGTCATTTATAGGGATATGTCACTTGACCTCCAAATGAAATGCAAATAACTCCTGCTATTTAAGGGAAAACAATAAGTAAAGGGAACAGGGAAAATATAAAAGCTTTGGTTTCTGGCTCTTAAATGATGATATTTTATCATCAATGCAAAATTAGATGCACTTTCTTTTTTCACCTTTATTATTGATTGAGCACCTAACATATTTTATTTTCACATATATTGTTATCATACTTAGTAAGCAAGTTTTCTAAAAATTTCCGTAGAGTAAACTTTTGTTGAAAACCCA
Source organism: Spermophilus citellus (assembly GCF_964194105.1). Classification (NCBI taxonomy): domain Eukaryota; kingdom Metazoa; phylum Chordata; class Mammalia; order Rodentia; family Sciuridae; genus Spermophilus; species Spermophilus citellus. The sequence goes on along the minus strand of NC_138182.1, from coordinate 248,550,144 downwards.
ACGCCTATCTGATTAGTTTTATAAAAGCATTTTGAGAGTAGGAACATTTTGTAATAAACTATCTTTTGTCTTTTTGGCTTGTTTGCTTTTTCACTCTTTCAAAATTTTATATTAATTAATTAATTAAAAATTTAAATTTGTTCTAATTAATTATACATTACAGTAGAATGTACTTTGACACATCATACGTAAATGGAGTATAATTTCTCATTCTCTGGTTGTACATGATGTAGAGTTACACAGGTTATATAGTCATATATGTATATAAGGTGATCATGCCTGATTCATTCTACTATCCTTCCTTACCCTGTAAGCCCTTCTCTCCCTTCATTCCCCTCTATTTACCTATTCTAAAGCAACTCTATTCTGCCAGCCCCTCCCTTGTGAATTGGCACCTGCATATCAGAGAAAATATTTGGCCTTTGGTTTGGGGAGATTGGCTTATTTTGCTTATCATGATATTCTCCAGCTCCATCCATTTAGTGGCAAATGCCATCATTTCATTTTTCTTTAATATATACCATATTTTCTTTATTAATTCATCTGTATATTATCTTTAAATAATAGAAATATTATAATTACATGATAAAAATTTGGAAAATTAAAAACAAAGACAATTATCATTACCATTAATAACTAATTAATTATAATTACTTACCATCACTATTCTAATGTATTTTATTTTTTATAGGTTTTTCTTTTTTCATTTCATATGAAAAATTTAAATTGACATATTTTTAAAATTTAATGCATCATAAACTCATTTTAATCTATTCTTTGCTAAGACATTTTTCTAGCTATTGTTGAATAGCTATTTGGGCTATTGATAGTGTAAGTTTGTTTTGTGGTTATTTCAGTCACTTTTATAAGTGTGCTTGTATTTTAACTTCGATGTCTGATTTTTGAAAATTTAATAAATATTTAAAAGTTGTTATTCAGTATTATGACTGATAATTTGTTGGAACTTGAGTTATTCATCTGCAGGCCTAGAAACAATTCCTGAAAAATCATATTTATGTTTGTGTAATGGAATATCCTGGAGATAGGGATAGTAAAAGTGTGTCTTTGGTAATGGCAGCCACTGCAAATGCTAATAGACAAATCACCGTGTGTGGATTTCCTATTCTTTCCCCTAGTGCCAGATTACTCCATCCGATTGAACTGGGGCAGGGAGTCTGAGGAAGGGTAGGCTTTAGTGATTCTGTCTTGAAGTAGCTTCCAGCATTTTTTCCCCTGGAGTGGGGGGGGTACCAGAGAATAAACTCAGGGGCACTCGACCACTGAGCCACATCCCCAGCCCTGTTTTGTATTTTATTTAGAGACAGGGTCTCACTGAGTTGCTTAGCCCTCCCTTTCGCTGAGGGTAGCTTTGAACTTGTGATCCTCCTGCCTCAGTTGCTGAGCCTCTAGGATTACAGGCATTGCTCAGCAGCTTCCAGCTTTTATTTAAAATGTTGGTTGGCATGATTTGAGGAAGAAGTTGGTAGAGACAATGGCTGCTGAAAAACCCTCATATTCCCGGGAGGATATAGGGATAGGAACAGGGAGGTGGAGACTGATCATAGAGGGAATATTCCAGGAATAGGGAAGGTAGGTCTAAAAGCCTGAAGGTAAGATCCTATGAGAGCAGGATCCTATGAGACCTGCAAGGACCTCCTGGGGGCTACCATTGGAAGGCTGAGATAAGAACTGAGCAGACTAGAGTGTCAGTTAGAGGAGGGATCTGAAGGACTTCATCCCTCTTTCATGGTTAACTTTTGGGATGGCTCAGTGCTGACTACATAATGTTTGCTCCCATTATTTACTTGGAAAGCAATTGTTGACTACTCAGTAACATGCTGAGCTTACAAAAAGTGGCAAATTCGGGAATTCTGTCCTTTTAGAAATTACGAGTTGGTAAAGAAGATGGATATTAATTAATGAAATACCACACAAATAAACATGAAATTACACATGAGGTCTTCTGAAAGGAGAACTTGATCATTTCAAGGGTCAAAAAGGCTTCCTTGTGCGAGGGTCATAGCTGGTGGGGTAGTGCTTGCCTTTTATGCACAGGCCCTGGGTTTGATTTACAGCACAGGCAAAGGAAGTCTTCCTGTCATATAGATAAGTAAAAATTGACTGAGCCACTGGGGAGAAACAGCATTCCAAATGGAATAAAGCTACCTTTGCAAAGGTCCTAGGGTGAGAATGATGAATGCTGACGACTGAAAAGGAATCATTTACCCCAGAGAGCATAGAGGAGAATGGATTGGAAAAGTAGGATGGAACTATATTAAGAAGTTCGTCAGTATCTAAGTGCAAAAGAAAAATGAAGACTTAAACTGTGTGGCAAAATGACCAAATATGTGATTTATAAAGATGACTCTGACTATAGTATAGAAAATAGATTTAAAATCTGAAAGATTCCCAGGGTGGTGGCACATGCCTCTAATCCCAGCAGTTTGGGAGGCTGAGGCAGGAGGATCGAGAGTTCAAAGCCAGCCTCAGCAACAGTGAGGTGCTAAGCAACTCAGTGAGACTTTGTCTCTAAATAAAATACAAAAGAGGGCTGGGATATGGCTCAGTGGTTGAGTGCCTCTGAGGTCAATCCCTGGTACCAAGAAAAAAAAAAAAAAAAGAGTATCTTCTGTGGTAACCTGAGTTTAGCATCTTAGAATTGGGAGGTAGAGATGGCTATTAAAAATTTTGGTTAGGGGCTGGGGATGTGGCTCAAGCGGTGGCGCACTCGCCTGGCATGCATGCGGCCCGGGTTCGATCCTCAGCATCACATACCAACAAAGATGTTGTGTCCGCCGAGAACTAAAAAATAAATATTAAAAATTCTCTCTCTCTCTCTCTTTCTCTCTCTCTCTCTCCTCTCTCACTCTCTCTTTAAAAAAATTTTTGGTTATGTGCAGAATTATTTAGAATGTAAAATCCATAAGACCTAATAGATTGGATATGAAAAAAATAGGTAAGTGGTTTCTTATTCTTTGATTTTTCTTTGGCTTCTTTATCATAAGATTTTAATTTTTTTTTATTGTGGTAACAGGGATTAAACCCAGGCCACATCTCCAGCTCTTTCTATTTTTTATTTTGAGAGAGGGTCTTTTGATAAGTTGCTTAGGGTCTTGATAAATTGCTGAGGCTAGCATCCCAATTTGTGATCCTCTTGCCTCAGACTCTTGAATCTTTGGGATTACAGGCATGCAACATCATGACCAGCTATCATAAGATTTTTAATATCTATTTTATTATGTCTTGAATCCTTAAAAAATATGTAAGTTTGAAGGTTTAAATATATACCTAAATAAGCATGAGGAGTTTTACCAAAACATGACTAAACTAGCTATTTCAAAAATAAGAGAAGCATTTATTTTGACATAAGAATTATTATTTTTTTTCCAGTTATTTTTTATTGTTGGTCGTTCAAAACATTACATAGTTCTTAATATATCATATTTCACAGTTTGATTCAAGTGGGTTATGAACTCCCATTTTTACCCCGTATACAGACTGCTGTATCACATCAGTTACACTTCCATTGATTTACATATTGCCATTCTAGTGTCTGATGTATTCTGCTGTCTATCCTATTCTCTACTATCCCCCCTCCCCTCCCCTCCCCTCCCCTCTTCTCTCTCTACCCCCTCTACTGTAAATCATTTCTTCCACTTGTATTATTCTTCTCTTACACCTCATTTCCTCTTATATGTAATTTTGTATAACCCTGAGGATCACCTTCCATTTCCATGCAATTTCCCTTCTCTCTCCCTTTCCCTCCCACCTCTCATGTTGATCTTCTTCTCAAGCTCTTCGTCCCTACCCTGTCCTTGGTTACTCCCCTTATATCAAAGAAGTCATTTGGCATTTGTTTTTTAAGGATTGGCTAGCTTCACTTAGCATAATCTGCTCTAATGCCATCCATTTCCCTCCAAATTCTATGATTTTGTCATTTTTTAATGCAGAGTAATACTCCATTGTGTATAAATGCCACATTTTTTTATCCATTCATCTATTGAAGGGCATCTAGGTTGGTTCCACAATCTTGCTATCGTGAATTGTGCTGCTATGAACATCCATGTAGCAGTGTCCCTGTAGCATGCTCTTATTAGGTCTTTAGGGAATAGACCGAGAAGGGGAATAGTTGGGTCAAATGGTGGTTCCATTCCCAGCTTTCCAAGAAATCTCCATACTGCTTTCCAAATTGGCTGCACCAATTTGCAGTCCCACCAACAATGAACAAGTGTACCCTTTTCCCCGCATCCTCGCCAGCACTTGTTGTTGTTGGACTTCATAATGGCTGCCAACCTTACTGGAGTGAGATGGTATCTTAGGGTGGTTTTGATTTGCATTTCTCTGACTGCTAGCGATGGTGAGCATTTTTTCATATACTTATTGATTGATTGTATGTCCTCCTCTGAGAAGTGTCTGTTCAGGTCCTTGGCCCATTTGTTGATTGGGTTATTTGTTATCTTATTGTCTAATTTTTTGAGTTCTTTGTATACTCTGGATATTAGGGCTCTATCTGAAGTGTGTGGAGTAAAGATTTGTTCCCAGGATGTAGGTTCCCTTTTTACCTCTCTTATTGTTTCTTTTGCTGAGAAAAAAACTTTTTAGTTTGAGTAAGTCCCAATTGTTGATTCTAGTTGTTAACTCTTGCGCTATGGGTGTCCTATTGAGGAATTTGGAGCCCAACACCACAGTATGTAGATCATAGCCAACTTTTTCTTCTATCAGACGCCGTGTCTCTGATTTAATATCAAGCTCCTTGATCCATTTTGAGTTAACTTTTGTGCATGGCGAGAGAAAGGGATTCAGTTTCATTTTGATGCATATGGATTTCCAGTTTTCCCAGCACCATTTGTTGAAGATGCTATCCTTCCTCCATTGCATGCTTTTAGCCCCTTTATCAAATATAAGATAGTTGTAGTTTTGTGGATTGGTTACTGTGTCCTCTATTCTGTACCATTGGTCCACCCACCTGTTTTGGTACCAGTACCATGCTGTTTTTGTTACTATTGCTCTGTAGTATAGTTTGAAGTCTGGTATCGCTATACCGCCTGATTCACACTTCCTGCTTAGCATTGTTTTTGCTATTCTGGGTCTTTTATTATTCCATATAAATTTCATGATTGTTTTATCTATTTCTACAAGAAATGCTGTTGGGATTTTGATTGGCATTGCATTGAACTTATAGAGAACTTTTGGTAATATCGCCATTTTGATGATGATAGTTCTGCCTATCCATGAACAGGGTATATTTTTCCATCTTCTAAGGTCTTCTTCTATATCTCTCTTTAGGGTTCTGTAGTTTTCATTGTATAAGCCTTTCACCTCTTTTGTTAGGTTGATTCCCAAGTATTTTATTTTTTGGGGGGATATTGTGAATGGAGTAGTTGTCCACATTTCCGTTTCAGAGGATTTGTTGCTGATATATAGGAATGCATTTGATTTATGCGTGTTGATTTTATATCCTGCCACTTTGCTGAATTCATATATTAGCTCTAATAGTTTCTTTGTAGACCCTTTTGGGTCTGCTAAGTATAAAATCATGTCATCTGCAAATAGTGATAATTTAAGTTCTTCTTTTCCTATTTTTATGCCTTTAATTTCTTTTGTCTGTCTAATTGCTCTGGCAAGTGTTTCGAGAACTGTATTGAATAGAAGTGGTGATATGGGGCATCCCTGTCTTGTTCCAGATTTTAGAGGGAATGCCTTCAATTTTTGTCCATTCAGAATGATGCTGGCCTGTGGCTTATCATAGATTGCTTTTACAATGTTGAGGTATGATCCTGTTATCCCTAATTTTTCTAGAGTTTTGAACATAAAGGGATGCTGTACTTTGTCGAATGCTTTTTCTGCATCTATCGAGATGATCATATGGTTCTTATTTTTAAGTCTATTGATGTGGTGAATAACATTTATTGATTTCCATATATTGAACCAGCCTTGCATCCCAGGGATGAATCCTACTTGATCATGGTGTATAATTTTTTCGATATGTTTTTGAATCTGATTCGTCAGAATTTTATTGAGGATTTTTGCATCTAGGTTCATTAGAGATATTGGTCTGTAGTTTTCTTTCTTTGAAGTGTCTTTGTCTGGTTTAGGTATCAGGGTGATGTTGGCCTCTTAGAATGTCTTTGGAAGATCTCCCTCTTTTTCTATTTCCTGAAATAGCTTGAAAAGTATTGGTGTTAGTTCCTCTTTAAAGGTTTTGTAAAACTCTTCTGTATACCCATCCGGTCCTGGGCTTTTCTAAGTTGGTAATCTTTTGATGGTTTCTTCTATTTCCTCTATTGTTATTGGTCTGTTTAGGTTGTCTATATACTCCTGACTCAATCTGGGCAGATCATATGACTTAAGAAATTTATCTATGCCTTCACTATCTTCTATTTTATTGGAGTATAAGAATTCAAAATAATTTCTGATTATCTTCTGTATTTCTGAAGTGTCTGTTGTGATATTGCCATTTTCATCCCGTATGCTAGTAATTTGAGTTCTCTCTCTTCTTCTCTTCGTTAGCATGGCTAAGGGTCTGTCGATTTTATTTATTTTTTCAAAGAACCAACTTTTAGTTTTGTCAATTTTTTCAATTGTTTCTTTTGTTTCGATTTCATTAATTTCAGCTCTGATTTTAATTATTTCTTGCCTTCTACTTCTTTTGCTGTTGGTTTGCTCTTCTTTTTCTAGGATTTTGAGATGAAGTATGAGATCATTTATTTGTTGGCTTTTTCTTTTTTTAAGGAATAAACTCCAAGCAATGAATTTTCCTCTTAGAACTGCTTTCAATGTGTCCCATAGTTCCGATATGTTGTGTCTGTGTTTTCTTTCATCTCTAAGAAGTTTTTAATTTCCTCCTTGATGTCTTCTATAACCCATTGATCATTCAGTAACCTATTGTTCATTCTCCAAGTGATGCATGATTTTTCCTTCCTTCTTTTATCGTTGATTTTCAGTTTCATTCCATTATGATCAGATAAGATGCATGGTATTATCTCTACTCCTTTATATTGTCTAAGAGTTGCCCTGTGACATAATATATGATCTATTTTTGAGAAGGATCCATGTGCTGCTGAGAAAAAAGTGTAACTGCTTGATGTTGGGTGGTATATTCTATATATGTCAATTAAGTCTAGGTTATTAATTGTGTTGTTGAGTTCTATAGTTTCCTTATTTAACTTTTGTTTGGAGGATCTGTCCAGTGGTGAGAGAGGTGTGTTGAAGTCTCCCATGATTATTGTATGGTGGTCTATTAGACTCTTGAACTTGAGAAGAGTTTGCTTGATGAACATAGCTGCACCATTGTTTGGGGCATATATATTTATGATTGTTATGTCTTGTTGGTATATGGTTCCCTTGAGCAGTATGTAGTGTCCCTCTTTATCCCTTTTGATTAACTTTGGCTAGAAATCTATTTTATTTGATATGAGTATGGACATTCCTGCTTGTTTCCGCAGTCCATATGAGTGATATGATTTTTCCCAACCTTTCACCTTCAGTCTATGTATATCTTTTCCTATCAAATGCGTCTCCTGTAGGCAGCATATTGTTGGGTCTTGTTTTGTGATCCATTCAACTAGCCTGTGTCTCTTAATTGGTGAGTTTAAGCCATTAACATTTAGGGTTATTATTGAGATATGGTTTGTTCTTCCAGCCATATTTGTTTATTAATGTTACTAAACCTGATTTGTTTTCCTCTTTGATTACTTTCCCCCCTTTCCTGTCCTACCTCCCACTGTTGGTTTTCATTGTTATTTTCCATTTCCTCTTCCTGTAATGTTTTGCCAAGGATGTTTTGAAGAGATGGTTTTCTAGCTGCAAATTCTTTTAACTTTTGTTTATCGTGGAAGGTTTTAATTTCATCTTCCATCCTGAAGCTTAATTTCGCCGGATACACGATTCTTGGTTGGAACCCATTTTCTTTCAGTGTTTGAAATATGTTATTCCAGGATCTTCTAGCTTTCAGAGTCTGTGTTGAGAGATCAGCTGTTATCCTGATTGGTTTATCCCTAAATGTAATCTGCTTCCTTTCTCTTGTAGCTTTTAAAATTCTCTCCTTATTCTGTATGCTGGGCATCTTCATTATAATGTGTCTAGGTGTGGATCTCTTATGATTTTGCACATTCGGGGCCCTGTAGGCTTCTAGGATTTGGGATTCTGTCTCATTCTTCAAGTCTGGGAAGTTTTCTCGTGTTATTTCATTGAATAGATTGTTTATTCCTTTGGTCTGGAGCTCTGTGCCTTCCTGTATCCCAATGACTCTTAAGTTTGGTCTTTTAATGTTATCCCATATTTCTTGGATGTTCTGCTCATGGTTTCTTAGCAGTCTTGCTGAGCTGTGTATGTTCTTTTCAAGTTGAAATACTTTGTCTTCATTGTCTGATGTTCTATCTTCTAAGTGATCTACTCTGCTGATAGTATTGTCAATTGAGTTTTTTAGTTGGTTTATTGCTTCCTGCATTTCTAGGATTTCTATTTGTTTGTTTTTTATTACCTCTATCTCCCTGTGTAATTGACCTTTTGCTTCCTGGATTTGTTTATGTAGTTCCTTGTCAAAGTGATCTTTCATTGTCTGATTTTGCTGTCTCATGTCTTCCTTGAGACTCCAGATCATCTGAAGCATGTATATCCTGAACTCTTTATCTGACATTCCATCTGTTGCAGCTATTCCCTCTTCTAAAGTTGAGTTGACCTGCATTGCTTGTGGTCCTTTCTTTCCTTGTCTTTTCATACTGCTCGCGTTTCTTTCTGCTTGGTGAAACTGTTGTGTTTTTGAAATTTTCCCCCTATTTATTTATATTGCTCTTGTATAGTTGGAAAATCTCCCTTGCAGGGCGGGTAGTGGCTGTGCTCCTCCTCTAATTAGGGTGATCTGTCTACCACGCTGGTCGGTCGCAGGTCTGCCCACCCTGCGGGAGCGGGTGGCAGCTCTGCTCTGCCCCCACTCCAATTGTGGTGACGTAACTACCACGCCCTCGGATCGTTGGTCTTGATCCGGATGTGGGCGGCGGCTCTGCTCGGCCCCTACTCCAATTGGTTTGACGTGTCTACCACGCTGGCAGGCCTCTAGGCCTGTTCCGCCGGTGGGTCGCAGGTCTGCCTACCTTGCAGGCTCGGGCCGCAGTTCTGCTCAGCCCCCACTCCAAATGGGGCTACCTGACTGCCTCTCCAACGGGTCACTGGGCCTTTTCCGGACAGGGGTGATGGCTCTGCTCCACCCCCACTCCAACCAGTGTGACGTGGCTACCTTGGTGCTACGTGTCCACCACGCTGGCAGGCTACCGGGCCCGTCCTGCCAGTGGGTCGCAGGTCTGCCTACCTTGCAGGCTCAGATGGCGGTTCTACACAGCCCCTACTCCAAATGGGGTGACTTGGTTACCGCGCTGTTGGGTCGCTGGTCCTGTTCCAGGCGTAGACGGCTACTCTCTTCGGCCCCAGCTGCAGTTGGGGTGTCGTGATACCATGCCGGCGGGTCACTTGGCCTGTTCTGGGCGCAGGCGGCAGCTCCAGTCTGCCCCTCTGGCCCCCACTGCACCCAGCAGGACCCGGACCGAGAAGCAGTTACCGCGGGGTCCCCGTCCCTGGGCCAAAGCCGCTCCGGGAGCCAGAACCCGGCCTCTCCAAGCCTGGTGCATGCTCTGCTAGGAGCAGGCTCCAAGGAGCGATCTCTGCCAGGTTCCCCAGCCCTAGGCCAAAGCAGCTCCGGGATCCAGAGCCTGGCCGCTCCATGCTCTCCGAGCTCGGTGCACGCTCTGCTGGGAGCAGGCTCAAAGACGCAGTCCCGTGTGTTCCCCAGCCCTGGGCCAAAACTGTTCCGGGGGTCAGAACCCAGCCGCTTCAAGCTCGATGCATGCTCCACTAGGAGCTGGCTTCAATACACAGTCTCTGCGGGTTCCCCAGCCCTGGGCCAAAGCAGCTTGGGAACCAGAACCCGGCTGCTCAGAGCTCGGTGCACGCTTTGCTAGGAGCGAGCCCCAAGGAGTATTCTCCACTGGTTCTCTAGCCCTGAGCCTGAGCGATCTGTCTGCGAGACGCAGGCAAATGCCAGCCTGAAATCACCTGCTCTGTAGCTGAATGAGCTGAGATCAGTAGAAAACAGGGATGATTCCATCAGCTCTCCAAGATGGTGGCCACTGTCCTCCTCCGTGGTCTGACCGGTGTCGAGAACCGAATTGGACCGCTTCTCTCCTCCGTCTCAAAGCCAGAACTCAGCACTAAGCACGGCCATTGCACCGCTGGCAGGAGCCCCCAGAATCCGCATCGCTGCACCCCCGCTCCGGCACCTCGCCGCTTCCCAGTGCGCGCCGCAGACTCCAGCCGCGGGGCGATCCGCTGATCAGGCAATGCGACCCTCCGTGCAGAGAAATCGCCCGCGTCCGAGCCCCCGCAGCCGAACCTCGCGCGATGGAAATCCCTCCACTAGATTCTGGAGCACCTCAATTTCACTGGAATTTCCCAACAAGACAGCCTTCAGCTGTTTCACCTCGTCTTTCTCCCGCACAGTGACGCGGCGCACGGGGGTGATGCACTCCCTTCGCCGCCATCTTCCACTCTCTTGACATAAGAATTAAATCACCATGGTCTAATGAGTCTATGTGTGAAATAAATTTTTTTATTGTTATGCTTTTCCTTGATTGTAAATATGACTGTCATATTTTCTCATTTATTTTCACTAATCTTCCACTTAAGTTTATGTTTATAATATGTTAGCAAGTAGCTACATTATTTTCCCTGAACTTGAACTGTAGGTAGTAAATCCATAATCTATTGTTAAAAGAATAAACAGTATGGTGTTTTTAGTCATTGAAAGAAGATGCTTCAAATTCCTTAGAAAAAGGCCTCAATCCAAGTACTTGACTTAAATAAATTAGAATCATTAAAAAAATAACAAGAGCAGGTTGAGAACCAGCACTCTGATGACCCATTTAGTATTCTTTGCAGAAGGAAAACTTGCCAGTTCAGTTGCGATTTAGGTTAAACTAAATCTGCCTATACTACATTGAATTGTTAAATATAATTCTTTGGAGGTAAAGGTAGATATAAAGACAAGACTCTTATTTTTATTTTAGTTTTGTTATTTTATGACTTTTAGAAAACAATGTGTTTGAATTTCGGTTAGAATGGAATAATTGCAGGATTTACATTTTGCAGTATTTACAAATTGTGTTCCTTAAAATGTCAAAGAAAATATTTAAATAGAAAATAGCAAATATTAAAATAGAAAAAAATGATTTTTATTGTTTGATTCAGATCTTAGTTCAGGTTTGTAACAAAAAATTTTGCATATACTAAATGCAAATAGTTTGTGGAAAAAATAAGTGTTGAATGTTGGAGAGCCAGTGTACATTGAGAAAAAAACAAACAAATACTATTTAATTGCAAAATTACTTTAGAAAAAATTGACTTTGATATCTCTAGAATAGAAATATTAACACCTTTGCTTTGCATTTATGTGCTCTCTATTATTACTCAAAGGACATATTCTCACAGGGACAAATTGTACAGATTTTGAAGATGCAATTCTTCCTACTTGAGAGAAATCTCTGGATTACAACAGATTCAAATAAAGAAAAAGAAAATACAATTTAACAATCTGATTCTCATTGTTATTTTTATGTTTTTTTAGCAAAAAACAACAGCAACAGCAGCTGATAATGCTGTTTGTGGCCCAAAAGAAAATTGTTATTTGCTACGGCAAAGAAGAATTCAATGTTTTCACCAAATTTAATCCCAATATTACAGAATGTAATCTCTCTCTCTCTCTCTCTCTCTCTCTCTCTCTCTCTCTCTCTCTCTGTATATAGGTATATATTCAGATCTAAATTTTAAAGTTTTTTTTAATTGTTTCTATGTTTGTTTAAATAAACTTCAGAACCTAATGTCAACCACAAAATAGTGATCATTAATTTCAAATATTTCTGATACAACTACTGTATTTGTTCTATTGATTGCAACTAAATTTGAATTGAATCACAGTAACAGAGCTAAGTCCATGGGATTTGTTACTCAGCTATAATTCTATTTTACCTCTTCCTGAGACTAGATTCTTAACAAAATTGTCATCTGAGTTATTTCAGTGGAGTTCTAACTGCTCTTGGGTCTGAAGCAATTTCTTACTTAATCCATCCTATGCTGCTGGATTCCTTCCTCTATAATGTCATCTCCAGTCTTTTCACAGTTTTGCCCAAAAATTCTTCAAAGTTTCTGGTTGCATATAGTATCAGGAGCATTCATTAGGAGTATAAGTTAGACATAAGAGTTATAAAAAACAAAGCAAATAAATAAATAAATGTTTATTTTGTAATTTCAAAAGTATATGGAATAGAGCAGTGTGGTAAGGAAAGAATGAATAACCCTATATACCACTCCAATTCAAGATATGTTTGTAGCTGTATATCTACCTGTCAATCCAAAAATACCAAACTGCGCTGTCCTCATTCGACTTGAAAATACTTATTGTTTTTCATGTACAACCTTGTAGAAAGTTGTATTAAAAGATAAGAGAAGTATGCCTATTTAGCCTCCCTCTATAAAACTGGGATACTTACTAGAGTTACTTAATTAGTGATATTTAATTACTCATGTTAGGTGTTATGTTTTTATTTTAATGCCTTAAGTCAGTCTCCCCACTCCTCTCTTTTGTAAGTACCAGAGATTGAACTCAAGGATATTTTACCTGGATTTTGCTAAGCAATCCACCTGTCTCAGCCTCTCAGGTTGCTGAAATGCCAGGCATTGGCCACTGTGCCTGGTTCAAAACCGATTATGAGTCATTGTATTATGAGTGAATAAATAGATTATAGTTATCATCATTCCAGGGTACTGATTATAAGCAGATAATAATATTTTCAGTAGTAGAAAACCTACATACAGGTCACACATAAACACATACACATGCATGGGTGTACACACACCACATACATATTCAATAATCACAAGGGCAATGTTAATAATAAAAAATTTTACAGACAAAATAATTTTTAATTTAAAAGCAGTGGTCATGTGATCAGTCTAGCAATTATGATCAAAGTGGTTTATAGATTGTATGTAACTTGGACCTAGAAAATGACTTCTTTAAAAAGAAACATGAACTACAGTTAGAAAATAATAAAGTAAAATAAATATGTGAACATTGCATAAAATGCTAAAATTTTTCTGCCATATACTTTTTCCATTTCCAAAAATCATAGGTTTCCTTAGAGTGTTCTGATTTTCTTCAGATAGGAATACACTTTTAATTGTCCTTCTGGATAAAGGAACCCAAATTGGACCTATGTGTTTATTCATGGAGTTCTTCCTTTGACTCTTTTGTCTGGTTATCGATTTGTTCATTCTTTGAGTAGTTAATACTGTGCTCTTGCAAGGCATTCTGTACCAGGTCAGTTAGAAAATAACACAAAAGATGGGTAAAACTGTATCCTGCCACTTTAAGTATTCCAGAAATGCAACCCAAGACCACATCTTGTTTGGCAGTAAGCTTTGATGCAGGAAGTCATAAAGCCATAAAACTGGTAATACAGAACTCAGTAGTCATAAAGTCATATTCTATAAATTTAGAAATACATGGAAGAATTCTATCAGAAAGTCCTGTTGCTCAGGTCGGATACATATATGCAACATTCAGTGATGTGCTTAGGGTGAAATGCCACTAATTTAAGTGATCAGACGGCATCTTCTGAATATGGAAGTTTTTAAAAATCACAACTCTTTAAAATATGGCAACATTCATCAAAGTATTTCTCCCCCTTATAATTTAATCTGTTTCTAATAGCCACGATCCTAGTTTCACACTATTGCCTTTGTTTCTTTCCGTTGTGGATGCCACAAGCCACTCCAGGGATGCCAGACTTCAGCGACACATGGAGAACGGCTGCTGACGTCTGCCCTTGGCTCTCCTTTCTTAATATGCTTTATTTGTCAGCTGATTAGATGGTGACTTCTAGCACCTTTTCATAAACAGTTGGTAGAAAACAGTAGATGCTGCTCTGTTCACAGTCTGGAAAATCCCTGAGTCTTCAAGAGCGCTCCCGGTAGAGCTACAGAAGTGCCCAAGCTGACATGGAGTGCTTTTGATGGTGACAGTGAACTTGCTGGTTTGCCCTCGTGTGTGATATTTAGAATATAAACTGAGGCAGGTTTGAACCTATCAAAACAAACACAGTATTAAAACAGAATTGGTAAAAATGTTGACAGTTCTCCAAAAGAGAAAACCTCAGATATAAACTTCATTTTATTTCCACATATAAATAAGTGTTTAAAACTGCACAAAGAGAGGATACCCTTATGCATCTTTTAATAAAGCTTGTTAGTTGTCCTTTTTCTTACCTGCCTCATAAGCCTTGAGGACATCCTTTCCAGCATAGGAAAAGTGCAATCTGTATGCAAGAAAAAACTACAAAGAAGCAATAAATTATTGCTGTAATGACATGCTAATTAAAATTTTGCTTGTAACTCATGTAAGTGTTTGAAGCCCAGCAAATTTCTCTTTTCATTTGTGAAGTGTGAAGGTAAATTGCCCAGTGACAGTGGGACATCGCTAACAAGTACAAATTGAATAACATGCTATCTTGCTCTATTAGCCCTGACTAGCATGTCTGAATTAGATATTCAGCACACTCCCCATTGTAGGCCTGATTGATAAATGCTAAGGAGAATTTGTCAAAACAACAGGGGCTACACCCAGTGGGACATCAATATGCTCCATTTAGTCACCCCCACAGCACTTCCTACATAGGATTGTCACATAAAATTAAGACTAGCCGCTAACCAGCCATCAAGCTTGTAGCAGACGTCAGGCAGCCTGTGTTCTGTATGCATATTAGTCACATGCTTAACAATTTGGGCTGTCAGGACAGAAGCATGCAGTGACCTCTGGAGCAGAGGTTGAATTTTCCAACTACACCAAAACATCATGCTCAGCTGTTCAAGATTTTAGACCATTTCCTGCCAGATCTGTGCACAGATGCTGTGCCCTAAGCTATAATCTGTGGTAGCGTCCAAATGACAAATGGCACCAGGAAGATTATTGCATTATATATTAAGTACCACAAGTCTGTAAATTATAAGTAAACTACTGTTCAGACTGTCTCCTCCAGCTTTCAAGATACTTTCCCTCTCCATTCTTTTTTTAAATAAACCTAATAAATATTGGGTGAACCAGAGATCAAAGCCCAGAGTTTGAATTAGCCATCTCCATTGCTAATTAGCTGCTTGAATATCAAACAGTTTTGGACCAGCTGTAATTTAATAAGCCATGATTGAGGTTGGCCTGATTTTATTTCCCCTTTGAAAATTCTTCTCAGGTGCAAGTTTATGTGATTTTAGAATTCTTGGTGATAAGTTGTTTCTGGTATTACTCTTGTAAACATAATTAGCCATAAATACAGAGTAAAAATAATAAAAATCATCACAATCTAACAGAACATTTAGTTGTATCTGTTATCTTATTTCTGTTGCATCATATTTAAGCTCTTTACATATGAGGTTCTCTGTTCATAGAATAAAATCATCGGTTTAAAATAAAATGTATTCTTTGCAAAATCTCACTTTTTATTATTAACTCCTGATATATATTTAGTAACTGTAAAGTTTATTATCCTCTATTTGATTCTACCATCGGGCATGAAAGCTAGGATAACTTTTGAAAATAAATTTCTTAAACTTCCTTTTATAAACAGTAAATTAAAACATATTTTATAAGACATTAAAGAGAATATATCAGATACTTGTTGTTTTGAAAACCATATCTCTCTTGTAACACAAGCAAAATTGTTCTGACTTCAATTTTTGACACTAAACACTAAACATAATTGTCTGTGTACCTGGGAATTCTTGGTTTAATTCTGAGCTCCAAAGCAGAATTATCAGAGGAACATTAGAAATATATTGTTTGTGGCACACATACAGAATTTGGTCACAAGAAATACAATAAAAAAATCACTTTTAAAGAGTCACATAGTATTTCTCTTTCCAGGACACAAAGGTAACACATTTAACTGACTACTACTATTCTGTATTTTCCGTTACGGAAGTATGCAAGAGTAAAAACTTATTTTATGACACTTTCTGGACTTCTTTTATGCTAGAATTTAAAAAAATTGGCTTTTTGATAGATCTTAATAATATTATTGTTTATAATTACATTATGAATTTGATTATAAGATGCTACCTAGAAAAATGCTAATTTCCATGAAAATAAAAGACATGACATTCCTTAGCATACATAAAAATTATTTTCAGAAAAAATACTTATTTTTGAAAAATTAATAATCAAAAAGATGCTCATAATTTTTGTCAAGCTATAGAAAGCTGAGATGGGAGGCTGACTGTATAGAACCTGAAACAAAGTTGCTGGTGTGGTTAGAGTGACAACCCTAACTCCTAAACAAGGAGTAGATGCCACCACGTTTTGGAGATACATACAAAGGCATATGAGGCAAAGGAGGAACTATGCCGATGCTTTAGTAGTAGAAACCTTCTGACATCCTCTGAACAGATACAAACGTTTTCTCTTTATATATGTGTGTGTGTGTGTGTGTGTGTGTGTGTGTGTGTATAAAATTATAAAAATATATAATATATATTTTTAAAACACACACACACACACACACACACATATATGTTTTAAATTGAGAACTATGTCAGTGACAGGAGATTTAACTAGAGGCAGCAACCAACTTTGCTTTTAAGAAATGGCCACTTTAAATTCTTTAGTAATTTTTAGTTTTAAAAATTTAGGTGATGATGAATTTTATAAATTCCCCTTTCTCTTTGTTACATCCTCCAATCTTCCATTTGAACAGAAAAACAAAGGACAGCAGGGTCCTTTGCCTCAGGCAATACTCTGCTGATGGATATTGTAGCAGCTGAATTGCTCCCCATTCACATTCTAAACCCTCTCTCCTAATTGTCTTCAGTATCATCAGTGTCACTAGCTGAGACCACAGACACAATTCTACAGCCCTTAGGAGCACTATTGCCTTGGCTTTTTCTCCTGGGGCTTGCTTCTTGCTGTGGTGCAATCTGTGGAACCACTTAGCACAGGATCTTTGTTGACTGATAACAGGTACCAGATGATGCATCCAGACCTCTATGCTAGTTTTATGCCCTTCTGGCTGGTGGGTCTGCCACTGGGGTGTGTGTGCACAGATGTCAGAGAATAGAGGACGCTTCTCCTGCCATTTTCATGAAAGAGCTTCAGGTTGGTGGGAATGAACTCAATATTATGAGGCAAAAATCCAATGTCCAAGAGAAATAATGTTATCCTTGTTCTTTTTGGCACTGTGTATTATTTGTTAAACATAGCCCAGAATTCTCACTAAGCATATTTATATGTCTATATCATGGTGATACTTGAGGAAATACATGAGATTACCTTCTGATTTCTTGACCTTTAAGTATTCTTTCCTAGCAATTTCTAAAAACAAAATTAAGGGAAAATTAATCATAGTAACAAATTATAAGTATTTGGAAAAAACTGTGCCCAAGTGACTATTTTATATAACAATATTTTTTATTAATGACAATATGGTTCTTTTGGTAAAACAAAAATACAATTTTTCCCATAAATTTATATAGAATTTTTTTTTCCTTATGGTAAAATTTATATTAAATTGAAGTTCATCCACAAAAAGACATATATAAACACAATTTGAGGAAAATTGCAATGATTATGTAATTAGTACACATACATATAGATCCTAAAAAGCAAATTATATATATGTAATGAAATTAACTTCACATGTGGTGCATACCACTCACATTTGTTTGACAATACAGGTCATGTTATAGGCATGTATGTTTTCTAAAGCTGAACTTTAATGATTTCAGTTATTATCTATACATTCCTTGTTAGGATTCTTTTATTAATTACTGTCTTTTCCCACGTGATTATAAACTCTATAAGAGAAGGACCATATCACTTTTCTAACCACAGTGCCTGTCAAAAAATGTCTGGTTCATTTTAAGACTATCATTAAGTGTTGGTCAAATGAATTAATATATACAGAAGTGAATAAGTAAATTAATTTGTGAATGAATAATTATATAAGATTACTTGAAGAAGTTTTTAGCACTTTAAACACAAGCACTGAACAGGAAGCCCAACATAAAATGTAGATACCCAAAATGTTGATGTGGTTCATAGAGCATGCTGTAATTGAAGTACCATGTAGCCGCCAAATCTTTAAAATTTTAAAGCAGTTCCAAGGCTTGGATCCCATCCATTTCCGAGAAAATTCTCACTTTAACTGAGCTGTTAAAAACCATAGAACAAAATAAGAAAATTTTCAGTATGACCATTCCTGAGGAGAGATTCTGATTATTCACTATCTTTACTGTTCTTAGGGAATGTCAGTCAGTTCAGTTAAGAATTAGGGTTAAAAAAATTTTTTTTCAAGTATTTATCTTTTCAAAATATGAAAGAAAACACAGCATTTCCAATAAGATAAATATAGTGAGATAGTTCTACAGCAATTCTTACATTTTTAAACAGAGTGATACTGGTAATGGCTTTCCTTTCTTTCCCACCATTTAACCCAGAGTGGACAAGCTTCCATTTCTCTCTTTTCCTGGTTCTACAATGATTTGCTTTACAGACTGGATTACAAAAGTACTTTTTGCTCAAGATATCCCCTGAGAACCACCCAAGACCTTTCACTGCTGCAAATGGTAACAGATTGTGACTTTAGTGTGTTCCTGCTTAAAACATCGAGTATTTATAAAACAAAAGTGATCTCTATCCTGCAGTCCATATGGTAATGAAATAAACCATGTGAAATTATGAACCTATCTCAAAAGCTTTTTCAAAATACAGTTCATGCCAATGAAATCTGTGTGTTTATGTGTGTGAATTCTCCCCTCCAGAATACCTTTAAGTCTATGCCATGGACCATCATGGCTGTCCTCCTGTGAAATGCAACACAGCTGAAAAATGCTAATTTATCTTATTCTGCATGTGACAAGAAATATTTCCAGGGTCTTAATACTTTTCTGATAATACATAATTATCAAATATTCTATTCTTGTAAGTATGAGTTTAAAATGATTCTAATCTTAAGCTAGTAAATGTTCTGTGTAGAAGTGATATTTTATGATATTGCCTTTATAGTGTATTTATTTTCAGTCATAACATATTTAAAATGAAAACGTATTTATTACTATCAAGTCTCTACTTACAATGCAAATATTTTCAAAAGTATTAGAAAGTGTTCCAATACATTTTACTAAAAATAAAGGTAAATTTTACTTTATACACAAATTGATTTCATATTGTAAAAAGTAGTGAAGAAGTAGCTGAGAATTTTGATTTCTACTGTAGATACCAAATTAAATAATTCAGTTCCAAAATATAAGTAAAACTGGAATCCATATTAAATTTCATATTGATCAAATTGGGATCATTATGCTATATTCTCTTCATTTTTATTATTTGTTTTAACATCTATATGGTAAAGAAAAATCCTTATACTCTCCAAAATATCACTCTTATGTTACTATCAATAAAATAAAATCTGAGGTTTCTTTTTTTAATTCTTCTTATAAGTTTTGTATTTTATCCAATCTTGCTACTGTCAGAATTTTGATCACCTGAAAGCCTATAGTTAATTTTAGAAACTCCCTCCTTTCTAACTACTCTGGGACTTCTTAACAGTCCATTAGTTAAAAGCATTGAAGATAATTCCTTCACAGCTGCTCTCAAGCCCTTCTCTTCTGCGAGTTCCAACTCTCATCACTCCATGCCAGGTCCTTGTCACTCCCCATCTAAATTCCTTTTCAGCATCTTCCTAAATGTTCCTTTTGGTTATTGTCTCCCAATCTCAGATTACTCTGAGAACACAATATTACTTGTTTAAAAAATTTGCTGATTTTATTACAAATTTCATCAGAAGTATTTTTCCTTTTTTATTAATTAAATTTATTTTTAAGTGACACATAACACATTTATACATATTGATGGGGTACCATGTGATGCTTCCATATATATATATATATAAATTGGATAGTGTTTAAATCAAGTTAAACGTATCTGTCTCCTCAAACATTTACTTCTTTATGTTGATGGCTACTCAGTACTAGCAAGGTAACTCTGAACTGCTTTACTAGCATTTAGTGCTCTTTATCTTATTTCAACCTCTCTTTCCCTCATTATCTTCCACTTGTCAATCAAATTGGACTACTCCATTTGCAATGCTCTGAATATTGTACTTCAGTATTCCTTCCAATACTATCATTATTTCTCACACTTACAAAGACCTTCTCAGTTCTAAACACATGGGAACCCTACCTCTCACGTCAGCCTTCATAATTTCCCTAACCTTCAGTGTTCTTAGCCCTAGTGTCCTTCTTTCTAGCAATCACTTAGCACTTGTGCTACATTTAATTTTATTATTATCATTTATAATTACATATACATGTAATTTTGTATAGATGTGTGTACACACACACACACACACACACACACACACACCCCTTTTGGCTTTCCACAGTTTTAAAAGCTGGGTCTCCATTTTCTCTTTTTCCACAGTGTTTTGGCAAATTCCCTAAAACACTTTCAGGTAGTATGAAGAAGCAGCTACTTACAAAGTTTAAAGTATTTCAAGGTAAAACAGTTTACTAGACAGAACCAAACATTTCCAAGCTCATTAGTAAAGTGATCATTTTAAGTACATATTAGGTACCAAATATACTTCCTTTCATATGGAGGATATTTAGCTTCAATAAAAAATAGGATAACTGAAGTTTAACCCCTAATCAAAAAATTTCTTTTTTTAAAAAGCAATGCCCTCATGAAGTGTAATAGATTTTCAAGCATATGAGTTTATCAGGATGAACCTAACTAATATATATAACTATAAAGTTCTAATAAAAAAAGAAAAGAAATGCTCAAGTACATGTCTTTTATAAAAATGTTTCTAACAGAAAAGAGAAAATCATATTTGTATATATTCAAGAATTGTCAAAAAAAAAAAAAGAGACCAGATGAATGTCGTATATTTTATTCAGAGGTAGTGGAGTGGCCTGCATATAATGTAGATTCAAAGTAAAAATTTTGGGGGTGGGTGGGTAGGTACTGTGGATTGAACTCAAGAGCACTCAGCCACTGAGCCACATCCCCAGCCCTATTTTGTACTTTATTTAGAGACAGAGTCTCACTGAGTTGCTTAGGGCCTTGTTTTTTGCTGAGGCTGGCTTTGAACTCATGACCCTCTTGTCTCAGCCTTTTATCTAGAAATAAAGTAAAATATAAATGACCAAGATATCACAAACTTATGGTCAGAATCTTTGAAGGTAATTCAGCTCTCTCCAATATAATAGTATTTTTAAATACATAGCCAACATAATTTTATTATGAGTAATTATAATAAATGGCAATTTAAAATATAAATATCATATCGGCTTCTATGGGCAACCCTTTGCAAGAAACTTCGTCTTCACACTTTCTACCCAAAACTCAGCTGCTATGAGAAAGTTTGTAAACTTTTTGTATTTTCCTTGGCATTTTTAAAAAATAGTTGTATATGAACACGTGCTTTTATTTTATTTTTAATTTTTATGTGGTGCTAAGGATTGAACCCAGTGTCTCACACATGCTAAACAAGCTCTCTGCCACTGAGCTACAGCCCAGCCCTTCCTTGTCTTTTGAAGAGTCTTAAAAATCTAAAATATGCTTCTCATTTTGCTAATCTGTGCTGAGAAATACCAAACACTTAGCAGAAAGTCATTGGAAAACTTGTTTGTATCTGCAGAAGAAGGGATGCTTGGGGATGGTCTGTCCCCTTACATGATGTGAACAAATACATTTTATAGAATTTATTATTCTGATCACTGGAGAGTTTGACACTATTGAGTAAATAATTTTTAAATCTCCTTGATTTCTAAAAATCTCCCTAAGAGGCCTATGAGACCAGCTAATTAGTTTATTACCCAGTTGAGAAATTTGATCTCCAAATTTATCACGTAGATTTCCTCTGTTGCATAATCACAAATAAACTTGTCATCCTATTCAGCTTGCAAATGTGTGCTCCTACTACAATTTGTAGGTGTGTTCTTACCTCTAAAGGGAGGGCAATTTGTAGGTGTGTTCTTACCGCTAAAGTCAGGACAAAGAAAAAAGCAAATGAATTCTTTAATGATAAGGAATGCAAGCATCATCTTTGATTAAGAGGAACAGTAAAACATTAAAAGGTACTAAAGAAATCCCAAAATTATATTTTGAGCTTTATCAAATATATTTAAGTAGAAATATCTAATAGTTATTATTAGGTACAATATTCAATGTAGTTGAATGTGTTCTGTAAGTGCTATGTAAGACATGTAACTTACGTATATACATTTTTTGTTTTAATACATGTTATACAAATATGTGGTGTGATATATTTATCTATTATAGGTATCTATCTATCTATCTGTCTATCTATCTACTTATCAGATAATTTCCCATCTAGGGCTGAAATAAAAACAAAGGCAATCCAAGTATTTTTAATTTGGGATCCAGAGTAACACCTTTGTTAACAGAGCTATCCTTACTTTCTGGCACATGTACTATGCAATTTGCTTTTGAGTAAAATTTTACAAAATAAGTTGATTTTTTGTTTTGAAATTTTTCTCACCAATTTTAGGTTATTTAGCACTATCAACTTAGTTCATGCACCTGGTCACTATATTTACTTCTGAAACACATCTTACTGTTATCAATAAAATTGATACTCTTTGAGAATAAAGTATTCATTCTTTGAAAATTGTCTCATCATCATTCTGAGTCATCAAAAGAATTTCAAAAATATTTGACAACAGGTAGCATCATCACTGGAATAAATGTTTCTTTTTTCAAAGATCAATTATTCCAGCTTCCTTGGCAAAAAGAAACTTGTTTAATATAACATATCTGCCATATATGTATATGTGTGTGTGTGTGTCTATGAACTCATAAAAGCAGTCAAAAACTACTTTAGTTTACAAGATTAATAACATTGCCCAATGCCATTATTTTGTTGTTTTTGGGGGAAATGCTCTAATTTTATGTTGTTATTTACTAATCAGTTATTATAAAAGGTAATAGATATTGTTATAAAGTATGACGAATCCCTCAAACTACATGTAGCGTTTATTTATTTTATAATCTGTTATCTGATCTTGATAATCTGAGTGATCTAAAACATAATATAGATTAAGCTTAGTCTTATATTAGTTATATATCATTAAGATTGTTTACTTATTTGGGAAATGGATAATCTTTAGTGTTATATGGTTTTTAACTATAAGATATATTTTTAGTTTATGGTTATATAATTTTTAAACTGTATGTATATTCAATCCAGAAAGAATAAATTCAATATAAAATTCAGTAACAAAATCACATTTTCATCAATGGTGATAATAAACTAACAACCCCCCCAAAAAAAACTAACAACCAAAAGTACTTTCCATCTTTGAAGTGTGACATACTATCTGTTCAGAAAATATTTTATGATATATTTTTGTCCTGACCAGACTCTTCACACACGAATTACATATTTTTTGCCCTAAGGAAGATCTACTGTGGTGGATAGAAAAATTAACTGAATGTAATGAGGGGATCATATCCTTAAAAGAAGTATCATTTTTGAAAAATATAGTGGAATCACACTGGTTGGCTTTTTCTGTGAATGGGTTAAAATTTACACCACCACTTTGGAGATCTGTTTAAGAGCATGTGGGTTAAACACACTGAGTCTCCATCCTAAACACAGTAAGGCAGCTACAAGTCAAACATAATGACAGTGCTGATTAATTAGATACTCCTACCCCCAGCACTTCAGAGTGATTTATGAAGACACATCTCTAGTCTGATCCATTGTGCTGACTGGATTAATGGAGTGAGCTAGAAAAATTCACTGGCAACAGTATCTGGCAGCACAGCAAAACATTAACCCTTGGAGTTTTCTTATCTATCCTATTGACAGAATATTAATTATGACAAAACATTCTTGTCTCACCTAATTATCTTTTGATAGCTTGGTTTACATTTGATAAATAAATACAGATGTATATATTGTGTTGAATATTTGGATATATTGAAATTCTGTGCATTAGAAAGAAATTGGTTATAAACATTTAAGAATAACACAGTTAGATTAAACCATGTATCCATTATGGAAAGGAAGCTAGGTCAGCATATCTTTTCCCTCTTAACCATAGGCTTAGAAACATAGACTTCTTACAGAATAAAGAGAAGATAAAAATTCTTTTGTAAACAAAAATATTCCCACCACATTAAGCAATTATCATTGTGGAGGTTGCCTTGTGGTGTTGAATTCTGCAATAAATAGCAACTCTTCTTGGGGAGAAAAAAATACATCATTGACATATAAGTAATTAAATTAGAACTATTCTGAAGTGTGCTTAATCAGAAATGAGCATATTAGCACATAAATTACTGCTGGTGTATATAAATGAAGTATCATATATTATCTGAATCTCAAAATTAAAAAGCTTCAAGGGGTTATTTCTGCACAGTTTTTAATGCTATGTAAAAATTGAAATTGAACCTTCCCTAAAGTATCAAGAACAAATATGAGCTATATTGTATAAGTTCACCTCTAATTATTGTTTGCGATGTTTGATCCTTTCCAGTTACATTTTCTAAGTGTGCTATGTTAAACATGAAAATACAGCTTGTAAGTAGACTTGGCTTAAAGTTCTAAATAGGTAAAAATACATATTTTATTTAGGAACAAAAGATGAAACCAAGTAACATAAAATCTGCCTATATTAACATAGAGTACGGTAAAATTAACATAAGAACAGTTGCAAAAATTCTGATAATCCAAAGTACGGCTCTTAAATCTCTGTGACTTAAGTTTCATATTTAGAGGAATTAAATTTTCTTCATTTTAATGATGGTACAAAAGAAAGGAAATGCAAAACTGACCAAGTCTAAGTTCATAAATTTTTATTGCTCAAGCCATGAGCAAATGGAAATTTAATATCAGTCTTTAATGCCCCTAGGTATACCATGCCTCATGAAACCAATATGTCAGATCAAAGCTGCTGTCTTACATTTGCCAAGTTGGAACTTCTGGCTGTTCTTCTAAGAAAGCCCTAATTCATTGGTTCTCCACTAGGACAATCATGTTTCCCACAGGCACATTTTCCAATATCAAAAAACATTGTCTATTGTCCAAAGTAGGAACATGCTACTGGCTACTCCTGTGTAGAACCCAGAGACGCTGATAAACATCCTGTAATGCACAAATTAGCCCTTCCATAGTTGAATTATCCAGGTCCAAACACAGGTTGGGAAACCCTGTATTACGTAAATCATATTTAAATAATTTAATCTGAAATTTTCAGATGAATTTACAAAGGTTCTCTATAAGTGAAAGTTAAAGCTTGCTGATAAGTTATTATAAAAGACAGCATAGCTTCTTAGGAATGCAAGAATACCCTGAATACTGGAGAAGGGAGTGTAAAAATCATTAACACACTCATATATGACATCATTAAAATAGACTCAAGTCACTAAGAGACCATGAAAATGAAGAGAATTGTTAATTAAGTTTATTAATAAGAATACAGATGCAGAACTTTTGAATTTGAGTATTTGAATATCTGTGACCATATTATTATCTAAAGACATTAAGTATCAGAAAAAATATTTTTTCTGTCATTCAATAATTCTGAGATGATTGGAAGACAATTTAGTAAGCCCTCTTGTTTAAAATATTATAAAACATATCATATTATAAATATAAAAATATAATATCACATTAGTAGGGTAACATGACCAAAGTTAACAAAATCACATGAATAAGACAAAAATGTTTCAACTTGTTTTCTAGATAAAATATTTTAAAGTCAAATTTCTAATCTTTTATGTAACACATAGGTTCTGTTTAGTAGCACATAAACTTCAAGAAAGGGATTTCTCCCAATCACTACAGATCATTAATTTTAGAAATTTACATAGCTCTAACCTTCAAGTTTTTCAATTTCAACAAGAAAATATTATTATCATCAGCCTTTGAAAATGGGTGCTCTGTTGGGAAGACTCTTTCATTTTTCAAATCTATCAAAATTTCTCCAAATTCAAATTTAATCGCAATCTAGCCAAATCAAATCAAGTCAAATCCCAGTTAATTTCAACTCACATATTTTTATTTTAGAACTCAGAGAATTTAAGATTTGCAACATTCATTTGGCACTTAATGACATAATGCTACAGTACCTTTTTTTTTTTTCCTTAACTCCTGTTCATTTAATCCTCTGCCCAGTGTGCCCAACCTCCACCCTGGGATTAAATCTAGCAGCATTCTGACAGAAGTAAATCCCCAACCCTCTTTTTCTTTTTTTTTTTAATTTTTTATTTGTTCCACTTAGTCATACATGACAGCAGAATGCATTTCAATTCATCATACACAAATGCATTTTAATTCTCTGGTTGTACACAGTGCAGAGACACATCATTCATGCAATCATATATGTATCTAGGGTAATGATGTCCATCTCATTCTACCATCTTTCCTATCCTCATAACACCTCCCCACCCTTCCCTTTGCCTAATACAAAGTTCCCCCACTCTTCCCACGCCCCACCCCCCATCATAAATCAGCATCCACTAATCAGAGAAAACATTTGACCTTTAGTTTTTCGGGATTGGCTTATTTTGATTAGCATAATATTCTAAACTCCATCCATTTACCTGAAAATGTCATAATTTTATTCTCTTTTAATGCTGAGTAATATTCCATTGTGTATATATACCACACTTTCTTTATACATTAATCTATTGATGCACACCTATGTTGGTTCCACAGTTTAGCTATTGTGAATTCAGCTGAGCTGCTATAAATATTGGTATGGTTATGTTACTATAGTATGATGATTTTAAATCCTTTGGATATAGACCAAGGAGTGGGATAGCTGGGTCAAATTGTGATTCCATTCTAAGTTTTCTGAGGAATCTCCACACTGCTTTCCAAAGTGGTTGCATCAATTTGCAGTCCCACCAGCAATGTATGAGTGTATCTTTTCCCCCACATCCTATCCAACATATATTATTGCTTGTATTCTTCTTGATAACTGCCATTCTGACTGGGGTGAGATGAAATCTTAGAGTAGTTTTGATTTGCATTTTTCTAAGTACTAAAGATGTTGAACCTTTTTTCATATATTTGTCGATCACTTCTTCTGCAAAGTGTCTGTTCAGTTCCTTAGCCCATTTATTGGTTGAGTTTTTTTTTTGTATTAAGTTTTTTGAGTTATTTCTATATCCTGGAGATTAGGGCTCTATCTGATGTACATGTGGTAAAGATTTGCTCCCATGATGTAGGCTCTCTCTTCACCTCAATGATTGTCTCTTTTGCTGAGAAGAAGCTTTTTAACTGGAAATCATCCCATTTACTGATTCTTGATTTTACTTCTTGGGCTTTAGGACTCTTGTTAATGAAGTCAAGGCCTAATATGACATGATGGAGATTTGGGCCTATTTTTTCTTCTATTAGGTGCAGGGTCTCTGGTCTAATTTCTAGGTCCTAGATACACTTTGAGTTGAGTTTTTATTTTTGAGACAGGATCTTGATCATAAGTTGCTAAGACTGGACTTGAACTTGCAGCCTGCATGCTTTGGCTTCCCAAGTAGCTGGGATTATGGAAGTACACCAGCATACTCGGTTTATCCATTTAATTTTTTATATTCCCAGTTAGATTATAAACACCAAGAGGGCAAACACCATAACCCAGATATCTCTTATAATGAAAAACATGTAGTAAATATTAGAGGAAGGAGAGGAGGAAAAGAGGGAGGGGGGCAAGAAGGGAAAAAAAGTAAGAAGAGGAAGAAGAGAGAAGAAGTGGAAAGAAAGAAGGGACATAGACAAAGAAGAAAAAGTTCTTTATATTTCTCTTTTTGTGCTAGTGGGGCAAAATGCTTTCCTAATTCTTAAATTTTTAATTGGCACTAACACTCCCTCAAAAATTCTGTATTTCTCCAAACTAGAACCCCAAACTTTAAGCCTATGTGATAACTTGAGGTTCCTCTTGTTCTCTTGCTTTGGATCAGTACTCCTCAGCTCCAGTGGAAGTGCAAATACAATTTCTAAATGAGGAATAGAAGGAGAGAAAAGGTTAACTCGAAAAAGAGGAAAATTTAAATATTTATTTGGAAACATTATTAGAGACTTCAACTTATTTAGAAAAAAAAAATACATTAAAAAACAAGAAAATAAATTCTCAGAGGACATTTCTTAAACAGATCCAAGCAAATTATTTCCCCTTCTAAACCTTTCAATATCTTCCTAGTTCCCAGAAGATGAATTCTGATTCTTATAGGCACAAGCAGTCCTTTCCATTTCTTTAATTTCTTCCCTATTTTGGTTCTTAATTCAAACTCTGACTTTGAGCCAAACCAAATTTATTTCACTTTTTAAAATTCTTCATGGTATCACTTTCTGTTCTTTGTATATGCCCTTTAACCCAGTTCCTGAGCCCCCTGACCCCCAACACAATAAAGTGTACAAACACACACACACACACACACACACACACTCACTCACACACTGGCTCTCTGCTTCTGACTTCATATCCAAACTTAGGTGTCAGTTGCTGCAAATTTTCTTCCCAAGATCATGTAGCACTCAGGGCAGGTGTCATTTTTGTGTTCCTCTGCGTCCAGCTTCTCTTGCCACACAGTAGTGAGAACCACTAGAAAAGTTCTGTGAAGGCCTTTTGACTCTGTTACTTTTCTGGTGTTCCTAGTATCCAGCAGTGAACCAGGAATCTGATTTATTTTCAATAAATATTTTTTAAACTGAACTAAAACAAAAATCACATGAAGTAGAATTAAATCCATTTAAAATCACTGCTGGAACTATACAGATTTTGTGTGTGTGTGTGTGTGTGTGTGTGTGTGTGTGATCAAAAGGAAACTTGAGCTTTTGAAGTTTGATAAGTACCTCTGTTCAAATGTCCCTAACTTTTAAATATATTTCCTCTCTAACAAAATTCACTTTGTATTGTACCTTGCTACTTATAAGAATTGGTATACAGGGTGGGGGCTGTAACTCAGTGGCAGAGCGCTTGCCTAGCATATGTGAGGAACTGGGTTTGATCATTAGCACTGCATAGAAATACACAAATAAAATAAAAGTCCATCTACAACTACAAAAAAATTAAAAAAGAATTAGTTTACAATAGAAGTTAAAAATTCTATTGCCCCAGGATTTTTATATCTATTAATAGTTCAACTTTTTTCAATCCTAAGGTCTTTTTTTAAAATATTAGTCTCCAAGGAATGAAATCTATCATTTTACAGTATGTTTATGTAAGAATATACCACAATGAATTCTGCTTGTGTATAATTATAATGCACTAAATAATGATAATACTAGTAATCATAAGAAAAGGGAGATCAGTTGAGTAGAACAAGTAAAACAGGGAGAGGGAGGTAGTAGGAATAAGGAAAAAGAAGGTATTAGGGAATAAGATTGATCAAATGATGTGCATTATGAAGTGGCATAATGAATCCTATTATGTATAATTATGATGCACCAATAAAAAACTGTATTGTAAGAAACAAATTAGTGTCCTCTAGTACAAAAATGCTTTAAGTTAATATATAGTTTTTTTGGGGTACTGAATACTTACTCATAGCATTTTTATCAAAATATTCTCTCTCTCTCTCTCTCTCTCTCTCTCTCTCTCTCTCTCTCACCAGGAATTGAGTACCAGGGGCACTTAACCACTGAGCCACATCCCCAGCCCTATTTTGTATTTTATTTAGAGACAGGGTCTCACTGAGTTGCTTTAGCGCCTCACTTTAAAACTTCTTTTCTCTTAAGAAAATTCCTCATTTTCTTTCTGAAAGCTGAATTAATAATCATTGGTGGAAATTTTGCAAAACAGAGAAATAGAAGAAAGAAAACTATAATTACAAAATTTAAAGATGACCCCTAATGATGTTTTTTTTTTTTAAATTCACTTCCCCTTTAATTTCTACACCTCTGATTTTACCCAGTTAAGAGCATAATGGGAAAATAAATTATATCCTGCTTTTAAATAAAAAAATAATTTTATATCATAAGAATTGCTCCATGCCATTTTCTCTTCATCTTTGTATGTTAATTTTAAAGCTCTGTATTATGCTCTTATGTGAGAACACCACGATTTTCCTCTTCATTTCCCTATTAGAGGCCATTTAGCTTTTCTTTGCTGACATGGTTGTTTCTGCTTTCAGGAAACAGAGGCCAGAGGACTTACATGCCTCTGTCCTAGGGTGAGTTTCTTTGTTTCTTCCTTGTTTGGGTAAGGTGCCATATAGCGGTTGTTTCAATACAATGACACTGTTTAGGGAAATGTCTTATAAATGTGTGAACAATGTAATTGGGAATTTGGGGGAAGAACCATGTCTTTTTCTGCTTTACACATTGCAGACAAATACAGTCATGACTCAGGGAATGAAAATGAGTCACTTAATTTGCTTAAAGTATTTCTCAGACTCAGTGAAATCATAAGCCTAAAATTGCTGGCAGGTAAAGATGTTGCAGCTCTTTATATATAAAGGAAGTAGGAGTGCTTTCGGCACTGCTTGCCTGAGAATCGATCATTCCAGAAGCATAAAAGATATAATGACTGCGTAGCAGTACCTTGGTATGGCAATAATACCAATAACAATGTTAAACTGAATAGGCTTTAAAGTTCCAAAGGTGTGCAGACATCAGGACAGGTTTTCCCACAACCTGGTGATTTATAGGAAAACCCATTAAAGTGTCTACACAATGAACTTCTCTAGATGGACATATTCTTGGCATAAAGGTCAGCAACCTGCCTGTTAAGAAAAGTCATTTATGCCAACAATTTGCTTCTAGTATTGATGAGAAAAAAAAAAGCCAAATAACTGGATTAAATGGCTTTTGCAGTTTGGCCTCCCAGGACAGGATAAAAAAGAAATCCAAGTGCTCTAAGTGCTCAATTATAAAGTGCTTGGACAATGGAACACACTTCCTCAGTCCTAGATATTACATTCCCATTAAAAGATGAAATTAATACTTTCCATATTGATAACTTTATTAAGATTTTATATTTTAGACATAATGCCTCTTTTCTATGAAAATAATTCACAGAAACATAAGAACCCTAACTTCACTCATTAATTCATAAAAAAAATTCAAGGACTTTGTCTCTTTATTTTAAAAAGCAATGAAAATAATAGGAAGAACTTTGGTTCTGAATTTAATCCTGGGGATTTTACTCTCCTTGGCATGGGTGGAAAGATGTCTGAGTAGAGTCAGGATATAATGGAGAAGGAGGGAGAAGTTAGGCTAATAGGAATGCAGAATGGGAGGGGACACATGCAGGAGGAGTTCTAACACCAGCTCTGGTCCCTATTATAAGTGTCCCAGAGGATGGCTCTGATGTGGAAGGGCTGGGAGTTGCTGCAGACTAAGTGACTGTTGACTGCAGTTTCCATAGCAGATGGTCAAAGAGGCAGGTGGATTTCTGAGAGGGTGCTCCTGGGCCTTTACCCACATTCTCTGTGTACCTGGGATCACAGATGGCAACACCAGCTGGCAAATAAAAAGAGATGAAGTTATGTGCTTTATTTACTGTCATAAATTATGGAGAGCAAAGTCCACCTTATACGTATAAAATTAGTTCTCAACAATTGCATATATCACTTAGCTGTGATGTATTTATTGAACTCTGGTATAGATCATATTTTTAATTCAAATTTTTTTTGGAAATTATAATTCTCCATATTGCTTATGTGGAGCATGCATGTTTCTGAATGACCTGATTTTTAACTTGAGCATCACAAAGAATTCGAGCAAAATTTCTAAAAGCAAAAGAAACAAAATTCAATTTTGTGCTTACATTCTTTATATGTTCAGTTTAAACTGAAAAATCTTATTAGAAATTTAGAGGACAATTGCATTCTAACTACTAATTCTCAAATAAATGAATTATTGCTGCCTATGTATTACTATAAGTATTTATATACTTAATGTTCTTCTGTATGCATTTAAATTGTTTTAAATACTACTATTTTATAGTGTCTTAAGTATGTATGTGTGAAGGGTATGCATATAGACACAATAGAAAGGCTATCCCAAAATATAATTTTATTTCAAATAACATTTGTTGATCTTTTTTGAAGTCTGATTTAAAAAAAAATGTGTGTCTAAGCAAAAAAATGCTTTCAAGTGGTTTATATTTTGGTTGAGAGGGAAAAAAAGCATAAAGGATCTAACCAAAAGATTGTTATAGAAAAGCATAACAAAGGAAAATAGATATAGAATAAAATGAAAGTTACTTAAAATAATGAGGACTCTATTATTATGTATAACTAAAAAGAAAATAAAAGTAAGAAAATAATGAGTGTAGCTGAATTGAGTTGCTTGTAATTAATAATGAATTTCAGAGAAGAAAAAAACTATTTCTTGTTCTTGCTTTCCTTAAGGTAGAAATCTAGAGTTTATAACCCCAAATTACATGGGAACAATTAACTGCATTTTGAAGTCAAAATAAGAATATTATAAAGTGACTCCATACTTTATGTCAACATAAACTGTGCTATGTGTGTACCTGAAAACTTTCTGTTATAAACAAAAATTTGAAAGGAGGGGTGTGATGGGAGCTGGGGTTGTAGCTCAGTGGTAAAGTGCCCCTGGCTTAAATCTCCATTATTTAAACAAACAAACAAGCAAACAAACAAGTAAGTACTGTGTGCATTTGAGTGCAAAGAGGTAAAATGATTTTGTTTTCTTGGAATATTTGGTAATGTCTGGAGACATTTTTGATTGTCATAACTGAAATTCACCCACAGAGGCTTGGGAGGAAGAGGCTAAGGGTGCTAATGCACAAGACAGAGCCCCTACAACAAGAATTAGCCATCTCAAAATGTCGTAGTGCCAAGGCCTTGAGACCCAGTTTTATCCTTTTATAAGCTGCCAAATGCCCAAGGGAAAGATTGCCTAAAAAGTTCAGAATAAAAATGAGTTGCCTCTTCTGTCACCACAGCTGTGCTTTAGATGAAGCTACATTGCTTTTTAAAAAGTTTACAAAACCCTGTTCAATTTACCTGCACTATTTCAATTCATTTTGGAAAACTCCTTCAAAATGGTCCTTCAATCCAATCAGGTGGATTTCCTCGCTGTGTTACAAGTATGGCAAGTTTGTATTTAAAGCCATCACATCATTTCTGATGATCTTTTACCCTCCAACAATTTCTTTCCTCTTGTACTGTTCTTTCTTTGGATATTTTATAACCTCTGATAGTTGGATGAAATGCCTTAAAAATCAGAATTGTTTAGCAGATATTATCTCTGATATGTAACTTAACATTCAGTCATTGACCGTTGCCTGGTCCATATCTCAGTTTCTATCTAGATGATATATTCTGAAGGGTAAGAACCAGACATCATTCGTTCTTGATCTGTGTGTTTCTTTGGGTATCTTCTATGGACCCACATACATATAGTAAGCATTCATTAAGTTCTTATTACTTTATTCATTTATTCCTTTAGAATGATAGAGAAGCCAAGAGGGAAGAAAGGTTAGGAGGAAAAGGATAAAAGTAAGTGAAGAATAGACCCTGTCATAAGTCAAAAATTTTTTTTAGCAATCTTTATTCATGCACATTTCATCTGTCACAATTGAATCCAATTAACTTGTGTTTTTCCCCATCACTACCTGCTATCTATGGCTGGTGAAGGAAGTTAATATTTTCTAAGAGATACCAGCTGAAGAAGAAACTATCACTCTTATGTACGCTATGTACCTGGGGTTACCTGAGTTTGAATCCGGATCACCCACTTATTAACTGTGATGTTGGGGAAGTTTTCTGGCTCAGAGTCTTTTATCAGTTACATAGGAATATAAAGAGTGGCCAGTTGAGATGCTTGTACAACAACTAAATGAGATAATTGAAGCAAGGGGCTTAGAATGGGCCCTGGCAAAGAACTGGGGCTCAGCAATGTTAGAGCCTCGCTACTAAAAACACAGCTTAATCCTGTGATCCCTCAAGATCTTATCTGTTAACATGACCTTAGATCCACGATCTTCAAATCATCTTTGCATTTCAAACACATGTTATAATGCTTTTTAAATGAAATTATTTCATTTCTGAATTACACAAGAAGTCACATTTTACTGTTTATTGTGCTTCCCGTTGGGTAGATTCACACAATTTTAAAAAGTACATTACATTTCTTAATCTATCTAACCTCAAAAATCTAACATAAAGATTAAAAATGTTCTTAATCTTACATACTATAAATCTGCTTTTGTGTGTTCGTAAACACTGGGTTCATGGTGAAATAAATTAGCGCTGTAAAGTACACATATGTCAACAATTACTGAGTGCAGTAATTTAAAGCCGGATTCACTAAACTTTCCTTGGGCCAATGGGCACTGTTGCACAAGAAATGTGATTTAGGGAGCAAAAAAGACAGAAGTATAAATGTTAAACTGGCTCCATCTTTCATATTCCAAAGTGCTATGGCTTTCTGAGTATTATTTCCTACACTTATGGCATACCCAATTACTTCCCTGCCACCAACATTTATTAAGGTCACCATTTCCCTTGGATTAGTTCTGATTTATAAATAAGCATGCTTGTTGAAAGCAAAGCAGAAATGTGATTAATGTAAGGTAAGGAAAAATGTGTAGGTTTTAGTTCATCAAAACTTGTAATAGGCATTGGTGAGAAAAACTCCCCTACACAATAAACGGCAAAGTGTTTAGGCTTTACCTCTTGATTTAGAAGAGCAATTAATTCAGAACCCGTTCTCCAGTTTTAAAATATAAAACTTTAATTAGCAATACTGACTTCCAGGGAAGTAACATGAAACTTCTCAACATGACTGAAATATCCTACTTCCTAATATTTCACCTGGATTATTTTTTTTTTAATTTATGGGGACTATTTTAAAAGCATGATTCTAAGAGAAGGCATTTATACTTTAGAGAAAAATAGCACATGTTCATTTCTTCATATTATAAAAAGGAGGAGAGGACATCGCTACATTCTAGGCTAGGAGCTACTTGAAACAAGCAATAGGCCTTGGTCAGCATCTTACCTAATGGATTCTTTATAGTCACATTCTCTCCTCACCACAGAATAAACAAGCAGATAAACACAACAACAGCACCCGAATCCCCCAAAATAAAAGGGTTAGAAGCATGTGGAATTTGTTTAGTTCTTTACTTCCAAGGAAATTGGAGAGTCTAGTGAGTACTCAAAGCAGACCAGCAAATATATATTAATCATGCCTGCTCTTAATAAATATAAGCAACTGCAGTGCCTTCTTTATTTTCAATCCTTCTCTACCCCTCATCTATGCAGTATATTTCCCCTGGAAATGCTGGTTTAATTTCCTTCTTTCTTCTGCCTCTAAGTGCTCAATTTTCTCATGGCTTATTGCTTTGTGTGATCTTGAATACGTTGCTTTGCCTGATTCTGTTTCCTCATTAGCAAAATATCTTAGAGGGGTTTAATGAGATAATGTATGTGCACATAATAGGGGCTAAGTAAATGTGAGCTTAACATGAATCTGAAATACTTCTGTCTTAAGAAGCATTTTACTCTGGATCATCAGAAATTCAATTAGGTGGAAATCCAATAGAATGACTAAAATATATTGCGTTGTATTATAATGACCTCTTACAGATTTTCCAATACCAATGATCTGATGCTGTCGGCAGATTAATTTTTCTGAACAGCGTTGTGAAGGGTGTCACTCTACTGTGTAACATAACAACCTTCTCTGGTTTGAAATTGCTCTGGAAATTTGGAAAAAACTCATCAATAGTATTCAGACCCTTCCATGATATAACCTAGCTTCTCCAACCACTGATCTCTACAGCATCCAATTCTTGTATCAAATTGAACCATAGATTGCTTTGTCTTACCTTATATTCTTCCCTTTCTGGCAGACGGACCTTTTGAAATTCCACTGAAGCAATTTCTCAATAACTGCTTGAAAAATTTAATAATTAAAATTCAAAATAAGATGTTCTCTAAGTCTTTAAGATGAACTGTTATATTCCCTAAATATTTATGATCAGTTGACTCTGAGGTAAAATAAAAATCAGGTTGGTATAAAAATAATCCAGACTTTTCTTTTAGATTGATTGAAAGTTTGACTTTTCGACCAGTTGAGCCTATGTCAAAATGACACAGCAAGTTATTAATGTGTCACTTCACACTTTTGTAGAACTATTTTAAAGTCCATTTACTGCTATCAATACATAAAATATGGAGTAGGGCATTTTCACTGAAAATTGGGATATTGTTGGAGTGTATACACACACACACACACACACACACACATCTTCTAAGCAAGCTGATAATTTCATTAATGCCACTTGAAAATATACTTCTTCCCAAATTTGGATGCTGAAATAAATAAAGTAAATGAAGAGAGGAGTACATTAAAAAAATAGAAAATTAGATTGACAAGGCAAGAAGTCTTGTGTGAAGGACATTAATCTGGATAGTTGCATGGATGTGCAATGATATGAACTCCTCATAGACAGCAAAAATTGAAAATTGAGTTTAAACTGAAAAATAAACCAAAAAATACCACTCAGAATAATTTTCAGACAGGAATTCCAGCATGTTCCAAGAATATTGCATGTGTATGACAGTCTGATCAGATTTAATATTGCTATGTAGACAAAGTCAATCCCACTCTTTCTTATAAAGCTGCTTTACTTTTTGGCAAGTCTCTTTCATATAAAATTCTGAGTACATTTCTTGAAGGAACAAGTGAGCACATGAGCAACAGCTCAGCATTCTGGGCAGCAGTGATTTGATAATGTAATTCAAGATTATTTGTGATTAGAACTAAAAAATTCTCCTGTTATTTTCAAGGGCTGGATTTGTTCATCCCATCTCTCTCAAGTGCCAGATATGATGTTAAGTACTGGGGATAAAAATGAACAAGGTGAAGTCCTTGACTTAAGGAGTTCATAGTCAACCAAAAAAGAAAATGCAAAGCTTAAGGTTTGCAAGTGAATTTTCTGAGGAAGCAATCAAAATAGAAGCTTTCTTTCAGTTCAGAAAGTAGATAAAGGGGATTTTTGTTTGAGGAAAATATGAAGCATTTTAACTGGGCCTCTGAAGCATTTCAAACAAGATGTACAAAAGCTAACATTACCTTTTTGGTTGCAGGTTTTAATTTTTTCCCCAAATGCAGAATTTGGCCAGTTGAATGATTATAACTTTAAGAATATTATGTCTGATTCCCTGCCAGTGGAGGGTTAGAACAAATATGTAGAAATTGTTATTTCCAGTTCCTGTTCTTGATTACTCATTCACACAGAAAAATATCAGTTCTGAATTTCAGAAGCATCATTCCCCATTTTAACATAGTATGTGAATCCTGTGATCTAAGGTTGCTATAAATGAAAAATTTTCACTCATTTTTATATTGAAGATTATCTTTTATCAGAAATTTTCTTATGAAAACACACTTCAGGTTGGAAAAAACTGTTACCTCTGAGAGATTTAAGGGGATTAAAGGAAAGCAGACCTCAGTTATTATTTTACCTAGTTCTATTTTACATAACAATTCTATAAATTTTTGTAATTAGAAACATTAGGAATTATAAATAACACAAAAGGGCATGAACATTTATTGGTTTGAAACTACACCCAGAAAATGGAATCAACCAAAAAGGCTAATGATACTAATTCCTTTCATTTGGAAACAAAATGGCCATGGTATTTGGCAAATACAGCGAGGTGACATTGGAACTAATAGTCAAACAATAGATGGTATAGAAAAAATTGTTGCATATGGTCCACACAGCCAACCAATAAAACTCCCATGAGAATAATCAAGAGAATGACTACATTTACCTGTTTTCCCAATGTTTGCATGTATAGAAACCTTTCAGGAATGCATATGAGAATGCTTAAAGAGTTATGAGAGAAGAAGAATGTGTAATGCCAACTTTGCATCTGTTACCTGTTTTCCTCAGACTCACAGCAGTAAGTCATTGTACCTACATATGTAATACAGCACCCCTCATTCATAATACAGAATGGATCTGTAGGAATTTAATATTGATAATTCCTCTTGGTAAAGAATATTATCGAAGTCTTGTTAATCAAAATATTTAAGCTGGTAATTGAAAAATAAAACAGGTTATATGCATTATAATTACTAATTAGAGAAGAAAAAAAATGAAAATGATATAAAGCCTACATTTTCGTTAGTCTTTCAAAACATCCTCTATTGTGTACCATAGAACTAGCTTAAATGTTGAAGTTGGAGGTCAATGTCCAGGAATGTGGAAGAGGCGGTTAGGAGATGACTCTTTCCCACACTTGGCTCTATGTTGCTCTTTCAGATAAAAGCTACTTCTCTGAAATTGCTCTACTAGTAATCAATAGTTATTGAGCAGCTACAGGTGTAAAGCATCCTACTGAGGTGTTGCGAAGTACATGCACAAGTATTCATTGCCACCTAGGAACTTGCAGACACTATGCTATATTTACCAGCCTATCTCAGAATTGAATCTCCAAGTCTTTCTTTGGAGATTCTTCTCTCTCTCTCTCTCTCTCTCTCTTTCTCTCTCTCTCTCTCTCTCTCTCTCTGAGCCCCAAATCACATTTTTTGACATTTGACCTTAGCATTCTTCTTTTTCACTCTGTTTTCCTAATTCTCTATGAACTAGTGCTCCTTCTTCAACATTTTCTCTTAATGATACAATTTTAGTTACAGGCACCTCATCTTTTTGCCTTTTTAAATTTTTAAAAAATTATTTATACATGACAGTAGAATGCAATTTGATACACACACACACACACACACACATATATATATATATATATATATATATATAATGAACCATAATTTCTCATTCTTCTGGCTATACACACCAGTTGCATAGTTATATATGTACATAGGGTAATAATGTCTGTTTCATTCTACTATTCTACCTATCCCCATAACCCCTCCCCTCCTTTCACTCCCCTCTACCTAATTTAAAATAACTCTATTCTTCCCTAACCCCATCCCCATTGTGAATTAGCATCTTCATATCAGAGAAAACTTTCGGCCTTTGGTTCCTTGGGATTGGCTTATTTACCGTAGCATGATATTCTCCAGCTGCATCCATTTACCGGCAAATACCATCATTTCATTCTTCTTTAAGGTTGAGTAATATTCATCATGTATATATACAACTTTTTATCCATTTATCTGTTGAAAGGCACCTACGTTGTTTCCACACTTTAGCTATTGTGAGTTGAGATGCTATAAACATTGATGTGGCTGCATCACTGTAGTTTGCTGATTTAAAGTCCTTTGGGTATAAACCGAGAAGTGGGATAGCTACGACAAATGGTGGTTCCATTTCAAGTTTTCTGAGGTGTCTTCATACCACTTTCTATAGTGATTGTACCAGTTTGCATTCCCACCAGCAATGTATGACTGTACATTTCCCCCACATCCTTGCCAACATTTATTGTTGTTTGTGTTCTTGATAATTGCCATTCTGACTGGGGTGAGATGAAATCTTGGAGTAGTTTTGATTTTCATTTCTCTAACTGCAAATATGTTGAACAATTTTTCATATATTTTTGATTGATTATATTTTTTCTTCTGTGAAATGTCTGTTCAGTTCCTTAGCCCATTTATTGACTGGGTTTTTTTTTACTGTTAAGATTTTTGGGTTCTTTATATATCCTGGAGATTAATGCTCTGAGGTACATGTGGTAAAGATTTTCTCCCATTCTATAGGCTCTCTATTCACATTACTAATTGTTTCTTTTGTTGAGAAGAAGCTTATTAGTTTGCTTCTGTCCCATTTATTGATTCTTGATTTTACTTCTTGGGCTTTAGAAGTCTTGTTAAGGAAGTCAGTT
Source organism: Spermophilus citellus (assembly GCF_964194105.1). Lineage (NCBI taxonomy): Eukaryota > Metazoa > Chordata > Mammalia > Rodentia > Sciuridae > Spermophilus > Spermophilus citellus. The sequence goes on along the minus strand of NC_138182.1, from coordinate 248,510,303 downwards.
CCTAAGTCAACATAGTGAAATTTTGGCCTACTTTTTCTTCTATTTGGGTGCAAGGTTTTTAGTCTAGTGCCTACATGCCTACGTGTTTGATCCACTTTGAATTGAGTTTCATGCAGGGTGAGAGGGGTTTAATTTCATTTTGTTACATGTGGATTTCCAATTTTCCCAGCACTGTTTATTAAATAGGCTATCTTTTAGCCAGTGAATGTTTTTGGTGCCTTTGTCTAGTATGAGATAACTGTATTCATGTGGGTTTGTCTCTGTGTCTCCTATTCTGTACCATTGGTCTATGTGTCTGTTTTGGTGTCAATACCATGCTGTTTTTGTTCCTATGGCTCTGTAGTATAGTTTAAGTCCTGGTATTGTGATGCCTCCTGCTTTACTCTTCTTGCAAAGGACTATTTTGGCTATTCTGGCTCTTTTATTTTTCCAAGTGAATTTCATGATTGCTATTGCTAGTTCTATAAAGAATGTCATTGGTATTTTAATTAGAATTTCATTAAATCTATATAACACTTTTGGTGATATGGCCTTTTTGACAATATAAATTCTTCCTATCCAGAATCATGAGAGGTCTTTCCATCTTTGAAGATTTTCTTCAGTTCTTTCTTTAGTGTTTTGTAATTTTCATTGTAGAGGTCTTTTACCTTTTTTGTTAGATTGATTCCCAAGTATTTTATTTTTTTAAGCTATTGTGAATGGGGTACATTTCTTAATTTCTCTTTCAGTAGATTCATCACTGATGTATAGGAACATGCTTGATTTAAGGGTGTTGATTTTTTTTACCTGCTACTTTGTTGAATTCATTTATGAGTTTGAGAAATTTTCTGGTGGAATTTTTTGGCTCTTGTAAATATAGAATTATGTTATCAGGAAATAGTGATAGTTTTGAGTTCTTCTTTTCTTATTCATATCCCTTTAATTTCTTTCTTCTAATTGCTCTGGCTAGAGTTTCAAGGATGATGTTGAATAGAAGTGGTCAAAGAGGACATCCTTGTTTTGTTCCAGGTTTTAGAGGGAATGTTTTCAATTTTTCTCCATTTAGAATTACACTGGCCTTGGGTTTAGCATTTATAGCTTTTATGATGTTGAGGTATATTTCTACTATCTCTACTTCTTCTAGTGTTTTGAACATGAAGGCATGCTGTATTTTGTCAAATGCTTTTTCTGCATCTATTGAAATGATCATATGATTGTTGGTTTTAAGTCTATCAATGTGATGAATTACATTTATTTGTTTCCATTTGTTAAGCCAAAATTGCATGATTAAAATGAACCCTATTTGGTTGTAGTGCACTATATTTTAAATATGTTTTGTATGCAATTTGCCAGAATTTTATTGAGAATTTTTGCTTCTATGTTCATTAGGGATATTGGTCTGAAGTTTCCTTTCTTTGATGTGTCTTTGTCTGGTTTTGATATCAGGGTGACATTAGCCTCATAGAATGAGTTTGGAAGGGTTCCCTCCTTTTCTATTTCATGAAATACTTTGAGGAGTATTGGTGTTAAATTGTTCTTTGAAGGTCTTGTAGAACTCTACTGAAAATCCCTTTTCTTGATTGGTAGGCTTTTGATGGTGTTTTCTATTTCATTACTTGTAACTGATTTGTTTAAATCTGTATGTCTTCCTGATTCAGTTTGGATAGGTCATATGTTGCTATAAATTTGTTGATGTCTTCAATATTTTCCATTTTATTAGAGTATAAATTTTTAAAATAGTTTATCTTCTGTATTTCAGTCATTTCCATTGTGATATTTCCTTTTTCATCATGAATTTTAGTAATTTGAGTTTTCTCTCTTTTTCTCTTCATTAGTGTGGCTGATGATTTATGAATTTTATTTTTTCAAAGAATCAACTTTTGTTTCATAAATTTTTTCAGTTGTTTCCTTTGTTGCAATTTCATTGAATTCAGGTCTGATTTTAATTATTTTCTGTCTTCCACTGTTTTTGGTGTTTATTTGTTCTTTGTCTAGGCCTTTGAGTTGTAATGTTAGGTCATTTATTTGTTGACTTAATTCTGTTAAAGAAAGAGCTCGATAAAATGAACTTTCTTCTTAAGCTCTGCCTTCATGTTGTTCCAGAGATTTTGATATGTTGTGTCACTATTCTAATTTACCTCTAAGAACCCTTTTATTTCCTTCCTGATTCTTCTGTTATCCATCTGTCATTCAATAGTATATTATTCAGTATCCAGGTATCACAGTAGCTTCTACTTAAAAAAATTAGTTGTAGATGGACATAATACCTTTATTTCATTTATTTATTTATTTTTATGTGGTGCTGAGGATCAAACCCAGTGCCTCACACATGCCAGACCAGTGCGCTACCACTGAGCCTCAACCCCAGCCCTTCTAATTTTTATTCTATCATTGATTTCTAGTTTCATTTCATTATGATCTGTAAGATTCAGGGTATTATCTCTATTTTTTTAATATTTGCTAAGAGTTGCTTTATGGCATAAGACATGGTCTTTAGAGAAGGATCCATGTGCTGCTGAGAAGAAAGTGTATTAGCTCATTGATGGATGAAATATTTTATATCTATCTATATATCTATATATATCTATATATATATATATACACACATATACATATGTATATATATCCATTAAGTCTAAATTATTGATTTTATTATTTAATTCTAGAATTTATTTGTTTATTTTTTGTTTGGAAGATCTATCTAGTAATGAGAGAGGTGTGTTAAAGTCACCCAGTATTATTGTGTTTTCTATTTGATTTTTAAAGTTGAGAAGAGTTTGTTTGATTTACATAGATGCTCCATTGTTTGGGGCATAATTATTTACAATTGTTATGTCTTGTTGATGTATAATTCCCTTAAACAGTATGATATGTCCTTTTTTTGTCCCATCTGATTAACTTTGGCTTGAAGTCCACTTTATCTGATATGAGGTTAGAAACCTCTGTTTGTTTATGTGATCCATGTGAGTGATATTATTTTTTTCCACATCCTTTCACCTTCAGTCTGGATGTCTTTGCCTATGAAGTAAGTCTCTTGGAGATGGCATATTGTTGGGTCTTTTTAAAAAATCCAATCTGCTGGTCTGTCTTTTGATTGATGTGTTTAAGCTGATAACATTAAAGATTATTATTGAGATATGATCTGTATTCCCAGGCATTTTGGTTTATTTCAGGTTTTTAATCTGACTTAGTTTCTCCTCTAAATATTTCTTTAGTGCTGTCCTCTCTTTGCTGGTTTTCACTTTTTTTTTTTCCCACTTCATCCTTATGGAATATTTTGTTAAAGAATGTTTTATATATTTCAGGCTATCTAGTTGTGACTTATTTTAGTTTTTTTTATCATGGAAGGTTTTTATTTCATCTTCAAATCTGAAACTTAATTTTTCTGAATATAAAATTTTTGGTTGGCACCCATTTTTTTCTCAAAGCTTGAAATATATTATTCCAGGATTTCCTACCTTTTAGGGTCTGAGTTGAGAAATCAGTTGAGATCTGAATTGATTTACCCCTATATGTAATTTGATTTTTTTCTCTCATGGCCTTTAAGATTTTATCCTTATTCTCTGTTAGTCATTCTCATTATAATGTGTCTGGATGTGGGTCTGCTGTAATTTTGCAGATTAGGGGTTCTGTAAGCTACTTGTATTTGATATTCTATTTCATTCCTTAGGTTTGGGAAATTTTTTGATATTATTTCATTGAAAAAATTGTGCATTCATTTGTATCTCTGCTCCTTCATCTATCCTTATAACTCTTAAATTGGTCTTTTCATGTTATCCCATAATTCTTGGATGTTCTGTTCATATTCTCTGTGTGAGCAACTCTATTTTCAAGATTATATATTTTGTTCTTCATTGCCTGAGGTTCTGTCTTCCAAGTGGTCTAGGCTTTTGGTGATACTTTCTATTGAATTTATAATTGGTTTACTGATTCTTCATTTCAAAGATTTCTGCTTTTTTTTTCTCACAATCACTAACTCTTTACCAAAATGATCTTTCACTTCTTGTTTTTTTCCTTGATTTCACTCCTAATAATATCCTTTACTTTCCAGATCAGTTTAATTATGAACATTCTAAACTCCTTTAACATTCCTTCTACTGTGATGTCAGTGGATTCTGTTATTGGAGCATCTTGGTTTGTTTGGGGTGCTTTACTCCTTTGTTTTTCTATGTTGTTCATGTGTTTTCCTATATAGCAGTATAGATCTAAGGCAGCACAAATTCTACCCTGCAGAGTTATAAGTGTTCCTGAAAGTCTCTAGTACCTCACCTTTAAGAAGGGAGAACAATATCAACAGGAGCCAATGCAAACAACATACAGCCCCAAACCCATTAGATTCTATGAAGACTTCCATAGTTTTTTCCACAATAAACAGAAATGACAAGTTCAAATGTTATCTACTCTATATAAAGTAAATTTCCTAAAAGGGCTTACAATTTCAAATATTGGACAAAGAGAGAACATCAATGGGGTAGGACATGATGTTCAAGAGGGAGGAGATAAATCAGAAGTAAAATTCTATACAAAGAGTGGAAGAAGAATTAGTAGAGATCATCCCTGTTTTCGACTGACCGCAGCTCATTCAACCATAGAACAGGTATTTTCAGGCTGCCATTCGCCTGCGTCTTGCAAACAAATTACTCAGGCGCAGTGCTAAAGAACCCGCGGAGGCTGCTTCTTGGAGCCTGCTCCTATCAGAGCATGCACGGAGCCCAGAGCGGCCGGGTTCTGGCACCTGGAACTGCACTGGCCCAGGGCTGAAGAACCCGCGGAAACTGCTTCTTGGGGCCTGCTCCTGTTGGAGCATGCACTGAGCCCGGAGCGGCTGAGTTCTGGCTCCCGGAACTGCTCCGACCCAGGGCTGAGAAACCCGCGGAGACTGCTTTTCGGTCCAGATCCTGCTGAGTGCTGTGGGGGCCAGAGGGGCAGAGCAGAGCTGCAGCCCGCGTCTGGAACAGCCCCAGCGACCTGCCGGCGTGGTATCACTTCACCCCAACTGCAGTAGGGGCTGAGCAGAGCTGCCGCCCGAGCCCCCAAGGTAGGCAGACCTGCGACCGACCGGCGGATCAGGCCCAGCGGCCTGCCGGCGTGGTAGACACGTCACACCAATTGGAGTAGGGGCAGAGCAGAGCCGCCACCTGCATCTGGAACAGACCCAACGACCCGCGGGAGTGGTAGTCACATCACCCCAATTGGAGAAGGGGCAGAGCACAGCCGCCACCCGCGCCCGCAAGGTAGGCAGACCTGCGACCAACCGGCACAACAGGCCCAGCGGTCCGCAGGCATGGTAGACACGTCACACCAATTGGAGGAAGGGCAGAGGAGAGCCGCCGCCCGCGCCTGGGACAGGCCCAGAGGCCCGCCGGCGTGGTAGTCATGTCACCCCAATTGGAGTAGGGGCAGAGCAGAGCTGCTGCCGGCACCCTGAACAGGCCCAGTGGCCCGCCGGCGTGGTAGTTACGTCACATCAATTGGAGTAGGGGTAGAGCAGAGCCGCCGCCCACGCCCGGAACAGGACCACTGACCCCCCCGGCGTGGTAGACACGTCACCCCAATTTGTGTAAGGGCAGAGCAGATCTGCCGCCCGTGCCTGCAAGGTAGGCAGACCTGCAACCGACCGGCAGAACAGCCCCAGGGGTCTGCAGGCATGGTAGACACGTCACACCAACTGGAGGAGGAGCACAGCCGCTGCCCGCCCTGCAAGGGAGACTTTACAACTATACAAGAGTAATATAAATATATAGGGGGAAAATTTCAAAAACACAACAGTTTCGACAAGCAGAAAGAAACATGAGCAGTATGAAATGACAAGGAAAGAAAGGACCACAAGCAATGCAGGTCAACTCAACTTTAGAAGAGGTAATAACTGCAGCAGATGGAATGTCAGGTAAAGAATTCAGGATATACACGCTTCAGATGATCTGGAGTCTCAAGGAAGACATTAGACAGCAAAATCAGACAATGAAAGATCACTTCGACAATGAATTACATAAACAAATCCAAGAAGAAAAAGATCAACTATACAAGGAGATAGAGGTAATAAAAAACAAACAAACAGAAATCCTAGAAATGCAGGAAGCAATAAACCAACTTAAAAATTCAATTGAGAATACTACCAGCAGAGTAGAACACTTAGAAGATAGAACATCAGACAATGAAGACAAAGTATTTCAACTTGAAAAGAACATAGACAGCTCAGCAAGACAGTTAAGAAACCATGAGCAGAACATCCAAGAGATATGGGATAACATACAGAGACCAAACTTAAGAATCATTGGGATACAGGAAGGCATGGAGGTCCATACCAAAGGAATAAACAATCTATTCAATGAAATAATAAGAGAAAACTTCCCAGACTTGAAGAATGAGACAGAATCCCAAATCCTAGAAGCCTACAGGACGCCGAATGTGCAAAATCATAAGAGATCCACACCTAGACACATTATAATGAAGATGCCCAGCATACAGAATAAGGAGAGAATTTTACAAGCTACAAGAGAAAGGAAGCAGATTACATTTAGGGGTAAACCAATCAGGATAACAGCTGATCTTTCAACACAGACTCTGAAAGCTAGAAGATCCTGGAATAACATATTTCAAACACTGAAAGAAAATGGGTTCCAACCAAGAATCGTGTATCCGGTGAAATTAAGCTTCAGGATGGAAGATGAAATTAAAACCTTCCACGATAAACAAAAGTTAAAAGAATGTGCAGCTAGAAAACCATCTCTTCAAAACATCCTTGGCAAAACATTACAGGAAGAGGAAATGGAAAATAACAATGAAAACCAACAGTGGGAGGTAGGACAGGAAAGGGGGGAAAGTAATCAAAGAGGAAAACAAATCAGGTTTAGTAACATTAATAAACAAATATGGCTGGAAGAACAAACCATATCTCAATAATAACCCTAAATGTTAATGGCTTAAACTCACCAATTAAGAGACACAGGCTAGTAGAATGGATCACAAAACAAGACCCAACAATATGCTGCCTACAGGAGATGCATTTCATAGGAAAAGATATACATAGACTGAAGTTGAAAGGTTGGGAAAAATCATGTCACTCATATGGACTTCGGAAACAAGCAGGAGTGTCCATACTCATATCAAATAAAATAGATTTCAAGCCAAAGTTAATCAAAAGGGATAAAGAGGGACACTACATACTGCTCAAGGGAACCATACACCAACAAGACATAACAAAATATATATGCCCCAAACAATGGTGCAGCTATGTTCATCAAGCAAACTCTTCTCAAGTTCAAGAGTCTAATAGACCACCATACAATAATCATGGGAGACTTCAACACACCTCTCTCACCACTGGACAGATCTTCCAAACAAAAGTTGAATAAGGAAACTATAGAACTCAATAACACAATTAATAACCTAGACTTAATTGACATATATAGAATATACCACCCAACATCAAGCAGTTACACTTTTTTCTCAGCAGCACACGGATCCTTCTCAAAAATAGATCATATATTATGTCACAGGGCAACTCTTAGACAATATAAAGGAGTAGAGATAATACCATGCATCTTATCTATTCATAATGGAATGAAACTGAAAATGAACAATAAAAGAAGGAAGGAAAAATCATGCATCACTTGGAGAATGAACAATAGGTTACTGAATGATCAATGGGTTATAGAAGACATCAAGGAGGAAATTAAAAACTTCTTAGAGATGAAAGAAAACACAGACACAACATATCGGAATCTATGGGACACATTGAAAGCAGTTCTAAGAGGAAAATTCATTGCTTGGAGTTCATTCCTTAAAAAAAGAAAAAAACCAACAAATAAATGATCTCATACTTCATCTCAAAATCCTAGAAAAAGAAGAGCTAAACAACAGCAAACGAAGTAGAAGGCAAGAAATAATTAAAATCAGAGCTGAAATTAATGAAATCGAAACAAAAGAAACAATTGAAAAAATTGACAAAACTAAAAGTTGGTTCTTTGAAAAAATAAATAAAATCGACAGACCCTTAGCCATGCTAACAAAGAGAAGAAGAGAGAGAACTCAATTTACTAGCATACGGGATGAAAAAGGCAACATCACAACAGACACTTCAGAAATACAGAAGATAATCAGAAATTATTTTGAATCCTTATACTCCAATAAAATAGAAGATAGTGAAGGCATCGATAAATTTCTTAAGTCATATGATCTGCCCAGATTGAGTCAGGAGGATATATACAACCTAAACAGACCAATATCAATTGAAGAAATAGAAGAAACCATCAAAAGACTACCAACTAAGAAAAGCCCAGGACCGGATGGGTATACAGCAGAGTTTTACAAAACCTTTAAAGAGGAACTAATACTAATACTTTTCAAGCTATTTCAGGAAATAGAAAAAGAGGGAGAACTTCCAAATTCATTCTATGAGGCCAACATCACCCTGATTCCTAAGCCAGACAAAGAGACTTCAAAGAAAGAAAACTACAGACCAATATCTCTAATGAACCTAGATGCAAAAATGCTCAATAAAATTCTGGCGAATCAGATTCAAAAACATATAAAAAAAATTGTGCATCATGATCAAGTAGGATTCATCCCTGGGACGCAAGGCTGGTTCAATATATGGAAATTAATAAATGTTATTCACCACAGCAATAGACTTAAAATTAAGAACCATATGATCATCTCGATAGATGCAGAAAAAGCATTCGACAAAGTACAGCATCCCTTTATGTTCAAAACTCTAGAAAAACTAGGGATAACAGGAACATACCTCAACATTGTAAAAGCAATCTATGCTAAGCCTCAGGCTAGCATCATTCTGAATGGAGAAAAATTGAAGGCATACCCTCTAAAATCTGGAACAAGACAGGAATGCCCTCTCACCACTTCTGTTCAACATAGTTCTTGAAACACTGGCCAGAGCAATTAGACAGACAAAAGAAATTAAAGGCATAAAAATAGGAAAAGAAGAACTTAAATTATCACTATTTGCAGATGACATAATTCTACACCTAGCAGACCCAAAAGGGTCTACAAAGAAACTATTAGAGCTAATAAATGAATTTAGCAAAGTGGCAGGATATAAAATCAACACGCATAAATCAAAGGCATTCCTGTATATCAGCGACAAATCCTCTGAAATGGAAATGAGGAAAAACACTCCATTCACAATATCCTAAAAAAAAAATAATAATAAGATACTTGGGAATAAACCTAACAAAAGAGATGAAAGACTTATACAATGAAAACTACAGAACCCTAAAGGGAGAAATAGAAGATCTTAGAAGATGGAAAAATATACCCTGTTCATGGATAGGCAGAACTAATATCATCAAAATGGCGATATTACCCAAAGTTCTCTACAGGTTTAATGTGATGCCAATCAAAATCCCAACGGCATTTCTTGTAGAAATAGACAAAGCAATCATGAAATTCATATGGAAAAACAAAAGACCCAGAATAGCAAAAGCAATTCTAAGCAGGAAGTGTGAATCTGGAGGCATAGCGATACCAGAGATCAAACTGTACTACAGAGCAATAGTAACAAAAACAGCATGGTACTGGTACCAAAACAGGCAGGTGGACCAATGGTACAGAATAGAGGACACAGAAACCAATCCACAAAACTACAACTATCTTATATTTGATAAAGGGGCTAAAAGCATGCAATGGAAGAAGGATAGCATCTTCAACAAATGGTGCTAGGAAAACTGGAAATCTATATGCATCAAAATGAAGCTGAATCCCTTTCTCACGCCATGCACAAAAGGTAACTCAAAATGGATCAAGGAGCTTGATATCAAGTCAGAGACATGGCGTCTGATGAAAGAAAAAGTTGGCTACGATCTACATACTGTGGGGTCGGGCCCCAAATTCCTCTATAGGACACCCATAGCACAAGAGTTAATAACTAGAATCAACAAATGGGACTTACTCAAACTGAAAATTTTTTTCTCAGCAAAAGAAACAATAAGAGAGATAAATAGGGAGCCTACATCCTGGGAACAAATCTTTACTCCTCACACTTCAGATAGAGCCCTAATATCCAGAGTACACAAAGAACTCAAAAAATTAGACAATAAGATAACAAATAACCCAATCAACAAATGGGCCAATGACCTCAACAGACACTTCTCAGAGGAGGACATACAATCAATCAACAAGCACATGAAAAAATACCATCGCTAGCAGTCAGAGAAATGCAAATCAAAACCACCCTAAGATACCATCTCACTCCAGTAAGGTTGGCAGCCATTAGGAAGTCAAACAACAACAAGTGCTGGCGAGGATGTGGGGAAAAGGGTACACTTGCTCATTGTTGGTGGGACTGCAAATTGGTGCAGCCAATTTGGAAAGCAGTATGGAGATTCCTGGGAAAGCTGGGAATGGAACCACCATTTGACCCAGCTATTCCCCTTCTCAGCCTATTCCCTAAAGACCTAAAAAGAGCATGCTACAGGGACACTGCTACATCGATGTTCATAGCAGCACAATTCACAATAGCAAGACTGTGGAACCAACCTAGATGCCCTTCAATAGATGAATGGATAAAAAAATGTGGCATTTATACACAATGGAGTATTACTCTGCATTAAAAAATGACAAAATCATAGAATTTGGAGGGAAATGGATGGCATTAGAGCAGATTATGCTAAGTGAAGCCAGCCAATCCCTAAAAAACAAATGCCAAATGTCTTCTTTGATATAAGGAGAGTAACTAAGAACAGAGTAGGGACAAAGAGCATGAGAAGAAGATTAACATTAAACAGGGATGAGAAGGGACACTCCACTAAGGCAACCAGCGGCCACCATCTTGGAGAGCTGAAGTATCCACCGCCACTCTCCCACAGATTGCAACAACAAAACAGGAGAAATGAAGACTAGCAGGAGAAACCAGGAGACTAGAGGCAAGGCCCTCGCGACTGGGCAGCTGTAAACTGCAGGCCCGCTGGCGACAGTTCACCCACTGCCCGCGTAACTGGGCGGTAGGAGAATGCCCACCCGCTGGCGACTGATCACCTGCCCGCGGCCTGTGATACTGGGCGGCTGGAGACTGCCCGCCTGCCGCGATCGGGCGCTGAAACCAAACAGAGACAGTCCAGTCACACCCCCCCATTAGGGCACCCCGGCAAGGAGACTGGGGACCATCATAGCAGAGTAGTGTCGTCACTGGAGCTTGGACATCGGAATTCCTTCCCAGCGGAATCCACGTTAGCAGGCATAGTTTAACAACACAAAGGAGAGACATCAGAGTAATACAGAAACAAAACAAATCTATAGAAGAGAGCAGAAACACGACAATCAAAAAGAGCTGGAAAGTAACGTGGACAACATGAGAAAACAAGGGAAAAAAGGATTACAAACAATGCAAGACAACTCAATTCTACAGGAGGACATAGAAACATCAGAAACAGGGATAGGGAAAGAATTCAAGGCATACCTAACTCGAATGGAAAGGAATATTAGAGAAGACATGAGACAGCAAGTCCAAGAAATAAAAGTATATTTTGAAAATGAATTAAACAAACAAATTCAAATGGCAAAGAACGAGCTCTACCAGGAGATAGAGATCTTAAAAAAAAAACAAACAATAATCCTAGAATTGCAGGAAACTATAAACCAAATTAAAATCTCAAACGAGAATATTACAAATAGACTTGATCAAGTAGAAGTCAGAACATCAGATAATGAAGACAAGGTTTATCAACCTGAAAAGAATATAGTCAACGCAGAAAAGATGCTTAAATCCCACAAGCAATCTATTCAAGAGATATGGGATGTCATAAAGAAACCAAATCTGAGAGTCATAGGGATAGAAGAAGGCACAGAGATTCAAACCAAAGGAATGGACAGCATATTAAATGAAATAATTCTAGAAAACTTCCCAGAGATGAAAGATGGAATGGATTGCCAAATCCTGGAAGCCTACAGGACCCCAAACATCCAAAACCATAATAGACCAACTCCAAGACATATAATTATGAAGATAGCCAAGGTACAGAACAAGGAGAGAATATTAAAAGCTACGAGAGAAAAGAGGCAGATTACATTCAGGGGTAAACCAATTAGGTTAACGACTGATTTCTCATCACAAACGTTGAAAGCGAGAAGATCCTGGAATAATGTATTTCAAACGCTGAAAAATAATGGATTCCAACCAAGAATACTATATCCAGCAAAATTGAGCTTCAAATTTGACAATGAAATTAAAATCTTCCACCATAAACAAAAGCTAAAAGAATTTGCAGCAAGAAAACCAGCTCTGCAAAGTATTTTGAACAAAACACTACAAGAAGAGGAATTGAAAAATAGTGCCCAAAACTAATAGCAGGAGGTATCTCAGTAAAGGGGGAGGAAAATAACCAAAAAGCAAAACTAGCGAAACTAAAATAAATAAATAAAGAAGCATGACTGGAAGTACAAATCATATCTCAATTGTAACCTTAAATGTTAATGGCCGGGCTGGGGATGTGGCTCAAGCGGTAGCGCGCTCGCCTGGCATGCGTGCGGCCCGGGTTCGATCCTCAAGCACCACATACAAACAAAGATGTTGTGTCTGCCGAAAACTAAAAAATAAATATTAAAAAATTCTCTCTCTCTCTCTCTCATCTCACTCTATCTTTAAAAAAAAAATGTTAATGGCCTAAACTCACCAATCAAGAGACATAGGCTAGTAACCTGGATCAAAAAACAAATCCAACAATATGCTGCCTTCAGGAGACTCATATGATAGGAAAAGACATACACAGGCTGAAGGTAAAAGGTTGGGAAAAATCATATCACTCACATGGCCCTCGGAAGCAAGCAGGAGTGGCCATACTCATATCGAATAAAATCAACTTCAAACCTAAGTTAATCAAGAAGGATAAAGAAGGTCACTATATACTGTTAAAAGGAACCATCCACCAACAAGACATAACAATCATCAATTTGTATGCACCAAACAATGGAGCTGCAACGTTCATAAAACAAACTCTCCTCAAGTTCAAGAGTCAAATAGACCACAACACAATAATTATGGGTGACTTCAACACACCACTCTCGCCATTAGACAGATCCTCTAGACAAAAGCTGAATAAAGAAACTATAGAACTCAACAGCACAATCAATAACCTAGACTTAACCGACATATATAGAATATATCAACCATCATCACGTGGATACACGTTCTACTCAGCAGCACATGGATCCTACTCAAAGATAGACCATATATTATGCCATAAGGCAACTCTTAGTAAATATAAAGGCGTGGAGATAATACCATGCACCATATCTGATCATAATGGAATGAAATTGGAAATCAATGATAAAAGCAGGAAGGAAAAATCCTACATCACATGGAAAATGAACAATATGTTATTGAATGATCAATGGGTTATAGAAGACATAAAGGAGGAGATGAAAAAATTCTTAGAATCAAATGATAACACAGACACAACATACCGGAATCTATAGGACACAATGAAAGCAGTTTTAAGAGGGAAATTCATTTCTTGGAGTTCTTACCTCAAAAAAAGAAAAAATCAACAAATAAATGAACTCACGCAACACCTCAAAAACCTAGAAAAGGAATAGCAAAACAACAGCAAATGTAGTAGAAGACAAGAAATAATTAAAATTAGAGCAGAAATCAACGAAATTGAAACAAAAGAAACCATTGAAAAAATTGATAAAACTAAAAGTTGGTTCTTTGAAAAAATAAATAAGATAGACAAGCCCTTATCCATGCTAACGAAAAGAAGAAGAGAGAGAACTCAAATTACTAACATACGGGATGAAAAAGGCAATATCACAACAGACACTACAGAAATACAGAAGATAATTAGAAAGTATTTTGAAACCCTATATTCCAATAAAATAGAAGATAATGAAGATATCGATAAATTTCTTAAGGCATATGATTTGCCCAGATTGAGACAGGAAGACACACACAATTTAAACAGACCAATAACAAAAGAAGAAATAGAAGAAACCATCAGAAGACTACCAACCAAGAAAAGCCCTGGACCGGATGGGTATACAGCGGAGTTCTACAAAACCTTCAAAGAAGAATTAATACCAATACTTTTCAAGCTATTTCAAGAAATAGAAAAAGAAGGAGCTCTTCCAAATTCATTCTATGAGGCCAACATCACTTTGATCCCAAAACCAGACAAAGATACTTCAAAGAAAGAAAACTACAGACCAATATCTCTAATGAACTTGGATGCAAAAATTCTCAATAAAATTCTGGCGAATCGAATACAAAAACATATCAGAAAACTTGTGCACCATGATCAAGTAGGATTCATTCCTGGGATGCAAGGATGGTTCAATATACAGAAATCAATAAATGCTATTCATCACATCAATAGACTTAAAGCCAAGAACCACATGATCATCTCGATGGATGCAGAAAAAGCATTTGACAAAGTACAGCATCCATTTATGTTCAAAACACTAGAAAAACTAGGGATAACAGGAACTTACCTCAACATTGTAAAAGCTATATATGCTAAACCTCAGGCTAGCATCATCCTAAACGGAGAAAAACTGAAGGCATTTCCTCTAAAATCTGGAACAAGACAGGGATGCCCTCTATCACCACTTCTATTCAATTTAGTTCTTGAAGTACTAGCCAGAGCAATTAGACTGACAAAAGAAATTAAAGGCATAAAAATAGGAAAAGAAGAAATTAAACTATCGCTATTTGCGGATGACATGATAATATACTTAACAGACCCAAAAGAGTCTACAAAGAAGCTGCTAGAGTTAATAAATGAATTCAGCAAAGTGGCAGGTTATAAAATCAACACACATAAATCAAAGGCATTCCTGTATATCAGCAACAAAACCTCTGAAATGGAAATAAGGAAAACCACTCCATTCACAATATCCTCAAAGAAAATAAGATACTTGGGAATCAACCTAACAAAAGAGGTGAAAGATTTATACAATGAAAACTACAGAACCCTATAGAGAGAGATAGAAGAAGATCTCAGAAGATGGAAAAATGTACCCTGTTCATGTATAGGCAGAACTAACATCATCAAAATGGCGATATTACCCAAAGTTCTCTACAGGTTTAATGTGATGCCAATCAAAATCCCAACGGCATTTCTTGTAGAAATAGACAAAGCAATCATGAAATTCATATGGAAAAACAAAAGACCCAGAATAGCAAAAGCAATTCTAAGCAGGAAGTGTGAATCTGGAGGCATAGCGATACCAGAGATCAAACTGTACTACAAAGCAATAGTAACAAAAACAGCATGGTACTGGTACCAAAACAGGCAGGTGGACCAATGGTACAGAATAGAAGACACAGAGACTAATCCACAAAGTTACAACTATCTTATATTTGATAAAGGGGCTAAAAGCATGCAATGAAGGAAGGATAGCATCTTCAACAAATGGTGCTTGGAAAATTAGAAATCCATATGCAATAAAATGAAATTGAATCCCTTTCTCTCGCCATCCACAAAAATTAACTCAAAATGGATCGGGGAGCTAGATATCAAATCAGAGACACTGCGTCTGATAGAAGAAAAAGGTGGCTACGATCTACATATTGTGGGGTCGGGCTCCAAATTCCTTAATAGGACACCCATAGCCCAAGAGTTAACAACAAGAATAAACAAATGGGACTTACTTAAACTAAAAAGTTTTTTCTCAGCAAGAGAAACAATAAAAGAGGTAAATAGAGAGCCTACATCCTGGGAACAAATTTTTACCCCCCACACCTCCGATAGAGCCCTAATATCCAGAATGTACAAAGAACTCAAAAAATTAAACAATAAGATAACAAATAACCCAATTAACAAATGGGCCAAGGACCTGAACAGACACTTCTCAGAGGAGGACATATAATCAATCAACAAGTACATGAAAAAATGCTCACCATCTCTAGCAATCAGAGAAATGCAAATCAAAACCACCCTAAGATACCATCTCACTCCAGTAAGGTTGGCAGCCATTATGAAGTCAAACAACAATAAGTGTTGGCGGGGATGTGGGGAAAAGGGTACCCTTGTACACTGCTGGTGGGGCTGCAAAATGGTGAGGCCATTTTGGAAAGCAGTATGGAGATTCCTGGGAAAGCTGGGAATGGATCCACCATTTGACCCAGCTATCGCACTTCTCGGACTATTCCCTGAGGACCTTAAAAAAGCGCTCTATAGGGATACGGCTGCATCAATGATTATAGCGGCACAATTCACAATAGCTAGACTGTGGAACCAATCTAGATGCCCCTCAATAGATGAATGGATAAAAAAATGTGGCATCTATACACAATGGAGTATTATGCAGCACTAAGAAATGACAAAATCATAGAATTTGCAGGGAAACGGATGGCATTAGAGCACATTATGCTAAGCAAAGCTAGCTAAGCCCTAAAAAACAAATGCCAAATGTCTGGTTTGATATAAAGAGAACAACTAAGAACAGAACAGGAAGGAAGAGCATGAGGAAAAGACTACAGTAAGCAAAGACGAATGGGGGGAGAGAAACGGAGAGAGAAGGGAAAGCACATGGAAATAGTAGGAGACCTTCAATGATACATAAAATTATAAGAGGTTATGAGGGGCAAGGGGGAGGGAAAAAAAGGGAGATAATGAACAACAACAGGGGAGGTAGAGAGGGAAGATGGGAGGGGAGGGGAGGGGGGATAGTAGGGTATAGGAAAGGTAGCAGAATACAACAGTCACTAATATGGCATTATGTAAAAATGTGAATATGTAACAGATGTGATTCTGCAATCTGTATTTGGGGTGAAAATGGGAGTTCAAAACACAATTTGAGTCAAATGTATGAAAGATGATATATCATGAGCTATGTAATGCTTTAAATAATAAATAAAAAAACAGGGATGAGAGGTGGGAGGGAAAGCGAGAGGGAAGGGAAATTGCATGGAAATGGAAGGAGACCCTCATGGTTATACAAAATTACATACAAGAGGAAGTGAGGGGAAAGGGAAAAATAATACAAGGGGGAGAAATGAATTACAGTAGAGGGGGCAGAGAGAGAAGATGGGAGGGGAGGGGAGGGGAGGGGGGATAGTAGAGGATAGGAAAGGCAGCAGCATACAACAGACACTAGTATGGCAATATGTAAATCAATGGAAGTGTAACTGATGTGATTCTGCAATCTGTGTATGGGGTAAAAATGGGAGTTCATAACCCACTTGAATCAAAATGTGAAATATGATATGTCAAGAACTATGTAATGTTTTGAACAACCAACAATAAAAAAAAATAAAATAAAAGAATTAGTAGAGATTGACCATTAGTGGTAGAAAAGATAGAGAATCCAGGAAAGGAAAAACATAAGGCAAGTGATAGGAAAAATTTGTATAATAAAAAAATTTAAAATATAAGAACACACAACATAACTGCAAAATACCATTCATACGTCACAGCCCTCAACAAACTGATGCATAAAAAATACCTGGTTTCATATATGATAGAAATGCTAGAGAAGAGAAAAAAATAATTAGAAACAAAAGAAAAAAAAACCTCAATGGAAAATTGAAAACTGTTTGCTTCAGCATTTAAGGTTTTCTCAGTCCTATCTCTAATTCTTCATAGGATTGCCAGGCCCTGGCTAGCCCCCACAGACCCAGCCACTATCCCACAGATCTGGGTGGGTTTCAGTTACCCCAGGCTTGGTCACATTGTAGTCCCCAGATCTCAATGCTGTTCCAATTTGCAGAGAGATCACCAGGGATGCACTCATACAGAGGAGCAACCCAGAAAAGAAGCTGCAAGATGGTGGTCACCAGCACTCCCAACAAGAAGACTGCAGGCACTACCAACCCCGCAGACACTCTGAAACTAGACATCAAAGTTCTCGCCAGTATTCCCAAACAGAGGCAGCTGTGCCCGAAGATGACACTGGTGGCAAACCGATTGGCACCCTAACCCCCAGGCGCCTATATCTCAAGATCGAGGTGGCTATGTGCGACCAAACCTGCAGGAACTCTGTCAGTGAACCTTTGGGTGGCACCAGCAGCTGTAGCAGTGTTGGGTCATTGGAAGTGGCACCTGGAGAATTCATTGTAGACAGTGGCCCCCAGAGAAAAGACCTGTGGGCAGCGGCAAGAGCATCTTTGTCGTATTCTTTTTGAAAGCATTTCAGAGTGAGGTATTTACACATTGAAAGGAGAAAATTATATATTTTCTGAGTATTTTGATAAGTTTGTAGAAATTTGAGAGACCGTCAACCAAAGGGAAAAAAGCACTAATGGCATTACCTACTCAAACATAACCAGTCTATTGATATCTACCACCCTATATTAGTTTTGTTGAAGTTTATTTAACTGGGATCAGATAGTATGTATCTTTTTTCCCTAGCTTCTTTTGCTCAAAATTTTGTTTATGAGATTCATCCATATTTGCTTTAGTATTCCATTATAGAATATGTAATACTTTATTTTTCCATTCTATTGTTGATGAATATGTAAATCTGATGTATGTACATATCAATGTATGTATTTATTGTGGGGCAGTGGAGAT
Organism: Spermophilus citellus; assembly: GCF_964194105.1. NCBI lineage: Eukaryota > Metazoa > Chordata > Mammalia > Rodentia > Sciuridae > Spermophilus > Spermophilus citellus. Next base: position 248,491,854 of record NC_138182.1, on the reverse strand, counting down.
TTAACCCAGGGGCAATTTACCACTGAGCTACATCCTCAGACCTTTTTTATTTTTATTTCAAGACAAAATCTCACTAAGTTGCTTATAACTTCACCAACTTGTTGAGGCTGGCCTTGAACTTGTGATCATTCTGCCTCAGCCTCCCAAGTCACTAGGATTACAAGTGTGTGCCACCATGTGTAGTTTAACTCTTTTTAACCTGTAAATGAATAATGCTTCTATGAAAATTTCTGTTACTATATTTTGGTGTACACATGTATATATTTGTATTAGTGAAACATCTAGGAATGGAATTGCTGAATTAGAGTGTTTGTTTATTATCGTTAGAGGGATTGTTAAGTTGATTAAATCCAATTTTCATTTCTGTCATCCATATTTGAGAATTCTAGTTGATCTACAATTTTGTCAGTATTTAGTGCTGTCAGTTTATAAAAGTAAACATTTTCATTTCAATTTAATGATATTTCCTTGGTGTTATGGTTTACATTTTCCTGATTACTAATAATGTTGAACACTTGTCCATGTATCTATTGGTCATCTGAATATCCACTTTTGTTTTGTGCCTGTTCAGGTTTTTTGTCCATGAAGATGGGGGTTGGGGATGATCCTGTTGTCTATTTATTGGTTGAGAGGAATTCTTTAAATTCTTAATAATTTTCAGGTTCAGGGACTATTTACATATATATTTATATATATGTATATATAAAGATATATACATATATATACACATACATATATGGGTGTGTATGTGTGCATGTATATCCACCCTGTGGTTTATGTGTGTGTGTGTGTGTGTGTGTGTGTGTGTGTGTGTATATATATATATATATATAATGTCTTTAAATGAAAAACAAAAAGTTCTTGATGTTAAAGGAGGCTAACAATTGATCTTCTTATTGCAATTAGTTTTCTGCCTTGTGTGTTATCTGTAATGTAGCTATTCTTTTACTACAGAAAACTTTATTCTTTTATGTATCACACTTAGATACACAATCCACTTGGAATTATTTGTGTGTGTGTGTGTGTGTGTGCACATGTGTGTGTATGCATGTGTGAGAAGCAGGAGTCAAGATTTATTTTCCTTCTAGTTGATATCAAAAGAATCATTTATTGAAAAATCCGTCCTTCTCTTATGGCACTATAAAAGTGCATTTGTCATATATCATCTAACATTGTATATGTCAGTCTGTTTCTTTTAAAACCTCCTACAATGATTTTGTAGTTACTTATTTTTCCTTTCAGTTTTATGTGTTTATGATTTATATTGTAGATTTTATTAGGTGTAGTCATATTTATAATTATTATACCTTATTAGTGATGGTTTTATTCTGTCTTCTTTATCCATATCAATATTTGCTGCTTTTAAACTACTTCATCTGAAAGCAGAAAGAACATTCATAGCAGAATAGGCAATCTTTTCAATAACTGTCATTATATATCCAAATGTCAAGGATGGATACTAGACACCTAACTTTCATTAAATGCTAAAATTATCTCAAAATGGACTTGAGACATATGCCTAGAACTCAAAACTATGAAACTACTAGAAGAAAGGATAGGAAAAATGCTTAAAGATGTTGGTCTGTACAAAGACTTTTCTGGATATGACCCCCAAAGTACAGGAAACAAAAGCAGAAATTGGTAAATGAGATTTTATCAAACCCAAAATCTTCTATATAGTGAAGGAGTGGAAGAAGAATTAATAGAGATCGACCATTAGTGGTAGAAAAGATGAGAGAATGAGAATCCAGGAAAGGAAAAACATAAGGCAAGTGAGAGGAAAAATATATACAATAAAAAAATTAAAGATTGAATAACACATACAGAGTAAAGAGAAAACCCACAGAATGAGAGAAAATATTTGCAAACTATCAAACAATGTATTAATATCTAAATGTATAAAAATTTTGATAACAGCAAAAAATAATCAATGAATAGTACAATTAAAAATGGGTAAAAGATCTATATTTCCTACAAGAAGACATATAAGTTGCCAATAAATATATGAAAAAAATGACCAACATCTCTAATCATTAGAGAAATGTAAATCAAAGCCACAACATCATCTCAACCAATTAGAATGGCTATTATCAAAAAGATAAAAGGATGCAGAGAAAGGGGATTCTTATGTGCTAGTGGTGGAAATGTAAATTAATGTAGCAATCATGGAAAACAGTACAAATGTCCCTCAAAAAACTAGAAATAAAGCTACCACATGATTCAGCAATCCCACTACTGAGTATATCACAGTACATATGAAATTAGTATGTCAACAAGACTTTAGTATTTGCATCTTTCTTTATTGCTTTCCTAGTCATATAATAACCAAGATATGCAATCAATATAGGCATCTAGTGACGGATCTTTATCCATCTACTGAATGGATAAAGAAAATGGAGTATATGTACCTAACGGACTATTATTCAGTCATAAATGGAAATAAATTCTGTCATTTTCAGCAATAGGGCTGAAAGAGGAGGACATGTTAAGTGAAGTAAGTCAGGTAGAGAAAGATAAATACTTCATGTCTTATTTGTATGTGGAAATTAATAAGTTGATTTTATAAAAGTAGGAAATAGAATAGTGGTTATCAGAGCCTGGGAAGGTTGTCAAGGAAAGGAGGATAAAGAAAGATCAGTAGTGGGAACCAGGTTGCAGTTAGATGGAATCAATAACTTCTAATGTTTTATTGTATATTAGGATAAATGTGTGACAACAATCACATAATCAAAAGAAGTTAGTAAAATAATTTAAAAAAATATTCCCAGAATGAAGAAATGATTAATGCTTGGGGTGAAGGGTATGTTAATTATCTTGATCCTACATTATATAGATGTATTGAATGAAACACTGGACCCCATAAACATGTACAATATTAGGGGTTAGTTAAAACATTTTTAAAAGCCACTTTGCTTTGCAGTATCTGCAAATGTTTTCTTCAGGTGGTTTCACTTCATATATTGCTTTTGACACATCCCATACAATGCAAAGAGCTTAGAACATTTTAATTCTATTTATGATTCATCTGTTATGCATCTTAATTCTGTGGATACTTTAATTTGATGAAAATTATTAGTGTTTTTATACTTTAAATACTAACTTCATAATTACTTATATATTTGCTTCCTTTAGTGCTTCTTATTTTATATTTTCACTATCTATGCCCCATTTCTGGTCATTTTCCTTCTACCTAAAAAACTCTCCTTTTGTATTTTAACATTAATCTATTCAATACAGTATTATTGAATGTAACAATATTATAGTCTCTTGAATATATTATATGTATGTTGAATATATTATATATTATTTCAATTTTTGGATTTTTTTTCTGAACCATCTTTATTTCATTCTAATTTTTGAGATAATTTCCACTGGATTTAGAATCCAGGAAGTTTTCATTTAAAAAAAATCCCAGTGCCTTAAAAAATGTCATTCCATTATCTTTGGCTTCCATATTTTAAGTTGAGAATCCTATTGTCAATCTTATTGATCTTAAGAAGGGAAGTGCTTTTTCCTTCTACTTTTAAGGTTTCTATTAAATTTTGGTTTCCAGCAGTTTGGTAGATGTGCCTAAGGGTAGCATTCTTTGTGTACTTCCTGCCTCATGTATATGACTTCATGAATTCATGTCTTAGAAAATTTTGCCCCATTCCATTTATTTTTGGGTTATTTCACTCAGCATCATGGTCTCTAGTTCCATCCATTTCTAGAACTCTTATTATATCTCCATTAGAATTTTTCAGTTGACTGCACATATCTTTCTTGTTCTTCTGTATATTTCTCACTATTTTTTCTCTCTGGCTTGATGCTGTATAATTTTGTCTGACCTACTTTCTGTTTACAAAGCTTCTCTCCTCAACATAATCTACTGTTAACACCATTCATTGAGCTCTTAACTGTAGACATTATTTTTAAAGTCACCTAGAATTTGCTTTTTGCTTTTTTTTTTTTTTTTTTTTGGGTACCAAGTCCAGGGAACTGACAAAAATTCTCCATTTTCACATCTAATTCTAAACAGTAATTATAGTTATTTTAAGTTTATATTTGATAACTTCAAATACCTAGGTTACAAGTCCTTCTATTTCTTTTTTTTTTCAACAAGTCTTGAGTCATTTCATTCTTTCTCAATAAATGGGTTGTTTCTGTTTTATCATAAATAATGAGAATTCTACAATAAATATGTTTGTGTATGTTTACTTGACTTATGTATAATAATACAGAATGGGTATTAAGTAGAGCAGAATTGCTGGTTTAAAACATCATGCATATTATTGTTTTTCTAGAAACTGACAAATTGTTTTTTAAAGAAATTGTACCAATTTACATTCCTCCTGAGCATATAATATTTCCTGATTTTCTGTAACTTCAGCAATATTTGCTATTGGCAGACTTTTAAAGTTTCTAATCTCATGTGTGTGTTATATTTATTATAATTTCCAAAAATTCCTGTTACATTATTAATAATTGTTATACTACAGATTGTGTTTCCCTTCAAAACCATGCAAAGTAATTTCATCTTGGCTAACATATAATATGCAACAATAATCTAAACTATTTTGTTATTAATTTTTGGTTGTGTAGATTTTATTAAATTTGATCCTTTTTATTTTTCTTATTAAATTATATAATTTCCTTTATTCAACAGAGCGGAACAGTGGTGCAAAAATGTTTACTAGAGGGAAAAGAAATACCAAAATCATACAAATATTATTCAAAGCTATATTGAAAATACAAATACAAAATAAATATATAATATTAATGTAAAATATGACTTAGAATTTGATGAAACAGATACATAAATAAATAGGAGACAGAAGTATTGTTACAGGAATCATGACTTTCAGAACATCAGATTCTAGCATATTGTCGTTCAGTTTTTCCCTTTCCTCCATTGCCTTGTCAGATGAGATTACATTGGGATTTTTGAAAAGTGGTGCTGATGAAAATATTGTCAGAAATTTGACTTTCCCTCCAATATTCTTTATTCTGTACTCACTTTCCCTTACCAGATCCTAAAGTAGTGATGCCAGGTTGATAGTTAGCATTGATCAATATATTAAAGATGTGATTAAGAAAGCAATCACTAGCTTTAAATTTACTGTTTGTTTCTGTGAGTAATTATGCCCCTTGATTAATATACAATAATCTCCCAAATGATTAAACTATTCTGATACAAGAAAAAAGAAGATTACTTCATGCATTTCTTCTAAATGCATCTTTTCTAGGACTCATGTAGAGAGCAATGGATTTATTGTGGAATTTTTTAGAATTTCTTTTCTTTTTAAAAAGTATTAAAATTTTACTTTTTAGTTATACATGATAGTAGAATCTATTTTGACCTACTATATATACATGGAGTATAACTTCCCATTTTTGTGGTTGTACATGACATGGAGTTACATATGTCTTGTATTCATATATGAATATAGGAAAGTTGTGTCCAATTCATTCTACTGTCTTTCCAATTCCCATTCCAACTCCCTTTCCCCCCAAACTCTGCCCTGTCCAATCCAGTGAACCTCTCTCCTCCCCTTTAAGAAAAAGATAAAAAATTACAAGCTTGAAATTATACAAAAAAAAGTGACTTGTTAGAGTAAGAAAATTTACAACCTCCACACCCCTACCTATTGTGAATCAGCATCTGCATATCAGAGAGAATATTTGGCCTTTGGTTGTTTGATATTGGCTTATTTCACTTATCATGATGGTCTCCAGTTCCATCCCTTTACCGGCAAATGCCATAATTTCATTGTTCTTTATGCCTGAGGAATGTTTTGTTATATCACATTTTCTTTATCCACCCATATGTTGAAGAGCATCTAAGTTGATTCTACAGCTTAGCTATTGTGAATTGAGCTGCTATAAACACTGATGTGGCTGTGTCACTATAGTGACATGCTGATTTTAAGTCTTTTGTGTATATGCAGGTGAGTGGGATAACTGGGTCAAATGGTGGTTCCATTCCAAGTTTTCTGAGGAATCTCCATACTGCTTTCCAGAGTGGTTGCATCAATTTCGAGTCCCACCAGCCATATACAAATGTACCTTTTTCCTGTGGAAGTATTTTACATTAATTCAAAGACTGTAACTGCATTTGAAATGAAAACAAATAGTTCTGCAATCTTATTTTCAGTTTAGAATTATTTTAGGTGATGTGCCTTATATCAGGCAGTCTTTAAATATCGGTAACAAGCACAGAGTCATTTTCCTTCTTTTGCCAAGCCAGTTGGTGCTGAGTAATGCTTAAAGATTCCTTAGGAGCAGTTGGTACTTTGCATACTGAGATCTACTTTGTACTTCATGCATCCTGATTTTGCTCCTTGGCCTTCTTTTCAAGTGTATTAGAATTGGGCAAGAAGCCAGTAGTGTTAGTGCATGGAACCCAGGTAGCTGTCAGTGGCAGCATGTCTAATTTTGCTATATTAAAACTGTCACAAAACGTTAAGTAAGAGCTTACGGGAAGTATGCATAGAGCACATGGTTTATAACTTAATAAACTTGTCGCACTGGGAACAAGCTAAAACCCCTCTCTTTTATCTTCTTTTCCATTTGATTTCACCAATATCTTTTAACTACCTCCAGAAGAATTGGATAAAACTATAAAGATTTTCTTTCATGACTACAAGAAATCTCTCTCCCAAGTGGTAGCCATACAAATAGTTAAGAAATATTTGAGACACTAGCAATGATTTTCTTTTTAAACCACACAAATATGTATTTCTTATGTCATGAAAGTATGATGAAACTTTATAACGTTAGTGACTATGTATATACACATATATGTATTCTTTTTAGTTATACATAACTATAGAGTACATTTTGACTTATTTATATAAACATGGAGTACAGCTTATTCTAACTAGGATCCCAGTCTTGTGGTTGTGAATCTCTACATCATATACAACTAAAATATATTTTTACTTTCCTAGAAATCAGATCAATTTTTAGTATGGGCTCAAAGTTTTTGTTTTAGAACCCAAAAGCCATTCCAATATTATTTTAAGGACAGAAGCGTAGAACTAAGTGATAGCTGCTGATCTTTTTTTCTTCTGGAACATAGATGGATTCAAGTTTTATGGTGCCTGAGGCTTATAGAATTTGGACATCACCATTTAAGAAAACGAATAAAAGAATCACAAGCTTGAAATTAGACAAAAAAAGTGACTAGTTAGAGTGAGAAAATTTACAACAAATTAGTATAAAAATTGACATGCTGAGTTATAAATTTGACAAATAATTTTTATTATGTATCTTATACATTGTTTGCCCATGTGTTTTGGTATCTGTTATGTGACAGGCTCTATATAATGACCTTGGAGTGGGCTAGGTTCATCTTGTGTTACACAATCCTTTCAGAGGCTCATTTTACCCTTGAAAGTCTAGCACATAATAAGTACCAAGTAACATTTGTGGAATACAAGTGGCTTAGGAAATGAAGTGAAATTGTTAAAATTATTCTTTCTGCCCTCTCACCTCATTGTACTGAGTTCATCAAGGTCTCAAAGAACCCAAAACATTTTAAATTGGACTAACAAGAATTTGTATGATATGGGGGAGAATTTATCTGTACTGGGAAAACAAAACTGATGAAGGTGTGATTTAAGCCATCTATAGTAATTTAGCCTCTAAAGGAAAAAAATTGATACAAAATGATAAATGATTGCATGATCTCCTTTTTCAATAAATCCATTTGCTTTCTAAAAATATGAATAGGGTTAGAGCCTCTGTCCTCTCTATAGGAATTCCCAAAGGTAAGCAGTTAGGAACTATGATACAGGCTTTAGCCAGAAGATAGGCAGGTATTGAAACAATGTTCAAGTGTAGAAAACTAAATTCAGCAGGGCACAATGGTGCATGCCTGTAATCCCAGCAGCTCAGGAGGCTGAGACAGGAGAATCTTGAGTCCAAAGCCAGCCTCAGCAATGGCAAGGTGCTAAGCAACTTAGTGAGACCCTATCTCTAAATAAAATACAAAATAGGATTTGGGATGTGGCTCAGTGGTTGAGTGCCCCTAACTTCAATCCCCCCAAATCCCCCCACCACCCAAAAAAAGAAAGAAAAAGAAAACTAAGTTACAATGCATTCAGACCAGCTGGATCACAAATTCAGAAGAATTTTACATAGGCTGCCTAAAACACCATAGGGAGAAGATGAAAGACAGAAATGGACCAAAGTCAAGTTTAGTTGAAAGGAAACAGGCAAAGGAAGCAGGCAATGCCCAGAAAGGGGTGTGTGACCATGTAATACTAAAAACTGCAAGGTCTGTGCTACCAGATAAGTATCTTTTAATAAGCCCTCATTTTCTGGAGTGGTTTTAAAGTAACTGGAAATCCAGTCTCATAATTGTAGAGGTTGAACAAGCTTAAGTCCAGGTGTATTTGGGGGCAGCACTTCCTCAAGAATCTTGCAGAAGTCCAAATGGCCTGAATATTCCCAGTATTGTAGTTATTACTGTTGAAGTCTTTCCCCTTCACATATCCTTCCTTCCAAGCTTGCACAACATTGAGGTTTTTCTCTCAATATTCTCAGTGTTCCCTCTCTTTTTAGTGTGACCAATTATTTCTGTTTGCTCAGAACTACAAGAGTTCTTTGGGTGTACAATTGTTTTTGTTTTGTTTTGGTACCATGGATGGAACCCAGTGGCGCTTAACCATGAAGCCATATCCCCATCCCTTTAAAAAAAAATTTTTTTTTTCATGTTTAGAGACAGGGTCTCACTAAGTTGCTTAGGATCTCACTAAATTGCTGAGGCTGATTTCTAACCTGTGATCCTCCTGCCTCAGCCTTCAGAGTCACTGGGATTACAGGTGTGTGCAACCATGCCCCACCGCAGGACTTCTTTAAAATGAGGATAGTCCCAGTCAAACCAATCTAGGTTGATAACCCTTACTCTGGAACACATACTACAATTTTTCTCTAATTTCACAGTGGGATAGTGATAGGGACCAGCTCATACTCTGAACACCAAACTTCTAATCTAGTGTACCTTTCATGATATCTTGTCCTTGTGATATGAAATCCCTTTCTTAGGAGATGTTAATCTAGTAAATGTGCCAGAATATATTTTCACATTTACATTTACCATGTAAATACAAAGCCTTGGGATGAAAGCAATAATACATTCTAAAAGAAGGACTTGGAATGCTAATATAGGAATTTTTATTTTTATTTCACAATTGCACTGTGTGTGTGTGTGTGTGTGTGTATGTGTAAATTATAGTTTTCTGTCTGTGTCAGGATGAAATTTGTCACTCTATACCCAGATACGACAGAACAAAAATTCTCATTCTGATAACTATTCAATTTTCTTGGAGTGGCACTACCCTGGAAATTGAGTCATTGAGCTACTGAGAAAAAGCACTCTCTGAGCTTTAAAGCATAGTAGATCTTGTGAAACCCATAAATTAACATTTGGAATAAGATAAATGCATCATAGGCTCACTCTGTTTTATAAATTCAACCCTCTATTTCACATACAGACAAACTGAAATAAGAAGACCCTCAAAAACCCATCTCATCTTAGTAATGCTAAGCCTATGGTGCTCTTTATTATTTTATAGCAGCATATATGAGTATATGTGTATGATGGCAGGTATGGTTGGGAACTGTGTGCATGTCAACTTGGTCCTCTTAAGGGGTAAGAAGCAAATTACATATTTCAAATCTACTTGGGTGTCACAAATGATGAGGATCGGCATTTTGGAGATCTTAGCATTTCAAATGTGAACATTTTGTGTTGAGATTTTATTGAGTAGTCCTCTTATGTTTCTTTGTCAATCACATATAATGTTGGAAAAAACCGCAACCATATATAGTGAAAGCTGCCAAAGTATTTCTGAGGGAATGTGAGCTGCACAGAAATTATGAAATATTGATTGTGATTCTCCATAGCCGCCCAGTGAATGATGTGGAGAGGGCTAGGCTATGGAGAATAAGGCATATGTTCAACACTGTGTCTACTTCAAGGTTCTCAGTGTGATAGACCAGGAAGATGGGGGAACTGGTTCAGGCAATGGGACATTGACTGCCAGTTTGTTCAATGTGATTTGAGATATTAGTACATTTGAGACATTGTTTTAAGTGTTTTCTTTAATTTTTTTTGTAGTTGTAGATGGACATCATACCTTTATTTATTTTTTATATGAACTTAGTGCCTCACACTTGCTAGGAAGGTGCTCTGCCAGTGAGCTATAGCCCCAGGCCCTGTTCTAAATGTTTTTATGTTAATTATTTGATTTCCCACAACAATCTCATGAGCAGGTATTTCCCCATTTATAGAAGAACACATTGAGGGTTAAAGAGTTAAAAAGTCAACAAATCAGGCAATCCAGAATTGAGTCTCAGTTTGTGAAGTCCACTAGAATCCTTTCTTTGCATGACTCTGTGAATCTATAATGTAGGGCTATACATTAGTACCTTTTGTATCTCATGCTATGTGAAGATGATGTATGCTAATGCCTCAAAAAATAAGTCTTTACCAAGATGAATGAAAAAAAGCAGAACACAAAAGTATATTTATATTGTGATTAAATTAAATAAAATAACACATCTGTAACAATAGAGATCAGAAATACAAAATACTAATGCTGTAATGATGGTCCATTTAGAGTAGTAGAATTGTAAATACTTTTTCTGAGTTTTCTATAGTGTGATATTAGTTTAATGATGGACATTCAGGAAATTTGTAATTTTTTTTTTAAATTTTGGAATGACAGAACCTCATGGGAGTAAATCCTACTTTAGAAACATATCAGAAACCAAAAATGTAATGATTATTATAAGCACAGATTTATTATAAAGTAAACCTGTAATGGCGTTCTCAATTTCAAATGAAGACTATTTTCAGGGTCTAGGTTAATTATGAAAATATGTTAGTCCACAGATTTTTAAAAAATGTTACCAACCCCTTTCAGCTGTACTTGTGAAATATTCTAAATGGTGCGAGCCATTCATGCATGAAGAAGAACAACCTCGGTAAATGTTAATGACTGATGGCCTGTGTGACACATTTGCTTTTTCCTCTAAATCATGCATCTGCCACCTGTTTTCTTATAACCTTGATCAGACCCTGGACCAATTAATATCTCTGCATGAGATTATCATGTGCTCACCAAAGAAATTTTATTTAATCATGTGTGTTTAATGTTTCATATTTTCTCACAGAGTCTCCAACCCTGAGGCCATAGAAGACTCTTCATTAACATCTGCAATTTAGTTTGATTTCACAGGAGGAATCACCTGACATTTTTGTTAACTGTGGCTTATTAGGCTAATATCAATTTCTATTAGCAGGTTTGCAATAAAAGTAAAACCCTGGTGTAATGTAAAGCATTTTAAGAAGGTCTATTAAACTATGTTAAGAGTCAAATCATGGTGATCACACATAAAAGTTGGTAGGTTCAATAACAAATATGAGGTGAGGCTACAGAATACTAGACATTTCAAGAAACTACCTTAAATGAATAGTGTTCTTCAACCCAGATGAATAGTATTCTTCAGTAATAAAATTGACAATAACATTTAAAGTGGGAATTATTATCCTCATTTAAAGGCGAGAAGACCAAAGTTCTACAAGGTCAAGGTATCCAGCTATGTCCAGCTCCAATGTTAACACCCTCAATTGCAGTTCAATGCAGTCTACTGGGAAAGCTAGTGATATTATCTATCCATCAGTCAAAATATTGCTCTTATTCGGTTGCTTCAGTAGAACCTTAGAAAAGACACCAAAAATTAAGTACTTTTACTTTATGGTTATGTTTCTCTATTTTAGCAGCTTTCTCACAAACTCTGGCTATTTCTAAAAATCTAATGTACCCAAGAAGAATAAAGAAGGAAGTGCTATATTCTGCAACAACATGGATGAACCTGGAGGACGTTATGTAAAGGAAGCAGGCACGGAAAGACGTATTTTGCATGATCTCAGTTAAATATGCAGAATCTAGACAAGTTGAACCTGGAGAATAGAATGGTAGTTACCAGAGACTGAGGAGGAGGTGGGAATTGAGGAGATGCTGGTCAGAGGATACAAAATTTCATTTAGACAGGAGTAACAAATAGTTCAAGAGATCTGTTATACATGATTATTATCAATAACAATATGTACCTGAAAAATTTCTAATTTTAACTGCTCTCATCATCAATAAATTATAAGTACATGAGGAAATGCTTATAATAATTAGCTTACTTTAGTTTTTCTACAATGTATATTTCAGAACATTGAACTGGACACCATAAATATATATAACTTTTGTCAATTAAAATAACTTGCTAATTTATTATTTTTTAAAATCCCACCTCACTGGTTAAAAATCTGCTGTGAAGTCTGATCTAATGTAACGCCTAAGTATTTTCAAGGATGACAACAGTGTGGAAGCTCCAGTAATGGCCTCCGAAGTTGAAAATGTTGATGGCAACATATCCACTTGAAAGTTTGTGTTTGACTTAGGGGACGAATAAATTTGGCATACGTGAGTTTGAATATTTTAGAAACTTGAGTTAACAGTTAATGAACTACTAAATATTGATATGTATTTTTATATAGATGCTTCAATTACATACATATATATAAAGAGAAATTATCTTTTGCTTGACATCCTTATTCTTTATTTTTTAAAATTTTTTATTTGTTCTTTGTAGATATACATGACAGTAGAGTGTATTCTGACATGTTATACATACATGAAATATAACTTATTCTAATTAGGATCCCATTCTTGTGCTTGAACATAGACATCCTTATTCTTTAAATAATTGATTCACATTTAAGCTAACTATGGAACTCAATAACTGTCTCACTAGAACAGCCTGTAAACTGGTATGAGAACAGTGTGAACTCTTGCTTCTCACTGGGTTTCTAAAATCTGTGGGGTGTATCACAATATGCCAGTAATAGGTGAAAAACCACAAAAATTGACATATCTTTCTGGTGCACCATTTCCACTTAATCTGATTCATTTTTTTAAAGCAAAGGACAGTAGATATGGGAAATAATAATTGTCAAGCATGTGACATTATATTTGCCATATTAATAACTCATGGGTATAGTTGCTTCAAATGTCATTACTTATTTGCATCATGCATATGATTGAGTTCTTTGAAACTCTTTACCCATTTTCTATAGTTTAGTCTGGTATAAATTTTCAGTTATTGGTTGAGAGCTTGTGCATCATGGAATATTCTGAGTATAATGAAGAAGAAAAATAGTTACTTGAAGTAGCAAGACATATACCATCTCTTAGAGCATGTCTCACAAAAGGTCCCTGCAAACATTAGAATAGCTTTCTCCCCAAAGTATATAATAAGGCCTTGAAAAAAAAGTTTAATTATAAGTTAATGATGTGATTTCTTAATATTTGAGTTTATAAGTGTTTCAGCTTTAGAAGTAAGCCTAGGGACAACCCAAAGAAATCACTGAGTCATTCCATAGTTCGAAGTCATTGCATTTTCTGCTTATTTGTGACCTTCCTTCTATAGTCTCTCTGTATTTGGGGTAAAAATGGGAGTTCATAACCCACTTGAATCAAATGTATGAAAGATGATATGTCATGAGCTTTGTAATCTTTTGAACAACCAATAAAAACAAACAAACAACAAAAAAAAGAATGTGGTACCATGGAATAATGGTAAAAACATGAATCTTTTATCAGAAAATCTCTGGTCCTATGGTCCCTCACTGAGACTGTGTGAACTGGATGCGTTACTTAATAATTATGAGCCTCAATTCTTCATTTGATAAACTGGTATGTAATTAACGAACTCATGGGGCCATGGTGAGAAATAAATTAATGAGTATACAATTCCAGTTATCAGAAGGATCTCGGTTGATATTAGTTTACAGCCTGTCCTCTGGTTACTGTGCAAAGGGACATTATTCTCCATTTTTTTTGATACTCCTTTCAAGTCATGGCAACCCACTTATTTTTTTGAAGGGGGAGTAAATATAAGGATGCTGTAGACAGGGCGAGGATAAAGACATAGGTGTATTTATGAAAGTAAATTAAGTGGATTATTGATTTTTTTGGCTCTTCCCCTAAACTAATATCCCATATCATATTAACCATAGTAAGTTCCTAACATAAATTGGCCACATTGGGCCTTGGTGCCTTGGATCACCTTCTGTAATTTAGACACTCTCCATGATTTCTAACTGTTAAGCACCAAATGCCTGTCTCAATTTGTTCACCTCTCCTTCTTGAGTTCAGAAAACGTAAAAGAAAAAAAAAATGTGTGAATTTAAATCAATACCTCCCTCTACTTCCAATAAATGGGTACATAGCTGTGTTTTTTAGGATGAAATAACTGTTATAAGTTGAGCTATAAGTGAAAAGTAGAGGATTGTTCTGGGCAGCAGACCTCCTGGCCAATGGTATCTCATCAGCATCATCTCTGGAAACAAGATGTTGGAGAGTCATGTAATCTAAGTCCATGTAAACCGCTGCTTCAGAGAAGGATATGTGAAGGCCAGCATATTTATTATATTACTGTTTCAGAAAAGGGACACCCCACACTTCCTTAAGTGTGTCAAAATATTTATTTTATTGCTGCTAGAATACTTTTTTTTTTTTGAGAGAGAGAGAGAGAGAGAGAGAGAGAGAGAGAGAGAGAGAGAGAATTTTTTAATATTTATTTTTCAGTACTTGGCGGACACAACATCTTTGTTGGTATGTGGTGCTGAGGATCGAACCTGGGCCGCACGCATGCCAGGCGAGCATGCTACCGCTTGAGCCACATCCCCAGCCCTAGAATACTTTTTATATTGGAGAAAATAAGAATGAAAGAATCCCATGTCAGTGTCTCTTAGTGCACAAAACTCCTAGCTGTGGACTTACGTTGTGCCAGTTTTTCACCTTTATCCAGTTTTCACTTAGTTCAATATTCTATTCAATTAATTCAAAGAGTGTGTTGTGTGTCTGCTTTGTGTAAAGCACCCTACTCGGTGTTAGAAGCTGCTTTAGTCAGTCTTTTCACTGCTGTGACTAAAAGACCTGACCAGAACAATTATAGAGGAGAAAAAGTTGTATTTGAGGGCTCATGGTTTCAGAGAAGACGTCTTAGTCCATAGAGAGCCGTCTCCATTCCTCAGGGGCTAGAGGTGAGGCTGAACATCTCCGTGGGAGTGGGTGACAGAGGGAAGCAGCTCACATCATGTAATCAGAAAGCAGAGAGGTCTCTACTTGCCAGACACAAATATAGACCCCACTTCCTCCAGCCACACCCACCACTTCAGTTACTACAGTGAATTAATCCCCTGGTAGGGATTAATTCACTGATTGTGTTAAGACTCTTACAACTCAATCATTTCTCCTCTGAATCCTGGGATTGTCATACATGTGAGTTTTGGGGGACACCTCACATCCAAACCATAACAGGAGCAAAACAAAAACCTTACAACATGAGTCAGTGTGAAGAGCCAGCATTGCTGAAGGGATGGGACTGGGACTAGAGGCCAAAGTGACAGCTTCCAACTTACAATTATCTGGCTTATAATATTTTGGCTTTGCAATGATGCAAAAGCAATATTCATTTAGTAGAAATTATATTTTGAATTTTGAACTTTTTTCTTTTCTCAGGCTAATGGTCTGGTATTCTCTTCTGCTGCCTGGTAGTGGCAGCCACTGTAGCTTCCAGCCAGCCATGTGATCACAAGGGTAGACAACTGGGACTGAACCCTATAGTGCACCATGTTCAAAAAATTTCATGAGATCTTCAACATTTTCTTATAAAATAGGCTTTGCGTTTGATGGTAGCGCCAACCTTTAAGCTAACCTAAGTGTTTGAAGAACATTTAAGGTAGGATATACTAAATCATGATGTTAGGTAAATTAGGTATATAGATGCTTTTTTAAAAATTTTTATTTTTACTTTTTTGTGGTGCTGGGTATTGAACCCAGGGCCTCGTATACGTGAGGCACACACTCTACCAACTGAGCTATATGTCCAGCCCCCATAGATGTATTTTTTACTTAGGATATTTTCTACTTGCATAGGTGTTATCTGGACATAACCTCATAATAAATTAAGGAGTGTTTATATATAAATTTAATATGATAAAATGTTCAATGCTAGGGAATTGTAGAATCTTAGAAGTTCAAGATTTGAGTCGTAAATTCTAGACTTTAAAACTCACATTCACAGTAATGATCAAATTCTCTGTACAATGTTTTTTATTTTTTATTTTTTTGATACCAGGGATTGAACCCAGGGATGCTTAACCACTGAGCCACAACTCCAACCCTTTTAAATATTTTATTTAGAGACAGGATCTCAGAGTTGCTAAAGTTGCCTCACTAATCTGCTGAGACTGGCTTTGAACTCACAATTCTCCTGCCTCAGCCTCCTCAGTTGCTAGGATTACAAGTGTCAGCTATCATGCTCAACTGTCCAATGTTCTTTCCTAAAAGCCTCTGTGTCCAAATCTCCTCTAACAGAGATCTTCTATAGGTGCCCATTCCATTCACAAAGAGTTCTAAAATTTTGCTCAAATATTTCTTGTGTGCCTCCCCTGCCCTTCTCTCTCATAAATTCTGAAATTTGAGGAGATTTAGGAAATATCTAGGGGAAGCTTTTCATTTAAAGAGTAGTTCAAATATTTCAGTAAAGTTATATTATCTACTCTAAGATTTTTAGCTTCTTCAAAGTAACTCTTATTTCACAACTTGTTTTTTTTTAATTATTTTATTGTTGGTTGTTCAAAACATTACATAGTTCTTAATATACCATATTTCACAGATTGACACAACTTGGTTTTGAGTGCCCTCCTCTCCTGACTTTCACCAATGAACATATTCCCATTTGACTATATATGTATATTTTAAAGTGTATCATTCAAATTTGAACACAAATTTCCAAATGGACTAACTGGTACAGAGTTCCTATTACCCCTTTCCATCCTGAGACCTTTATTTCAAATAATCAAATACTTATATTCACTTCATACTTTAACCCAAGTCTTTATTCACAATACTGCTGTTAAACTCCACAAAGACAACTGCCACATCAAAGTGGCAGAAATATAACACACCTGTATTCAGACTCTAAATGTTTCTTGGTTACATTTCATAGTCCTTGTTGTAGGTTAAAATGCTCATATTAAAATCAATTAGCATTCTGTTTTCTCATATATTTACTACTATGCACCCTTACTTCTGATGCCAATCTTTAAAAACTCCAATAAATATGGCATCAAATATATAACAAATAATAAGCAGGTACATTTGAGGCCATCTTCTCATTACTTGCTGTATACTCTTTCCGATCCATCACTCAATGGAAATAAACACTATTTAGTTGTTTTGAAAAAAATTATGAAGAACTTGGAACTTGCATTAGCTTTAGCAGCCTGGAAGACCTAAAACTTCTGTAGATTATTGATAAGAGAATTTAACATTTTTGTAGTTGCAGTCTATCCATAGCACCAACTGTATAAAGTTATGTGTGAAATTATGTGTATGAAATTGTGTGTGAATGTATTGAGATTTATTTTTCATATCTTCACTGGATATGCTGTCTTCAAACCTTTGGCCAAAAAAGTAAAACTAACCCAATTTGATCTAACCTTCAATGCCCAATTTAACTTTTATTTTCTAAGAAAGGATTTTCCCAAATAATATAACTCTCTCTTTCTTATAAATGCATAACATAATATTTGAAGCTCTCATTTTGGCATTTTATCAAACTTCATATTAACAATGTGCCTAACTTTTTTTGTTTTGGTGGTACTAGAGATTGAACCCAAGACCTGGTACATGCTAAACACACACTCTACCACTGAGCTATGTTCCCCCCACCACCATAGTTCTTTTATTATGTTTTTTTCTTCTTTAGATAGATTGTAAACTTATAGAGAAAAATGACTATATGCCACAATTTTTCTGGGTTCCTTGAACTGTAACCACTCAACAGTAGGGTGAATTCTGACAGAATTATTGAGACTAGCCAACATCGTTATCTTTGACTATACCAAGGGGTTTGGAGTATTTATTTAAATGTGTATGCATGTATTTAAAATTTCTAATTTTGAGGTGTGATCTCTAAATAGCAACTTAAATGCAAAAATAAAAACTTACTAAAATAATTCAACATTAGTAACAATTATAAACCTTCAGCCTTATATATGTAACTCTATACACCATTAAGTTAACTCTAATATCACTGTATTCATTTGCACTTTTGGTATAGGTTCAGATTCTCTGTTTTTTTGTTTTCCTTACCTTGGAATGAGGTAGAAAGTTACTAAGGACAAAAGTTAGTCTTTGATATATAGGAATTTCTCAGATTATACAGACACATATTCTTTCAAAGTTTGCCAGAAGTATTTGATTAACTGCTGTGATCATGAGGCTTAAACAAAAGAGACTTCTGCTCTCTTCACCATTGAAAAAAATTAACCTAAAATCTAACTATATTTTTAAAGATAGGGTCGCTGATTTATTGGTTTGTTTATTTTCAGTCTATCTATGCAAAGGCCATTTTAGAAAGACCCAGCTAGAGGTCAGTTCCCTCCCTTTCTTCTTAAATTACACCTGCAGTTCTTTAGCAGAGAGATCAGCAAGAGAAAAGCTTGAAACCACTGAGAATTATTTCCCTTGTATTTAAATGATAAAATGATGCCTTCCTACAACTAGAGTCAGACTTTTTCCCATACAAGATATGTCAAAAGAGTAGAATTTCCTAAATAGAAAGTTAATAAAATTGATTCTATCCCTGGTTTAGCATGAATTAGTATGTGACCTTGGGTAAGTCACTTTGCCTTGCTAGTTTTCCTTTAATTTTTTTGACTTTATTTACTTATTTATTTAATGTGATGCTGAGGATCAAACCCACTGCCTTACACGTACTAGTGTAAGGCACAACCCCAGCCCTCCTTTAATTTTTTAATAGAGAAATTGGATCATATTGCCTTTGAGGTCTGATATAGTTCTAAAACTCTGTGAAGCTGATTCATGGGTGAAATTGCTCTTTGAAGGAGCTGAAAGACTCTAATAACAAAATGTTCATTATGCATGAAAAATCAGTTATTACTTTCCCATTTTGAAGACATAAAACCTGCCCCCCCACCTTTGTTTCTCATACATCCCTTTTGGAAAATGGTAAAGTCTGAGAACCTTCAAGAAGAAACAGCTTATGGTGTTCTGCCATAATGATAAATAAATAAATACTGGTGTAAGAAACTACATAGAAGATGTCTAAACAGAATTTCTCTAGAGTTACCAGCTATGGTAATTCATGTATTCTCATGAAAAGACGAAGATTTAATCTTTGATTTTGCTATAAAAATTAGAAATGTTTGGTACAAAACTGTTGGACTTTAAGATTTCTCCAGAGGTACTTCTAAATACAACTGCAAAATGAAGTTTTGTGTTGAAAAAGTGTGCACACACCTAGGACACGTGCCTGAATTTGACTGCTAGGATAATTTCTTCACCTGTGAACGGCACAGTGCATCAGAACTGTCATACAGAATGCCTCCTTGTGTCTCCTGGGAGAGTGCTGCTAGTAAGTCTCCTGTAAGGAAAACACTGTATGGATGGGGATGCAACTCAGATGGAGTTTTCTTGTTTTGTTTTGTTTAGGTCTTCTTACTGCTGATCTTGTCTCCATATTTGTCATAGATACCTGCATTTCCTGAGTTTGGTCAGCTGTAAAAGAGCAAGAAGTAAAAAAAAAAAAAAAAATCATCAGAATCATTTCAACTGCTGGGAAAACCAGAGCAATGCTGGCTGTTAAAAGCTGTTAATTGCAGTTTACAAAAGAGAAATCCCTTATCTTTGAAAGTTCACTTGCCTGAATGACTCATTCTTCCTGAGAGGGATTAATGCTTAATTAGAAAAAGATGCTAAACAATCCAATGTGCTTCCTGAATGAAAACCTCACCTTAGTTTTAAAAAATCTTAACAAGGTAACATGCTAATTATTTAATGAATGATTTGTGCTGAGAACTAGAGATATGTGTTAAAATAGCAGCTTATCGTGTTTGGCACGGCTCCCAGAAATCAGTCCACTGACTGCTCTAGGATTTAGTGCCAAGCCTGTTTTTTGTTGTGCTTTGTGCTTGGTTTTGTTTTCCCACCTTTGCGTGTAAACATGTTTGTCAAGGTGTGTGCTGTACCTTGGGAGAGGAAGGCTGGTGGTGGTCCAGGAGGTGAGGGTGGAGAGGAACAGGAGAGAGAAGAGGAAGAAAAGGCAGCCAGAACTCCATCTTAACTTTTGTAGTATAAATGCATTTTAGTGACTAATACCTGGAAATAGCTATACTCCAACGTTCCTGCAGGATGTAAGGAAGTTAGGGTGGCATGTACATGTCAGTGAAAGGTACAAGGCTTTGCAAGCCCAACTTCACACTTTGCTTGGCTGTCAAAGGGCTTTCTCCTTCACAACAATACCCCAATGTTTTGGTAGGCCGACTCCAGTTCACTTAGTAAGTGGGGAAGCATGGGTGGAATGCCAGGTATGTCTACAGAGCAAAGCAGTGCAGGCAGGCTGACGCCAGGAGAGAATAGGCAGGTACCTATTGAGTTACAGGATTTCTACAAATCTAATCCGCATGTAATGTGAGACTTATTACAGAGCCAGCCTCTGCTGGGGCTGTGAAGTCTGAGGATATGAACAGTCTCAGAAGCAATGATCCCAGTTAACCCGTTGAAACCCAGCTTCAGTTGACCAAAACTGATAGCCTCTTCTTGTCATGCTGTTTTAGGGGGATAGTGATTAGAAGTCATTTGCTAACTGTATAAAAATACTCAGACTAAGATATATATACTAGAATTTTAATATGCCTCCAATACGGTGAACACTCAATTCAGCCACAGCAACAAGGGCTATTTTAAGGACCTCTCTATATAATATGTCTGACACTGGATAGTCTATACATTACTAATGATGAGTATCTATAATTTATAGTACATTTTGGCATGTGATAAGTTTGTTATGAAAATTTAAAATAGCATAGTTATTTATTAGTATTGAAAAAGAGTCCACTTAAGGGGAATAGTTCTTGACATTTTCATTAATTCTAATAATAATGAACTGATTATAATTCATTAAAGAAAGGAAATCAGACCAGTCAACAAAAATAGAAACAGAAGCCTAGGAATTAGAGTCTCAAATTTTATGAGACTCTATATCATATACTTTTCTTGATGACCAACAATCAAAATTCTTTGGAAAATGGGTAAAGAAAAATCAAAATGTTGTTTCTATAATTAATACACAATCTTAAGATTTCTTTAAATCAAGTTGGATAGATTTTAAATAATCAGTCATCAAGACTTTCCATAATTATACAGTGATCAGAAAATTATTCATTTTGGTGATATAATTGTGATAAAACCCTGACCATAACACAAAAGCCCACATTACAAAATATTCTTACGACTGAGACACTAATAACATTTGTCTCCAATATTCTACTATGCAAGGCTTCAAATTACATTTGTGTTTCTTACCTGTAGATAGCTCCTCACAGGTATTTGTGTTCATTATTGTTTAGATACCTTGAGTAAATCAGCAACTTCTAGAGTTTTGTTTATTAACAATATACAAAAAAAATCAATGATTTAAAATTCTGTATGTGGATACCAGAATGAATATTTATCATCTCCCATGGTCTATGCATGTGGATAGGTACTTTAGGCATGTTGGCTTAGTTATTTATACATTCTTATGGTTTCTAGATTTTATGTGAAGAAACTGAGGCACACATCAAGTAACTACTGAATAGGAGTTATAGAGTTTAACCCAGGTCTCAGTGACTTGAAGCCCATTGAGAGCGGAAGTAAATGAGGGAGACAATACAGTGCTATCCAAAAAGGGAAGAAAAGCTAAGAGATGAAAAGAAGGTTAGACTTGCAGTCTCTGTGGTGAAAAATGGTTTTGCTAGTTCCCAGTTTCTGAATGGACAAATTGCTGAGTTTCTACATGCCTCAGTGTCCTTGTCACTAAATAGGGATGTAAAACTGACATCACAATGCTTGTGTGAGGAATAAGTCCAACAATGCTAGTGAACAGTTATGTAGACATGGTACAGGGAACAATGGTAACATGAGCTTAGCTCTGTCACATAATGTGCATGTCCCTGTGTGTGCGTGAACTGGGTACTGCTCTGACACACATGCTACTTTGTGAGGTGATACTCTGTTTTAAACATGGATGGGTTAGGAAGGAGAAAAAACAGAATATCCTCCTGTTCCCTGTGGGACTGCATAGCTCATGCAGAATGTACAGGAGGTGATTGCCTCTGAGCAATATTGCAAGTTAGCTTTTAAGTTAATTTGTGACATTAAAGCCAATCCAGTCCTAAATTTGTACACTCCCCTACTCTGCTTGTTTCTTTCAAACCATTGCCAATTTTATTCCTGTTTAACCTTTGTGGTAGATAAGAAGATGCTATTAAATCTTGGACTACTGAGTAGGCCTTTTGAAAGCAGCAGTCAGTATCTATCAAAAGAATGTGGAGAGATATTCTAAGCAGCTTTTTAAAAACCAAGAACATTGATTAGAACTAATAAATTAACCAAAATAGCTTGTTTTAATGGCGCTCCTAATCCCAAAGTTATTAATATCTTTAATGTTTTATAAAGATATTCCCCACCTACTGAGTGATTTTATTGGGTGGTATTATTCTTTGTTAATTGCTGCCTTGACTTCAGTTTTAATATGTGGTGAAACATTTTTCATTCTCTTTAGGCCAGACACATATTTGGAATGCCAAATATATCTCTATAAATAAATAAATATCCATATTTCATAGATACCATATTTAAAATTCCCAAAAAAATGATTTTTAGAAGAATTTATTTCTTTACCAATTGTGTTCATTACTAATGAAGCAGAATTAATGCTGGTAAATTAATTTTTAAATTAGTGTTATAAAGATTTAAAAGGGAAGACTGGGTTGGAGGTGTAGATTAGTGGTAGAGTTTGTGCTTAGAATGTACAGTGTCACTGGTTAAATCCCCAGCATCAAAAATAAAGATAAATACATCTTAACAATAAATGGAATCTAAATATAAATTGTTTAAAATTCAATTTCTTGGTAAGTGTTCTGTTTACACTTCAGAAAATGTGTATTCTATTGTTATTGGGTAGAGTGTTCCATAAATATTAATTAGGTCAAGACAGTTGGTAGTGTCATTCAAAATTATCGTATACTTTTTCACTTCCTAGCTACTTTTTCTAACAAGCATTGAGAAAGAGATACCGAAATTTATTCCTGTAATTGCGGTTTATCTCTTTTTGAAGTCATATCTGCTTTTGCTACATATATTTTAATGCTTTTTTTAGATGCATAATTGTTTAGAATTGGAATGAATTGATACCCCTTTCATTATGAAATCACTATTTTATTTCTATAAATGTTCTTTGACTTAAAGTTTAATTTGTCCTATATAAATACAGCTACCATTACTTTCTTTTTATTTGTGGGGGCATGAGTATAAAATTTTCCTATTCTTTCATTTATAACCTATGTGTGTCTTTATATTTAAAGTACATTTCATGTAGGCAGCATATGGTTGAGTCTTGTGTTTGATCCAATCTGACATTTTTATCTGTGTAAACCAGATAATGTGTTATTAATACATTTAGGTTTATATATGCTGTGATTATATTAATTTTACTATGTTCCCCTTTTACTTTTTTTCTGACTTCTTTTGAATTATATTTATGATGCTGATTTATCTCAGTTGTTGGTTTATTAATTGTAACTCTTTTTTACTTAATTTTTTAAGGCTATGCTGTATATGTATTTAACTTATCAGTCTATCTTTAAGTGATATTTTGCTCCTTCATGCACAATATACTCTCATCTCTCCTATCTAAGCCTTTATGTTCTGTCATACATTTTGTTTTTACCTATATTAAAACCATTCCCTATATTAAAAGTCTATTAAAATATTTTGTTACTTTAAAACACTTAATTGAATACATATATGACTTAAATAATTCGAAATTATGTTTTACTACTCTAGTTATTTCCAGTATTCATTCATTTGTATTAATCCAGAAAGGATTTCGTCTAGTATAATTTATCCACTTTTTCCATAGGATCAATTTTTTTTTCCTGTTTTTAGTATTTCTTTGAATCTTTTTTGTTCAGGTTCCTAGTGATTGCTTCTTTCAGCTAGCATGAGAATTCATTTTGATTTAGTATTTGAAAGATATTTTTGCTGGGTATAGAATTCTAGGTTGACAAATGTCCTTTCAGTACTTTAAAGAGTTTGTTCCACTATCTTCTCATTTGTAATGTTTCTAATGCAAAATATGCTTTTGTCTTAATGTTTGTTCCTTTACTATATAATATGCTTCACTTCACCCCATGGCTGCTTTTAAGATATCTTCTTTTTCACTGTTTCTGATTATGAAGTACCTTAATGTAGCTCTTATTGTTTCTCATGCTTTATTGAGTATTCTAGATTTAAGGGCTTATTGTTTTCATTAGATTTGGAATAGTTTGGGCCATTATTTCTTAACATATGTTTTTCTTACTTTCTCTGCTCTTGAGGCACTCCAAGAATAAATGTGAGTCACTGGAATGTATCCTCCAGAACACTGAATTTCTATTTATTTTAAAAATGTATTCTCCTTTTCTCTGTATTTGATTTTGGAGATTGTCAATTGCCACATTCTCAAGTTGATCAATCTTTTATTTTGCAAAAGCTAATCTGCTATCAATCGCAACAAATTGTTTTTATTTCAAAAATTTGATTTTTGTTTGTATCTCAAAAAGTTGATATGTTTATTTATGTCTTCCATATCCCTGATTAAGTTTTGAACATATAGAACACAGTTAAAATATCTGTTTTAATGTTTTATGTGCTAATTATAGCATCTTTGTCAGCTCTGGGTTACTTTCAATATTGATTATTGAATAATTGATTATTCTTCTCATTTTAGGTTTTATTTTCTTACTTCTTCACATTTCTGAGTATTTATGACTAGATACCAGACATTGGAAAAATTTGCCTAGATAGGTGAGGGATAGTTTGTATTGCAATAAATTATTCTTAAAACTTTTTTCTTAAATGCTAAACTACTTGGAAATAGTTCAATGATTTGGGTAATAATTTATGAATTCAAGGTAGATTTTGAGAAATATTTATCTCAGGGCCAACAGTTCTTCTCAGGGAGGTCTTACTGATTATTCTACTTAATATCCCTTGATCTATGAGTTTTTCCAGAGTGGATGGTACTAACAGATATCAGTGGACTTTGTTCTAATCATATCAGTGGTTCCTTCCCTAGCCTGAGGTAGTTTCTCCACAAGCAGGTGATGATCAGTACTCTGCTAAATATTTAGCTGTTCCTCTGTTGGTATCTGAGTTTCTCTCTTTTTTTTTTCTTTTAGTGTTCTCCTCTCCAAGGTTCTACAGAATTTTTGCCACTTTGGTCTTCTGTCTCCTCAATTCAAGAATATCTCCATACTCTTCCTGTTGTGTAGTCTGGAAACTCCTCAAGGTCAAAATCTGAGATAATCATAAAGTTTACCTTTCTTATCCCTTGTCTCTTGGGATCATGGTCTTTTTGTGTAATGTCTAGTGTCTAGAAACCCACTGATTCATTTAATATATTTTGTCTTCTGTTTTCTTCGTCTGGAGGTAAATTCAGGCCCTGTTTAATCATCAGAAGCCAGTAAAAATCAATTTCTAAACCAGAGAGAGAAATGCATAGATCATAAAAACTGGAAATGTGCCGCAGTCCGGCTGCAGCAAAATAACCGGGGGGTGACGAACAACTTGTGTACATTGATACAGCAGGAGTGGGAGCCATTTATTGTAGGACAGGAGGGGTATTTATACATTCCACACAGCTTATCTTAATTAACATAAACTAGATACAGCAGTCAACCAATAAGGAATCTCCACACTTAATGGCTCACTGGTGTTACTTCACAAACCACTCCCTCTGCAAAATGCCAGGCGCCATCCAGACTTGTTTACAGACTCTAACAGAAATGTTCTTGACAATTATTAGTTTCTCATTGTATAGTTAAGCATATCAATGTACAAGAAATTAAATAATATTGAGAATGTCACATGCAATTACTCATTTTGTTGGAATTGTTTTTGTTGTTACCATTGTGTTTTAGTATCAAGAATTTATTCTTGAATGTCTTCTTGTTCCTATACCCTAGAATTTATGTTTCATTTATCTATTTATCTATTTCACCCAGAGATAAATTTGAAAGGAATATTTTCCTATCCCCAGTCCTTAATTTTCCTATAATGAAACAGAACTGGAGAGGTTATCATATTGTATAGAACATGGAAGCTACTATGGGTATAGCAAAGGAAGAGAACTGGATGACTGTCAGTTGCCTTCCGGTGACCGATATACCCTAAACTAGAAGCAAAAAAATCAGATGTCAGCCTTGGGAAATAGGTTTACTATGCCAACTACAGTTTAGTCCTACTTAAAAACTAAAACTAAGGTAAGCATGGTAGTGTACCCTGTAATTCCAGCATCTTGGGGGACTGAAGTAGGAAAATCACAAGTTTTGGTGAGGCCCTAAGCCTCTTAGCAAGACCCTGTCTCAAAAAAAAAAAAAAATTAAAAAAGAGGGCTAGGAGTATGCTCAGTGGTTAGGCGCCCCTGTGTTCAATCCCCAGTACAAACCAAACCAAACCAAACTAATACTAAAACAAGAAACCTCCCATGTAAAGAGAAATCCCAAGAGAGACATCAGCTTAAGGGAGTAAAAAGTTATAAACTCATTATTGGCTTACAAAAATAAAAATAAAAAGGAAAACATATCTATTCTCAGTGTTTTTTCCTAGGATAATTAATAGCTCCCTAAACACAGGCCCATACTAATTATGTATAAAATGTTAAGGAATGATGGACAAGTAAATAGGAACTGACGAACAATGCTCATGCTTAGAAACAGCTCATTTCATCGTCTTGCTATTTTATCAATTCTTTCTTCTAGAATCCTTCTAATTAAAAAAAAAAAAAACCCTCAAAAGTACTGATTCATGCTGGGTGCAGTGGTTCATATCTATAATACCCGTAATTCCAGAGGCTGAGTCAGGAAAATCATATGTTCCAGGCCAACTTCAGAAACTTAGCAAGACCCTGTCTCAAAATAAAAAAATAAATAAATAAATAAAGAGGGCTGGAGATGAATCTCAGTGATACAGTGTCCTTGAGTTTAAATCCTGGTAATAAATAAATAAATAAATAAATAAGACATATTAGATCTCTAATGGACAAATATTAGAATTACCCTACCCAAGGTATTTATTTAAAGGCAGAAACTTGATCATTCTAAGGTAGCATTTCCAAAACTATATTCCATGATCATGGCATGATATTTAAAACAAAACAAAATAAAACTTTCCAAGTCATTATGCTCCTTCTTAAATTCAAAACTCTTTTTTTTTGCTAGGAGCCACAAGCAAATATACGATGTATGGCACCTTTGGTTGTAAAGTGACGTGTGACGCCAGCTAGCCACTGAGATGATTATGTTAAGATTTACATTCTTATGGAAATTGGACTCCCGCTGTTCACCTTGGCCTGCTACCGGACTCATGTTACGGACTCATGTTACCAGACTCTTGGAGAGTTCCCATTGGTTGGGGAAGGATAGTAGGAGGAAATTCCGGGAGAGGTCCGGGGGACCCCGGGTTCCGGGAGACGCGCGGTTCCGGTGGACGCCCGCGTGGGAGGACCGGGTTTGGCTTGCCGGCGGCGGTTTTTTCGAAATAAAGTTTTGTTCCTGCTTGAGTGGCTCGTGATTCTGTGCCCAGCCAAGACTGCGGCATTTGGCGGCCCGCACGGGGAACGCCTGAAACTTAGAGGTGAGTAAAACTGCTCGCCCCTGAGGGAAGGCGACAGAATGGGTGAACATTTAGAAAAACAATATGTTCTTGTTTTGATTTATTTTGTTTTTATTTCGAGCTCCCTAGCCCTAGAATTTTCTCAGGCGAACTGGGAAAAATGGTTGGCTCAAGGTTTGAAGTTATTCGGCCCTGAGAAAGAGAAAATCGATACAACCATTCTCTGCTCCTTTTTTGTTTCATTCTGTTTCGGCTTTGTTTTATGCTATCTTATTGGGTTACGTTACCTTTATAGTAGATTAGAATCCAGTAAAAAACAAACTGAAAAACTGCTAAGTAAATTGTTAGAGGTCCAGACTATGGTAGAAAAAACGCTAGGTCAAGCAAAAGAGAAGGTCTCTCAAGCTAGTCAGACAGAGGAGAATTTAAAGAAAGCAACCTTAGAGGAAAAGCAGCCATCAGGTGGAGAATTACAACAGGAGGTTGCTACTAACTCCGTTCTATCACCAGAGGGCGTAACTCAACCAACAGCTCCATCTACCGCTGAGCGGCCCTCAACTCCCATAGTTGATGGACGGAATTCTGAGGCAGGACCCCAAAGATTAGCATGCCCTGTACTTGAGCAGGCAGGAGGGCAACGAATTCACCGTGCTTTAGATTTCAAAACAATAAAGCAATTAAAGGAGGCTGTAACGACCTATGGGCCGCAAGCTCCCTTCACAATAAGCATGGTCGAATCTGTTACCAACTTGGACATGACACCAGCAGATTGGACTAACATGTGTCGATCTGTGCTAAACGGAGGACAATATTTGTTATGGAAGGTTGCCAATGAGGAATTTTGCATGGAGACAGCTAGGCGAAATGCAGAAGCTGGTTATCCTCAAAGAAATATAGAAATGCTTTTGGGAAAGGGACCTTATGAGGGTCAAAGACAGCAAATTGAATATGACCCTGGCGTATACGCACAAATTGCTGTAGATGCAGTTAGGGCATGGAAAACTTTACAGGGGCATGGAGACTTACAAGGTCAATTATCTAAGGTAATACAAGGAACTAATGAACCTTACGCTGAATTTGTAGATAGACTTATTCAGTCAGCCTCTAGGATATTTGGTAATACAGAACAGGTAATGCCATTTATAAAACAACTGGCTTATGACCAAGCAAATCGTTGCTGCAGAGAGGTCATTAGACCATGGAGACATGAAGATTTAAACACATATATTAAATTATGTAGAGACATTAATGAACAAGGGCAAGTCTTAGCAGCAGTACAACAGGCTTTAGATGCCAGGCCAAAAACATGCTATAATTGTAATCAAACAGGACATTTTAAAAGGAGTTGCCCCGTAAGAGGAGGGTTTAACAAAGCTGGATATCAAAGGAATAGAATACCAGGTATTTGCCCACGATGCCATAGAGGGAAACATTGGGCTAATGAATGCCGTTCTCAAACCACCATAGAGGGTATTCCGTTATCAAAAAACGGACAAGGACCAAGTGTTTACCCACGATATCGTGGAGAAAGGTATCAAGCTCCATTGCCAAAAAACGGACTAGAGGGCCCAATGCCCCGGGGCCCCAAACCACAAATATATGGGGCAATGGAGGAACCCAACAGCACCATCAAGGTAGTGCCCAGGACGCATTATCCATTAAATCTCTCATCAGACAAACTAGAGGGAGCGCAGGGCTGGACATCTGCGCCTCTGCCAGAGCAGTACTAACCCCAGAGATGGGAATTCAAATCATTCCCACAGGAGTAAAAGGACCTCTTCCCCAGGGAACAGTAGGCTTATTATTGGGACGCAGTTCTTCTACACTAAAAGGACTTATGATAAGTCCTGGGGTAATTGATCCCGATTATGAGGGTGAAATAAAAATTATAGCTAGTTCTCCAAGAGGTATATCAGTAATTTCACCAGGAGATAGAATAGCACAGTTATTAATAATACCCAGCCTGCATGATAAATTTTCCAGTTGTAATGTAGAAAGAGGTTCCAAGGGATTAGGCTCCACAGGTGTAGATTGGGCTATGCTGTCTTTGAATTTAGATTCTCGCCCAATGCTAAAATTAAATATTCAAGGACATGACTTTAATGGGCTGCTGGACACAGGAGCTGACCTTAGTGTCATCTCTCGTCAAGAATGGCCAAAACATTGGCCATTACAACAAGCCACTCAAATGCTTCGAGGCCTAGGAGTGGCAACAAATCCCCATAGAAGTGCTATGGTATTAGATTGGAGGGATCCTGAAGGATGTGAAGGAACTATACAGCCCTATGTATTGGATCATCTTCCTGTAAATTTATGGGGACGAGATGTCCTAGATCAATTAGGATTGACATTAACAAATAACATCAATCCTAACGTGCCCACTACTAGGGCTAAACAAGGCTTTAGGAAAGAAAAAAGATTAAGAGAACAAGAACAAGGTATGACAGCACCTATTCAAATAGATCAAGAAATAAATAGACATGAATTGGGTTTTCAGAAAGGGCCACTGAGACAATCAAAATTACTTGGAAATCAGAAAGACCAGTGTGGGTTCCTCAGTGGCCCCTGACTAAAGAAAAGATACAAGTAGCCCATGACTTGGTCAGACAACAATTAGCGGAAGGACATATACAACCTTCCGTATCCCCCCATAATACTCCCATTTTTGTCATTAAAAAGAAATCTGGTAAATGGAGATTATTACAAGATTTAAGAGCCATTAATAATGAGATGGTTATTATGGGACCTGCTCAGTCAGGGATTCCTCAATTGTCTGCTTTACCAAAAACCTGGCATGTTTTAGCTATAGATATTAAAGATTGTTTCTTTTCAATTCCAATTCATCCCGAGGATAGTCCACATTTTGCATTTACTATCCCTGCACTGAATCATGAAGGTCCTGATCAGAGATATGAATGGAAAGTACTCCCTCAAGGGATGGCTAACAGCCCAACTATGTGTCAAATTTATGTTAATAAAGCAATCCAGCCACTTGGAAATCAAAATCCTGAACTACAAATATTTCACTATATGGATGATGTTATTGGCACATAAAGATAAAAACACATTACTAGAATGTTATGCCACACTTACAAACTTATTGAAAAATTATAATCTAGAGATAGCAATAGATAAAGTACAATTAAATCTTCCAATTAATTATTTAGGAGTTCTATTATCCTCAACCATGGTCCGCCCACCAAAAATTCAAATACGAGTAGATCAACTCAAATCACTTAATGACTTTCAAAAATTATTGGGAGACATAAATTGGATAAGGCCTTATCTAGGCATACCAACAGGAGAGTTAGGACCTTTATTTGATATTCTAAAAGGTCCATCAGATCCAAATTCACCCCGCATGTTAACGCCTGAAGCAAGAAAAACATTAAAAATCATTGAAACGTATATGGAAAATATGCATTTGGATAGAATTGATATAAGTTTGCCTTTATTATTTATTGTACTACCAACAAAAAATATTCCTACAGGAGTATTTTGGCAGGAAGGTCCATTATTGTGGATACATTTATCTTATTCTCCTAACACTATTCTTACTAGATATCCTGAGGCTGTAGGACAATTAATACTCAAAGGAATAAAAGCAGCTAAGGGAGTATTTGGGATTTCTCCCAATAAAATTATCACTCCATATACTATGGATCAAATTGATGAGTTAGCTAATGAGTTAAATACTTGGGCAATAATCATGTGTAAAACTAGTGTTTCATTTGATAATCACTTACCATCTAATCCTTTGTTGTCTTTTTGGTCTAAGCATCCTGTAGTTTTTCCAAAAATGACAAGAAAAACCCCTATCATAAATGCTCCAAATATATTCACTGATGGGTCAAACAATGGTACAGCAGCAGTAGTTACTCCTGATCAAACTTTTACATTTTTAGTTCCCAAACAATCAGCTCAAAAGGTAGAGCTTAATGCAGTATTACAAGCTTTTATGATGTTTAAAGATTCTGTATTTAATTTATTTTCTGATAGTCAGTATGTAGTTAATGCTATAATATCCCTTGAAGATGCTGGTAGGATTTCACCTTCTTCTACTGTTTTCTCTTTGTTTTCTGCTATACAAAGTCTAATCTGGGACCGAAAAGATCCATTCTTTATAGGTCATATCAGGGCACATACAGGATTGCCTGGAGCCCTTAGTATGGGCAATGAACTAGCAGATAAATCTACACATGACATACATATTTTCTCCACAATAGAAGAAGCTATAAATTTTCATAAAAGGTTCCATGTCAATGCTAATACTTTACAAAAACGTTTTAAAATAACTAAAGAACAAGCCAGACATATAATAAAACAATGTCAAAATTGTGTGACATTTTTACCACAAGTTAATCTTGGAGTCAATCCTAGAGGACTGATACCTAACCATATTTGGCAGATGGACGTCACACACTTGCCAGAATTTGGAAAATTAAAATATTTACATGTTACAGTTGATACCTCTTCCGGATTTTTGATGGGCTCCCTTCATGCCGGAGAAAAAACTAAAGATGTTATAGCTCATTGCTTACAAAATTTTGCCACTGTGGGTGTTCCAAAACAGTTAAAAACGGACAACGGTCCTGGTTATACTTCCACCTCTTTTAAACAATTTTGCTCATCATTTGGTATTACTCACATAACAGGAATTCCATACAATCCACAAGGACAAGGCATAGTTGAAAGAGCTCATCAAACTATTAAAATGTACTTATTAAAACAAAAGGAGGGAATTGGAAAGGGGTATATATCCCCCAAAGATAAACTTAAAATAACCCTTTTTACTCTAAACTTTTTAAATTTAGATTCATCGGGACTTAGTGCTGCGGAAAGACACTTGTACCCCAAAAATGTACATAAGCCTAAGGTACTTTGGAAAGATATTCTAACAGGACAATGGAAAGGCCCGGATCCAGTGATAGTCTGGAATCGGGGCGCTGTCTGTGTTTTCCCACAGGATGAACAGCAACCGATTTGGATTCCAGAGAGATTAACTAAAACAATTTCTACAGAAAAAGAAGATGATTTGACTCAAATCCATAACAGCTGACATCCAGAGCTCCAGCTTGGCTATTCTTACATCTGCGACAGTGATTAACCAAGGTGTTTTTTTTTTTTTTTCAATATCTATTTTATTATTGCATTTTTCCCACATCATAAAGTTCTATTTTATTTTATTTTATTTATTTATTTATTTTTTGAGCTCATACAAACCTAGGTTAATGTTTTTCTGATCAGTTTTATTTTTTGACTGTGTTTTATTTTTTTTATTTTTTTTTTTTTACTGTGGAGTTTTTAAACATTACAATGGAGATTTCACCTAAGTATAGTTACAAGGCCTTTATTTACTATTGTCTCATGTGTTGTATGTTGTGTGCACACTTCTGTTTTGTGTTGTATGTCTGTATGTGTGTATGTCCATATTTCTTATATGGGGAGCGCTCATGAAAAAATGGATCCAAATTTTTTCTTTATTCACGTGATTTATATGGTTTAATTTAAATTAGGTAAACAGCTGTTAAGGATTGTTTTTAAAGGAGTTTAACAGATCTGTTTGTTTACTTTCACCTTTCCTTTTCATTATATTTAATAATTCTGTTCAGGATAATGTCTCTTTAGCATCATTGCCAGAATTTCCATCTCCATCCCAATTCCGGTGAAGACTGAGATAAAACCAAACTACAGCTTCTATGATAGCTATCACAGTAAACTGTATAAACTGATGCATCAATGAATATAACTCAACAAGTAATGCTCAATCAAGGACTTAATTTACTTTGGGAGGAAATGGACATATTGATAGACTCCTCCAATTTGAACTGCTTACAGAACTTGCCTGGACTATATATCAGTTGCATACATTGTAAAATATCATCTGGTGCACCGAATTGTGGTACTGCTGACATATCTTTGC
This sequence comes from Spermophilus citellus, assembly GCF_964194105.1. Classification (NCBI taxonomy): domain Eukaryota; kingdom Metazoa; phylum Chordata; class Mammalia; order Rodentia; family Sciuridae; genus Spermophilus; species Spermophilus citellus. The sequence continues at coordinate 248,458,155 of NC_138182.1, read as the reverse complement.
TGATGGTGTCACCAGTGATGCAATTTCCTTGCCAGCTCACCCCATGTTTATTGTGGTAATACTGGCATATCTTTGCTGATGGTGTCACCAGTGACACAATTTTTCCAAAGGAGCCATCAATTGGCTTGGTGTCGTGGCATTTCTGTATCCTCCTCCCTTCTACTAGTGATGGTCTAAAATTTGGGGGCCAACAGAGGTGAGGCAAAGAACCTCACCCCCCCACTGGCACCAAGGCAAATTTGGGGGCCAACAGAGGTGAGGCAAGAACCTCACCCCCCCACTGGTGCATAGGCCTATCCACAAGCATGGCTAAATGCTGGACCGGTAGTCAGTGACGGGTTGATCTGATTGCAGTGGATTCAACCTAAGACAGGAAGCTGACGCCTAAAGGTCAGTTCTCCCATGACGGGTAAGAACCATATGTTAAATTGGACAACCTACCAGGCACGGTCCCTAGCCACATTGCTTGTTGCTTAATTAAACAGAAGGGGGCAGATGCTAGGAGCCACAAGCAAATATACGATGTATGGCACCTTTGGTTGTAAAGTGACGTGTGACGCCAGCTAGCCACTGAGATGATTATGTTAAGATTTACATTCTTATGGAAATTGGACTCCCGCTGTTCACCTTGGCCTGCTACCGGACTCATGTTACGGACTCATGTTACCAGACTCTTGGAGAGTTCCCATTGGTTGGGGAAGGATAGTAGGAGGAAATTCCGGGAGAGGTCCGGGGGACCCCGGGTTCCGGGAGACGCGCGGTTCCGGTGGACGCCCGCGTGGGAGGACCGGGTTTGGCTTGCCGGCGGCGGTTTTTTCGAAATAAAGTTTTGTTCCTGCTTGAGTGGCTCGTGATTCTGTGCCCAGCCAAGACTGCGGTATTTTTTTATGGTGGGGTTTTCAGTCTTTAAATCATTGGTGGGCACTGCGTTTTTAGGAGAGATTTATATGAGCATGCTTTCCCAAATTTGTCTACAGAACCATTATTTCAGGAAAACTGTCCTACGAAAAATAAGCTGGGAAAAGTTCACCTGTGAAGTAAATTCCACAGTAGTTTGGTGAGGAAGTATTTTTGAGACTAAGAACTATTTTTGAGACCATAAGAGGGCTAACAAGTTCAGTCCTTATCAAGGCAAGCTTCTGTGATTTGTCAAGTAAGTAGTTTGAACGCTGTCTTTCCAAAAGGGTTTCATGAATACCACACTCAAACAAGAGAAGGGAATAGAACATTTCTACCCAAGCAGAAACTATTACCTATAAGTTATAGAACACTGAAATCATGTTGCAGGGGAGGGAATAAAAGGGAAAAGCTTTAGATGGGTGGCATAAGGAGGCGGAATTAGGGGTTCATTTTCATTTCCTTCTAAACTAATTGCCTAAGGAGCTTTTTATTCCATCAGGAAGTACACTTACAAATGGCCTTCTTGACTTTTGCTAATCACTTTATTAATGCTTTAGCCAGATTTTAAAATATGCAGTCATATTAATATCTGAGGAGAAAAACCTTTATTGTCCATAAATTACAAATTTACTATCTCAATTGCAGTTGAGTTTTAATGTTTCCTTTCCAGAAAAACTCTAGGGCATGTTCTTCGGGGAGCAATTCTCTACTCTTAAGGGAATGAGCTGAATGACCTAATGGGTCCTTCCATCTTTAATTTTTGTAATTCAGGAAAGCCTCATAAAACACAAGCTTCCTTTGTGAATTAACTTTTCTCTGAAAGTATTGAAGCCACTTTCTTGCTCTCTTTGGAAGTGCTTTACAATGTTTAACAATATTAGAAATATTTACTGGACCCATATTGAAAAATACCAGCTACATTACACTTAATGGTTCAAGTATAATTCTTCCAAAAGACAGGACCTCTGCACTCTCCTTCCAATTATAGGAAACTATCTACTCATAATACAAAGATATATAGTTTTAGGAAGAAAAGATCTAAAACAAAAATAAAATCATATTAACAATCAGTTATGGAATATCTTTTATGCATAAAGTATGGTGCTAAAGTATCAGCTGAAATCACAAAACATTTACTGTAAACTCAAAAGAGGAATCACCCTCCTATTTGAAACTTGCTGGTAAATGTAATAAAGTATATGTAATCATTTTATTAAAAATTTAATATATGCCAACGAACATGAAAGAATTGGCAGAAATATTCTATGGCTCTTTACCATAAATATTTACTATTAGGACAGAACAAAAAAACTTAAGGTTCTGGAATAATTAGTGAAAACATAATGAATCATGAATTTCAAATCTGTGGTAGTTCTTTTGGAGGTACAAGGCTGGGAATATGCATAAAGAAGACGGACCAAGAAATCATTTGCAGCTCCTATCCCTACTTTTCCAAAAGGGGTAGTCAAAAGATGAAACAGTTAAGATTAGAATTCTTTTCATAGGCCTTTGAAAAGAGGATGGGGTTTCCGTGAACTATAATATCATCTGCAAAACTGTGTATGTGGGGGCTGGGAATGTGGCTCAGCGGTAGCGCGCTCGCCTGGCATGCGTGCCGCCCGGGTTCGATCCTCAGCACCACATACAAAGATGTGTCCGCCGAGAACTAAAAAATAAATATTAAAAATTCTCTCTCTCTCTCTCTCTCTCTCTCTCTCTCTCTCTCTCTCACTCTCACTCTCTTTAAAAAAAAAAAAAACTGTGTATGTGTGCCTTTGCGGTTTTGCTAGTGATTGGTGACTTTTATGACAAATTCAGAAGTATTTATGACACTAATCTGTGAAGTAGATATCATACTTATATTGTTATAATGCTAAACCAACATGAAAATTAATTGAAATAACATAAACTATAACACTCAAATAAAACTATTCAGATGATACTAATGAGTAAATAGTTGTTCTGTAGCTTACTTTATAGAAAATGTGAAATGACTTCCAATTGCACCTTAGTAAATAATTTTTTTTATTGTGGGTTGTTCAAAACATTACATAGTTCTTGATATATCATATTTCACACTTTGATTCAAGTGGGTTATGAACTCCCATTTTTACCCCATATACAGATTGCAGAATCACATCAGTTACACTTCCATTGATTTACATATTGACATACTCATGTGTAAATAATTTTTAATACCTTTGATAATGGTAAATATGTAATAACTTAAATTTTACAATGTCTCCCAAAAGTTCATATATAAAGCTATAACAAATAGGTATGACTTTCTTTCTTTCTTTTTGGTACCAGGGATTGAACCCAAGAGTGCTTAATCAATGAGCCACATCCCCAGACCTTTTTATTTTGAGACAGTGTAGTTGCTGAGCGCATCCCTAAGTTGCTGAGTTTGATTTTGAATTTGCGATCCTTCTGCCTCAGCCTCCTGTGCTGCTGGGGTTACAGGTGTACACTATCATGCCCGGCTAGGCATTTCTTTTTGTATGGGCTTTGGAATGGCATTTCCAGGTTTAAAGAATGGTCAAGAGTTCAACAACAGATGACCAAATACACAAAATGTAGCATGGATAAAATAGAATATCATTCAGCCATAAAATGGACAAAATTCTAATATATGCTGTAGCATGTATGAATCTTGAAGAAATTATGCAAAGTACAATAAACTAGACACAAAAGGACATGTTTCATGATTTCACTTAAATAAAATACATAGCATGGGCAAATTCATAGAGACTACAAATAGGTTAGAAGTAATTTTAGGCTAGAGAAAAGGGGGTTGGGAAGTTATCACTTAATGGTTCTAGAATTACTGTTTGAGTGATGAAAGGGTTTTAGAAATGGATATGGTGATGGTTGTACAACATTATGGATGTAATTAATGCTACTGAATTGTACACTTAAAATGGATAAAATGCCACATTTTATTTTATGTATATTTTGCTACAACAAAAATGCTGAAAAATTAATAATCTTCATGATTTACCTTGGTATAAGAATTGATTATAGTTCAATTGTTTCATCCTGGTAATTAATCTAGGATATTATAAAACATTTATAAAATCCATCTACTCAGTAGACATTGACCTTGAGGGTCTCTTGCTTTGATTACTAGCCTAATTTTTGAGAAATACAAGAAGAAATAATGAATAAAATATCAGTGGAAATAGAAAATGAAATGGGAGACAAGCATGCAAAAGACATTTTGACACATATAGGCAGTGGATTAAAACACAATATTTTCCAAGGCAATGAGAAGATCTACCTTCCAGTTTTGATTCTGTGGCTTTCTACATTTAGTAATTTTCTGGATCTTTCTCTTCTCACTTATGAAATAGAAGGACTAGATATGTCTATTTTTAAAGTTTCATCCTAGTGTTAAAATTATTTGAATTTAGTCCAAGGCATTGTAAAACAAAGATAGATTAATTATTAAAGCCAAATATTTAAATAAGATTTTGATAAAATCCAAATTTCTTATTAGTTTTTGTCAGCTAATAATTTTATAGACTAGAAATTTGACACTGTCATTTAACTCTAACAGTGTCACTTTTTGTGTAGATTTATTTCAGAACTTAAAACATAAGTTGATAATTATATTAAGATGCTTACAAAATGCTCTATCAATATATTCTCCTAAGAAAAAGGTGTAGAAATTAAGTTTAGGAACTATATAATATAACCAAATGGTACACCATATGTTCAAATTGCATTTTTGACCACATTACTAGTCAATTTTGAAAATATTAATTAATCAAAAAAATTACTGTCAATTATGTTCTCCTAAAGCCAAAGACTTCCCTCTGACAGACTCTCAAATATAATTTCTCTTTGATAAATTTTAGTGTATAATCACTATTTAACAATACTGATGAATAAAGACAAATATAATTTACAAACCCCTGCTTCTTTTATGTTTGCTTTTTGTCTTTTCTGTAGTGGGGATAGGAGAACCCAGGACCTTCCACATGCTAGGCAAGTGCTCTTCCACTGAACTACATCCCCAGCCCAAACTTCCACATTTGACTTTCTAAGTTTGACTTGAAAGCATATTGTTTCATGGTATGTTTTATCCATGAAACTGGGTTTAGTCCTTAGCACCACATTAAAAATAAATAAAATAAAGGCATTCTGTCCATCTACAGCTACAAAAAATAAATTTTTTAAAAATGGAGTTCTGTACCCATATGAAATTTGTAGGGTTGAAAAAGCTATTAAAGTAAATCAAGAATAGGGATGCTAGCAATGTCAGCAACCAAGAAAGCACAGGCAAATAGAGTCTGGCTAGATACCACAGAGTGCAGAATCCTGTAAAGGGTGTTGGAGTTTAAATGTGGGTGCATCTCAGGTGACACAATTCTATGTGTATATAACTTAAATAATCACCTGTGTGCCGTATTTGGAGTATATAAGGATGTTCATTGTCACAATATGGGGAACAATATAAATGCACATTCATACTATGTGCTTTTTATGCTACAGTAGAGAAAAACCTAGATCTGTACATCCTGGCAAGGAAAATTCTCCACACCATATTATTTTTTTAAATTCAAAGAAACAGTAGAGTTTTAACCTTAAATATTTAAATTTTAATTGCTTACCATAAGAATGTATTTATGTATTCTTCATACAAATACAAACATCTAAGAGAAATCTGCTTTGTCAACAACTTTAGTGAAGTGTTCACTGAAAGAAGCAACTGATTTTGTTGTCACTATTTGAAAGAGAGAGGAAGTTTATTATTTGCACCCTCACAGACAAAACTTGTAAGCAACTCCAAAGAAGCCTGGAATGAAGAACTAGCTTTCCCCTCAGAAGAGATAAACATCTGTTTCTAAAGACAGTGCCTATTCATTACATGCTTACTCTGTCGGAGACAGTGCTTGTCTCTGTGGCTACAGTGATTCCTGAAATATTCTTTAGAATATCTTATGATTTATAGCAAGTTGATACTTTTTATTCACTCACTGCACAATATACAAATATGCTTAATCATATATAGTAATCCTTTAACTTTCTTCAATAATGATTTTTTTTCATGGTAGAAAAATAGGCACATTATTGTGTGCCCATGGGGACAAAAAGAGGTATAAGATATATTCAAATTTAAAACTTAAAACAAGATATTTTAAAAGGCAATATTGAAAGAGTCTAATAAGCTGCTATATATTATTTGAAAACTATCTCAGTCATCTAGACATATGATGCTGTTAAAGAGTCTACCCATCTAATAGATAAATTTTCATAGAGAAACTGCATTTCTAGTGATTTTTGTCAGCAAATAGTTCCCAGAAGAAGATAAAGAAAGCTATTCATTTTAAAAATAAATATGGCTTCTTGTTGGTCCTCTTTTGAGCTTATGTTAGAGAATCAACAACTATGTAAAATTCCAAATTTATCTTTAAAATGAAATTACTCAACAGTAATCAGCTTCCAAAATGATTCATAAGACTCAAGAAGGGAGTGGGGAAAGGTAAAGGGAATACAAAGCCAGCGTGCTGTGAAGATACTCTACCCCACCCAGCTCTCTCACATGTGTTCTTCCTTTAAAAGGCAAAAACACAAACTGGTAAGCCTTCCAAATCCACTTTCACAAGGAAGAAGCACTTGCCATGACACAGGAAGCACTACTGTAGTACTTGTCAGTGAGCACTTCCAGAATGACCTGAGAAGGCATGGGTAAGGGCAGATGATAGAAAATTTTTCAATTTTCAATTTCAGGTATGACCTTAGTCCCTTGGTTTTCAAGTTTTAGATTCAGGTGATCTGTCACAGTTTTAAATCTATAATAAAGGAAGTTTATTATCTGCAGTTTTTCTCTACTTTATGTACATATGTTCATAATGAAAATGTCCTGCATACAGATTTAGAAATAATTCAATAAAGCCACAACTATATCATTTCAATTTCTTCTTCATTTTCTTCAAATTTTTAATCATTTTAATTTTAGTTGGTTCTATTTGTTATATATGTACATATATAAGCAAAATATAAATACATATATTATGTTCTTGTACAATAATATGAAATGATTGCATAATGTTAATAAAATTTATACATATTCAAGATTCAGAATTCTCTAAATTCTTCTTGAACTCTGTTACTCTCTTGAATAACTTACAAGTTTTTATTTTGTATTATTTATGTGTGATTAGTACATATTGGATTCATTAAATATCTATGAATGAAAATGAATGAGTGAATATTGAGTCTCCTACTGGGTGGCAAAGTAGTTTATTTGCTACTGAATTAATTCTTCCAAGTAGCAGTAAATAGGTATGCATAACTAACACTGTCAATATTTGTTGAACATATTTATAAGAATGAAAATTCAGTTTCAATTAATTTATTTGTAAAGGACAAAACCAAAATGCAGTTTGTCAGGGCACTTGATTCTTTCAATCAAATAAACATCACAACAAAATTTTAATTAGTGGTATATTTAACAAATGATATAAGAGATTAACATTTCATTTTGCCAAAATGCAAAATACTGTAAGCATTGCATATAATGCATAGATATATAAGTTCTTATTCCTTGAAAATATATTTTATTGGAAGGTTTTAGAATAAAAATAAATCAGTAATAAAATATGGATATAAAATGTTAGTCATTGTTATAATTAAGGTAAATTAAGCTGATAAGCTCTTATAATATTGGCCTAAGATAAAAAGTATTATTTTTGTCTTAAATAAGAATTGATATTTTTTGCTGCATGAATCCAATAGATAATTGCTTAGTTCTACACTAAGTAGGAGGAGGTATTCTTGATTAAAAATGAAAAACATAAATCCAGTATGTTTTTAGTAGATGTTTACTTGAGTTTATACTTCAATTAATTTGTTATTTTAAATAAATTTGTTAGTAACTTTTAAATCTGTAGTAGTTTCAGTGTAAATGGAAAACAAAAAAAATTAAATTGTTATAAACTTTCTATTTTCAAAACATTGATATACCCTCTTACTACTTCTTCTTTTTTAATTTTTTTGTAGTTGTAGATGGAAAAAAATGCCTTTATTTTATTTGTTTCTCTTTATGAGGTGCTAAGGATCAAACCCAGTGCCTCACATGTGCTAGACAAGCACTCTGTCACTGAGGTATAGCCCCAGCCAGCTTACTTCTTTTTTGAGAAAGAATGTTCAATATTCGTGTGTAAAATGATCACTTTTTTTTTTTTTTTTGCTTTGTGCTTAGCACATAAGACTAATGCAGTCAGTGTATGTATGTCACAGGCTCAAAAGGGAGATGAGGTCATTATCACTGGTTGAATATGGTGATCTAATTTTTGCCTCTTTGTAAGCCCTACATTAACTGCATCTCTTATCCATACAATTTAACAATCAATATTTGTGTAGTCAATGTGATAAGCTTATAATCTTTCTAAAAGAAGTCGATGACTATAGGCAAAACAAACTATGTTATCACTTTTGTCAATTTTTTTCTAATATTTTATGGAATTTGGAGATGCTTCTAAAGTATTATAATTATAAAACATCATTTAAGAAAGAGTAAAAATATATACATGGAAAATAAATTAACAGTAAAGTCTACATGAGTGAGCTGGATTATTTAAAGGGTTGAAATTAAAACCATCTGCATCTTTTAATTTTATTAATTACTTTGAATCTGTTTTTTATTTACTGCTTTCTTCTCATTCAGTCTCCCACGTAACTGGATCAGTTTGGACCCACAGTGTATCATACACAGGTCACTATAACAGTACAAGTCTTTGTCTCCTTCATTCATCCTGTGCCATACTTTCACATCACTCGAATTCATACTCACTATGATGGCGTCAACTTGACAGGATTGGTGATATCTAGAGAACCAATAAAGCATTATTTCTGGTTGTTTCTGTAAGTATGTTTCCAAAGAAGATCGATGTAGGAGTTAGGCTGAGTTGGGAAGACTGGAAGACTAGTCCAATAGGGTAGCCATCGAATACGAACAAAAAGTTAATCTCTCTCTCTCTCTCTCTCTCTCTCTCTCTCTCTCTCTCTCTCTCTCTCTCTCTCCTGGATCAGGGACACTTTTCTCCTCTTAGACATCAGAACTCAAGGCTCTCTAGCATTTGGACTCCTGGACTTACAGTCCTTTGTGTTCTCAGGCCTTCATCCTTAAGAGTGAAAGTTACATCATCCGCTTGCCTAGTTCTGAGACCTTTGGGACTTCATCTGAACCACACTACCAGCCTCCCGGTGTTTCTAGCTAATTGCATGGATCCAATTCCCCTAACAAATCCCCTCTCCGGTATCTACATAGATGTCTGTATCTGTAACCATACCTATATCTGAAGAACCCTGACCAATACATTTACCATTGATTTGATACTAGTCAATTGTAACAATTTTCTTTTTCTAATTAAAAAAAAACTCTATTTCAAACTTGTGTATTTAAGTTATATCTTCTGAACACTACTTATATTTCTACTTATTAACTCTTACGCCCTTGTTTACTGCTGTCCTTTCAATGTTTCTAACGCTCTCACCAATAAAAATCACTAAAAATAATTCTACAGTAATAATAAAACATTCATTTTGAGGCTTTAACTCAAATGTTACTTATTTTATAAAGTATTCTTTGAGCTGCTTGACTGGCAGTCGTTTTTCCTTCTTCTACCCTCTTGGAGGCTTATCTAATCTTACAGCATCCCAACATGCTAAAAGTAATCTGAATCTCTACCTGTCCAAGAAAAAGTTAAAAGTTAGTATTACTCCTTCAACTGACTCTCAGTGTCAGTTGAGACACCGAGAGTCAGTTGAAGTCAGTTACTGCCCCTGAGTCAGAATAAATAGAATGGAAAGAACAGATTTCAAGGCTGCTGAGGCAAAGAGGGCATGTCAGATATATTCCCTTTGATTCTACAATTGAATGCAGACATGTTGAAATGTGCCCTGACTGCCCCACAACTGAGCAATTAAGAGCTGTCTCCTTGATTCTCATTTTGATACAAACAAATACAAATCCAGGAAAATTCTACAAGGATCCTTTCTAAAATGCCAAGGAATCTACAGAGATATTCAAAAGGGCTTAAAGTTAAATCCTTTCATAAGCAATTTACATGAACAGTAAAATTTTACTCCAGAAGATCTCAGTGGAAAATGTTAAGCTTGGTTGTCAAAAAAAAAAAAAAAAAAAGATTTGAGTTATGGTTGCTCATAGTGTAGAATCACTGAGAAAGTCTGGATAGGTATAAATTACTCCGTGATGGTTTGAGGTCTATCTCTTAAATTATTAGCCCTATAGATCAGTCAGAAAACTCCAACTGGATCATTGGGGAGATTTTCAATATGCAGAATATTTACGAATATGGGAAAATTTACAGGAAAATGAACAAGAAATGGTGACACTCAAGGGGTAGCAATATTAAGAAGCTTAACTCATTTCCTGGCCTGAAGGGAGAAGTGCAAGCACTTATCATGGCCTGGTAAGAGCTATCACTCTGGTTATAATGTAAGAGGCCAGCTTTTCAGGAGTTGTGACTCTTGGAAAAAGAATATGGTCACTGCACTACTGAAGACAAACAAGTATAGTGCTAGAGGAATAACTTCCTTGAACTCTCTCTCTTTCTACTCTCCATCTTTAGGCATAAAGACCCCTCCTGAGGGAAGTTATAGAATTCAATCTTTGGGACACTTCAGGGATCTGGAATGACAAACAGAAAATCTAGCTTACCTCCTAAACATCATGCCTAATGACAGCCTATTCCTCCAGTTATTATCACATCAGATTAATCACATTAAATGAAAAAAAAAGTCACAAATAGAAATCTATCGAAATCATTCAGAACCTTTTCTGATATATGGACATGATCCTACATAACTTTATACATTTTTTTGGTAAATTTCTTTAGAATTAACATAAAATGCACTCTCCAAAAATTAAAATATAGAATTTCACTTAATATAAGTGCAAAAATATGTTTTCAAGTTCTTTTCAGTAAATTCTTTAATCGAATAATCCATATGATTGTTAGATTTCACAAGCCACAATTTTTAACATATTGTTAAATTCTATTATATACAATTAATAAAACAGAAAAAAATCCATTTTATAGCATTGATCAATCTACTTGATATTGATTTTGTGGTTTTTTTTTTTTTTTTTTTTAGTATATATTTTCTGTCCTTGAGTTCAGTGCAATGAGTTTTAGGCTTTTCATGAAGTTTGGAAAACTTATCATGTGCAATTACTCATTAATTATATATTTATTCATGGTCCACTATTTACCAAGAATTTTGCTGTTGAGATGAATAATAATAATATCAGAGTACAGAGAATGGGGGTTTGATGCATCATCAAAGATTATGAAGTTTTTAGATGTTAAACCTTCCTTCTCTTGGTCAAGACACTGCTTTCCAGTATTGGCTCAGCTCTGCAGTATTTCAGAAGTTAAGAATTCAGTTCATAAAGCTCTCTGTAGCAGGATAGACTAATTATTCTCATTACAAAATATAGACAGGCACCAGATCAGGAAAAGCATTCTAAGTTTTGAAAGGAGCTTGAAATTGGACTACATCCAAATGACAATGGGAAACTACTGACAAGCACAGAAGTGACATGATCATATTTAAGTTTTAGAAATCTCCAAGGTCACAGCTAGAAAGTAGATGGGAAGCAGCCAAGAGCACACATAGTGACACGAGTTACAGACAGTTAAATGGATGAGAGTGCAAAGTGGCATTGGCCTAGGTTACAGTGAGGGATGACAGCGATGGAGAGAAATAGACTAATTTCAGAGGTATTTAGAAAGTAGAATACATGGAATTAATCATCCATTTTATGTGAAGAATGAAAAAGAGGAATCAAGGATGGCACCCATGTCTGGGGCTTGTCCAACTGGGTGCAAGAGAGTACAATTTACCAGAGTAAAGAATCCTAAAGGTGGGGTTTATTTGGTGTCAAACTTTGGATTCAGAGTAAAGAAAATATAAAATAAACTAAAAATGTCAGGTTATATTATGATTTCTAAAAGTGATTTAGTATCATGGAAATTAACTTCCCCTCCAAAGATTTAAAAGAACTTGCCTATAAACCCATTTACATATGATAATTTATGGTGACAAGAGTTCTTCAGTTTATCCATTTCAATGTGTTTTTAGCCTACTCAAATTACCCTTTAAAAATCTTTGATGATTCAAATTTTCCTTATCTAGAATTATTTTAAAATATTAGAATGATTTTGCTCATAGTATTTGAGTATAGCTCTGTCCCATTTCCTGCACGTAAACATAGTTTGTTATCAGATTTGTCACACTTAAAAATTAGGGAGGATGTGTCAGCCCATTGTTAATCTCATCTCAGATTCACCAAATTATGTATCCTTTAAAGTTTGTTCTTTCTAGATATACATTACAGTAGAATATATTTCAACATATTTATACAAACTTGAGTTTATCTTATTCTAATTGGGATCACAAACTTGTGGTCATACATGATGTGGAGATTCATTGTGGTATATTCATATATGTACATAGGAAGGTTGAGTCAGATGTATTCCCCTGTCTTTCCTATTCCTAACCTACTCCCTTCCCTTCACTCTCCTATCTAATCCACTGAATTTCTATTCTTCCCCTCCCCGCCTTGTTGTTAGGTTCCATATATTAGAGAGAACATTTGACCTCTAGTTTTGGGGTCATTATTTTTATTTCACTTAGCATGATGGTCTCTAGGTTCATCTATTTACTGGCAAATTGTCATAAAATCATTCTTTTTATGTCTGAGTAATATTCCATTGTGTTTGCATACCACATTTTCTTTATCCAATCATCTGTTTAAGGGAATCTACATTGGTTCATAGATTAGCTATGTGAATTGAGCTGCTATATATAAACATTGATGTGGCTGCTTTACATTTTTTAATGTTTTAATGAATTCTTGTTTTTCTTTTTTTATATCTTTTATTGATTTTATTTTTTTAAATACACAACAGCAGTGGAATGCATTATAATTCGTATTACATATATAGAGCACAATTTTTCATATCTCTGTATATAAAGTATGTTCACACCAATTTATGCCTTTATACATGTACTTTGTTTTTGTTTTGCATTACAATTCTTAATACACATATATACCACAATTTTTTATATCTCTGTTTGTATATAAAGTATGTTGACACCCAATTCAAGTCTTCATACATGTACTTTGTTTAACGATGTCTATCACATTCCACCATCCTTGATAATCCCCTGCCCCCTCCCTTTCCCTCCCACCAGTGTAAACCATTTTTTAAAATGACAACAAAAAGAAACTGAATACGATTTTGATAGAACATAATTGTAAATGGTATCCATTGAGAATAAAAGTTTAATAATTTAAAAAAATTTTTTTAGTTGTAGTTGGACACAATACCTTCATTTTATTTATTTATTTATTTTTATGTGGTGTTGAGGATTGAATCCAGTGCCTTGCTGTGCTAGGGGAGTGCTCTACCACTGAACCACAACTCCAGCCCCAAGAATTATTTTCATCAAACTAGTAAATTTCATTTTGAAAAACCAGAAAGCAAACTAGCACACTTGCTTTATTTTAATAATAGACACAAAAAAGATAAGTGATGTTGAAAAATTGGTCCACTTTATGCTTAAATATAGCCCTTGCTTCTCTGCCACTACAATTTATTTTTCAAACGGACATGTTTCTTTCTCTTCCTCTATCCTTGCTCCTGCCTAATCTCAGGGGAAACAAGATTACCTTTCTTCCCCATTTAAGCAAATTTATCTATACCTGAATACACATACCCACTACCAGGGTCCAGCCCTAGCTGGGATCCAGGGGTCCTGGAGGAGGAGTGGCTTCAGCAAAAGAAGAAGAGATTAGAAGACAGGTTGCAAGTTAAGAGCTGCTTCCAGAAAAATCTGCTGCCCTTAGAGGGGGCTTTATTTTTAATACCTTTTTTACAGGTGTTTTTTCTTCCGTAGTTAATGAATAGCCTCAAAGCCCAAACTTCTTTGATTTACATAATTTTCAAGAGTTACAGTCTTTTCTGACACATATTGATTACCTAATATTTGACTACATTGTTTAAAATATTTTCCTGTAACCTTTGCCAATCATGATTAAGCTTTTACATTTTTACCTGAATCACTAGGTGCTAGGCTACATAACTCTAACTACATGTCTCCTGACCTATTTTTAACTTTTTAACTTTTTTTTTATTGGTTGTTCACAACATTACAAAGCTCTTGACATATCATATTTCATACATTAGAATCAAGTGGGTTATGAACTCCCATTTTTACCCCAAATACAGATTGCAGAATCACATCGGTTACACATCACAATTTTACATACTGCCATATTAGTGACTGTTGTATTCTGCAACCTTTCCTATCCTCTACTATCCCCCCTCCCCTCCCCTCCCATCTTCTCTCTCTACCCCATCTACTGTAATTCATTTCCCTCCATGTTTGTTATCCCATTCCCCTCATAACCTCTTATATGTAATTTTGTATAACAATGAGGGTCTCCCTTCATTTCCATGCAATTTCCCTTTTTTTTCTCCCTTTCCCTCCCACCTCATGTCTCTGTTTAATGTTAATCTTTTCTTCCTGCTCTTCCTCCCTGTTCTGTTCTTAGTTGCTCTCATTATATCAAAGAAGACATTTGGTATTTGTTTTTTAGGGATTGGCTAGCTTCACTAAGCATAATCTGCTCTAGTGCCATCCATTTCCCTGCAAATTCCATGATTTTGTCATTTTTAGTGCTGCGTAATACTCCATGGTGTATAAATGCCACATTTTTTTTATCCATTCATCTATTGAAGGGCATCTGGGTTGATTCCACAGTCTAGCAATTGTGAATTGTGCTGCTATGAACATCGATGTGGCAGTATCCCTGTAGTGTGCTCTTTTAAGGTCTTCAGGAAATAGTCCGAGAAGGGCAATAGCTGGGTCAAATGGTGGTTCCATTCCCAGCTTTCCCAGGAATCTCCATACTGCTTTCCAAATTGGCCACACCCGCTTGCAGTCCCACCAGCAGTGTACAAGACTACCCTTTTCCCCACATCCTCGCCAGCACTCATTGTTGTTTGACTTCATCATGGCTGCCAATCTTACTGGGGTGAGGTGGTATCTTAGGGTGGTTTTGATTTGCATTTCCTTGACTGCTAGAGATGGTGAGCATTTTTTCATGTACTTGTTGATTGATTGTATGTATGTCCTCCTCTGTGAAGTGTTTGTTCATATCCTTGGCCCATTTGTTGATTGGGTTATTTGTTTTCTTATTGTCTAATTTTTTGAGTTCTTTGTATACTCTGGATATTAGGGCTCTATCTGAAGTGTGAGGAGTAAAAATTTGTTCCCAGGATGTAGGCTCCCTATTAACCTCTCTTATTGTTTCTCTTGCTGAGAAAAAACTTTTCAGTTTAAGAAAGTCCCATTTGTTGATTCTTGTTATTAACTCTTGTGCTATGGGTGTCCTATTAAGGAATTTTGAGCCCAACCCCACAATAAGTAGATCGGAGCCAACTTTTTCTTCTATCAGACGGAGAGTCTCTGATTTGATATCTAGCTCCTTGATCCACTTTGAGTTGACTTTTGTGCATGGCGAGAGGAGGGGATTCAGTTTCATTTTGTTGCATATGGATTTCCAGTTTTCCCAACACCATTTGTTGAAGATGCTATCCTTTCTCCATTGCATGTTTTTAGCTCCTTTATCAAATATAAGATAGTTGTAGCTTTGTGGATTGGTCTCTGTGTCCTCTATTCTGTACCATTGGTCCACCCACCTGTTTTGGTACCAGTACCATGCTGTTTTTATTACTATTGCTCTGTAATATAGTTTGAAATCTGGTATTGCTATACCACCTGAGTCACACTTCCTGCTTAGAATTGTTTTTGGTATTCTGGGTCTTTTGTTTTTCCATATGAATTTCATGATTGCTTTATCTATTTCTACAAGAAATGCCATTGGGATTTTGATTGGCATTGCATTAAACCTATAGAGAACTTTTGGTAATATCACCATTTTGATGATGTTAGTTCTGCCTATCCATGAACAAGGTATATTTTTCCATCTTCTAAGATCCTCCTCTATTTCTCTCTTTAGGGTTCTGTAGTTTTCATTGTATAGGTCTTTCACCTCTTTTGTTAGGTTGATTCCCAAGTGTTTATTTTTTTTGAGGATATTGTGAATGGAGTGTTTTTCCTCATTTCCGTTTCAGAAGTTTTGTCGCTGATATACAGGAATGCCTTTGATTTATGTGTGTTGATTTTATATCCTGCCACTTTGCTGAATTCATTTATTAGTTCTAGTAGTTTTTTTGTAGACCCTTTGGGTCTTCTAGGTATAGAATCATGTCATCTGCAAATAGTGAAATTTAAGTTCTTCTTTTCCTATTTTTATGCCTTTAATTTCTTTCGTCTGTCTAATTGCTCTGGCTAGTATTTCAAGGACTAAATTAAATAGAAGTGGTGAGAGAGGGCATCCCTGTCTTGTTCCAGATTTTAGAGGGAATGCCTTCAATTTTTCTCCATTCAGAATGATGCTAGCCTGAGGCTTAGCATAGATAGCTTTTACAATGTCGAGGTAAGTTCCTGTTATCCCTAGTTTTTCTAATGTTTTGAACATAAAGGGATGCTGTACTTTGTCAAATGCTTTTCTGCGTCTATCGAGATGATCATATGGTTCTTATCTTTAAGTCTATTGATGTGGTGAATAACATTTATTGATTTCCGTATATTGAACCATCCTTGCATCCCAGGGATGAGTTCTACTTGATCATGGTGCACAATTTTTTTGATGTGCCTTTGTATCTGATTCGCCAGAATTTTATTGAGGATTTTTGCATCTAGGTTCATCAGAGATATTGGTCTGTAGTTTTCTTTCTTTGAGGTGTCTTTGTCTGGTTTCGGAATCAGGGTGATGTTGGCCTCATAGAATGAATTTGGTAGAGCTCCCTCTTTTTCTATTTCCTGAAATAATTTGAAAAGTATTGGTATTAATTCTTCTTTAAATGTTTTGTAAAACTCTGCTGTGTACCCATCTGGTCCTGTGCTTTTCTTGGTTGGTAGTCTTTTGATTGCTTCTTCTATTTCATCCATTGATATTGGTCTGTTTAAATTGTGTGTATCCTCCTGACTCAGTCTGGGCAAATCATATGACCTAAGAAATTTATCAATGTCTTCACTATCTTCTATTTTATTGGAATATAGGTTTTCAAAGTAATTTCTAATTGTTTTCTGTATTTCTGTAGCATCTGTTGTGATATTGCCTTTTTCATCTCGTATGTTAGTAATTTGAGTTCTCTCTCTTCTTCTCTTCGTTAGCATGGCTAAGGGTCTGTCAATCTTGTTTATTTTTTCAAAGAACCAACTTTTTGTTTTGTTAATGTTTTCAATAGTTTCTTTTGTTTCAATTTCATTGATTTCTGCTCTGATTTTAATTAATTCTTGCCTTCTGCTACATTTGCTGTTGTTTTGCTCTTCCTTTTCTAGGGCTTTGAGATGAAGTGTGAGCTCATTTATTTGTTGGTTTTTCCTTTTTTTGAGGAATGACCTCCAGGCGATGAATTTCCCTCTTAAAACTGCTTTCATTGTGTCCCATAGATTCCGATATATTGTGTCTGTATTTTCATTTATCTCTAAGAATTTTTTGATTTCCTCCTTTATGTCTTCTGTAGCCCATTGATCATTCAGTAACGTATTGTTCATTGTCCATGTGATGTAGGATTTTTCCTTCCTTCTTTTATCATTGATTTCCAGTTTCATTCCATTATGATCTGATAAAGTGCATGGTATTATCTCCACCCCTTTATATTTACTGAGGGTTGCCCTATGGCATAATATATGGTCTATTTTTGAGAAGGATCCATGTGTTGCTGAGAAAAAAGTATATCCACTTGATGATGGTTGATATATTCTATATATGTCAGTTAAGTCTAGGTTATTGATTGTGATATTGAGGTCAATAGTTTCTTTATTCAACTTTTGTTTGGATGATCTGTCCAATGGTGAGAGAGGTGTGTTGAAGTCACCCATGATTATTGTGTTGTGGTCTATTTGATTCTTGAACTTGAGGAGAATTTGTTTTATGAACATCGCAGCGCCATTATTTGGTGCATAAATATTGATAATTGTTATGTCTTGTAGGTGAATGGTTCCTTTTAACAGTATATAATGTCCTTCCTTATCCCTTTTGATTAACTTAGTCTTGAGTTCGATTTTATTCGATATGAGAATGGCCACCCCTGCTTGCTTACGAGGACCGTGTGCGTGGTATATTTTTTCCCAACCTTTTATCTTGAGCCTGTGTATGTCTTTTCCAATCAGATGTGTCTCCTGGAGGCAGCATATTGTTGGATTTGTTTTTTTAATCCATGTTACCAGCCTATGTCGCTTTATTGGAGAGTTTAAGCCATTAACGTTTAGAGTTACTATTGATATATGGTTTGTACTTCCTGCCATGTTTGATTATTAATCTCTTTTTTTTCTAATTTAGTTTGTTTCTCCATGATTAGCTTTCCCCCCATCCTCTGTCTTTACCGAGGCACTTCCCGCTGATGGTTTTGGTTATCGTTTTCCATTTCTTCCTCGTGTAGAGTTTTGCTCAAGACGCCTTGCAATGCTGGTTTTCTGGCTACAAATTCTTTTAGCTTTTGTTTGTCATGAAAGATTTTTATTTCGTTGTCATATCTGAAGCTTAATTTTGCTGGATACAGAATTCTTGGTTGGCATCCATTGTCTTTCAGTGTTTGAAATACGTTGTTCCAGGATCTTCTCGCTTTCAGCGTCTGTGATGAAAAATCCATTGTTAACCTTATTGGTTTACCCCTAAATGTAATCTGCCTCTTTTCTCTTGTAGCTTTTAATATTTTATCTTTGTTCTGTATATTGGATATCTTCATAACAATGTGTCTTGGCGTTGGTCTACTATGATTTTGTGTGCTCGGTGTCCTGTATGCATCTACAATTTGTGTATCTGTTTCCTTTTTTATTTCTGGAAAGTTTTCTGTAATTATTTCTTTCACCAGGTTACTCATTCCCTTGGTTTGAATCTCTGTACATTCTTCTATCCCGATGACTCCTAAATTTGTTTTTTTTAAGTTATCTCAAATCTCTTGGATGTTTTTCTCGTGATTTTTTACCAGCCTATCTGAGTTGGCTAGACTCTTTTCAAGATGATATATTTTGTCTTCATTATCTGACATTCTGGCTTCTACTTGCTCCACTCTGTTAGTGATACTCTTGATTGAGTTTTTAATTTGGTTTATCGTTTCCTTCATTTCTAGAATTATTGTTTGATTTTTTTTATAATCTCTATCTCCTGATAAAGATGCTTAACTTCTTCTTTTATCTGTTTATGTAATTCATTTTCAATGTGATCTTTAAGGTTCCTTTCCATCTGTCTAAGGTGTTCCTTGAGTTCTTTATATGGCCATTTTTCTGATGACTCCAGGTCCTCCTGAATATTTAGGCTGTCCTTCATTGTTTGTACTCCTCCCCTTCCTTGCTTTTTTATGCTCATGATACTTCTTGTTCTGTTTGACTGCTGAGTTACTATTTACTCTTATAAATTTATTTGATGCTTGGGAGGAGAGGTATTAGAAGGGAAGGGAAGAAGTCACTAAAGAGAGTGAGTGTAGGCAGGTAGAATTCAAGAAAGGGGGAATAAGAAAATTGAAAATAAATGAAAAGACAAAAGAAAAAAAGTGAAAAGAAAGAAAGAAAAAATGAAAAAATAAAAATTTAAAACCAAAAGAAAAAAAATTATAATGATAATAAACAAATGGAAATTAAAGTTTAAAAAATAATAGTAATAATAATAGAATAAAAAGAATTTAAAAAAATTGAAACCATTGATAAGGAAGTTGAAGAACAACAACAACATCTACAACAAAAGTGAAAATAAAATTTAAAAAAATACCAATAATAATCATTAAAAATAATAATAATAATAAATGCAGTCATAGAGCTCAATTAACTTCTCTTCCAGTAGGTGGAGCTATGCCCACTGGGCCAGGCTTCTCTTCTTGATGGGTGGGAACCAATCACTGTGCCTCAGCTCTTCTTCCCAGACATGTCAAGACCATGTTGTTTTTATTACTATAGCTCTATAATATAATTTGAGATAGGTATTGTGATGCTTCCAGTGTTGCTATTCTTTATCAGTACTGTTTTGTCTATTCTGGGTCCTTATTTGTTCCAAATGAATTTTAGGACTAAATTTTTTTCTAGTTCTGTGAAGGTGTTATTGTAGTTTGATTGGGAATGCATTGATTCTGAATAATGCTTTTGGTAATATGGCCATTTTTTAAATTTGTTTTAATTAGTTACACATGACAGTACAATGATCTTGACATATCATACATTTGAATCAGATGGGGTATAATTTCTCATTTTTCTGAGTGTACAGGTTGCAGAATCACATTAGTCATGCAGTCACGTATATACATACAGCAATAATAATGTCTATTTTATTCTGCTGCCCTTCCTATCCCCCCTTCCCCTCCCTTCCCCTCCTCTCCCATCACTTCTCTCTACCCAATCTAATGTGACACACTTCTTTTTTTTCCTTACATCGTCATACATGTATTCTTTATAACAATGAGAGTCTCCTTCCATCTTCCATGCAATTCCCCTTCTCCCTTCCTTTCCCTCCCATCTCTCTTCCCTATTTAGTGATAATCTTCTTCTCATGCTCTTCCTCCCTACCCCATTTTGAGTCACCCCCCTTATATCAGAGAAGACATTCGGCATTTGTTTTTTAGGGATTGGCTAACTTCATTTAGCATAATCTGCTCTAATGCCATCCATTTCCCTGTAAATGCCATGATCTTGTTATTTTTTAGTGCCGAGTAATATTCCATTGTGTATAAATGCCACATTTTTTTTTATCCATTCATCCATTGAAGGGCATCTAGGTTAGTTCCACAGTCTAGCTATTGTGAGTTGTGCTGCTATAGACATTGATATGGCTATGTTCCTATAGTATGATGTTTTTTTAATATGGTCATTTTTACAATAATAATTCTGCCTATACAAGAACATAGAAGGTCTTTCCATTTTCTAAGTTCTTCAATTTCTTCAGCGTTCTATAGTTTTCATTGTAGTGGTCTTTTACCTTAGATAGACTTATTCCTGAGTATTTTATTATTTTTTGGTTATTGTTTTTTTTTTTTTTGGTTATTGTTAATGAGATTATTTTCCTGATATCTTTCTCAGCAGATTCATTATCCTACAGTTTTTTAAAAATTCTTTTACAATTTATTCTTTGTCATTTTTCCAGATTTGGTAATTAATGCACTTAGTTATCTATTCTCCTCTGAATGTATGTTTCACCACAATTGGTTGGTTTTGAGAGAAAAATATGAAAAATAAAAGAAAACTGGAGAAAATATCTTAAAATGCATAATTCCCATAATTTACTAGTATTACTATTACTAGCATGTTGTTTGGATCATCACAGATATTAATGAATATTTTTAATAAATGAAAGGATACCATTGTTAGGCAGTCATAGTTAACAAAATTGTTACTTTGATAAAAAATTTAAGTAGATTTTGGAATGCAAAATTTTGATGATTTTTGTGTTTAGTTTTTTAATTGTGTAAATCTTTGTCTCATGAATTTTTTTTTTGCTTTGAATACTCTTTCTCTTACTTTTTTTGTCTGCAGTCATCCATGATATTTTTAAAATGTTTTTACTTATCTCATATATTCTTGCTTATTTCTGTATTTTCAATTTTCCAGGCCATTAATTTTAGGTTTATATTTTCTAGAAATTAATAGCTATTTATATTTCTTCATATAATCTTATATTGGTAATTTTACAAGAGAGTTTATCCCATTGATATGTATTATAATAACTAATGTTTGGTCAATTTTTTTGTTGTTTTTCTGCTGTGTATATTTCATGTATTCTAGTGTTTTTTTTTTCTCTTAACAGTTATACAATCCATTTTTTTAAATTCCTTTTTTCTCTACTTGTTAGTTATATGCATTATTTCTTTCCTACTAATGATTATCTTATCTTGAATCTGTGTTCTGTTTTTGGTCAGTGTTAAGCAGGAATGAGAATGTAGCCATTACCACACTTCCCTGCTTCCATTCCTCAACAGGTGGCCTGCATTTTTTTTTCCCATTCTGTCATCTTAAGTTCTACCTCTGATTGTTTTTTGTTAGATTGTGCAAAGAAATTCATTTAGGAAAAGCAAGAGCAATATTTTTTAAAAAAATATTTACTTATTTTTTTTAGCTGTAGTTGGACACAATACCTTTATTTTATTTATTTATTTTTATGTGGTGCTGAGGATCAAACCCAGGGCCTCACCTGTGCTCAGCGAGCTCTCTACTACTGAACCACAGCCCCACCCTGAGAGCAATATTTTAAAGTCTTTGTTATTCTGAAACATTGTAAAGAAGTGTTATTAAATTACATACTCTATTCATTAAACAGTCCAGTTTTGGTACATATACATATCACTTATGTGTTTTAGTCACATTAAAGTGACAATAAGTATAAGAGACTTTTTTTGTGAATTCAAGTTTATAAGCTTCAGTTTAAATATATATTCTTACAGTATAGAGATATGCTATACTAACATTAGATATGAATATACTTCTTAATAACATTTAGACATATGAAATTGAATATGAATAATACTACCAACCAGTGTTATAGGCCAGTGTTTTTAAATACACTATGATTAATGCATTTATTAATTTTTAAAGTCAAAGTTCAACTAAGCATTGAGTTTTCTTGCAACAGAACCAAATATTTCAGTTGAGTTCCAGTTTATTTTTTTTAATCCCAAGGAAAATCTTTAACAAGGGGATAATAACCTTATATGGCATTGCAACTGTTTCAAATAGAGAGGGATCAAATTATATAAACTCTAAACGAAGCAACTAAGAGATGTGTTTGCATCTTGGGAAGACAGTAGGGGAGAGAACAAGATTTTTGTGTCCATGTTACACTGATAAGATATTTGCATTAATTGCAGTTGCATGTGCCTCTGAGGAAGGGAGTATTTTTACCAGCCAAAAATGTCAAAGTTACTTAAGGAAGTCAAATGTCAATGGCCCTTATACCCACCTCATATAGCATTCTTTTTCCTGACATTGAGGCCTTTATTAAATTCAGTCACATCACTCACCATAATTAAAGGTGAAAATTTCAGTTGATGGATATGTATCTTTTCAGGGTAAATAAGACACATATCTTTAAATCATCCAGTGCATTATCAAATTCCAAGAACAAGCCCAAGTACTATGCATGCCATATAACACCCTTCTTGGTCTTGCTCTATGTTCTTTCCTTTTCAAATTATAGTCAACTTACACTAAAATCTGCACCTCTAAATCACCTGTCTTCCTCCCTTTCGCCTTAACAACCAGTTACCTACCTCTACCCTTTTCATCTGGACAAACCTTTGTCGTATAAGAATTAAGTATCAAAACTACTTTCTCCTCAGAGCTTGTTCATACCATCTCATTACCAATGGGAATTAGAAGGTCCTCATACCCAACAATGTGCTACATTTTTCTATATTACAGCATTTATGATAGCAGCTTATAGTGGTCTGTTTATTTCTCTGTCCCTGTTTCTTGATAGTTCTACCTCTGATTGTTTTTTGTTAGATTGTGCAAATAAATTTATTTAGGAAAAGCAAGAGCAATATTTTTTAAAAAATATTTATTTTTTTTAGTTGTAGTTGGACACAATACCTTTATTTTATTTATTTTTATGTGGGGCTTGATAATTGGGATAGTGTCTCATTTACCTTTCTTATTTAGTGCCTAATATGTTTAGCCACTATAATCCTTTACTGCATGCTCCCCAGACCCTTAATTGATATTACTCAATGCAATGTTGATGTGAGGATTTTGAGACAGGGTCTCTCTTAAGTTGACCGGGCTGGCCTTGACCTTGAAATCCTCCTACCTCAGCCTCTGGCATTGCTGGGATTACAGGTGAGCACTCCATGCAAGGCTTCATTGTGTTTTTGGGATGTGTTTCCTTGAATCAAGTGACACTGAGTAATTTTTTTCAGATACCTGTTGGTCTTTGAAGACAGTGCATTTTTAAATCAATTGGGTTTTTATTGTTGATGTTGTTGCTAATTAGTTGTAGAATTCCTTACACAGTTTTGAGATAAAAGCATGATCAGATATATGGTTGGAAATATTTTCTCTCATTCTGAAGGATGATTTTTTTTCACTGTTGATTCTTTTCTTTACTATGCAGAAGCATTTTTGTTTTATGTAGTTCTTTTCTACTTATTTTATTTTGCTTTTCTTGTTTCTAGTTTTAGTATCACAACCAAGAAATCATTGCCAAGTCCGAGGTAATGAATATTTTCCAATGTATTTTCTTTTAGGAGTTTTATAGTTTCAAGTGTAACATTTAAATCTTTAATCAATTTTGTGTTGATTTTTTTGCATGGTGTAAGATAAAAATGTTCAATGTTATTCTTTTGGTTGTGAATATATAGTTTTCCAAGATCATTGTTGAAGAGATTCTTCTTTTGCTATTGTACGTTCTTGGCACCCTTGTTGAAAATTGGTTGACTGTAGATGCATGAATTTATTTGGGGGTTTTCTGTTTTGTATCATTGGATATATGCCCATTTTTATGCAAGTGCAATACTATTTTAAATACTAGAACTTTGTGATATGTTTTGAAATTAGAAGTTTGATGCCTCCAACTTTGTTCTTTTTGTTAAAAATTGTTTTAATTTCTCAGGGGCTTTGAATTTAAGGATTACTTAGGCATCTGTTTATTGCATTGAAATGAGGATCTCTTTAGATAGTATGGACATTTTAACAATAAGTCTTCTGGTCTGTGAACACAGGATGTTTTCATTTGTGTCTTCTTTGGTATCTTTCATCAGTGATTTGTAGTTTTCAATGCATGAGTCTTTAACTTCTATGGTTAAGTTTGTTCCTATTTTAATAAAATTGTTTATTTAATAAGCTTTTGTGGCTAGCTCTTTGGTAATTTATAAGAATGCAACTGATTTTTGTGTAATTGTGGATATGGCAACCTTATTGAATTTGTTTATTAGTTTTAATGTTTCTTGGAGTGTAATAAGGCTTTTGCATATAAAATAATGTCACCTGCAAACATAGGTAATTTTACTTCTTTCTAATTTGTATATTGTAAGACATGGATTGAATTTTAACCTAAATGAGGGGGTTAGGTGACTACAATTTCCCCCCAAATATTACTCAACCAAAAAAACTTGTATGGTTTATTGATACCCCGTAATTTCCTCACAATTACAATGGTAAATGATCATAATTACAGAATTTCAAAATTCTTCTTTTTTGTTGTTTGTTTTCCCAAATGGCCGTTCCTTTTTCATTTATTCAATAAAACATTCTAAAAATATTAAACACAGTAATAAAGATATGAGTGTAAAATCCCTGAGACAGCTGGGGATTTTGTTGGTTTTCTTCATAGATGTGCACCTGTAACTGCTCCTGAGAAAACTTATATACATAGAACAAAATTTTTTGAATGAATGGATGAAGTGTATATGAAATGTCAGTGTCCCATAGTTAAGGAACTCTGATATGAAGATGAAATAAGAAATGATCTTGAAACTCAAGAAGCTCACCATCCTTTCTTCCCCAAACTGTCTCCCAAAACTAAGCTCCATAATCCTAGAAAAACTATGGTCACATCAAATGACAGAGCAAGAAGGAAGTGGGATTCTGAAACACAATAGGGACAGAAAGACTCCATGCCTAATTTAACATTCAATGCCGCCATCCTGCTTTCAGTAAAACATTGCAATAAAATGCAGTTATTTAATTTTGGAAGTTTTACTTTAATTAGTAACATAAAATTCCACCCCTAATTTTGAAATTACAAAACGTTTTATATGTTATATATCAGTTAGATTTATTGAGTCACTTCCAAGAATCCATTTATTGTTCACTTTGTTTTCGATGTAAATTTAATTCTTACATGTTCTTTCAGCATTTGCTGGTGCAATTGATGATCTGCCAAGATGCTTGTTTTCTCATTAATTAAAAATTCTGTGTTATATGAAACTTTAGTCTTTAGATAAGTAGTATATTTTAAGATCAATGTATGTAAATGACATACATTTTTTTTAAAAAATATTTATTTTTACTTATAAGAGGACACAATACCTTTATGTGGTGCTGAGGATCTATCCCAATGCCCATGCATGCTAGGTGAGTGCTCTACCTCTGAGCCACAACTCCAGCCCCTAGATGACATACAATTTTGAGGTATTCATAATTTGTTTAGCAGGAAGGCTATTAACACTTTTTGGCTACATAGTATATTGTTATATAATGTACCCCAGTGCTTTAATTGCCTACAAGAGCAAATGAATCTTATATAACTTATTTTTTTTATTTTTTTTTTGTTTTAGGTGGACACAATATCTTCATTTTGTTATTTTGTGGTGCTGAGGATCGAACCCAGTGCCTCGCGCATGCCAGGCCAGTGTGCTACCACTTGAGCCACATCCCCAGCCCCATATAATTTATTTTGATATAAGAGATTTAAGGTACTATCTACAGATAGACTATTCCTCTCAAGTTTTACATTTCATGTACATCTTGATGTAAAACTTTTTTTAAAATTTCTTAGTTATAAATGGACCCTTATTTTATTTATTTATATGCAATGCTGAGAATTAAACCCAGTTCCTCTCACATGCTAGACAAGTGTTCTGCCACTGAGCTACAACCCCAGCCCAATGTGCAACTTCTCACATGGTGAAATTCACTATAGAGTTTTTTTTTTATAAATTTAAAACTCTTCAAAACCATGTTCTCAGTAAACTATATCCCTGAGGTGTTAAATTAATAAAAATAACATTCCCACAAACTGCTTGGGTTACTGAATTATGAAAATTGTAAACTTCCTCATGCAGACTGAAGTAACGGTCTTCCTATTGGTTCTTAAGAACTTCAGAATGTTAAAAAATTAAGCAATAAAACTGCCATTTGATATGTGTCAAAAATTAGAGGAAGGTAAAGCTGTACTATTTCATTCGCCAATTAAATTTTAAAGCTATGTTTTACAGTCCAAATCAGAGCAGGAAAAAAAAATAGTTGTTTTGTTTAAAACAAAAACAAACCTGAATGTCTCTATACGTTTGAAGACTGATTTAAAAATCAAAGGTTCATTTCATTTCTGTGTATAGGTCATCAAGATGTTTATGCTAGTGTCTACATTGGCAGTGTTTGGACAAATACACTGTGGTTCTAGATTTCTGGAATAAAATCAAGTATAGCATTCCAAAATCCCTTTTATCCCCCAAGATGTAGAACTCTCATCTTGAGTTAGGGAGTTAGTCTTTAGTCAAGCTCTTTACCCACGCTGTCTGTAGCCTTTGTCCAGCTTTCTGTAATGTAAGCTAACACTAAATATTTACTTTGTGCTAGGCTTAAATTGCTTTGCAGAATAGGATTGCTGACATAGTCTGCTTCCAAACCCCTTTCTGTGTGTGACACTATGTCTGAAATGACTCTAGATAAGCTTCAGTCCTGACCATCCTGATGATCTACATTTTCTAGCCTTTGGCTCACAAGCTATGGACTTCTCCATTTTTCAGGAATCAAGGGACACTAAAATAGCACTAACCATCAACTATTCAGAATGTTTATATTTGGTACTTGGGATTGAACACAGGGAGTTTTACCGCTGAGCCACATCCCCAGCCTTTCTCATTTTGAAAAAGAGTTCTTGATAAGCTGCTTAGTGCCTTGCTATGTTGCTGAGGCTGGCCTAGAACTCATGATTCTCCTGCTTCAGCCTCCCAAGTATCTGAATTTACAGGTGTATGCCACTGTGTACAGTTACCATTTAGAACTTTTAAAAAATAAGAGTGGAGGGCTGGGACTGTAGCTCAGTGGAAAAGTGTTTGCCTAGCATGCGTGAGGCACAGGGTTTGATCCTTAGCACCACATAAAAATTAACAAATAAAATAAAGGCATTCTGTCCATCTGCAACTACAAATGAAAAAAATGTTTAAAAAGTGAAACTTATCATTTGAAATTCAAATTTAAAAAAAATTTGATTTGATCCCTGGAGATGTTCACAAACTTTAAATATTGTTAATATGTTTTTTCCAGACTTATGTTTCCCATCCTGTTCAATTTTTTTTTTTTTTGCTTTGCTTTAGCATTACTTCTGATGTACTAAACTTGGCTGAACTGAGTTATATAGGACATAACTTTATGTCTATGTCTAATGACTACTTTCAAAGTCTTCATTATGTGAAGTCTTTCTCCCTTTGTTGCTATAAATAAAATATATTTATGAACCAAAATGTTAGTATCAGCAGGCATAAATCTCACCCAAACTTTACACTTCTCCATGCTTCTGATTATGGGACCTACCAGAACTATCATACATTTAGATTTCCTCCAGATATCATGGACTCACTAACCATAGGAGAAGATCACAGTGAGATTCCAAAATAAAATATCTGCATCTCTCTAAGATGGTCTCTAACTTGGGTCGTCCATGGAATGCCAGCAAAAAATCTCCATTCTACAATAATCAAGTAGTTTTCCTAATATCCTTATCTGCAACATTTATCCATTCCAAAATGGACATATATAATAAATTAAAATTGAAAAAATGAAAAAAAAGTAGTCACAGCTTACAAAGTAAAGAATGAGAAGTTATACTCCATATATGCATAATATGTCAAAATACATTCTGCTGTCATGTATAACTAATAAGAGTAAATAAAAATAGTCACAGATCTTGATAATAAAAATTTTCCTTCCAGAAACTGCAGTCCAAAAAAAGGAAGCCATCTGTTAATAGGGATCATGCTAAAGGCAGCATGTGGGGGAAATTTCTGTGCTCTTGAAGAATTGCTTTATTTGGTACCTGAAAGTCACAGAAAGTTAAAATAATTTGATGAGTACACACTCCAAACTCTTTTCAGCATTGCTATGCATGTGATAATATATTCTCCTGCCCACTTGGTTTTTAGGGCTTCATGTAGAATTCTGGCTATCCAAAGTCCCCAATATGAACCCAGTTTTGACTTCCCCAAAGTTAATTTTCACTAATGTGTGACACTCCTTTCAGAAGGAAGTTTGAAATCTTTAAAGAAGAATTTGCTTTTTAGTTTCTCAAATATGCACATAAAGATATATTCTAGAAAAATAGCTGTAAAAAAGAATAGATGGAAGGATAGAGATACATAAGTAAAAATCACCTTGATTCCTCTGTATATTCATTTTATTTCCTCAAACTAAAAAGACATAGATCACAGGGACATACATGCACAGTCCATTTATGAAAATGTGCCTATATTTTTTCTGAACAATTCATTATCATATAAATTAAAGCTGAAGAAGGAGTAGGTCTGCTGGTGCACAATATAAGTCATCATTTTATGAATATTTTGTCTTTTAAGGCATGTTTTGCAATATGTTTTAAATTAAAAAATATGATTTAAAATGTTTTCTCAGTGTCCATGTAATGAGAAACACTAGTAGTACAGATTACTCATCCAACTGGCTTTCATCCCTGTGCAATTCTGCATTGAAATTATCACTAGACCCTTCTCGGACTATTTCCTGAAAACCTTAAAAGAGCACACTACAGGGATACTGCCACATCAATGTTCATAGCAGCACAATTCACAATTGCTAGACTGTGGAATCAACCCAGATGCCCTTCAATAGATGAATGGATAAAAAAATGTGGCATTTATACACCATGGAGTATTACGCAGCACTAAAAAATGACAAAATCACGGAATTTGCAGGGAAATGGATGGCACTAGAGCAGGTTATGCTTAGTGAAGCTAGCCAATCCCTGAAAAACAAATACCAAATGTCTTCTTTGATATAATGAGAGCAACTAAGAACAGAAGAGGGAGGAAGAGCAGGAAGAAAAGTTTAACATTAAACAGAGACATGAGGCGGGAGGGAAAGGGAGAAAAAAAGGGAAATCACATGGAAATGGAGGGAGACCCTCATTGTTATACAAAATTATATATAAGAGGTTATGAGGGGAATGGGATAACAAACATGGAGGGAAATGAATTACAGTAGATGGGGTAGAGAGAGAAGATGGGAGGGCAGGGGAGGGGGGATAGTAGAGGATAGGAAAGGTAGCAGAATACAACAGTCACTAATATGGCAGTATGTAAAAATGTGATGTGTAACCGATGTGATTCTGCAATCTGTATTTGGGGTAAAAATGGGAGTTCATAACCCACTTGATTCTAATGTATGAAATATGATATGTCAAGAGCTTTGTAATGTTGTGAACATCCAATAAATAAAAAAAAATAAAATAAAAATAAAAAAATTACCACTAGATCCACAAAGAAGAGTATCATTAGATGTTTTAATAATCTCTACAATGTCATTGTCATTTATTTTGGGCAAAAGGATAGAGGATCCAGGAATGTTGCTGAATTTCTTAAAGAGCATAGTGCTGCTGACACAGTAATACATGACATGTTAATTTTTCCAACAGAGTATGACTTTCCAATTGTCTCTTTCTATCATCTTCTAAGATTCTCTCATTTATGTTAATAGTGGGTGCTATTGTTGATAAGCTACTTGTAACAAATGAGTTAAGCAAAAAGGCATGAATTCTGCAGATGGTGGAATAATTCAGTGGGATAATCTGCATAAGCAGATTCATATTCTCATAGAAAACATTTTAATTTAATGTTTGGCTTTGATCACTAGCTTACTGAACATCCCTAATTTTTTTTCATCTAGTTCCCACCTTCTTTTTAATTAAAAATTGTACTGTGATTAGGGATTAATCTTTTCCCAGGCATCAACATGATTACATTATGCTGTTATGTAGTACAGATTTTCCATTGTTGTGATTTCATTCAGATATATAGCCCTGTGTCACCAGCTTCACACCTGCTCAGTGTGAAGGAAAAGCAAACAATTTAATGTTAGCTTGTATTTTATTCACCTAAACAGAAATCACATCCACAGTTTTACAGACCACACATCTTTGGCTGATTTATTTCCGTAGCAGAAAAACACATGCTGCTCAGATTTTGGTTTCTTGTAGATTTGCTCATTCATTCACTCAACAATGAATATTTTCTTTGATTGACAATCTTCATATAACAAGTCAAAGCTCCTCTAACTTTTAGAAGTAACTATCAGTGGACTTCTCTCTTGGGTTATTTTCACAGTAGGTTGATAGCAGAGTATCTAGGATAACCCCCACAACTCTGAGACCCCTGAAAGAGAGGCTAAGCCAAATAAGGGTGGTGTGAGTTTATTCTTAGGTCTGTGTTACAGTGCTAACCAAGTTCAAGGTCAGTTCAAATAATAACACATTCAGATAATAACATGCTGTGAGAAAAGTATTGAGCAAAGGCCTGTACTTTTAGTTTTTTTGTTTGTTTTGTTTTCATGGTCTTTCTCCATACTATTTTCAGTTAGTCACAAAAATAACCACCTTCCTTTAGGATTGGGACATTTTCTTTTTATTCATTTGTTGTTTCTGTCTATTAATCTATCGATCGATCAGTATCTGTTTTAGCTCCTACAATTGAATTAATGATTTAAAAACACAAAATTATTTCATGTTGATATGTTGTAAATGGGAAATAATAGGGGAATATGTTATTTAAAAAAATTAAAAAATTAAAAAAATAAACGTTTTACCCTAGCAAGAAATAGAGAGACTATGTTAAGAGAAAAAAAAATCCTACTACTGTACTTGGAAACAATAAGCTTGGACCTAGACCAGACACAGAGCAGCTGCTAGTACTTTAAGTGGGAAGGCCGTCGTTTGATCTCTGAAGCGGGTAGATCTTTTTACTTCAGTAGGAAAATGTTTGAACACAAAGTTTCAAACAGGTAGTTGCTTAGAGTTGAGTGGTAATTTATTTATCTTCTGCCAATTTACAGGACAAAACTGTGGTTCTCAAATTTTATGTGCATCAGAATGATCTAAGGGGTTTATTAAACCCACATTGCTGCACCCAGGGATCCTGAAATCTGCCTCTCTAACAAGTCTCCAGGGGGTGCTGTTGCTGCTGGTCAAGGAATGATAATAATAATGAATTTGTTATTTTATATGTTAAGTGAGATCCTAGGGCCCTCTCAGATCCTATATAAAAAGCTCTTAAGGTAAGAATCAGTTTTTTAAATGGGATTTTTTAAATTTTTATTTATTTTATTCATTTTAGTTGTTGATGGACCTTTATTTTTTATTTATATATGGTGCAGAGAATCGAACCCAGTGCCTCACACATTTGAGGCAAGCATTCTACCACTGAGTCATAACCCCAGCCCCTGGGATTGTTCTTTAGAACAGTAAAATTTGTATAAGAAAGAACATAGAGGAACACTGAATCTAAAGTATGGACACCTGAGTCTCAGGTTTTTCACTCTTCTATGCTCAGTGCCTTGAAATAATAAATTAGTATTAGAAGTTCAGTTTCTTTCCCTATAAAATGAGAGTGATACCTGTCTACGAAGCTGTTGTGAGTGTTCCATAGGATAAGGCATGTGAAGTGTCTTGTAAACAGCAAAGCACACTACAAATGCAACTGCTTATTACTGTTGAGCTTATTATTGATTTTAGAATGATTTCCCATCTCCAATAGTGCTGACATAAAAAGGCTCATCATAGAGGATGGGTTTTGTTTAATGGCCATGGTAAGCAGATTGACTGATAAACTAAGACAGAATCACTTTAGATGGTATCTTGCCATACACAGATAGATTAATAAGGAGAATTCTCTTATTCACATGTAACATCAGATTACATGAAATTAATTGAATACAATTGAATAACCAGTATTTATTAAGTATCTACTCTGGGTCAAGCTTCATGATTAACAATTTCCTGCTCATAATTTATTTCAAATAACAAACAGCAAAGAAATTTCCCAACAGCCTAGGTAACTATGCTTTGAATTTGAATTAATTCCATATAAGTTCTCATATATTCTACTAGTATACTTAAAGTTCTGTTTCTTACTTAATGATCTAAATGGCAAAGAAATTACAGAGCAGTACAAATTTAGTATCATATCTGTATATATTTTAAAAATCCACTGTGAGGGCTGGTGGTATAGGTCAATAGTAGAGCACGTACTTAACATGCAGGAGGTGCCAGTTTGATCCCCAGAACCTCCCAACACCCACATATATATCTAACAGTTTCTGGAAGTTAACTTTGAGGGAAAGAATAGGGGGTAAATGTAGTGTTTTACTTTGTACAGTTCTGCATTGTTTGAATCTTATGGCAATAATTATTTATGCATAATTTTGTAATTAAAACAACTAGAAAGTAAATGATAAATTTTAAAAAATAGTGTATCATCAGGACATCAACCTGGTCCCTTGTCTGGAAAGCAGAATTCTCCCATATCTTAAGTCCATATTTCTTTTCTAAAATACCAACTTAAGAATGAATCCTCAAGCTTTCTTGTCCGTGCTCAAATGGAAGCCCAACCCAATTCCTATAGCCAGTTATTTTTCTGTCAGCCCTAGCTCACATGGTTCCTGTGCTCTGTGTCAAAATGTGCCACTGCTGAGCACTGGGCTTCCCTTTGAGCGGTCAGTGAAAGTGATGTCTAATCAAGAATAACTTTCCCTGCAGGTTTCCTTCCTGTAATTTACTTCCCACTGATTCTCAGGGAGGTGATTCCGCAGGAAAAAAAAAAATGAAGTCACTATTTAATCAGTTCCCTTGATTTCTTTCTGAAATCCATAAGAAGATAGCTTTGCAACAACACCCCATCTCTGGGGTGGCTTTAGAAGCGTTGGGCATTTTGACAACAAGCCTCTGAGCAGAACCCTGCAGTAGGTGCTAGCTGGGTAGAGGATACACTGAATCAAAAGGTACAGTCCACAATCTGTCTCTAAGCCTAGAACCTAAAGCCAGAAAGGGAATGAATTTTGCATATAAGATAAAAAATCAGAATTGGGCAAAATATAGCTGTAAAAAAAATAATCCAGTGAAGTAATAAGGGTAAAGATGGGGAAAATTAACCAACTGCCATAAAGGCTTGAGAATAAACTTAGCTTTAAATTTTTAATTGTAAGGTAAAATCGAAAAAATGCCAAAATTTTTAAAGGCATCCTGCTGACACAGTGTTATTCCCCAGAGAAAATGTATGTAGAACCCTTTCCCATAATCTC
This sequence comes from Spermophilus citellus, assembly GCF_964194105.1. Classification (NCBI taxonomy): domain Eukaryota; kingdom Metazoa; phylum Chordata; class Mammalia; order Rodentia; family Sciuridae; genus Spermophilus; species Spermophilus citellus. The sequence goes on along the minus strand of NC_138182.1, from coordinate 248,424,141 downwards.
TCATCTATCATGGAGCTGCCTCTTTTAATCATATTATTGATCATATTCCAGCAATGGTTTGTCTGAAAGTCTGTTTGCATGTTAGACCACAATCTGTTCAAAGGTGGAAATTCACAATTTTTTTCTCTATTTTGCAATGATTGCTCTACTGCCTAGACTTTATAAACATATTGAGTAAATGAATGAAAATTTTTTAAAAAAATTTGAAATATAAGCAGATACTAAAAATTGTTCAGGATTCTTGTAGAAAAAAAATTTGGATGCCACTGCATTAGGCCCTGGATTTTCAGGTTTTTTTTTTTTTTCCTCGTCCACAATTCTATATATGCTAGCCTTTTCACAATTCATTCATTTCTTTTCTAATGGGGTTCCTAACATAGCCCTTCTTTTTTCTTTTTCATCTTTTCTCAAATTGATTTCAAAACTAACCTTCTTACTCTGAAATTGTACTTTTTAATCGTCAATGTAGTAAAATTCATAGCTCCCCTTATCTTGTTCCTGCATTCCTTTTTACAAGAGAAAGAAAGGGAAAAAAATGTGGAAGGGAACTTGTCAAGGTAGCTGTTGAGAAAGGACAATGGAACTCTGAAAGAAGATTGCTGCCAACAGACTTTTTTTTCTTCTTTTTTTGAGAGAGGGAGAGAAAATCACTATGATTTTGTTTTCCTTTGTGCAGCTTCTTTTCTACACATTGATTGTTGCAGTGGCAAATAATAGATGGGAAGGGAGTAGCCATTCTAGGACAAACCCAGCAGTGTGCAGGTGATTTGGGACAAAGAGGATTTCTAGACCCACCCACCACAATGGTAGTAAAGAAACCAGGAATAGACCAGGAAAGAACAATAGAAGACCACTCCCAGCAAGAGACCAGACTAATAATCAGATGTCAGATGAGTCCAATTAATTCAGCATAGAGTCTGTGGCAAGAAGAGAGAAGCTAATATAGAGTAAGTGAATAAACTTTATAGAAAATTACAACATCACATACATCCGAGTTTACAACCTCGATATCTACCAGCAGTCATTCTTGAAGACTAAATCACTCCTCCTTTTAGAAAGTTTTCTTATTGTTTTGAAAATTATTCAATTATTTATTATGATCTGAGTCTACAATATCATTTGAAGATTTTTCTCCATTTGGAACAATATGATTGCTCAGTTGGGGTTCTGTGGTCAGTCAGAGGCTATAAAATATCTGAATAGTTATTCTTTTCAAAATACTTCTCTCTTCTTGCATTCAGGTCTGCATCCATTAGAAGATTAGGCAGAAAATATATCTTTTTCTGTGTAAGAAGCATAAATTGCCTTGGCATGCTATTCAATGACAAGTAGATAAACAACAACAACAAAAAGACAAAGCAGGTCAATTATAAAAAGCAGATTAAATGAGCATGTGACATAAAAACAAATTCTAGTGATGTGTGAAATGTAAATATTCTTTTAATATTCTTCATAAATAAAGATAATTTTTTTCATACTCATGTACTGGTGCTAGCCAAATTGAGAAGATTCTACAAGAAATAAACTCTTTTTATCATTCCCACATTATGATTTAAGAAAAATAGATTTTTTTTTAAATGCATTAGATTTTTCTTGGCTAAGTAATACATAAATCATTTCTTTCTGATCAAATGCAAATCCAACTTTATTACTTAATTTTACCTTAAATTTATTTAATTAATATTCTTTAAAAATATATTCTAATTAGTTATATATGACCTTATAATGTATTTTGACATATTATACATATATGAAGTATAATTTCCCATTCTTATGTTTGTACATGATGTAGAATTACATTGGCCATGTATTCATGTATGCCCATAGGAAAGTAATGTCTGATTCATTCTACTCTCTTTCCTATTCTCATTCTCTGATCTTTTCCTTCATTCTCCTTTGTGTAATACAAAATAATTCTATTCTTCCCTAAGCCCCTGATAGCATCTGCACATCAGAGAGAACATTCAGCCTTTGGTTTTGGGAACTGGCTTATTTCACTTAGCATGATAGTCTCCAGTTCCATCCATTTACTGGCAAATACCATAATTTCATTTCTCTTTATAGCTGAGTAGTATTCCATTGTGTATATATACCACATTTTCTTTATTCATTTGTCTGTTGAAGAGTACTTAGGCTGGTTCCATAATTTAGCTATTGTGAATTGAGATTCTATAAACATAGATGTGGCTGCATCACTGTAAAATATGCTTATTTTAAGTCCTTTGGTTATAAACCGAGAAGTGGGATAGCTGGGTCAAATGGTGGTTCCATTCCCAGTTTTCTGAGGAATTTTCATGCTGCTTTCCATAGTGATTGCACCAATTTTCAGTCCCACCAACAATGTATGAGGGTACCTTTCTCCTCACATCCTTGCCATCATTTATTGTTACTTTTGTTCTTTATAATTGACATTCTAACTAGAATGAGATGGAATCTCAGTGTAGTTTTAATTTGCATTTCTCTAATGGCTAGACATGTTGAACATTTTTTTTTCATATATTTATTGACCATTTGTATTTATTTGCCAGTAAATGGATGGAACTGGAGAATATCACACTAGGTGATATAAGCCAATCCCCAAAAACCAAAGGCTGAATTTTCTTTCTGATATGTAGATGATAACCCCAAATAAGGGAGGGTGGGGAGGGAAAGAATAGACGTCCATTGAATTAGACAAAGGGGAATGAAGGAAAGGAAGAGGAGGGGAATAGGAAGGGCAGTAGAATTAATTGGACATAACCTTCCTAGCTTTGTATTTGAATACATGACCAGGGTAACTCCATATAACGTAAAACCACAAGAGTAGGATCCTAAACAGAGTAAGTTACACTCTATGTATGTATAATTTGCCAAAATGCATTCAACTGTCATGTATAACTAAAAAGAACAAATTAAAAAAAAAAAAGAAAGAAAGCCAAGTGTAATGAAGGGTGAGGATGGAGAAGTCACACCAGCTTAAGGACACTAGCTCATGAGACAAACGGAAGCAAAGTAAAGACAGACAAGAGAGGCAGCATCTGCAACTGCAATGAGTATTGAAGAAAGCTGCAGCATATACACCATTGTGAAGCCAACCATGATTCACTTCCCTCCTAGACACTAGGCTAAAGCTAAGAACATCCCTGAAATCAAAAGTACAGTATTCCCATGAGGGATAAATAACCTTCCTGAGCATTGCTGTTCATGATAACTTTCTTGTTTGATCTGTGCACACCTGTTTTTAGCCAAGGAATAGAATGCTAGGTGTCATCAGATTGGAGTTCTTCTCTCCCTTAAGTCACTCTGCACTTTGCTTATCCTGAAGTAGCACTACAATATAAGAACTCATTCCAGATGAGTTGGTTAACCACCTTAATGCTCCTATTAATTGATTATTTAGACTTGACACTTTATTGTGGAACGAAGAAGTCTTTCTCAGGATTTTCAGTGTTTTTAAAATAAATACATAGAATTTGAATAATTTAAGACTTCCAGTGTCAGTCTGTGAAAAATTTAAAAGTATCAGTAAAAATTCTTGAGGATAGTCTGCAAACAGTATCCTCTTAAGTGAGATTACTAATTATTGAACTTGTATGTACCAGATTATTTATTTTGAGTTGTTTTGACTCAATTTTGTAGACATGTTCTCTGCAATGATGTTCAGTTTTCTTTGAAGTCAAATCATTGAGCCTTAACTTCAGAAAGTTGTGATTCATCCCAAGCAATTGAGGGGATATTTGCACATACTCAATTTCCTAATACAGCAGTATCCTGTCCCCAGACTCATTTGCTTACTATGAAGGAACAGACGTAATTGGAAAGGTAATGGGAAAAGGGGTTGTAGGCAAGGAAGTCTTTTTAAATTTCATATTTCAAATGGAAGTTAGCACATTGATTTTTGCATTTAAACAGTGGGTTATATTTGTGATATACCATGACACTTATGCCTGGGAATAATAAGATAAAGTCAAATGGCTCCTCCAAAGTAACTCCTCATTTCAAAAGCCAGAGCACTTTCAACCTCACTGTTCAACTCCCACATGATGGGATCTTTTTGACAGAAGATATTCTAGACTGAAAATGTAAAGTATGAGCAAGTTTTTTCATTTTAGAAAATTTTAGGTCATTCCATTACTAGAAAGACCTCATTGCCCTAACAGTCGGCCCTATATGAAGCTTCAGTCTTTCCTCTGTAGTTTACACTCTTTTATCCTATTTTTGGGGGAACAACCTATTTCAAATGAACTCCTACTTCCAAGGGTTTGACAATCTCCCAAATAATTAATAATGACTTTCTTGTCTTTCTCTAAACTTTCCTACCCTAGGACATCTAATGTTAATTTTGTCAAGATCTCCCCATATGACATAATATGTAGAACCACTGTGTCCCTGATAACCGGTGAGGCAGACCACTCTTGTCTAACATGCTGGATGATAGTTAACATCCATGAACTACAGAGACAGACAGAATATGGTTGAAATATCAGCTTCACAGTGTAAAGAAAAAAAAGCTACATAAGTTATTTGGAAATAAAGTTCATTGATGTTGGTGATATCTTTTCTTTAATGTGCAACAGTGGCTACACAAAATACATAGCCTTAAAGCCATAGTAGGCAGTTATTTTGCATTGGGTTTGTGAAATACTTGGTCTTTCAAGGATTCCTGTGTAGTGCCTAGCTACTGTTGTATTGTTATCTGTCTTTGTGTGGATCATGTAATAAGGTTTGGAAAAAATGTTCATATGATGGTTGCTGTTATCAGGCAAAGCATGCATGTGTACCTTCCCTTTGTGGCCTTCCCTTCTCAATTTTGCCAGAGTTTGACACAAGTGACTCCATTTGAAACCTTTCACAGCTGCATTTGAGCTATACAGAATAATGGTTGACCCAGCCTTCCTTCAGTGAATTTTGTCTTGCAATTACCAGTGTCTACATCATTTCTTTTCTAGGAATGTCCTCAAATATCAGATACCTGCTTTGCCTACCCACACTAAGAGTAGGAAGTTCTTAAGAATTTACATGCCCCCAGAGTGAGCCTTAACAAACAATTGTTGAGTGGGGGAGGGTGAAGGCTGCTGTTCTCTGCTCAGGTTGAGCAAGCCTGAGCTTTAATGGCCACTCCCAAGCTGCCCTGTGCTAACAAACTTAAGTTACTCTCTGAGACTATGAAATTTCTTCATTACCAAGCTTCTCTGCTCCTTCATTTGCTTTCCTCCTTTTCTTACTGGTTTCTTCTGGAAGCACCTTTTTTTTTTAAACTAAAGAATTTGTACCATAATACTCATATTTGGTTCTGTTCTATGGAAACCTGGAAGAAATAAGAAATTATTGTAACCTACAAAGCTCATTTTCTATGACTTTAAGATAGGGTTTAAATGAGAAAAATCACATAGTATTATGTTTCAGTCAGCTTTTTGTGCTGCTGTGACTAAATGACTTGACTGTCACAAGTATAGAGGAGGAAAAGTTTATTTAAGGGCTCACAGTTTCAGAGGTCTCAGTCCATAGACAGTCAGCTCCATTCCTCTGGGCTCAAGGTGAGGCAGAACATGATGGCAGAAGAGTATGGTGGATAGAAGCAGCTCAGATGATCATCAGGAAGCATGGAGGGAGACTCCACTCACCAGATACAAATAGCTACCCCAAAGTCATGCTCCCAGTGCCTCACCTCTTCCAGCCATACCCCACCTGCCTTCAGTTACCACTCGATTGGACCCATTAGATGATTAACTCACTGATTGGGTTAAGGCTCTTGTAACACAATAATTTCTTCTCTGAACCTTCTTGCATTGTCTCACTCATAAACTTTTGGGGGCCACCTGACATCCAAACCATAGCACCATCATATCTGGCATGATGTAAATGTTTGTTAAAAAGTAGCTTCTCATCAGATTCTCTGGCCAAAATTGAATAGTACATTCAAGATGCAGAAAATTGGGTTTCCTATGTGAAGCCACATTTCCACCAATGAAGCCTGAGAATATTAACTTATTTTTATTAAAAGAATAGAACACTAGTGACAAACAGCATTAAGGCTTTCTGAGGTGTTTGAATACCTGTGTGCAATCACAATAGATTGGTGGAGAGTCTTTGCTGCTTTCCTTTCTGTTGGTACTGGTTGGCAGAGAGCCAGAAAGCCTAGATTACCAGAAGCATTATTTTGCTGTCTTTTCTGGGGTATCAAGAGAAGATGGTTTTTGTTTTTTTCCTAATGTATAAAGAGAAAACCAAAACCTAGAATACTTACCCCAAATATTAATTTCAAAAAGCTCTTGAAAGATTAAATGTGGTATAAACCTATATGTAAAATAAACAAAGACTTTCTGCTTTTCATTTGGTTCATCTGACTGCATACTCAGAGGTATAGCATTGTGCAGCCAATTATGAGATGAGATTGATATTCTAGGGTTGCACTCACTCAGCTGCAGAGCTTGATGTGGGTTATACATGCAGCTGAAGGGAACTGGGCAACAGTTTTAATTAATTGGCAATTTTGAGCCTCTCATGCTAAAAGCTACCTTAATGATTAAAAAAAAAAGAAATCATAGGGAAGGCTATAGAATTTGAAATATGCAGCCTGAAACAACTACTAGATTGCTAACACAGAGCTTTTAAGCAGCAATCTATCTTGCACTCAGCCATTATATGCTAACCATTTTGTAGTTCTAAAAATTGCAAATAAATGAAAATCAACCTATAATCTTGAGTTTGTTGAGAGCTTTTTAAACTGGACTCTAACATTGTTTGCTCTTGAGCAAAAACTTACAAATATTCTATTGTTTTACATAATGTGTGTCAGGGCCTAGGAAATGCATCCCAAATACTTTACTGAAGGAGATTGGGAGGATCTCAGAATCAAGGTCACACTAACCTTCTCCCACCTTTCTGAGTCAGAATTGGCTGTGATGAAAATTCTATCTGACCTATCTTGCCTAAAAGCAGGGCACAAGATCCTCCCATCAGAGGGATCCCATCCTATACCTGGAGGGAAGGAATTCTGTACAGAGGCACCAAGAAGGATCTAAACAGATGGACCTGGCTGGGTTACCCAGTTTAGTCTATTCCCATTAGAACACACTCTTTTGTCCAGTCACATTTCTATATGATTATCCATTCTTCATCAGATCCAAACATAAAGATAGGCAGTTTTCCCTGCATTCATTCCTAATAACTTTTGTGCCATGTAAGATTTTTGATTGAATTAACTTGTCACGGTTTTCACATTTGAAACTGCCTTTTGTTATAACAGTGCTGGCTGGGATCCTATGATGGGTGAGGAAAGGTACCATAAGTCTCCACTCCTGTGGAGGATTGTTAGAAGGACTGTTGGAATCATTACAGGGTTTTATGATCCATAAAGTCCTTTTATACATTATCATTTCATTTAACCCCCAAAACAAATGCAGAGAAAAGAAAATTTGTTATTACCCTCAAGTCTATGTTAGAGATCAAGAGATCCAGAGGCTTTAAATCCACCCAAGACCACCAAGTGGTGATGCTAAACTCCCCGCTCAGGTCTTCTAGTTCCCAAGTGGTAATATTAGCTCACTTTACAACATCAACCTATATCATAGTTGTGTTGATTTTTCCAACCTAGAAAATTTTCATCACAATCAAAATACAAGGCAGGGAAATGAAGCAGTTCTTTCACTACAGCCAGTTCGCTTCTTACTCAGTGGTAAACAAAGTCAACTTCCCTTAAAATCTGAAATTCCAACAGCTGTCTTACTTCTTCCATCAGACAATAAGGGTTGAAGTCAAGTCTGTAAAAGACAACTGTTTTTTTTTTTTTTTTAAACCAGGGATTGAACTCAGAGGCACTCAATCCCTGAGCCACATCCCCAGCTCTATTTTTGTATTTTATTTAGAGACAGAGTCTCACTGAGTTGCTTAGTACCTTGCTGTTGCTGAGGCTGGCTTTCAACTCCCGATCCTCCTCCTGCTTCTTTTGTAAAAAATTTCAGGGCAGGGAGGCTAGTGGCTGTAATACAAGCTACATGGAAGGCTGAGACAGGAGAGGGAAGCAAGTTCAAGGTTAGCCCAAGGAACACACCAAGAGCCCTTGTCAAAAAAAAAAAAAATTACAAAAAGGATAGGAGTGTAGGCAAGGTGGCACCCACCTGTAATCAGACTCAGGGGAGCTGAGGCAAGAGAATGGTAAATTCAAGGCCATCTTGGGCAACTAAGGAAAAGTTGCCTTGGAATTAAAAATATGTATACATATATATACATATACATATATAAACACATATAAGGGAAGGGGATGTAGCTAATCAGTAGAGTACTCCTGGGTTCATATTTTACTGAGAGAGAGAGAGAAGGAAGGAACAGTGTTCCCATTCTTTCTATGAGATTGTTAGAGCATGTAACCAGCCCTGACCCCAAAACTCCCCCTGTGAGGCTGAGCCAAAGTGATGCCTCTTGGCTCTGTACTTCATATCGTAAGCTTGTTGGCCCTGCTTGCTCTCTTCCTCGTTCCCTTCCCCTCTTCTACCTTGTTTTTCCGGTACCTTCTTAACAAGTCATTATCACATAAATTATCTTTATTGTGTCTATTTTGGGGGGACACAATCTAAGATTATAGAAGTATGAAAACAAACTGGGATTAAAATATGATTCGGTTTCAAGAGGTGTGACGAAAGTTTCATTCCAGGAGGGAGAATGACAAGAGCAAAGGCCTGGGAGAGCTGGGCTTTGTACTGAGCGTAAAGATGCTGGGGGACTGGTGCTTCCCCACAACTTGGCTGATGTTGTAGAGCCAGGGACACAGGTTTGGCTATACCGAAAATAGGGCAGAATCATATTAGGAAAGACCAAAAGACAAAGAGAGACATTTGAACTTGATGCAATAGAGTATGAAGTTAATCGAGTTCCATAGGAGAAGAATATGAGAAAAGCAGATTTTTTTTTTTTCTGGCTGCATTTCTCAAATATATTTACAGAATTCTTGGTGAAATGTTACATGAAAAAAGAAAAGTTATATGGTCAAAATAAAGTTTGCAAACACTTTATCTTACATCTAGCCTACTTGTCGTTATTAAATATAAATATCAAGGTCTTGAATGCTGGGGTTAAATTTTAGTATTTATTTTTAAATTTCTCATCTTTCCCAGACAGTGGAGTACTGATTGGGGTCTGTTACATAATACAGCCAGTTGGACAGAATCATTTATTGTAATTAAAGTGTGGCCCATTCCTGAGGAAGATCCTCTTGTGCTTTATTTAGCTCAGCATTTACTAACACATTTGACCATGGTACATTTGGGGGAGTCATTCTTTTTAATATAGTGTAGAACTGGTTGTCTTGTGAAGAGACTGGGAAGTGTTATTCTAGAAAGTACAGTGAAAGTAGATGGAATTCAAGAACTTTTTTAGGGATAAAATCATACTGGTAGCTAGGGAAATGTAAAGGAAATGAGAATCAGGGGTCTTCAGAAAAAAAGTCATTAGGTAAGGTAAATGAAGAGGCAGATTTTAAAAACCTAAACTTTCTGCCCCTGTTCCATAGTGGTATGAAGGACAAAAATGGGACAATCTAGTGGTACAAATTTCCTGTAACTTCAGTGGTTCATATCTAATGGGTACAGGACATGGCACAGAATCTCGAAATGGAAAAATTAAAATGATTAAACATTGAATGATTCAGTCTGACTGGCAATATTACTTAGCATCATTTTAACAATACGAAAGGGTGATGTTCTTGAATTTCAAAGTTAAAAACCAAGAAAATATATATATATATATATATATATATATATATATATATTTAAATGTGTTTGTATTTTGGTCTTAAACCCAAGTAACATAAGAATGAAACATTTAATGCCATTTTCTGGTCAGGAAGGGGAGAGTTTTTCTAAAATAAAATTTTAAAAAAATTAATGAACATATGAAATGCATGGAGATCTTGTTAAACTACAACTTTATCCAGTAGGTGTGGGTGGAGCCTGAGGTTTTGCATGTCTAACAAGTTCCCAGGTAATGGGAGGTTACTGGGTTCAAGAACCACACTTGGAACAGCAAGGCGCTCAAAAATAAAGTCCAACTGACAATGAAATGCCTGGACTCTAAGTTAATTACCAAAGAAATTGTTTTTATTCTGTCAGGTATTTACTGTATTGTTATGTGTATTCTTCATTTACTTTATTAATTTCTCATGAAGATATTCACTGCCAGCTGAGCATATGAGTGAGGAAGAAATGGTAAGAGGGAAGGTGTGGGTGAAGGGGACTTCAATAAGATGTAAAGCAGTGGGAGAGCCTCCAAGGAAGACTAAGCCTATGCTTTCAGAATGAGAGTTTGCACCAGTGGGAGGTTTTCATAGCTAATTTACAAGTTCTGCAGGGGGAAGGAGCAATTTATCAAGATATGTTTTTTAACATTTTTTTCATTTTAGTTCTTCATTTAATTGTTAATTTTATACATCCTGTGGGCTGAGAATTATGAATAAAATTTCCCCTTCATAGCAAAGTTACCTGAAACAAAAACACTAGTTTTTAACAGAATCTTCCTTCCCTATGTTATATTCTCTCTCTCTATTTCTCTCTCTCTCTCTCTCTCTCTCTCTCTATATATATATATATATATATATATATATAATATAGAATGTAACAAATTATATATTCTATAATTTCACCTAACTTCATTCTCACATGAGGCTTTCCAACAGTATTTTTTTCATTTTAATGTCAATATTTTGTTAGTTCTAAAATCACCAGCTCATTTCCAAAAAAATAAGAGAAAGAAAGATGATTTTTTCAATTATTCATATTCAAAACACAATGGTAAAATGAGAAGTAGTGGGGATTAAACCCAGTGGCCCTTAACCACTGAGCCACATCCTGAGCCCATTTTTGTATTTTATTTAGAGACAGGGCCTCATTTTGTTGCTTAGAGCCTCACTAAATTGCTGAGGCTAGCTTTGAACTGAAGCTGCTGGGATTACAGGTGTGTGCTGCCATGCCCAGCTTCTTTCACTGTTTTCTGATATAACTTTGCTACTCTGTGGAAACAAAGACAAGGAGATTTAAATAATAAACCTTTGAAATCTTAGTGGTTCCTGAAATAGCAATGACGAAAACACAAGTTCTACCCTTTTATTTTTCATAAGATGGTCCTACTGACTATATCTAACCAATTTAACCCCAAGGTCTGCCTGAAAATTAATAAAGGGATAATAAAAGCAATTGTTCATTTTTAAAAATCTCATGTCACTACAGGATATTATTCATAAAACAAGTTCTCATTTTACTTCTAAAATATGACTGTACCTTTATTATATACTCAATATATTCTTCAAAAGATTTATAAGTAAACTTACTACTATATTATTAGCCAGCCATGGCTTCCTCTATGGATTAAAGAATTAAAACCTTAATGGGAAATTCATGGCTCAGGAATTAGAAAGCTTCCTTTTTTCCTCTGAAAGACTGAGTATGTATTTAGCTCTTTCCCGTTTCAAGACACACACACAAAAATCATTAGATTTGCATTAACCAAGTGAGCAATGTGTATTAACTTTCTCACTTTAGAAAAAGGGTAAGAAAATTAACAACTGTTGGTAATCTCCAGTATTCCATGTATTATTCAAGGTGCTTTCACTAAACCATTCCATCAGACAGCTGTAGTCTAAGTGTCCAGGTTAAAAAGACAGAGAATTATAGAATACCTTGCAATGATTTGAGTAAAGTCACTAAAAATAAAGTCTAAAAACTAAAGTTCAAGGATTGCAATTTACTGTGACAAATAATTACAGTCATCCCAGAGTATCTGCAGGGGATTAGAACTTCTGTTTGTTTTCTTAATTAGGACCCCTACAGATACCAGAATCTATGGCTGCTCATATCTCTTCATTTAAAAAGGCCTAGTACTTATATATAACCTACACACATCCTCCAACATATTTTTAATTATCTCTAGATTACTTATACTACCTAATACAATGTAAATAGTACATAAATAGTTGCTATGCCATTTTGTTTAGGGAATAATGGTAAGAAAAAAAAACTGTGCATATTCAATACTGATGCATTTTTTTTCCTCTGACTTCCTCTCCCTAGTTGGTTGAATCAGCAGATGCAGAACCACGGAAACTATGAAGGGCTGACTGTGCTGTGTTCCTCCCAGGAACCTTCATGATCAATTGAGGAGCCAGGATTCTGAAAAGGTAGAGGATAGAGCTTCACCAGTGTACTTTTCTAAGACGAGACCTTTACCAATGGATCTGAGATCTCTGGGCTAACTGAGGCCCTCATTTTCCTCCTGGTATTTTATGCTTGTATTTCCTACATAGAGAGGCAAGTGAGGGAGGCACAGAGCCCTGTGTTAGCTGGAGAGCTGACGTGGGTTTGTAACTCCTGGACTCACAAATGATTTATGTTGGAGTTGCTCAGTCTGTAAATGATTTAATAAAAGAATCACTAACTGTAGTTAAAATGCAAATGACAGAATTATATTTAAGGTGCAAAAATCACTCATTGTTGTGAAGATAAATGAAAAATTGTTAACTGATAATGAGAGTTAGGTTTTTATTTTTGGGGGAGGTGGAAGGACTGGGGATTGAACCCAGGGGCACTTAACCACTGAGCCACATCCTCAAACCTTTTTTAAACTTTTCAGTCTGAGACAGGGTCTTGCTAAATTGCTTAGAGCCTTACTACGTTGCTGAGACTGGCTTTGAATTTGCCATCCTAAGCCTCCCAAGTCACTGGAATTACAGGCTGTGTCTCTGCTCCTGGCATGAGAACGACAGTATTTGAACAAAAATAAAATGATTAGAGAAAGCAAAATAAAGGAATGAGGATATTAAAATTACATTTACGATTTTGTGAGTCAAAAATCCTATGGCCAAAAGACCAGTTTCCATTAGGAATTATTACTGTAACACAGAAGAAAAAAGAAGTCTCCAGGGGAAACCAGGGTGAAATTTGTTTTTCTAATTGCTGTCAACTTTTTCCAGCAGAAGCCCATCACACTGCTGCGCTTCAGTCTTGAATATTCACAGTCTTGTTTTGTCTGGTTTATTAGCAAATTTACATTGGATTTTTTTTTTAATTTTACCAGGATGTATGCAAGCCAAGACAAATTCCATAATGAATTGTTTGGTGCAGCTGTAGATGAATAAGAAAAAAATATATATCTTTGCACTTATCTTAGTTGTTTTCCCTTTTAGGATTAGACCTTATAACATTCTTTAAATTCTTTCCTAGTCCGTGAATTAAACATATTCTGTGTAAACATTATCTTCTCTTAAATTACTCTTTTTGTCTCCCTGTGGTTGCTAAAGCCAACTTTTATTTATTTCATGTACAACTCTTCAAGTCATGGTCGAACTTGTTTTATACAAGGCAATAATTTACTAGCAATCTCAGAAAAGGCATTAGGATGTTCAAGGTACACACCAGCAAAACGGCACAATGGCCAAATCATTAAATATAAGAAAAAAAGACTGAAATAATAATTCAGCTGAGTGTTACCAATGTCCCTTGGTAGATACTGAGAAGCACCAAACACCTACAATTTCAATAAATGTTCATTACAACACCCTGAAGTGAACTCTATTGTTATTATTCAATGTTCCCAACAAAACCCTTCTTATCTCCAGTTCACTGTTAATAAAAGTACTTTATTTTTCTGAAAAATTAGTCTTTATGTGAAAAGAATCCAAATGTTTCATAGAAGTTCAAAGATAAAAGCAAAATATTCCCCAAATATTACCACTAAGAAGAGAATTTACTATTCTGTACTGAAAAAAAAAATTGCAAATATATCTTTATGATGCAGATAACGAGGTCAGAACTATATATTATAGCTACATATACATATATGTTAGGTAAAAATATATCAGTGTGTAGACAATACAGATGAGAATATAGGGAGATAAGAAATAACAAATAGGAGCTGGGGATGTGGCTCAAGCAGTAGCAAGCTCGCCTGGCATGCACAGGGTACTGGGTTCGATCCTCAGCAGCACGTAAAAATAAAATAAAGATGTTGTGTCCACCGAAAACTAAAAAATAAATATTAAAAAAATTCTCTCTTTAAAAAAAAATAACAACTAGCTAGACATTCAACTAATAATTGTTAAAAATACTGTTTTTTTCTTATCTTTTCACATGCATAATCAGCCAATGGCACCCACGTGTGGTAGAGTAGTTAAATTAGGGTACGGAAAAAATGCAAAGAAAAAGGAAGAGTTACTTCTTCAGTATCTGATGTCCAGGATGGAATTTTAAGGAATCTTTAAGGTTGAAGACCATACATCATGAAAGGGGGAAAATGTTTTAAATTTTCCTTTATCTTCCCCTTAGTGCATCCAGAGCTCGATCATAGTATTTCACAAATGTGATTTCCATACAGGAAGAAGTCCTAGGTAATCTCCAGCTAGGTCACTCCAGTGGTCAACTCTCAACTGTCTCCCAGCACATAAGTAAAATATTATGTTTGTCATCATAATTACCTTTAATACTCAAGAGGATTGTTTAAAAAAAAACTATTACATCTTCTTAGTGGAACGCAGGAATGTTTTACTTTTCTTCCTAGTTAAGCATATTTTCTTGTTACTATAGCTTTGGGATGATCTGTCTCTGTCAAAGTATTCATTATACTCAGGCAGTTGGTCCCTCTTAATTGTGTCCAGTCCAGTAACAAAAACCGGACATCTAAGGAAATCAATATATTTTATATTTTTAAATAAGTAAGGGAGGTCCTTTTAAAAACATTCCTTCTATTGTGAATTGTGTTGCTATAAACATTGATGTGGTTGTGTCCCTGTAGTATGCTATTTTTAAGTTCTTTGGGTAGCTAAACTGTTGAACCAACCTGGATGCCCTTCAACAGATGACTGGATAAAAAAATGTGGCATATATACACAATGGAATATTACTCAGCAATAAAAGAGAATAAAATCATGGCATTTGCAGGTAAATATAGATGGAGTTAGAGAAGATAATGCTAACTGAAGTTAGCCAATTCCAAAAACAAAAACAAAAAACAAATGCCAAATGTTTTCTTTGATATAAGGAGCCTGATTCATAGTGGGATAGGGAGTGGGAGCATGGAAGGAATAGATGAAGTCCAGATAGGGCAGAAGAGTTGGAGGGGAAGGGAGGGGGCATGGGGTTATTACTGATGGTGGAATGTGATGATCATTATTATCCAAAGTACAAGTATAAAGACATGAATTGGTGTGAATATACTGTGTATACAACCAAAGATATGAAAAATTGTGTTCTATGCGTGTAATAAGAACTGTAATGCATTCTGCTGTCATATATAATTTTTTTTAAAAAAACCCATTGCTTCTGAGCCAGGAATTTAAAATGCAAAACTGTGACTAGGTACTGAAGAAGTAGTTTAGGCTTTTTAAAGTCCCTGGTTGCTGTGAAGAAACTCAGGAATGATTTGGTGAAATGAGGACTTGTGGTAACTGCTTTTAAGAACCTCTCCTTCAACCTTTTCCAGACTCTGCCCATCACCTGGTTCTGGAGCGGCTTCCACATTTTAGGTATTTGTTACAACAGCACCCCACTTCCCTGTACAAATTTATCTTAGTTCATCCCTGTCAATATAACAAAATACCTTAGTCTAAGTTGTTTATAAATAATAGAAATCTATTTTTTATAGTTCTGGAGACTAGAGAACCCAAGATCACAATGCCACTAGATTTTATCTCCGATAAGGGCCTTTTCCTAGATGGTATCTTCTAATGATGTCCTCACCTAATAAAAGGGGCAAACAGCCTTCCTAAAACCTCATTATAAGGACACTTTCCCAAAGGACTCATTTATAATAGCCTCCTTAAGGCCCCACTTCTCTCTCTCTCTTTTTTTTTTTTTTTTTTTTTTTTGGTACTGGGGATTGAATCCAGAAGGGATTAACCACTGAATCACATCCCCAACTCTTTTAAAAAATATTTTATTTAGTCTGGTTCTCACTTAGTTGCTTAGGACCTCACTAAGTTGTTGATGCTGGCTTTGAACTCTTGATTCTCCTGCCTCAGCTTCCAGAGCTACTGGGATCACAGGCGTGCACCACTGCACCTGGCTAGGCCCACTTCTTAATATTATCACCTTGGGGTCAGGTTTCAAAATACAAATATTGAAAAGACAGAAATTCAGACCATAGTAACTTCATACTTAAAATAAGAATGTTGTTCTTGAAGTTTCTATTCTTAGTTTGCATAACAAACAACAACAACAACAAAAACCACAACAGTAATAACACCACCACAGGGGATGTAGCTTAGTGATAGAGTGCTTGCCTAGCATGCATCAGGCACTGGACTTGAGTCCCAGCATCATAAATAAATAAATAAGGGAAATGGAAGAAGCTTGTAGTATTAAATTAAACATTCAGACTTAAGCTGGGTTAGGTGGCACGTGCCTGTAATCCCAGCAGCTCCGGAGGCTAGGGTAAGAGAATCCCAAATTCAAAGACAGCCTCAGCAATTTAGTGAGGCTCTAAGCCACTTATTGAGACCCTGTCTCTAAATAAAATACAAAAAGGGCTGGGAATGTGGCTCACTGGTAAGTGCCCTGAGTTCAATTCCTGGTACAAAAAAAAAAATCCAAAAAAAAAATTCACTCTTAGAAAATCAATAAAATGTAAAATCAAAAAATTTTGTAACATCTCAAAACTCAAGTTTAAACTACTACAAGATTGGGTTTATACATTCTGTCTAAAGCTGAGTATATTTTAATTCTAATATGTAATATAATTGGTCATAGTTTAAGAAGCAGAAACAATGGAAAATGGCATGTGAATTCAGAATCTTTAAGATTCTTTAAGATAATCTGACAGAATTTGTCTCATAACAAAATAAAATACTTGAAATATTCCCTGCCAAACAAATGACTCTGAAGCAATAGAGGAGACAGAATGGAGGAAGCTGAGGATCAAACCAAAAAAAAAAAAAAAAAAAAAAAAAACTTTTTTTTCTTTTCATTTTTATTGGTTGTTCAAAACATTACAAAGCTCATGACATATCATCTTCCATACATTTGATTCAAGTGGGTTATGAACTCCCATTTTTTACCCCAAATACAAGTTGCAGAATCACATCTGTTACACATCCACATTTTTACATAATACCATATTAATGACTGTTGTATTTTGCTACCTTTCCTATCCCCGACTATCCCCCCTCCCCTTCCCTCTCATTTTCCCTCTCTACCCCATCTGCTGTTGTTTAATTCTCTCCCTTGTTTTTTTTCCCTTTCCCCTCACAAAGTCTTATATGTAATTTTGTGTAACAATGAGGGTCTCCTTCCATTTCCATACATTTTCCCTTCTCTCTCCCTTTCTCCCACCCCACTCGTCTCTGTTTAATGTTAGTCTTTTCCTCATGCTCTTCTTCCATGTTCTGATCTTAGTTGCTCTCTTTATATCAAAGAAGACATTTGGCATTTGTTTTTTAAGGATTGGCTAGCTTCACTTAGCATTATCTGCTCTAATGCCATCCATTTCCCTGCAAAATCCATGATTTTGTCATTTTTTAGTGCTGCGTAATACTCCATTGTGTATAAAAGCCACAGTTTTTTAATCCATTCATCTATTGAAGGGCATCTAGGTTGATTCCAAAGTCTAGCTATTGTGAATTGTGCTGCTATGATCATTGATGTGGCAGTATCCCTATAGTATGCTCTTTTAAGGTCCTCAGGGAATAGACTGAGAAGGGCGATAGCTGGGTCAAATGGTGGTTCCATTCCCAGCTTTCCTAGGAATCTCCATACTGCTTTCCATATTGGCCGCACCAATTTTCAGTCCCACCAGCAATGAGCAAGTGTACCTTTTTCCCCACATCCTCGCCAGCACTTATTGTTACTTGACTTCATAATGGCTGCCAATCTTACTGGAGTGATGTGGTATCTTAGGGTGGTTTTGATTTGCATTTCTCTGACTGCTAGAGATGGTGAGCATTTTTTCATATACTTATTGATTGATTGTATGTCCTCCTCTGAGAAGTGTCTGTTCAGGTCCTTGGCCCATTTGTTGATAGGGTTGTTTGTTATCTTATTGTTTAATTTTTTGAGTTCTTTGTATATTCTGGATATTAGGGCTCTATCTGAAGTGTGAGGAGTAAAAATTTGTTCCCAGGATGTAGGTTCCCTGTTTACCTTTCTTATTGTTTCTCTTGCTGAGAAAAAACTTTTTAGTTTAAGTAAGTCCCATTTGTTTATTCTTGTATATAACTCTTGGGCTATGGGCATCCTATTAAGGAATTTGGAGCCCGACCCCACAATATGTAGATCGGAGCCAACTTTTTCTTCTATCAGGTGCAGAGTCTCTGATTTGATATCTAGCTCCTTGATCCATTTTGAATTAACTTTTGTGCATGGCGAGAGAAAGGGGTTCAGCTTCATCTTGTTGCATATGGATTTCCAGTTTTCCCAGCACCATTTGTTGAATGTGCTATCCTTTCTCCATTGCATGCTTTTAGCACCTTTATCAAATATAAGAAAGTTGTAGTTTTGTGGATTGGTCTCTGTGTCCTCTATTCTGTACCATTGGTCCACCTGCCTGTTTTGGTACCAGTACCATGCTGTTTTTGCTACTATTGCTCTGTAATATAGTTTGAAATCTGGTATCGCTATACCGCCTGATTCACACTTCCTGCTTAGAATTGCTTTTGCTATTCTGGGTCTTTTGTTTTTCCATATGAATTTCATGATTGCTTTGTCTATTGCTACAAGAAATGCCATTGGGATTTTGATTGGCATTGCATTGAATCTGTAGAGAACTTTAGGTAATATTGCCATTTTGATGATGTTGGTTCTGCCTATCCATGAACAGGGTACATTTTTCCATCTTCTAAGATCTTCTTCTATCTCTCTCTTTAGGGTTCTGTAGTTTTCATTGTATAAATCTTTCACCTCTTTTGTTAGGTTGATTCCGAAGTATTTTATTTTTTTGAGGGTATTGTGAATGGGGTGGTTTTCCTCATTTCTATTTCAGAAGTTTTGTTGCTAATATACAGGAATGCCTTTGATTTATGTGTGTTGATTTTATATCCTGCCACTTTGCTGAATTCATTTATTAGTTCTAGTAGTTTCTTTGTAGATCCTTTTGGGTCTTCTAGGTATAGGATCATATTGTCCGCAAATAGTGATATTTTAAGTTCTTATTTTCCTATTTTTATGCCTTTAATTAATTTTGTCTGTCTAATTGCTCTGGCTAGTATTTCAAGGACTAAATTAAATAGAAGTGGTGAGAGAGGGCATCCCTGTCTTGTTCCAGATTTTAGCGGGAATGCCTTCAATTTTTCTCCATTTAGAATGATGCTAGCCTGAGGCTTAGCATATATAGCTTTTACAATGTTGAGGTAAGTTCCTGTTATCCCCAATTTTCCTAGTGTTTTGAACATAAAAGGATGCTGTACTTTGTCGAATGCTTTCTCTGCATCTATCGAGACGATCATATGGTTCTTTAAGTCTATTGATGTGGTGAATAATATTTATTGATTTCCGTATATTGAACCAACCTTGCATCCCAGGGATGAATCCTACTTGATCATGGTGCACTATTTTTTTTTATATGCTTTTGTATTTGATTCGCCAGGATTTTATTGAGGATTTTTGCATCTATGTTCATTAGAGATATTGGTCTGTAGCTTTCTTTCTTTGAAGTGTCTTTGTCTGGTTTTGGGATCAAGGTGATGTTGGCCTCATAGAATGAATTTGGAAGAGCTCCTTCTTTTTCTATTTCTTGAAATAGCTTGAAAAGTATTGGTATTAATTCTTCTTTGAAGGTTTTGTAAAACTCCACTGTATACCCATCAGGTCCAGGGCTTTCTCTTGGTTGGTAGTCTTTTAATGGCTTCTTCTATTTCTTCCTTTGTTATTGGTCTGTTTAAATTGTGTGTGTCTTCCTGACTCAATCTGGGCAGCTCATATGACTTAAGAAATTTATGGATGTCTTCACTGTCTTCTATTTTATTAGAATATAGGGTTTCAAAATACTTTCTAATTATCTTCTGTATTTCTGTAGTGTCTGTTGTGATATTGCCTTTTTCATCCCATATGTTAGTAATTTGAGTTTTCTCTCTTCTTCTCTTCATTAGCATGGCTAAGGGTCTGTGGATCTTATTTATTCTTTCAAAGAACCAACTTTTAGTTTTATCAATTTTTTCAATGGTTTTTTTGGTTTTGATTTCGTTGATTTCCGCTCTGATTTTAATTATTTCTTGTCTTCTGCTATATTTGCTGTTGTTTTGCTCTTCCTTTTCTAGGGTTTTGAGATGTAGTGTGAGTTCGTTTATTTGTTGGTGTTTTCTTTTTTTGAGGAATGAACTCCAGGAAATGAATTTCCCTCTTAGAACTGCTTTCATTGTGTCCCATAGATTCCGGTATGTTGTGTCTGAATTGTCGTTTATCTCTAAGAATTTTTTGATTTCCTCCTTTATGTCTTCTGTAACCCATTGATCATTCAGTAACATATTGTTTATTTTCCATGTGATGCTGGATTTTTCCTTCCTTATTTTATCATTGATTTCCAGTTTCATTCCATTATGATCAGATATGGTGCATGGTATCTGTTGAAACTGTATAATGTGCTCTTTCATCCTTTCATTACCAACATTAAACTGATGCTCAGGCTGGTTTTCTATACACTTCTCTTGATTCTGTCTCACATTTTGTTGCATTTGAAGGAGGTTTTGGGTTTTTTTTTTTCTACTTTAAACCTGTAAATACCAGACCAAAGAAATCTGACTTAAGAGCACTTATTAGAATATTTCACACCTGTTTGACTACATTTAAACCACTATGAAATCTTTGGAGTGTCTTTGTAAGGTGTCCCTTGAACTTATCACCTTCTAAGGCACGAGTAAGACTTTCCTAAAAGCAGTATCTTTTTCAAAAGTACCATCTCATATCAGCTCATTAGCTCCAGTGACCTCTTCAACTGGATGACGGAGAATCTGAAAGGAATTGAGGTCTTGAGTGTGCTGGAAAGTTTTTGATGACTTAATAATTTTATGATATGGCTTTTGGAGTGTTTTATTTTTTCAGCCTTGTTCTTGGTCTTCCATTCTCAAGATCTAAAAAGACTTTAGTCCAATGTCTAAAACTCTTCAGTGGTATTTAGATTTCCTTTTGTGACAACAAGCAGAAGAAAGAGAGGCACTCATGGAGTGATAATGGACGTCTGCTTATCCACTCCACGCTCTTCTGTTTGGGATAGTATAGCATTGAACATCTTCACTTCGATTTTACTCCAGTCACCAAAATAATAGACACATTTCTACTTCTACCACCCCTCTAAAAATTTGTAGGCCACTTTATCACATAAAATTTCTGGTTTGAGAGCATAAAGCTTGACAGTTTTTCTGTGAGTTTTTATACTTTCCTGATTGCTCCATAACTTAAGATATCCAGGAGTAAGTCAGATGTTCAGGTCATCCTGTGGCTGAAACTACTATTTTACACACATATATAAATGTACACACACACACGTGTGTGTGTGTGTGTGTGTGTGTGTGTATATACACATACATCCATACATATGCAGTCCTGTACATCAGAAAATTTAAAATCAGCTGTGGTAGTTAATTTCAACCAGTTTTATGTAAATGAGGGAAGAGATCATGCTACTTCTGGTCTTAACATTTTTTTTTTTTTTTTTTTGTCCTGGGGATTGAACCCAGGGCCACTTTACCACTGAACTATATCCCCAGTGCTTTTTATTTGTTTATTTTGAGACAGTCTCACAAGTGGCTAACACCGACCTTGAACTTGTGATCTCCTCCCTCAGACTCCCAAATCCCTGGGATTGTGGGCCTGTGACACCTTGCCCAGCAGTAGTCTTAACATCTCTTCTGAGCTCTAGTCTAGGATTTCTAACTGCCTGATAGACTTGAAAGATGGTGTCCTACAGTCCCTTCATTCAGCAGGTAAGTCTGAACCTCTTCTTTCCCCTCAGAAATCCAGCAAGAAAAATCAAAATCACACCTAGCATTTCATGGGATTTAATATAAATGGGTATAATAGGTTCAGGGGATAAAACAGAGAGAGTGGCCAAAGTCAGAAACTGCTGGAGGAGCACCAAGAGAAGGTGTGAGTTCAGCTGAGTTCACAGAACTTGACAGCTTGTCAGGAGAATCTCATGGACTCGGTGCTGCCTGAAGTGGTGAGAGGGGAAGGAGGTAGAAGCTCAGTCTTCCCCTGCTGCTGCTGCTGGTGTCTGAAGGGACATGATGAACCTGGCTTCTGGAAAGAAAAAGAAACACCAGAACCAAGTGCCCTATCAAGGGGAAGGGGCTCCCCAGGGGGCTCACAGTGAGAGTAGCTCTCAGGAAGGCTCCAGTCCTGCCCCTGCACCTCCTGCCTACCAGTTTCTCCATTGGCAAACCCTAACAGGGAACTTGCTGACAAGGGAAGAATGTACCACAAAAGGTGAAAGTGTCATCTCTACTTGTCCTTCAAGTCTCTGAATAAATAAATATTTATATGCCATTTGTATGAACAGATTCAGTTAAAAAAATTGTTAAAATGCTGAACATGGGGTTTATCACATTTTTTGAAAAATCCGTTTGTTCTCTGATACGCCTCCCAAGAACAGGAAATGGAAACTTCTGTTCAAGCTGAAGTGCTAACAATGATGTGGCTGAGTTGAAGGATGAGGTCAGAGAGTGTGTTGGAGGAGTCTCAGTTCTCAGGTTTCATTCTAGGGGTCTCAGCACCAAACCACCCCAGTGAATGTCCCTACTTTTTCCATGCATATAAATCTCTCAGTGAAAAGATATAAAAGTTTTATTCGTTTTTCAAATATAGAAATATGTGAAGAACAAAAGAAAGAAACTGTAATTTGACCATCCCAATAACCTCAGCTGACATTTTTTTAAAAAAAGTAATATATGTGAATAAATTAGAAAAAGAATACATTAGTTGAGGGAAGCATAAATGAAAATCTGAAAAATCTTCTGCCTTCCTCCAGTCCTCTTATTTTCTTTTTCTTTCTTTTTTTTCTTTCTTTTTTCTTTTTTTTTTTTTTTTAGTTTTCAGTGGGTTTTATTTTATTTATTTATATGTGGTGCTGAGAATCGAACCCAGTGCCTCACACATGGTAGGCAAGCTCTTTACCACTGAGCTACAACCCCAACCCCCCGCTCCAGTTCTTTTAATAGAAACAATTTTGGTTTTAAAGATTTCAATTTTTTTTTAAGCAAAGCAAAACAAAACAAAACAAACAAACAAATAAAAAATCTTACAGCAAGAATCTGTTCTGTCTGGTCCAAGCTTTTCATTTCAATCTAGATTACATCCAATTTTATTGCTACACACTATATGTATCCCAGTATCATCATGTTGTTATGGCCTCACAATTGTAACATTGTAATACTGGATAGGCCTTTGAGAACATGTAATTTAATTCTCTCATTAAGGAGATGGAAAAAAAAAATCCCTGGGATCCAGTGAGTTTGCAATTAACTAATAGAGTCACCAATAGAATCCATGGCTTCTACTTTTCCACCCATAATGAATATGTTATTCCCAAATAAGAAATAAATATATAAAAATTAACTAAAAATATATGTCTTAAATTTAAAAACAGATCACCCATGATTATTTTGCCTTAACATAGTGGTAATTTTTAGACAAAAGTTTATACTTTCTAATATTTGTGCAGTACTAATGTTAGAATTTTTCAAGCAAAAATATTCACATCTAACCAGGTGTTTCACATGAGTTTGACAGCTGTTTTTAAAACATTACTAACTCTTTAAGCCTGTGTCCTAACAAAAGTTGTGTTTGTATGACTCATTACAAATAGAAACGGAATATTCTCTAAATATAAGACTCAAAGCGAATTTCCTTAGCAATATTCCAGCCTTACATGACTATGACTGTTAATGAGAAGAGACTGTTCTTTTGTATTAACAGTATTATAACTGAGATATAGAATCCATGTTTTTAGGGTTTCTTTGTCATAATTATTGTGAGAGAGTCAAGAGATTTGGAAGATAGTAGTACCAAAGGAAAAGAGACATCACTGTGCTCTAGTAAAATTTTTAAAAAGCTAAATAGAAAATAAATGTAAATACATTATAAATGCCTGTGAGATGTCGAACATAGAATTAATAACAAAGTAAATATACCTAGATAAACTAATAAATTCAGTCTTTTCTCTTTGGGGGTTAATGTCTTGATAAAGGAACAGAAACTTTATTACCCATTTCATAATAGAAAAAAATGCAGATGATCCATTAAAATAGAAGATTACCTAATAACCACATTTATAAAATGGATAAAAATGATAATATCCGATGTAACCAAACATGGTAAACTGTAGACTTCCTTATACTGTTGCTAGAGGTACATATAGACACAATTTTCTAAAAAGGCAATTTCACTTGATAATTAATATTTTAGGTGTATATACCTTTTGATATATCAGGTCCAATATTAAGGTCTATACCAAGGAATTAATTGGGAAATGTGCCAAAAATCTGAAAGGAAGGATAGTTATTGCATTACTTATTACAGTAAACAGCTGGATAAATGTTCATCAGTAAAATATTGATCTTTTATTCAATGAATGAATATACAGCCGTTAAAAAGACTGAAATATACCCATTTATATTGACACAGACAGATGGGTTGATGATATATAATTAGCTAAAAGAGAAAAATAGAAAATGGCTGAAAAAATATGTTAGGAATTGTTTTTAAGTTTATATATGTGTATATATAAATATGTATATGTATATACATATACAGATACACACACACATATACACATATGCTTAGGTTGTTATGTTATATTTTATGTACTACTCTATACGTTTTTGTATTGTTAAATTATTTTATAATGATATTTATTGTATTTATAATCAGCAAAGTTAATAAAGGTATTCTAATTTGGGAGGATTAAAGAACCATGCACATAACTGTTAACTTTTTAAAGAGGATGGTGGTTAATCAAATGCTCAAGTTGCACAAAACACTGAATTTTTTCTTTTTCTTTTATAAAAAAATAATAATTTGTATATTTATGAATGTTAAAATTTGCCCCAATTATGTAAACTTCAATATCCTACTCTGGTTAGTGTTAATGTTCCTCTTTCATCTGATAGTCTGTAATATATGCTCAATGACATAGAGTGAGTTTATTTCCTAGTAGTAACAGCTAGTACTTATGGAAATTTACCACTTGACAGGTACTGGGCTAAGTGCTTTAAGTGTATCAGCTTATTTAATTCTCACTATAACTCTAAATAATTGGTGCTAATGCCATCTTTATTTTGCAGATGAAAAATCAGGTATCAAAAATTTAAGTAATTGGTTCAGTATTGCAGAGTGAGTAAGTATAGAATCTGGTAAGTGGTCTGATGCCTGAGTCCGACATTAGTATATTTCTTTCTGGAAGACTTGATATTCCTTGCTTGATTTATGCTTTCACTATAGGAAAAATGTTACATTTGTAAAGCTATTTTCTGGAAATGATATAAATCAAGAGCCTTCTGAGAATCTTCTCTTTTAGTCTCACTTAGCTAAAAAACAACCTGAGAGTTAAATGTTGTACAGTTAGAATAAATCAAGCCCGATAGTAAAAGAAAACCCTGAAGAAGGTCACCTTCCACTGATGGAATGAAATGCATATTCAGTGAAACACAATATGAAAAAAATAAAAGAGTCTAGGGGTATAGGAGGTGGAGGGCACAGGTGTGTGAGAAGGGGACAGAATGGAGAGGTCTTCTTGAGACGGGGAGTGACAACTTCAGGAAGGTGGTAAGAGAAGTCAGCTGTAAAAGACTGATATTTTCTGTATTTCTTGTTTTATAATGAATACTAAAATATACTCTATAGAAAACAAAGTATAGAAAAAAATTAAAGATGACTATAAAAATCACCACACTCAGAAAAAATTACATTTTGCACTTTTACTAGCTAGATATGGTTTCAATGGGCAATAATCAGAATGGAAGTGATTTGGGGGAAACAAAGGCAGAGAGATGATAAAAACAGAAATTTATTTATGCAAGCTCATTAAATTAATTGGGATAATAGGAAATGGAGAGTAAATCTTAAAAAGTAAGTGAAAAGGTATCCTAATAGAAGATATTAAGTATGAGAGAGTAAGCAATGGGGAGCCATTGAACGTTTTAGTTCAAAGGCAAGGGAAAGTTGTTTGCAGCCATATTTAGGAAAGACTAATATGGTGGCAACATTAAGAAGCATTGGAGATGAGAATGATGGGCATTATCACCTGTTATGGTTTATTATAGGAATCTGGGGGGGGGCGGTTATGCATCTAAATCCTGAACTAAAAGGAAAATAGGAAGCAGAAGAGGAGAAACACAGGACACATAATGGAAGAGATAATGAAGTCCTGCACATCTTTTCTAAAGTGAAAATCTCTCTGTACACACAGGTTTTATTACCTTTCATTCCAGTTTTCTTGTTTGGGGGCTGCTGGAATTTTACAAGATTATAAAACATCAACTTTGACAACTGTATGGGTGGTTGGCTTCTTAATTATCAAGAAAGTTATTCTATTTTTGGAACAAAATAAGACAAAACCCCAGCCTTAAAAATTAATTATGTTCACAAACTAAGATGGTATGTTAGAGACCAAGTTTTAACAAGGAGTTTAACAAAGTTCCTGATAAATTTAAGTTTTTGCCAAAAATAAAATAAGTTATAAGAACTTGTGAAATATAAATCTTTTTTAACTTTAACTGTTGCATTAGTAATAAATTATATCCTTTTGCCTACAAAATGTATATGACATAAATTTTAGATGATTCAACAAGTCATTTCAATACTTAGTGAAGGGATAAATTATATAATGACAATAGTCTAATATTGTTTCTGCACACTCAGTAAATTGCATTAGTTTTCTCTTAATGTTTTGGCACTATCTGTTATTTTTTTCCATGACTATTGTTAAAACATTATAATTCCTGTTGAAGATTTTTTTAAAAATTTTAAGAGCAATTAGGAGTGTTATTTATGTATTAGGAACTCTGGCTGCTTTTCCAAGATCCAATATTAGAAAATATGCTTCAATTTTCTAAATTTCTAATTTAGAAATAGAAGTTGAAAATGTGGAAATGGAAGGACTGAAGTCCTCATCTGTATGTGTATTCCATTCTGCACTGCGGGCATTTCTTCAGTATATATGTAGTAGCAGCATATGTGGAAAAAGTTTTCTGCTAAACTTTGCAGGATGTATTTGATATGAACAATGAGGGGGTGCATTCAGATCTCCTTGCATTCCTGTTCCACTGCTCCCTGCTGCCTTAGCCAATAACTGGTTAGTGCAAGTAAAGAAAAACCCCAGCCTTAAACGGGGATAACCTGAAAGCACAACATGTATTCCCAAACTCCCTGTAGGGTTCTACCTCTAGTCACTCTATATAGGACTCTGCCTGGTGTGGCACTCTGCTCCATGAGGGAGATGTACCCTTCCAGGGCATGCTCCCAGTGACCCACCTCCTCCAGCCATGCCCCACCTGTCCAGTCTTACCCTCTGTCCGTCCATTCAAACTCAGGTGAACTGATTAGGTTACAGCTCTCATAATCCAATCATTTTACCTCTGAATATTCCTTTATTAATGGTATTAACAGGAATACTTGGGGGACACTTCATATCTAAACCAAATCTTATGTTATTTAGTCCTCATGAGGCATTTTCTTTACTTTTGAGTAGAGTATAGCTATGAGATCACACAACTGAGCAAATGGCTAATCCAGAATTCAAATTCAGGGCAACTTGTCACTAAAACTCATAATCTTTCTACTTGACCTCTGTATTGTTTTTCTCTAAAATCACATTGTAGTTGAGTGGGTGTCTAAGCTCATTGACTTTTGTTTTCCTCTGACATTGACAGGAAATGATGAGGTAGTATTTATCCAATGATTTCATCAAAGAACTTAACTTTTGCAAATATAAGCCATATTATTTCAATTTACTTTAAAGGATTAAAATAAGTTTTCTCAGATCTTGTATTTTAAGAACCCTATAAATTGTCTATTTCAGATTAAGTTATGGGGGTGTCCATTAAGGATCCCATCAACAATCTGCTTGGCTAAGCAGAAAAGACAACAGTTAGCCATTAAGCCAGAAAGGACTATCATGCATTAAACTCCATGGTTCACATATAACTACTTGGATTGCTCAGATAATAACCCTGCCAAACTATTTTTCTGTGGTGGTCATTTGTGGCTTCTGAAAGATGATAACTTAGATTCCTATTACCACATGCAATCGTGAAACACATTCAATTGTAATGTTGTATCTTTTATCTATAAAAACTGTGAAGGAAATCAAGGGTGTCCACACAGTACACAAGAAGCTGGAGTCATTTTGTTCTTTGTGGTCAGACACAACGTGTAATTCATATCAATCTTTGATATTGAAAGCAGTATAACTTGAGTGACTGTGGAATTGTGTGTGTCTGACATTACAAAACAAAAAATACCATCTTCACATGCTGTGACCTCTTCCTTTAACCCTGTGGAAGTAAATGGATTTCATCCAGGGTGCCATTCTTTACTTTGGGCCCTACTCTCTTTTCTATGGAATTAACCCAAGCAATTATTTGGATGATGAGGCTCAATTCATGAATGGATGCTAATGAAGTTAGCAGGAAAGCTGAATGTTGTCTGTATCTATGGATTACTTTGAGAGCATCAGAAGTGTTTCATTTCCAACTCTTTCTATAACATGGAAAGTTATTGGATGCTGTTATATGTTGAGTTGTGTTTCCCCAAAGGATGTTGAGATCTAGCCTCTATATCTGTGAATGTGACCTTATTAGAAAAGAGGGGCTTTGCAGATGATCAATTTAAGGTAAAAATCACTAAAGTGGTTTCCAGTACAATATGAGTGTGCCTGCAAACAGTAGAAATTTAGATACAAAGACATGCATGTACATAGGAGAATGCAGTGTAAAGATGAAGGCAAAGATCAGGGTGATGTATCCACAAGGCAAAGAATGCCAAAGATTGCCAACAAACTACCAGAACATAGGAAAGAGACAGATTCTCTCTCAAAGATCTCAGAAGGAACTAACAACCCTAAAGATATATATATATATATATATATATATATATATATATATATATATATATATACAGGGAATTAATCTCTATTAAAAAGCTTATGTTTCTTAACTCTACTGTATTAATTACTCTAACTACATTCCCTCTGTCATGCTCATATCATCCCATCCCTGACTCTAGTGACTGGCATTGCTTCTGTATTCTCTCTTCCATGTGGTCAAGGAAAATAAATTTTGTTATATTATTCACATACATACTCAGAAAATCTGAATGCCCATTATTACAGTTTAGTACATCTTTAGCTTAGCCTTCAGGCCCTTTCCATATTCTGACCCTACTTATTTTTCCAGTATTTCTGATTATATCACAGTTTTGAGACTACCACATACAAATCATCCAAAGTCTATTCAAGTTGGTGCTCATAGTTCATAACACATTGTGATGATCCCTAGATTTCTGTATTCCTAACACTTTGCCTGTCAAAAATATCTTTTATGTTCTTAATTTTTTTCAGGATCTATACTCACTTGAGGCCCAATTGACCTTCTAGCACTTCCATAAACACTTTTCCAGAATATACTGCAAGGGTCCTAAGCTTTGAAGTTCTGTGCCACTTATTGTGTTTGTATTATTTGATCCTAAGACTGTTCAATTATGTACCACCATGTCTTTATGTGTATGTCTTACCTGTCTAACAAGTTTCAAAATTATCTTTCTAGATATATTACACAATTATAACCCAACAAACATCTGTGGACAATAGTGATATCAATAAGAATTGTCAATTTTTAAAGAAAATTGCCTGAAATTTAGAAGTACTTACAAGAAAAGGATAATCACTTTGTATGAACTGTATAAAATAAATAAGTCAGCATTAATATCTTGGTGCCATATATATGAAAAGTAGATTGAGATAGATTACATGATTTCCCTAAAATTACCCCAAACATTCAGGTAAGATGGTTAATCAGGAGGCAAAGCCTGAATGCCAACCCAGTTCTTCTAACCCCAGGCTCAGTGCTTAGTTATTCATTCATCAATTAGTAAACATTATTGCAAGTTTAATATGAAGGCTACAAAGATGAAGATAAACTCCTTGCCCTCAAGAAGTTTAGAATATTTAGGGAGAAACACATCTATAAGCAAATTGATACATCTGCTTCTAGTAAATCACTCAGTTTCTCTGACATTAAGAAGTTTTTACTAATTAATATAAGTTAGTGAATACATAAGAAGTATTATATACTTTTTCTTTCTGTATCATGACTCTAAATGCCTTTTCAAACTGTAATGAGTGAACATAGAACTATTAGAAAGAACGAAACATTTAGGTAATTCATAGGTCAGGACTTAAAAGCCTTATTAGAATACTAGAATATGGGATGCAATTCATTTTATCTATTATGTGGGTAGATGGTGCTAGAAAAATGTGAATTTGATGATTTTTTAAAACATTTATAATTTAAAACTTCTTAGCACTAGCATTAGAATCTTTAATATATATGTATACACAGAGAAAACATGCTTTCTTGTTCAGTGCAAGCAGGAAGTGCTTAATAGTTGTTGTATCTTCCTATCTGCTTGCTCCAACTATATACCTCAACAGAAGAAAAAGGTTTAAACTTACCTCAGGTTTAAAGAGTGCTTCACAAACCCACATTTAATTTTTTTCTTGGTTAATAGTGCATTTTTCAGAACCTCATTTGATATACAGATTTCTTTTTATAGGCACTGGAAAAATCACTAGCTGAATGTCTAAATAGAAGTTAATATACTGCAGTCTTGTTGCTGACAATAGCACTAGTGTGTTCCAGTGAACTATGTCTGATTCTCTACATGCAAAATAATTGAGCAGTACATGAACTTAAAAAAAAAATAAACTCCAGTTACTTAACTAGTGTGGGAAGTTACTGTAACATTTATGCAATACCATCCTCTAATATTACTGTAAATCAAATGTTTAGATGCAGGGTTTGTAAGCTCAGGTTGACAAAGTTGCAAGGGAGTTTGAGCAACAGAGTCTGAGAGAACATCAGCCCATCCTTCCCTTACTTACTTTGCATTTTCCCACCCTTGTTACTATTCTGTCTAGATGGTCTCTGGATTCTCACCAGACACCATGAATTTACATGATGATTTTTTTCTAATTTGATCCACTATGCACTTATGAGAATAATCCATGGATTTGGCAAAACATCTTTTAATAATGTATGTGTGATTCTGCTTGGGTAAGTGATGATCAAGATACCATTGTGTGTGTGCGTTTGTGTGTCTGGTTTCAATCAGACTCCTCTTCTCTCTTTTAGTTTTTTTTTTTTTTTTGAAAATGCCTCATTTCAGTATTAACGTTTAAATACACACACAGTTTTTATTTTCCACTTTTGTCTTTCTTGTGGTTTTCACTGGTTTTATGGGAATGGAATTTTTGTTTTTCTTATAGAGTGAGCCATGCCAAGCAGCAGGAAGATTGAGCAAGCCTTCTGCTGAAGGATTTGCTAAAATCAACAGCAGTGTTCCATGCAACTGTTTCCATTCTTTTACATTTATAGTAAAGGTTCAAGACAACGGCTTTTTCATTATCAATTTTAAGTTGCAAACAAGATTACACACCACAGGGAGACTATTACTGTCTGGGCGAATTCATGTTTCCTACGTAGGGGTGACATAAGAACTACATCCTGAGCTCTCTTGGAAAGAAGCCACTTGTCTTTCTCAGGGGTCTGATGGGGTTTCCTGAGCTTTTTACTAGCAGCAGTCAGTGTTGTTGATGGTACAATGCCAAGGCGCCGTGGGGTTGAAGCACTCTCATTTGGCTGGCAGGTCTGTCTGGCTCTCTCCTTGGTGCTGGCTTCTTTCTTGGAGCTTGCTTCTCTGGGCTTTGTTTTAGCCACTCTGAAAAGGGGCTACCCTGCAAAGTTCTTGATGGATTAACATACCCAAGTGAGTTCTTGGCTCTGTAGCCTCAGCCTGACCCACCTCCCTATGAGGCTTTTCTTAATCGTCACAGTTTTGCAGAAACTAAATTCTGTTTTCCCCTTGGCATTTAGCAGATTTTGCCAGACTCTGGAATTCAGGTTGTGGAATTGGCTTCTACTAGGTTTATAAGCCATTTTAGAGTAGGCACTTGCAAATTTCCTTATTATTAGCAAATTTCCTAGTAGCTAGGAAGTAGTAATCCTTGAAAAATTTGTGTGTGATCATGACAGTGTTTCCTTATCTCCTTCCCAGGGAGACACACATGGAGTTTTAAAATTATAAGATTCTGTCACATACAGGCAATATTTAGGATCATACATTTAGGTATGTGGTTCTTTTGTTTTATTTTTCCTTTCATTTTTCAATAATTACACAAAACCTCCTATCATTTTCAGTTTTTATTTCTCTCTCTCTCTCTCTCTCCAAAACACACACAAACACACACACTGTTACGGTTAAGATGTGTGGTGTCCTCCAAAAGCTCATATATGAGACAATGCAAAAAAGTTTAGAAGCAAAATGATTGAGTTATGAGATTTAACCTAACAAGCACATTAGTCCTCTGATAGGGATTAGTTTGGTGATAATAATAGGCAGGTAGGATGCAGCTGGAGAAGGTGAGTTCCTGGGGTGTGCCTTTGGGACAGAGCTCTCTGCTTCCTGATGTGATGTCCTGAGCTGCTTCCCTCTGTCACACTCTTTGGCCATGATGTGCTGCCTCACCTCGAGCCCCAAGGTATGGAGCTGACCTTCTATGGACTGAACGCTCAAATAAACTTTTCCTCCTCTAATTTTTTTTGGGGGGGGTCCGGTATTTTGTTCATAGCTGCAAATACACACATACACACACACACACGCACACACACACACACACTCATTTTTCAATAGGATCTAAGAATGTGAAGTGAAACAGCCTCAGTTTCTCTACTAGCTCTTGTATCTCTGTGACACTGAGCCATTTCATGAGTGCCTCTGTACCTCAGTTTTCTCATCAATAAAATGGGGGATAACAATAAAATACATTCTCATTGTTGAGTAAATCATGTAAAGCATTTTTTAAAAATTCTGGCTTATAAAAAATAGTATATTAGTATTTTTCATTGTGATTACCTTAGAAAGTGGTTTAGCTAAAACATTACTTCTCTCTCTCTCTCTCTCTCTCTCTCTCTCTAGGTAGTCAACAGTTAAGATTTCCAAAATATTCAATCTTATTTTATTGAGGGAGTGACAGTGATAGGAAAGAAGCTAAAAAGAAAATTAACTCTTCTTGATTGAGGAGTTCCAAGTCACCAACATTCAGTTCTTCAATGAAAAATGCTGCTCATAAGAGAATAACTGATTAAATGACATAAATTTATTTGGACTGTAGAGAACTTTTTAAATCTTTTACTTTTTTATGTAGAACTTACATGATCACTTCTGAAAGTTTGTGTTTAGAACAACTAGTGTGAGAATCTGGTGTTGAACACATGCATAAGAATATTTATGGGTCACAGCAGGATCATGTCAAATGATGAAGACAATTATACAGTGGAATAGTTTGGTGCTAAAATGATGCTTTCTGTTGCTTCATCTTTGTATTATTTCTTGGTTTCTCCATAAAAGGGTTGTCAGTGAATAAAATAGCAGGTCAATAAAGACAGATTATTTGAAATAATTTTGAAAATACATTAAGTGATGGTTGAAAGTGAGTTGCTAAGTGAAATAAGCCAGTCCCAAAAACCCAAAGGCCAAATATTCTTTCTGATATGTGGATGCTAACACACAATGGGGGGAGGAGGGTTGGGCAGGGAAGAATAGAAGTTCCATTGATTAGATAAAGGGGAATGAAGGGAAGGGAGAGGGAATGGGAATGGGAAAGACAGTAGAATAAATTGAACATAACTTTCCGATTTTTACCATATGAATACATGACCAGTGAAACTCCACATTAGGTGAAACTGCAAGAATAGGATCCTAATTAGAATAAGTAACACTCTGTGTATGCATAGTATGTCAAAATACACTCTACTGTCATGCATATCTAAACAGAACAAACAAAAAAAAAAGTGAGGTGCCAGACTTAAATATTGTAGCAAATGAGGCTTTTTGTTGTGGTTCCAATGAAGGCAAATATTTGGCAGAGATTATTCTGCCTTGCTTGAAGTTGACCCAAATCATATCTATTAATTGAGGATTTTAAACTTATACCATGTTATAAGTGCTGGCGAGGATGTGGGGAAAAGGGTACTCTTGTTCACTGCTGGTGGGACTGCAAACGGGTGCGGCCAATTTGGAAAGCAGTATGGAGATTCCTGGGAAAGCTGGGAATGGAACCACCATTTGACCCAGCTATTGCCCTACTCGGACTATTTCCTGAAGACCTTAAAAGAGCACACTACAGGGATACTGCCACATCGATGTTCATAGCAGCACAATTCACAATTGCTAGACTGTGGAACCAACCCAGATGCCCTTCAATAGATGAATGGATAAAAAAAATGTGGCATTTATACACCATGGAATATTACGCAGCACTAAAAAATGACAAAATCACGGAATTTGCAGGGAAATGGATGGCACTAGAGCAGATTATGCTTAGTGAAGCTAGCCAATCCCTAAAAAACAAATACCAAATGTCTTCCTTGATATAATGAGAGCAACTAAGAACGGAACAGGGAGGATGAGCAGGAAGAAAAGACTAGCATTAAACAGAGACATGAGGCGGGAGGGAAAGGGAGAAAAAAAGGGAAATCACATGTAAATGGAGGGAGACCCCCATTGTTATACAAAATTACATTTAAGAGTTTACTAGGGGAATGGGATAACAAACATGGAGGGAAATGAATTACAGTAGATAGGGTAGAGAGAGAAGATGGGAGGGGAGGGGAGGGGAGATAGTAGAGGATAGGAAAGGTAGCAGAATACAACAGTCACTAATATGGCAGTATGTAAAAATGTGATGTGTAACCGATGTGATTCTGCAATCTGTATTTGGGGAAAAAATGGGAGTTCATAACCCAATTGATTCTATTTTATGAAATATGATTGGTCATGAGCTTTGTAAAGTTGTGAACATCCAATAAAAAAAAAAAAATAAACTTATACCATGTTATAAAGAGTAACCTATAGAGTATTACCTAATACCTGATACCTGGTATGCATTGATGAGCATGTCTTTAGCAAGGGTATGTACAAGATACTCCAGTTTTATGTACATAAGACTTAGTCTGGAAGTAGAATATTATGTTTATAGTAAGCCTCACTTAAAAGTCATTCCAGTTATTCGGGCTGCATAACAAATCATCTCAAAATGTTGTGGCTTAAAGCAACAATCATTTACTTTCTTCATGACTCTGAATATAGAGCTGGTCTTGGCAGATGGCTCCTCTTTTCTCTGAGAATCATCTGCAATGGCTTGACTGAGACTAAATGATCTATTTCTAAATGTCTTATGCATGTTTGGCAAGTTGCAGTTGGCTGGAAGCTGGGAACTCTGCAAGGGCTGAAGGCTGGATGTTTTCCTCAAAGCACTAAAAGCTGAGCTCCAAGAAGGAATGTTCAATGGGTCTAATCAAAAGGTTCAAGTCTCTTATGACCTCACTATGGAAGTTCCTATCATATTGATTATTAGTTAAGAAAGTCATAAAGACTAGTCCACATTCAAATGGAGGAAAGTTGGGACTCCATCCTGAATATACTGCAGAAGTTATTTCAAAATCTCTTCCTATCATAGAGGTTACTGATGATCTCTCTACAGTATATCTGAATTATGCTTGTTTCCTTTCGATTCTTTCAGACAAGTAAATCTTTTGACATGCTCAAAAGATACGTCTTTTTATTGGTCTTTTCTTTCCATTGGCATTTGGCAGTAACATCATCTGCATATTTCTACATATGTATACAAAATTGAAATGGTCCTTGAAGCCTGGATCTCTTGGTAATAATCCCTTTTCTGTTCTTTAATTGTAGCCTTGTGATTCTATTTCCTTAAAGAGATTTTGAGCTCCTTGGGACAGCATCTTCTTTTTATCTTTAACACTCATCAAAGTATCTAGTACATGGTGGTATTTTTGTTGTTTGTTTGGTTTGGTTTGGTTTACAATGGGGATCAAACCCTGCTCCTCATGCAAGCTAGAGAAGAACTTTACCACTTGAGATACACCTCCATCCCTATCCTATTACTTGTTTGTAATGAAACTTAAATGACACTATCAAGAGAGAGAGAATAGAGCCAGGTACAGTTGCACACACCTGTAATCCCAGATTTCAGTTGGCTGCAACTGGAGACTTGCAAGTTTGCTGCAAGCCTTGTGCTATAGTACAGAGATATGATGCTGCTAGGTTTGATCCTTAGTATTGATAGAGAAAGAAAAAGAAAGAGAGAGGAAGAGAGAGGAGATAGACCTGTCTGACATACACAAAAACAACCACTACACCTACTTGGAATCTTCAATGAAATGGAAAACCCTTGTGAAGTTATGATTGACAACACAGAAGGGTTATCTCCTTCATCATCCTTCAGCAGTCACTTGATTTTCCTCAGCATGTCGAAAATATTATCATGTCATTTTTTGATGTATAGTTTGAAAGGTTGGAATCCTGATAATCCACTGGGTGAAGAAAACATGTTGGCAGCATTTTGGTGGAGGAAATGATTATGTTAACCCATAAGGGAACTGAATTGATCCAGCAGCAGTGACCATATACCTTCCCCCAAAGAAGAATTTATATTATGTGTTATATTATGTGCATGAGAGCTTTAACCTTTCCTTTGTCACTTGATGGTCTACTTAGAAAACTTCACATTTATTTTCTGATAAGAGTAACTATAAAGCTTCTTGATAGTACCTCTATTTCCCTGAAAATATGATTCAATTCAATAAAGATTTATTAATGTCATTTGATAAGCTTATGTTGTGGCCAGAAAGAATCCTAGTCAAATTATTGGTAGAAAATCATCACTATATATGTGGTTCATTTTATGTGTATTTAGCTAGGCTCTAGTACTAGGCTCAAAAGTCAGTCTATATGTTGCACTGTAGATCTATTCAGATGTGTTTAACATTTAAGTCAGTAGACTCTTAGTCAACCAGATTATCCTTTATTATGTGGGTGGGTCTCATCCAACCAGTTGATGAACTTAAGAGAAATAACCATGATCTCTGGAGGAAGAAAGAATGCTGCCTCCAGACTGTCTTAGTACTCAGGACAGCAACTTTAGCTTTTCCCTGGGTCTCCAGCCTCCCTCTGCCCTGTAGATTTCAGATTGGCTAGCTCTCATAATCACTTGAGCCAATTTCTTAAAGTAAATCTCCCTTTCGCTCTCCTTCTCCCTTTACCCCGTCTGCCTCAAGAATCCTGTACAGTAGACAATAACGTTTGGGTGTTTGCTATGGGCCACTCTTCTAAGCTTCTGAAAGTATCATTTCTTTTTATTTTTGCCCCAATTTTATGAGGTGGACATTGCTGTTGTCTCCAATTATTAAAGAAGAACCAGGGACCCAAAGAGTTTCAATAACTTGC
The DNA here is from genome assembly GCF_964194105.1 of Spermophilus citellus. Lineage (NCBI taxonomy): Eukaryota > Metazoa > Chordata > Mammalia > Rodentia > Sciuridae > Spermophilus > Spermophilus citellus. Next base: position 248,386,675 of record NC_138182.1, on the reverse strand, counting down.
TCAAAGTTGCAATAGTAAATTATGTAGCCAGGGCTGGTTACATAATTTGTGCAACAGAAAAAAAATGTGAGGTTCCTTGTTCAAATAGCAGGGGAGAGAACCATTAAAAGCATTAAAAGGTAAAGCTTTTTCCTCTTATCATAGGATTTTTGTTAATGCCATTTTAAGCAAAGAAAATTTGAAAATTTACATTATTGGCAGGATTTTACCATTCACCTTTATGTTATACAAGGTCAGTTTTAAACACAGATATAAGAATGCTTAACTCCTATGTGGAATTACCAAAATTACACAATTTATATTTCCCAGCTTTTACTTGTATACACATTTCCTTCTGACCAGAACCGTGAAACACTCCACACAACTGTTTTTATTTCAATTCTAGATACACATACATTCTACTAAAACTACATACTTTGACTTAACTGCTGATAAGTGAAGCCCAAAAAAGAAAAACAAAACTATGCATTGCTTTTTTTCTCTTTTTCTCTGCCATAATTTTCAGCATGAATATTTGACTAGTGAGGACACATAACAGGATGAGAAAGTGGAGTTTCTTGATTATCCAGGTTCTTACAATCTTATTACTTTCTTTCTGCCTTGCAATTTTACTTCAAACAGAAAACCTGGCCTCTCAAGGCTACCAGAGCCACCAGTTACTCAGTCTTAGATATAACACTTCTGATAATCATTTTGAGCTTCACTGAATCAACCCACACATTGAGTCCACTCAAATTCTGTACTCATCAATCATTGCAAATGCTATATGCAAATCGAGCAGCAAAAACATGGTGGACATGCACACTGTGCATATTTCATCTGTCCATACAAAGTTTCCATTTTTCCATCACCAGCAAAACACCAGTTCCAAGTTAAAATTATTAAAGATTTCAAGACAGCAACTAGAAAGCATTAAGCCAAGTAGGAACTCTGCTGAGCCCAGGGTTTAGTGCAATGCCCAGGTCACACATTCTTGGGTCCTGCTCCAGGGAGTAGCCATGATTTGAGCTTATTTCCTCTGACTGGTGCTTCTAACTCTAATGGGGGAAATGAGAACATGTTTGCTGCGATACAGCAATTTTATCTACTTGAAAATTTAAAAAAATGTTATGAGAAAACATTGCGGAATCTTCATTGTTTCTAGGAAACAGTTTTTCTCTGTTTTCTATCGATTGGACAATTCTTTGATGCCCCTGGGTTCTTTACCTTTTTCTTTTAAATTTACAGTTTATTTCCTAGCAAATGATTGCATCAAACCAGGTGAAGACTGATACCAGGTATCTTTTATGATTAATCTTTGAATCTAAGCTACCAGAACCATGCAATATTCATTATATCTTTTCTAAATTAGTAAATTTTATTTTTTAGAGAAGTTTTAGATTCACAGCAAAATTGAGAAGGAAGTACAGAAGGGTCTCATACACCTCATTTTGCCACATACACATGAAACATCTCCCTCTGTGGACACTGTATCAAAGTGGCACATTTGTTGTAATCAATGGACTTACACTGACCCATGGTTTTCACCTAAAGATTGTAGTTTACTTAGGTGTCACTCTTCCTGGGTCTTGATAGAAGTATAGTGTCAAAATGCATCCACCGTGACAATATCATGCAGACAGTTTTACTGCCTTAAAAATCTTCTGCCTTATTCCTTCTTTTCTTCCTAACTCCTGGCAATCACTGTTCTTTTTTACTGTTTCTATAGTTTTGTCTTTTTCAGAATTTCACATAGGATTACTCTACACAACCTTTTTAAGCTAGCTTTTTTCCACTTAGTCATATGTATTTTGGTTTCCTTGTCTTTTTGCATAGTTCAATAAATTTTAGCACTAAATAAAAGTTCCCTGTCTGCATGTACCAAGTTTTATTTGTCCACTCACTTACAGAAGAACATCTTGGTTGCTTCCAAGTTCTATCGGTCCTGAATGAACCTGGAATAAATATCCATGTGCAGGTTCTGGTGTGGACAGAAGTTTGCATGCCATTTGGGTAAATACCAAAGAGTATAATTGCATTAGTTCCTATGGAGGTGTCTATTTACAGGCTTCTGCATTGATGTGATTCTCTGCTTCTTCCTGTCCCTCTCTCCAGGTTTGGAGACAGCAGTGTGCCCTGTGTCCTCACTTCTCTCATCTAAAGAAGTTTCATTGGGTTTTCAAGTTCAATTTTTACTTATTTGGATACAGTGGTGACATTGAAGATCCTTATATCTCAGGACTTCAAACCAGAAATCCTGATTCATTACATTTTTAATGGTAAATATCTGAATTCTAACAACAACAACAAAATTAGGTATTACATACTTTGACATCAATAGCTATTGAAATAGGAATTTTAAGTAAATTCTGGTATCTAATCTCAGTATAATACATGTTTGAAGAACATATTAAGAAGAATTTGTGGGGATATTTGCATTTAATACAAGTCTAAATGTGGACATTCAATTAGAAGAGAAACAAACTGTGGCTTTTGTTCTGATTAACACTGACACAGTCATTTCTTTCACCTCAGAGGCTAACCTTTGAGTCTCCGCTCATGGTTTTCATCTGTAAGATAAAGGACCATCAGTGTTTTAATTCTTCTGTTTATATGTACATTTTTGGTTCTTAATAGTTATACATGACAATAGGATTCATTTTTATGTAATTATAAAAGCATGGAATATGATTTGTCCTGATTCAATCCCCAGTGCTTCTCCTTTTCCTCCCCTCTTCCCTCTCCCTGTTCCCCTCCCTCTGTACTACTGATCTTTATGCTATAACCTTACAGTTTTTTTTTTTTTAATTAGTGTCTTCTGGTGAGGTTTGCTGTATTGTTTGGTGTGTTCATATATGTACGTAGGAAGGTCAGTCAGATTCATTCCACTGTCTTTTCCTATCTCATCTCTCCTCCCTTCCTACATAGGGAATTACCCCCATGGATGCTTCTGCCTCTCACCAGTGGGAAAAGAGGGTGTTATCTTTGAGGGCAAAGCCTTCTTATCATTGCAGTCATTGTGGCTGGTATCGAATCCTTGGAAGCAGGCAGCAGGTGGCACAGCTTGACCTTTCAGATCAGGCAGATTAAGAACATTATATTTTCCACCCCATCAATGCAGGGCCCATGGTTAATGATTACTTAAAGTCTAAATCCCACAGCTGATTTTCTGTAATTTGGAAATGATCAGAGCCCATGTCCAGCAAAATCTGGCAGTGACATTTTTGGCAAGCTCTTTCAACAGCAGATGCTTTCAAGAAAAAGAGAGGGCAACTGAGGATGGCAGGCAGAAGTAGCCTATGTTTCAGGTAAATTTTATTTTGCTGATAGTTCAACCCTACACTTCATTCTTTGAAAATGTGTTGTTGACACTGGAGACTTTCAGCATGGTAATGAATCACATGTCACTATTAGGGAGGAGTAGAATTGCCTTCTTGCTTATTCCCATTGTACAATTGTAAATTCTATTTCCATTGAAAAATAAAACCCATTGTCAGAAATGCACTGAAATAGCATCAGCCACTTCAGGTGATAAGTTTTTTTTTTTTTCCTTAATCAGGATAACTTTCTCAGGTCATTAAAAAGGGAAATCAGAGAGGGTCACATTATTATTATTATTATTATTATTATTATTATTATTATATTATTATTATTATTATTTTAAAGAGGAGTAGAATCAAATGAGGAGTAATGTAAGAAAATGTGGAAGCTGATCCTACAGGTGACTGGAAGATATTCTTTCCTTCTGTCCACCATTTTTGTTGCTGCTTCTGTTTCCATTTCCTCTCCTTCCCCTTGTTTATAACTGCTTGCATTTAAACTGCTGGCTGGAATGGACGGCACTATATGTCTACTAAACAAAGGGCCTGGGCTGAGCTGGGCTGGAGATGGTTTCTAGACTGCAAGATTTTCCTATAGTTTTCATCTGGCCCCACTCCATGCACCACAAAAAGCAAACACAAGTCCTGGTGACCTGTTTCCCTACCTGTGGGATGTGTTCCACAAATACAATGACCATGAGTAGATCCAAATCAGAATTGTAAGGGAATCCATGTTAGCTTTTGATCCTTAAAGTTTTGTTTTTCTGAACCCTTTATTTGCTACCCTTTAGTTGCACAGGGCTCTGACACTGGCCCTTTTATTATTCTCTATTCCACCAATTCTACCTAAGGCTCATCGTAACCAAGTGCTCTATGCTCCCAAACTAAACCTCTGGCACCATCAAACTAATCTCCAATCTAAATTTTTATTATTCTCCTCTAATGTCAACAATGTTTTTTTTTTTGGGGGGGGGGCGGGTGAGTGGACTTTATGATTATATTATAGATATCAAGTTATGACTGACTGATAGGCAACACTTTCTGAAGCCTCCACACGTGAAAGGAATACCTACTAATATAAATTATTTGTGTGTGATAAGATTACTAAATTCAAAGGCAAAGGAATAGTGCATCTATTAGACATGTGACAATTTTTCCTCTCCTTCCATTTGCATTAACTAATGCACTAACTAAACAAATGTAGTAAAGTGACCTAAAAAATGTAGCTAATGTGGGAGTGGTATGGAAATACTACCATTGTTTCCATGTGGCTTCCAGCAAGTCCAAGGCAGCTGCTCCCTTTATTGCCATCGCCCAGGAAGTGGGAGAGAAGGGAAAGTTGGAGACCATTTTAAACACCATTTGATTGACCAAAATGCTGTCACATGGCCACACAAATTGCAAAGGAGTTCAGGAAATATACTTTCTAGCTAATAAAATGTATTCCTAGACAAAATTGCCATGTTTAATGAATTGACCATTATATTATCTTTAAAAAAGAGAGGTTAGTATTAGACAAACACAGGCACTGGCATGCTGTGTTTATGAAATGGGTGGGAATGTGGATGAGAAGACAGTATTAGTAGGTGCTGAGTAAACAATATAATGCAGAGAGTTTTGACTTATGTCTCAATTGCAACTTTATATGGTTATTTCCTGAGGTAAGTCCAAGAAAGGCTTCACATGGGTCCTACCCCATGTACCACAACAAGCAAGGATAGAGAATGTGTTCTCATCAATTTTAAGGATCATATAAAAGTGAACAGTTCTCCAAAAGTGAGAGAACTAAAATTAAATCTGGGCAGACTAAAATAGTGAGCTAAAATTAAAAGGTAGAAATTAATAATAATTAAATAGAAAATGACAAACTCAAAGCTATTGTGTAAGAATAGAATGACTTAGCAGTTCACATATTCAGGATATATAATTTCTTTTGAGAATAAATATTAAGAATAAATCTAATAAGCATTACCTACCCCAAGTGCTAAATCCACTTACATAGAGAGAGTTATGATTCTACTAAAGGATGTATCAGATGAACACACAAAATATGTTTCTTACATATTTCGGACAATTATATTTTATTTGTCAATAACTTGATAAAGCTTAGAAAAATAATAAAATTAAAGTAAAATGGATTCTAGTCTTGTGGAAGTATTCTAAAGAAAGTCTCAATTAATTAGAGAAAAAAATAAAAACTACTGTTTACAGTTGCTTAAACAAAAACACTATCTCAGTATTCTTTAGGGTCAGGTGAAATTTTGGTGCTTAAAGCTCATTGCAAATGTAAGTTGTGTACAGAGTGGACAGTCCCATAAATTATCATATTATTCATCTGTGGTGCAATGAATTTATTTCTTTAAATGCAAATGAAATATTTCAAAATATAGAAATGTAAATTAAGATTGTTAAAGGTGAAACTTGAAGTATTTCTTAAGCTGCATACTTTTCTGTATTATTAGCCTAAAAAGTCATAGTTGAAATATTAACGAAAATTTCCTTTCATTCAACCAGAAAGGAAATTCTGGGGTCATACTACACATTTCACTTTTAAGGGCAGCATTTTATACCTCTCAGGATAAAACTTTGGAAACATCTTAAGCCTCCCTCCCTCTGCAATTACATGAATTCAGATTTATTCACTAGGCTTTGAGTCTCTCATAGCCAAACATGGTGTACATTGTGCTCGTTTGCTAGGGCTATTGTAACTAGGTACTCAAACGGAGTGGCTTAAAACAACAGAATATTTATTGTCTCACAGTTCTGGAAATGAGGTGTTTAATTCAAGACTTTGGCCAGATAATGATTTCTATGATGCCTCAGGAAGAGGATGTTTCCTTGCTTCTTTCCTGCTCTGGTAGCCAAGGTCTGTTGCAACCTAACTCCACTGTCTGCCTTCATCTTCTCATAGCTGTGCTCACCCTGTGGATGATGTGATGTCTCTGCATTCTTTTCTGTGTCTTTACATGGAACAGTGTTCTCTCCTTCCTTGTGTCTGTATCTTGATATTCTCCTGCTCTACTAAGGATAACAGTCATACTGGGTTTGGGCTCACCTTAATGGCCTCAATTTCATTGTATCAACAAATATAACAAGGTCATATCCATTGGTACTACAATTAAGACGTCGGTATCCTTTTGGGGGAACATAATTCATACTTATAACCTCAGTATCTATCAGAGAATATAAAAAATTCTAGGCATTTCATATATATTAACTAAATAAATGTTATTTTTATATCCTACCAAAATATTCACAATGTCATTTAAAGTTTTGTCATTTATTCTTAATTCAAGAAAACAGAGAATTGAATGAATAATATCATTTGGAAAACATTCAGTCTACTTGAAAGTTGTGATCCTTTTGCTATGTCTTTTTGCAATTCAATTATTTGGATACTTCTACCTTCTATGTAAATACTATTTTCTAGTTGTCAATCATCTTTGTTTCATGCACTGTATCCTAAAATCAAACTCGTAAGTTTTCCCTTCAGAAATATGTTTTGGGTTACTTCAGACCCCCAAAACAATTTATATAAAAGAAAAAAAACAATTTATATGGACAATATTATTTTTAGTAAATTCCTGTGCTGACACCTTGGTGTCCTATTTTCTCCATGAAGTTCTGACGGAGATCCTGGATGCTTATAATAACTTTAGTTTGAATTTAATAATTTTTTTCTTGTGGAATAACCAAAAATATGGCCAGAAAGTTCTTCTATAAACTTGATGGGGTTTTTTTTTCTTTTTTTTTTCTTTTAAAATGAGAAAAAGTCACATTTGAAAGCTGCAAATGTTAAACTGGCGTGTTTCACCTAGCCCTCCAAGGTATTTCTTCAGTTGTGTTGTAGTAAACTCTGAGTCACAGTGCTCTCTCTTGGTTCAAGGCCCTTTGGTACTTAAGGGTCTTATTTAACATCAGGAACAGCTGGATTTCACACCTATATTTGTCACCCTTCTAGATCCTTCCTTCCAAGCTTATTAACACCATCCAACAACTACTTTGAAGATATGCTGCCAGGAAAAAATAAATTTTTTTCTTCAAGGAGCAAAAAGGTTTTCTATTCCCATATGTCAGCATTTCAGTTCAGGCCCATTGCCAATAACTAATAGCATTTAAACAATAGTTCATTCAGGTGAGAGGAAAATGCTCCTCTTCTAAAATGATTCACCAGATATTGTTATTCAAAAGTGAAAAGAAAATTGGCTGATTTTGCATTTAAAAACTACCAAAGCTCATTGAAAATGAACCTAGGGATCCAGTTCATAGACCAAGCTTCTAAAACTTACTACTAGATGATCAACTTCCACATGACCTGTCAACATCTCCATTTTCTCATACGGCAAATTAAGAGAATACTAACTTATTTACCTACTCATTGTGAAGAAAAAGAGCTACTGCATGTGGAATCATCTAAAATTACAAGGCACTAGGCATATTTTATATATTATTAGTATCCCAACTTAAGTTTAAAAATGTTAAAATCGATAAATTAAGAGATTTAGCAAGAAAGAGCCTTTGATTAATGGTTTTTTACTTGATTTCTCATTCTGTGATTGCATTTAGGGAAATTAGTTATTTATATTCTGTAATTTGTATATAAATTTCAACCTAGAATATAATGTGATATTTTCATTTTATTATTGTCTCACTTTTTTTCTGATGAATTTTACAGTACATTGGAGGTGACAAGTTCCGAATAAGTGGAGTCACACACCCATGATCCTAGTTTGAGGGGTTAAATAAACTCAGTAAGACACTTACTCCTGTCTTATATTTATAGCCATTGTATTTAGAAATTAATGTGACCAAATACTTGTGGATCATAGTAAGAAAAACTAGACTGATGATCTATGTTAGTTAGATTTGTGTCACTGGGACAAAAGTATCTGACAAGAGCAACATAGAGGAGGAAAAGTTTATTTGACTCAAGGTTTCAGAGGTTCAGTCCATGGAGGACTGACTCTATTGCTTTGGACCCAAGTGAGGCAGAACATAGTGGTGGAAGGGCTTGTCAGAGGAGCACTGTTTGGCTCCTGGCAGTAAGAAAGCAGGGAGAGAAAGGGGAATGGGTCTCAGGGGAGATGAGCCTTTCCAGGGCAAGCCCACAATGACCTATCTTCTGCAGCCACAACTCACCTGCCTATAGCTACCATCAGTTAGTCCATTCAAACAAGGATGGGCCTGTTAGGTTATAGCTCTCATGATCTAATCATTTCACTCTCTACATTAACACAGGAGCTTTTGGAGGACTTCATATCTAAACCATAACATGATCATAATATCCTATGAACCTAATAAAGAAAATGAGTAATGATTGTAACTCCAAGTCCTTGCTTAATTTCAAATTATCAAAAAAAGATGAAAGATCAAATCCCCTGATTTGAGCAGAATTTTGACATAGCTTTGATGAATAAACACAAATCAGATAAAAGTTTTAACAAAGTAAAGATAGTGGGAAGGTGCATGATTTTTATCTTACGTTAGCTTTCACCATATGTATTTATCTTGCTATAATGAACATTATTTACCTTTAAAATTTAAATAAATACATACATACATTTAAAGAAATAAATCATTATCCAATGTCTAAAGCTCAACATTGATGCTCTCTCCTAGATGTTATCTTCACCAACCCTCAACCAATAGGAATAGTATTTTCACTTAATTCATAGCTATTTATTTCTCTTAAAAACTTCAAGACTGCTCCTACAATTCAATTTAATAAATAGGCTCTGTATTATGTTCCTATTTGCATATACTAATGTGCTTAGCACAGAGCCTTGTAAGAAATAAATATGTATCGAATGTGTTGAATTAAGAAAGTCATGATGACAAGGCATGATAAGTCCTTGGCACCAAGTACAGTCATCTGGTATATGATCATGGAATGAGAAATCTAGTATCTGAGATGTGAAAGTTTCTTTAAAGCATTTGAAAATACATTTGGAAGATGTGTTAAAATGAGTGAACAGCCAGTGGGGTTTTTGAGTAGAAGACTAATGTTCTCTATGCATGAACTCAGCTTCAGATAAATACACATAATTATCTGACAGAAAATGTCACCATAAGATACTAGAACTCAGAGAATACAGAGATTCAAACTATTGAGAAATCAATGTGATGAGGACCCTTGAAAAGGTTAAGGCTCTCAAGAAGCAATTTAAAATTGTTATTAGCAATAGTATTCTGCAGGGAGAAATGTGATGGTGTGATGTTTTGAGGTGATAAGTTGTCTTATCTGGGGTCTGTGAGGGCAAAGACAAAGTTCATAAGAAAAGCACATTTTTTACTTAGGTTACTAAACTTTGTGTGTGGGTTTTTTTTTTTTGGGCATTTAAATAAATGTTAAAATACATGACTATGGACAGAAGATCTCTGTTATTCAGTGATAACCTTGTTGGTTTTTACACCAGTCCATGTGATATAAAAGAGGATCATTTTCTGGAATAAAACTCACTTTCTATTTATGGTTGGTGACACAGATTACTGACAGTTGGAGCTATCTGGTGTATGGCATGGGACACAGACTCCTGTATTTGACATTGTAAATTGGTTCTGGTCAGTAGGAGATAGAAAACATTTAGGTCACTTTTTTTTTTTTAAGCTCAGCTAGCTAGCTTTGCTTTATGGGTATGAGACATACAAGGGAATGCACTTCCTAAATTTTCCTTCAATAAAAACTTGCATCAGCTACTAGACTGCAGTCAACAGTTTTCACCTGTTTGCCCCTTCAAAGAAACAAAGGAGGCACATCAGCTGCAGGGAGCCACCTTGGTCAAGTTCACACTCTTCAAAGAGGGGTCCATAACTGATTGAAGCAATAAAGACCTGGCCATTTCAGCCCAATTTAAGACAACTGTGATGGGTCATTCTAGCTCTACAGCTTCCTGTGGGGCCAGCTCCAGTTGTTGTTGGCTTGCTTTGCACCTTGACTTCTCTCTTGGCCCGATTCTGTTTATTTTTTCCTGCCTTTTATAGACATTTACTCCTTAATATATGTGCTTCACATTTTAAATTTGACTTTGGAGAACGCAATCTGTAAAAAGAGCAGAACTGATAGACTTGAAAGGTGACATTTCCTGATTAATAACACAAGCAATGATTCAGAGGAAAAAAAAAACTAATCCTAAAATTCTAGAGAGCCTTTTAAGCAGTATGAATAGTTCATAGGAACATTCCCAGCAGGACAGAGTGTGACATGGGTGAAGCCAAGGAAAGGTAAGCTTCATCAAAGAGAGGAGTGTCACAATACGAGGCTGGAGGAAAAAGGTATCTTGAAAGACTACAACTGACCATCACTAACAGTAGGAGAGTGTGGCCATATACTGGAGAATACTGAGAATAATAAGAGGACATTTCATTTGTGATCAAAGAGCAGATAGTGAGTTTTTTTAAATAAAGGTGAGAATTATGTTTTAGGAAACTCTGAAGGAGTCAGCATGAAAGATGGATCACAAGAAGAGAGAAGATGGAGACACAGAGGATGACATCAGGAAGCTATTAAACCAATCCCACCAATTCCGCCATAATGAAAGCCAGACTATAAAATAAGAAGGTGTGTGTGTGTGTGTGTGTGTGTGTGTGTGTGTGTGTGTGTGTGAGAGAGAGAGAGAGAGAGAGAGAGAGAGAGAGAGAGAGAGAGAGAGAGGGAGGCGGGGGTGGAGAGAGCCTTAGGGATAATTTCAAAGGAGAAATGTACTCTAAGAGACTGCTATGTTTGAAATAAACTGAGCAGTAGCCCTTCTAAAGCCTTCTCTGGATGTCAAAAATCATATAATGAAGACCATTTATTGAACACTTAAACATATTCAGCATTGTTCCAAGTATTTTAGATATATTCGATCATTTTAGTACCCTTTTGAGATACATATTTCTTTTCTGGATTTGTAAATTTTAAAAAACTCAATTTAAAAGTGCTTGAGAATCCATCCAATATCATCCAATTAATAACTGTCAGAGCTGAAATTTTAACACAGGTTTATCTAAATTAATTGTCAGTTCTCTTCACCAATGTAATACTACATATTTAAGATAAGAAGACTTTAATATTGAAAGAAAATTTTCCCTTTATTAGTAAGTAGTGTGAGGCACAGAACTGCAAATCTTCCATCCATGATTGCTTATTGATGCCAATATATTTTTTGAACCAGTCTATTCCTAAGCCATTATGTCACATGGATACAGGAATACAAGTAAACCATTAGTTATCTGAAATTAAACCTGCCAGGCAAATATGGTTACCTCTTCTCCTATTGGCATAATCCATTAATCTGATTGAGGTCTTAATTTGTGAACCTGTCTTAATATTTAGTTAGCTGCAAAAGTTTTTCATCTTTTACTTTAGCAGATGAACCCTTCAGGAGAGTCATTGACCTTTTAACACTGAATGTTTTGTGCCATTTAAGAAAACACAGCATGTTCTCAAAATGCTTTGAGTTGTTTTATGTTATCTGATCCCCAGTGGAAAACCAGCTTTATGGTAGGTCAGTAGTGAAAATGGTTAATTCTGGAAACTGGGTTGACTGTGTCAGCAATAAAGCTGCATGATGATTATGATAAAAATTTTCTTAAATGGACATATAAGACAACATTTATACATTGTTATTTGTATTATAAGTCCTTAATTATGTCTAGAGGAGATGACAAGGCTTATAGAGAAATATTACTTCATTCAGAAGGGCAATGGTATTTAGACAATATTTGTCGAGTGACAACAAACCTACTTAAACTTGTTGGCCAGAAGCCTCCCCAAAATGCTATTCAGATACTTTGAGATAGCTCCATTATTCTTACAATGTAACCATGTACCTAACTTTATAAAAGGAACTTACTCATAAATTTCTTAAACTCAATTGATGGTATACTTATGTGCTCCATATATTTTATGATTGCTGAAGAGGTTAGTGATAAATCTAGGAACTCTTTGCCATATCTGTTAAAGTTTGTTCTCAAACCTAAGAGAATCTTCTAAGGTTAATGTGGATTCATAACAAGGCTAGTTGGTCATATCCCATGGAAATGTTGCTGCCTTCAGGCAATAATGTGTCTTGGCATGCCCACTTTTTCTTCAATTTCTTCATCCCCAAAATCAACTTGCAGCCACAGAAATGCCTTCAGTTTCAAGGTAACGTCCCATATAGATAATTAATTAATGTGCTACAGGGAATCACAAATAGCAAAAAGGTCACACCACAGAGAGTTACAAAACTGTTCTCTACTGTGATTATGGCTTGGACCCCTTCAGGTAACCTGCTACCAATTGTTAAGAATAAAAAGATCAATGATAGTAGAGCTTAACATTCTGAAAAGTGTTATCATCTTGACAGGTCAATTGCATGGCATAATCATATCAAGTAAAATATCAAGCAGGTTAGCAATCATGGCATTTTATAAAACACTTTTACACACAAAATGTCTTCAAACACACAAGGAAAACAGAATTCCCCCAAGGAGACATTAGGTGCATGTTTGGATTTCATGAGGTCATGGAATGGATGTCTATTGTTTGAGGAGTCAATATCAGTGGTAAGGAGTCAATATGAGTGGTAGCATTTTTATTCAAGGTCATTAGGGATTTCCAAAAGTCTTTAAATTTGTCCTTTGATAATCAGACACGATCAGAATGTGGTTGGTTATCCTTGTCATTCAATGTTCAGTTTCAATATCATTCCTTTGGAAAACCTTCATTGACTATCAAATTCAAAGTAACTCCTCTTTCTCTGCACAATCCTCTGCTTGTTTTATTTTCAATTAAAGTGCCACTGCTTGATATTTTCCTTTTGTCCATTTATGTAATTACTTTCTTTCCAAACTTAGAATTTAAGCTATATAAAGGTAGAACCCACTTTGGTACATACTGTATTCTGAATACCTTAATCTCCATATAATGGAGGATTTCCATAGAAATGCTTGGAAATTTAACACTACCCAAGTCTATCTAGATGATATATTTCAACTAACATTTATTAAGGTCAAGTAATGTTCCTGACTCTAAGTTAGGATATATAATTATACCACTTACTCTGCATAACAACCCTGTAAAGTACATATTGATATCTCCTCCTACAGATTAGAAACTTAAGGTTCAGAATTCTTTTCTTTTTTTAATTAATTTTAACTGACTTGTAAAAACAAAGAGTGTATATATTAAGGAATATTATGTAGTATTTTTATACATGTGTACATTGCATAATATTTAAATCTGGTTAACATATTTCTATCTCCTCAAATAATCATCATATCTCTCTCTCTCTCTCTCTCTCTCTCTCTCTCTCTCTCTCTCTCTCTCTCTTTGCAGAACTGGGGATTGAATCCAGGAGTACTCTACTACTGAACTAAACCCTCAGTTCAATTTATTTTTATTTTTTTAAATTTTGGACAGGATCTCACTAAGTTGCCCAAGCTCATCTCAAACTTGAGATCTTCCTGTCTAAGTCTCTATAGTTTCTGGAATTACAGGCATGTGCCCCCATTTATAGTGAAAACTGTCAAAATCGTTCTTTTAACTTTTTGAAATCTACAAAAATTGTTGTCTAGAACCATCCTACTGTGTAATAGAACACAAGAATTTCTTGTTTCTGTGTACATGTAATTTAGTACCCATTGATTAATCTTTCTTCTCCCCTATTCTGCTGGCCTCTGATAACCACCATTTTTACATTTCGTGTATGAATGAGATCATGCTATACCTGACTTATTATCTCCATTTCCATTCATGTCCCACATAGCAGGATTTCATTCCTTTTTTGTGGTCGAATGTATTCCCTGGTGTATATGTACCTCATTTTCTTTATCCATTCATCAGCTGATGGAGAAGTAGGTTGTTTCCATTTCTTGGCTATTGTGAAGAGTGCTGCAATGAACATGAGAGTGCAAAAGTCTCTTTAAATACTGATTTTATTTCCTGGATTTGCACACATTGGTGGGATTGCTGAGTCATATTATAATTCTACTTTTAATTTTTTAGGAATATCCATACTGTTCTCCATAATGGCTGTGCTAATTTACATTCCCACCAATGGTGTACAAGCATTGGCTTTTCTCCACGTTCTTGCCAGCACTTGTTATTTTTTTGTCTTTTTGATAATAGTCATTGTTCCTGTGATACATGATATGTCATTGTTGTTTTATTTACAAGAAATCTTTTTTTTTGTATTCCAGTGTTCCACATGATCTATCACATGATTAAACATTCATATTTTAGCTTCTGGCCAACTATACCCTAAATTTCTTAATGACAGGGCTATCTTCTATTGTTTTTTGTCTTAACAGTAGTATTCATTACAGGGCTAGGAAGTTTGGGGCATATGAATATTTATAAGTAAAATAGCTATGTAGGCAGATGGAAAATGCATCTCCATAACTGGGATCAGAATATGATCCTTTGTACAGATTATGAAATCTCCTTTCATGTTTTCCAGGAAATAGATCCCTAACTAGGAATCCAGAATCAACTCACATATCTGGTCTGACTTAAAACTAATAACAGACATGATAAAATTCTACATATTTTGAGATTCCTTGAAGAAAGAACCTTTGGTAAGCAGTATACAGTAATATGAAAATATTACTCATTTTAAGCCTGTATTGATAATTCTAGCTTTTATCCAGGAAACAAGAAAGGGAACAATGAGACTTCAGTCCCTTCTAATCTAGGAAAGTGTGAAGCACATGATGTGGAAATGACTGTGACGTTAATGTTGAATATGTGTCAAGCACTTTATGGGTATTGGCCTTTTCACTCTCCCAAATCCCCGTCTATAGACTAGGAAACTGAGGTACAGAGAGTCTGAGTAACATGTCCAATGTCATATGGTCAGTTGGTGGCTGATCTAGAATTTTGGCAAAAGATGTTGTAATTATGATGCCTAAAACTCCAGGTCTGAGCTAGTTCTTCTGGATGCATCCCCCACCTCCAAAATAAATTCAAACCACGTAGGTCCTATGAATGCAATAACTTCTATGCTAATGAAAATTTGTCTATGTGTGCTTTCTCAGAGTACTCAATTTTAAGTGTCTCACAAATAATAAACTTTCAAACATTTAAATGAAGATTAAAATAAAGAGCAAAGATCATATGCATCTTAAAATATTTATAATGATAGTATACTACATTTGTCACAAATAGGCTTTTTAAAGCAGCACTGATTAATTTTAAATAAAATTACTACAAAAATTCAAATTGGATCTTTTGCTATCATTTCATACTAAAACACTTTGTAGTTTTAGTCTGTGAAATTTCCTTTTGTTAATTAACTAGAAAAGTATGATGAATTAAACATGCTATTGCATGCACTTTTGACAAGCTTCGAAAGTGAGGTAATTAAAAACAATTTTATTTCCATTTGTATGGTCCTAGTGCCTAGTGACATTTAAGTAATGCTTTAGATAAAGTAAATAGGTGTTAGAAATAATGCTGTACTTTAAGATTTCTAACTTAATAATATAGGCTTATTGTTTTAGGTGATTCTATTGTCCCATAGCCATTATATATTCTGTTTACATTATATCTGTTATAAGATGTGTTAAACTAATGAAAATATGGTTTATTTCCATGAAGCAGTTATAATTTCAATCTAATTAATGCATTTCTACTAAATTAAGATCCCTTGAAATTTCTTTTTTTTTTCCTTGCTTTTCCAAAATAGACCTGCAGATAACCAGAGGAAGTAAACTGGAAGAAAATAAAGTCATTAAGTTTATCTGATTTAGTAAAGATATTTTCATTGGAAACCATCTTTTAAACAGATAATCTCTTCCTTATTTATAATTTATTATTCATTTCTGATATTTTCAGTTTAAGATTCTTTTTTCTTCAATAAAATATATTTTTTTGTCAATTCCAGAGCTGACAAATTTCTTTGTAATACAAAATTCCTTTGTATTTTTTCCAAGGAATTTTGAATACATTTTGAAAACTGTGAAAGAAATGAACTCAAAGGAATAAAATGAACTCTCTTGGCACAAAAACATGGTAAATGTATACAAATTGTTCATTTGAATCACAAAAACCCATAAATACGGGCTGGGTAACATATTTGCACACTAACCAAAATATAGCCTAAAACTATATTATCATAATTTAATTAC
The DNA here is from genome assembly GCF_964194105.1 of Spermophilus citellus. Taxonomy (NCBI): domain Eukaryota; kingdom Metazoa; phylum Chordata; class Mammalia; order Rodentia; family Sciuridae; genus Spermophilus; species Spermophilus citellus. The sequence continues at coordinate 248,370,284 of NC_138182.1, read as the reverse complement.
TTTATTTATAACTTAATTCTTTTACATTAGCTACAAAATATCACATTTAATGTTTTTGTGTGTCATAAAACATATGTATTTGTAATCATGCAACCATATTAAATAGATATCCTACTTGGAAAAGGAAAATAGGAAAAAATCCATTATTTATTTTTGTATTGAAAGAATAAAAAAACCTGGCATGGGAGTAAGATGTCAAGTGTGTAACTCATTTTAAATTGTGCTGGGTTTCCCTTTGTTTACATGACAATGGTACTCCTTCTCCACAATAATACAGAACAGCTTTTCCATTTTCAGAATTCTTATCTGAGACTTAACATGCTCCAAAACTGCAGCATGCCTTGCTGCTCAACTAAATCTATATCTTTCAGTTTATAGATGTAGGGAAGAAAGTGTGCAGTAAAAACACATACTTTCAGATCCGATTCCTTTAGAATAATTTCCTGGTGTTTGTTGTAAGCACTCAGCATGAACTGAATATTTATATTTTAGGAGGTGATTATTTTAATTCTATATCAAGCACAGTGCATTTATTGAGCTAGCAAAGCAATGTGATAAATGCATGCCATGCATCATTTAGATCTAATGAATTATTAAATTTTATCAATTTGTCCAGTATTCAACTTACCTAGGATTATAGAAGAGCTTGATTTGAAACATGTTTTTAATGTGTTTATTTTCCATCCAGAAGATTATATCATTTGGTACTAAAGAGAGAGGTTTTTATTTTAGAAAAAAAAACCTAATCTCTGGCTTAGGAATTACCAGAGGAGGCTTTGCAGTTTATGTTTGTAAAGAAATATTAACAGGAGTGTCAATAATCAGATCAATTGATCAATCTATTTGTAATATGAAGCAAATGATGTCAGACCAATTTAAAAGTATTTGATATCTTCTTGGAAAAAGTTATGCACAGTTTTCAATTAACACCACCTTATTTGATATATTCTGATATGTTCATTTGTGTTTCTTCCCAGAAATTTAACACAGGCATGTTTTTCCTAATTCCACAGGCCTGAAGCTGTTCAAAAGCAAGGGCTCCACTTACTCTTCCTCAAAGTGTTTAATTCTGTGCTTTAAACACAGTACCAAAAAAATTGTTAAGAAAGGTAAATCTGTATGATTAAACTTCTGAAAACTGTTAAGATTTTCTCATTCACAAAAAATTCAAGCATTTTCAAGAAATATTTTCCTTTCAATATGTTTTTTAAACTGACATTTAAACCAGATATGGTGGAACACACCTATAATCCCAGCTACTCAGGAAGCTGAGGTAGGAGGATTGCAAGTTTGAGAAAAGTCTCAGCATCATTGTGACATCCTAGCCAAAATTTAAAAAAACAAAACAAAACAAAACAAACAACAACAATAAAAAAACAACAACAACAAAAAGAAAGAGTTGGGGATATAACTCAGTGGCAGAGCACCCCTGGATTCAGTCTCCAGTATCACATACACACACACAAATCTGACATTTAGATTTTTAATGACTATGAATATAAACCTGAACCTGGTCTTCAAACAGGTTTTGAGGGACAATATTATTATTTAACAATGTTTTTGCAAAGAGTAAGTTGTAAATGGATGCTAATTCAACAAAGATTGGTAGAATATAAACCAGGTGCCAGTAACAGTGCTGGGATATTATAGCAGCTAATTGTGCACTGGTGGGAACCTATTTCAAAATCAAGTTGCTTCAATAATATGGTATCTTGCCCATCATACAACTGGAGCCAAGTGATTATATAGCCAACCAAGTTTCCCCTAAAAATTATAACATTGGCGAAGACCTGAATATTAGGATAGTATACAGGAATATGACCCCAGGTAGCAGAAGTAAAGGATGGGATAGTTAATAAGCTGGTGTCATCTGAGGAGACAGATAAGATACATTTCAGAACTCTCAGACCAGAGGGTTGAAAAGGGGAAGCATTTATCTATCAGCTCCAGTCACACATTGGTGAAGGGTGACCCCACTGGCATTAATTTTAGGAAACTTCAGTTGCATGTACATGAATGCTGTCAGGTTTAAACAGCCTCACCATGCTAAGGCCTTAGTGAAGGGCCATGTGAAGGAACACATGAAAAATAAGAAGCAAAGGGCTACAATGAGGTTTTGTCCAGTTGTACCTGCACGAATGAGCCAAAGATCAGTGAGGTTGTCACTCCTGCTGGAACACTGGTTGAAGTGATTGCAGTGAGAAGACACTGAAGGGCTTGATACACATGGTCAATACAGAGATCAAAGGTTGTGCAGTCTTGCTGGGCACAGAATCACGAGCCACTCAAGCAGGAACAAAACTTTATTTTTGAAAATGCCGCCAATACTCCCTACGCACCCGGCAAGCAAGCTGGTCCACCCACGCGGACGCGTCTACCGGAACCGGAGCCCAGCACCTCCCCCGGAATTCCCTCCTACTGTCCTTCCCCAATCAATGGGAACTCTCCAGGAGTCCCTTAACATGAGTCCCATAGCAGGCCAAGGTGAACAGCAGGAGTCCAATTTCCATATGAATGTAAATCTTAACATAATCATATCATCTCAATGGCTAGCTGGCATCACCTTACAACCAAAAGTGCCATGCATCATATTATTTGGTTGTGGCTCCTAGCATCTGCCCCCTTCTGTTTAATTAAGCAACAGGCAATGTGGCTAGGGACCGTGCCTGTTAGGTATGTCCAATTCAACATATGGTTCTTACCCATCATCGGAAAACTGACCTCTAGGCGTCAGCCTCCTGTCTTAGGTTGATACCACTGCAACTGAATCATACCCGTCACTGACTACCGGTCCAGTATATAGCCATACCTGTGGATAGGCCTATGCACCAGTGGGGGGGTGAGGTTCTTTGCCTCACCTCTGTTGGCCCCCAAATTTGGCCTTGGTGCCGGTGGGGGGGTGAGGTTCTTTGCCTCACCTCAGTTGGCCCCCATAATTAGACCATCACTAGTAGAAGGGAGGAGGATACAGAAATGCCACGACATCAAGTCAATAGACAGCTCTTTAGGAAAAATAGCATCACTGGTGACACCATCAGCAAAGATACTCCAGTACTGCCATAGTTCCCTGTATCAACAAATAGAGCACAATGCATACAAGTGATACATAGTCCAGGCAAGTTTTGTAAGCAGTTCAAAGTGGAGGAATCTATCAATATGTCCATTTCCTCCCAAAATAAATCGACTCAGTGATTGAGCATTACTTGTTGAGTTATTATTCATTGATGCATCAGTTTATACAGTTTGTTGTGATAATTATTGAAGAAGTTGTAGTTTGGTTTCATCTTTGTCTTCACCGGCACTGGGATGAAAATAGGGATTGACAATGATGTTAAGAAAAGAAAAAAATGTAACATTTCAACAGGTATTAAGAAAACAATTTTTAGAACAATTTACATTATCCTGAACAGAATTATTAAATATAATGAAAAGGAAAGGTGAAAGTAAACAAACAGCTGTTAACCTGCTTATTCGTACACATATTAAAACAGTCTTCAACAGCTGTTTACCCAAATTAAATTAAACCATTAAAATCACGTGAATAATAAAAAAAAATTGGGATCCATATTTTTATGAGCGCTCCTCATATAATATATATGGACATACACACATACAGACATACAACACAAAACAGAAATGTGCACATGTAACATACAACATATAAGACAATAGTAAAGGCCTTGTAGATTTACCTAGGTGAAATCTCCATTGCAATGTTTAAAAACTCCATACTCAAAACATAAAACTGATCAGAAAAACATTAATTTATGTCTGTATGAGCTCAAAATTAAAATGGAACTTTATGATGTGGGAAAAAGCAATAATAAAATAGATATTGAAAAAAGCATCCTGGTTGATCACTGTCGAAGATGTAAGAATAGCCAAGCTGGAGTTCTGGATATCAGCTGTTATGGATTTGAGTCAAATCATCTTCTTTTTCTGTAGAAATTGTTTTGGTTAATCTCTCTGGAATCCAAATCGGCTGCTGTTCCTCCTGTGGAAAAACACAGACAGAGCCCCGACTCCAGACTATCACTGGATCCGGACCTTTCCATTGTCCTGTTAGAATATCCTTCCAAAGTACCTTAGGCTTATGTGCATTTTTGAGGTACAAATGTCTTTCCGGAGCACTAAGCCCTGATGAATCCAAATTTAAAAAGTTTACAGTAAAAAGGGTTATTTTAAGTTTATCTTTGGGGGATATATACCCCTTTCCAATTCCCTCCTTTTGTTTTAATAAGTACATTTTAATAGTTTGATGAGCTCTTTCAACTATGCCTTGTCCTTGTGGATTGTATGGAATTCCTGTTATGTGAGTAATGCCAAATGATGAGCAAAATTGTTTAAAAGAGGTAGAAGTATAACCAGGACCATTGTCTGTTTTTAACTGTTTTGGAATGCCCACAGTGGCAAAATTTTGTAAGCAATGAGCTATAACATCATTAGTTTTTTCTCTGGCATGAAGGAAGCCCATCAAAAATCCGGAAGAAGTATCAACTGTAACATGCAAATATTTTAATTTTCCAAATTCTGGCAAGTGTGTGACATCCATCTGCCAAATATGGTTAGGTATCAGTCCTCTAGGATTGACTCCAAGATTAACTTGTGGTAAAAATGTCACACAATTTTGCCATTGTTTTATTATATGTCTGGCTTGTTCTTTAGTTATTTTAAAATGCTTTTGTAAAGTATTAGCATTGACATGGAACCTTTTATGAAAATTTATAGCTTCTTCTATTGTGGAGAAAATATGTATGTCATGTGTAGATTTATCTGCTAGTTCATTGCCCATACTAAGGGCTCCAGGCTATCCTGTATGTGCCCTGATATGTCCTATAAAGAATGGATCTTTTCTGTCCCAGATTAGACTTTGTATAGCGGAAAACAAAGAGAAAACAGTAGAAGAAGGTGAAATCCTACCAGCATCTTCAAGGGATACTATAGCATTAACTACATACTGACTATCAGAAAATAAATTAAATACAGAATCTTTAAACATCATAAAAGCTTGTAATACTGCATTAAGCTCTACCTTTTGAGCTGATTGTTTGGGTACTAAAAATAAAAGCTTGATCAGGAGTAACTACTGCTGCTGTACCATTGTTTGACCCATCAGTGAATATATTTGGAGCATTTATGATAGGGGTTTTTCTTGTCATTTTTGGAAAAACTACAGGATGCTTAGACCAAAAAGACAACAAAGGATTAGATGGTAAGTTATTATCAAATGAAACACTAGATTTAGACATGATTATTGCCCAAGTATTTAACTCATTAGCTAACTCATCAATTTGATCCATAGTATATGGAGTAATAATTTTATTGGGAGAAATCCCAAACACTCCCTTTGCTGCTTTTATTCCTTTGAGTATTAATTGTCCTACAGCCTCAGGATATCTAGTAAGAATAGTGTTAGGAGAATAAGATAAATGTATCCACAATAATGGACCTTCTTGCCAAAATACTCCTGTAGGAATATTTTTTGTTGATAGTACAATAAATAATAAAGGCAAACTTATATCAATTCTATCCAAATGCATATTCTCCATATATGTCTCAATGATTTTTAATGCTTTTCTTGCTTCAGGCGTTAACATGCGGGGTGAATTTGGATCTGATGGACCTTTTAGAATATCAAATAAAGGTCCCAACTCTCCTGTTGGTATGCCTAGATAAGCCCTTATCCAATTTATGTCTCCCAATAACTTTTGAAAGTCATTAAGTGATTTGAGTTGATCTACTCGTATTTGAATTTTTGGTGGACGGACCATGGTTGAGGATAATAGAACTCCTAAATAATTAATTGGAAGATTTAATTGTACTTTATCTATTGCTATCTCTAGATTATAATTTTTTAATAAGTTTGTAAGTGTGGCATAACATTCTAGCAATGTGTTTTTATCTTTATGTGCCAATAACACATCATCCATATAGTGAAATATTTGTAGTTCAGGATTTTGATTTCCAAGTGGCTGGATTGCTTTATTAACATAAATTTGACACATAGTTGGGCTGTTAGCCATCCCTTGAGGGAGTACTTTCCATTCATATCTCTGATCAGGACCTTCATGATTCAGTGCAGGGATAGTAAATGCAAAATGTGGACTATCCTTGGGATGAATTGGAATCGAAAAGAAACAATCTTTAATATCTATAGCTAAAACATGCCAGGTTTTTGGTAAAGCAGACAATTGGGGAATCCCTGATTGAGCAGGTCCCATAATAACCATCTCATTATCAATGGCTCTTAAATCTTGTAATAATCTCCATTTACCAGATTTCTTTTTAATGACAAAAATGGGAGTATTATGGGGGGATACGGAAGGTTGTATATGTCCTTCCGCTAATTGTTGTCTAACCAGGTCATGGGCTACTTGTATCTTTTCTTTAGTCAGGGGCCACTGAGGAACCCACACTGGTCTTTCTGATTTCCAAGTAATTTTGATTGTCTCAGTGGCCCTTTTTGAAAACCCAATCCATGTCTATTTATTTCTTGATCTATTTGAATTGGTGCTGTCATACCTTGTTCTTGTTCTCTTAATCTTTTTTCTTTCCTAAAGCCTTGTCTAGCCCTAGTAGTGGGCGCGTTAGGATTGATGTTATTTGTTAATGTCAATCCTAATTGTTCTAGGACATCTCATCCCCATAAATTTACGGGAAGATGATCTAATACATAGGGCTGTATAGTTCCTTCACATCCTTCAGGATCCCTCCAATCTAATACCATAGCACTTCTATGGGGATTTGTTGCCACTCTTAGGCCTTGAAGCGTTTGAGTGGCTTGTTGTAATGGCCAATGTTTTGGCCATTCTTGACGAGATATGATGCTGAGGTCAGCTCCTGTGTCCAGCAGCCCATTAAAGTCATGTGCTTGAATATTTAATTTTAGCATTGGGCGAGAATCTAAATTTAAAGACAGCATAGCCCAATCTACACCTGTGGAGCCTAATCCCTTGGAACCTCTTTCTACATTACAACTGGAAAATTTATCATGCAGGCTGGGTATTATTAATAACTGTGCTATTCTATCTCCTGGTGAAATTACTGATATACCTCTTGGAGAACTAGCTATAATTTTTATTTCACCCTCATAATCGGGATCAATTACCCCAGGACTTATCATAAGTCCTTTTAGTGTAGAAAAATTGCGTCCCAATAATAAGCCTACTGTTCCCTGGGGAAGAGGTCCTTTTACTCCTGTGGGAATGATTTGAACTCCCATCTCTGGAGTTAGTACTGCTCTGGCAGAGGTGCAGATGTCCAACCCTGCGCTCCCTCTAGTTCGTCTGATGAGGGATTTAATGGATAATGCATCCTGGGCACTACCTTGATGGTGCTGCTGGGTTCCTCCATTGCCCCATATATTTGTGGTTTTGGGCCCTGGGGCATTGGGCCCTCTAGTCCGTTTTTTGGCAATGGAGCTTGATACCTTTCTCCATGATATCGTGGGTAAACACTTGGTCCTTGTCCATTTTTTGATAACGGAATACCCTCTATGGTGGTTTGAGAACGGCATTCATTAGCCCAATGTTTCCCTCTATGGCATCGTGGGCAAATACCCGGTATTCTATTCCTTTGATACCCAGTTTTGTAAAACCCTCCTCTTATGGGGCAACTCCTTTTAAAATGTCCTGTTTGATTACAATTATAGCATGTTTTTGGCCTGGCATCTAAAGCCTGTTGTACTGCTGCTAAGACTTGCCCTTGTTCATTAATGTCTCTACATAATTTAATATATGTGTTTAAATCTTCATGTCTCCATGGTCTAATGACTTCTCTGCAGCAACGATTTGCTTGGTCATAAGCCAGTTGTTTTATAAATGGCATTACCTGTTCTGTATTTCCAAATATCCTAGAGGCTGTCTGAATAAGTCTATCTACAAATTCAGCGTAAGGTTCATTAGTTCCTTGTATTACCTTAGATAATTGACCTTGTAAGTCTCCATGCCCCTGTAAAGTTTTCCATGCCCTAACTGCATCTACAGCAGTTTGTGCGTATACGCCAGGGTCATATTCAATTTGCTGTCTTTGACCCTCATAAGGTCCCTTTCCTAATAACATATCTAGATTTCTTTGAGGGTAACCGGCTTCTGCATTTCGCCTAGTTGTCTCCATGCAAAATTCCTCATTGGCAACCTTCCATAACAAATATTGTCCTCCATTTAGCACAGATCGACACATGTTAGCCCAATCTGCTGGTGTCATGTCCAAGTTGGTAACAGATTCGACCATACTTATGGTAAAGGGTGCTTGAGGACTGTAGGTTGTTACAGCCTCCTTTAATTGCTTTACTGTTTTGAAATCTAAAGCACGGTGAATTTGTTGCCCTCCTGCCTGCTCAAGTACAGGGCATGCTAATCTTTGGAGTCCTGCCTCAGAATTCCGTCCATCAACTACGGGAGTTGAGGGCTGCTCAGCTGTAGATGGAGCTGTTGGTTGAATTATGCCCTCTGGTGATAGAACGGAGTTAGTAGCAGCCTCCTGTTGTAATTCTCCACCTGATGGCTGTTTTTCCTCTAAGCTTTCTTTCTTTAAATTTTCCTCTGTCTGACTAGCTTGAGAGACCTTCTCTTTTGCTTGACCTAACGTTTTTTCTACCATAGTTTGGACCTCTAACAATTTACTTAACAGTTTTTTGGTTTGTTTTTTACTAGATTCTAATCTACTATAAAGGTAACATAACCCAATAAGATAGGATAAAACAAAGCCGAAGCAGAATGAAACAAAAACGGAGCAGAGAATGGTTGTATCAATTTTCTCTTTCTCAGGGCCGAATAACTTCAAACCTTGAGCCAACCATTTTTCCCAGTTCGCCTGAGAAAATTCTAGGGCTAGGGAGCTTGAAATAAAAACAAAATAAATCAAAACAAGAACACATTGTTTTGTGAAATGGTCACCCATTCTGTCGCCTTCCCTCAGGGGTGAGCAATTTTACTCACCTCTAAGCTTCAGGCGTTCCCCGTCCGGGCCACCAATTGCCACAGTCTTGCTGGGCACAGAATCACGAGCCACTCAAGCAGGAACAAAACTTTATTTTTGAAAATGCTGCCAATACTCCGTACGCGCCCGGCAAGCAAGCTGGTCCACCCACGTGGACGCGTCTACCGGAACCGGAGCCCAGCACCTCCCCCGGAATTCCCTCCTACTGTCCTTCCCCAACCAATGGGAACTCTCCAGGAGTCCCGTAACATGAGTCCCATAGCAGGCCAAGGTGAACAGCAGGAGTCCAATATCCATATGAATGTAAATCTTAACATAATCATATAATCTCAATGGCTAGCTGGCGTCACGTCACCTTACAACCAAAAGTGCCATGCATCATATTATTTGGTTGTGGCTCCTAGCAAAAGGTGATGCTGCAAAGAGGAAAATTGGCCTCACCAAAGTTCTAAGAGGGAGAGGGAGAGGGAAGCCCTTTCATGTACACTACTGCATGGCCCAAACTGCAGGTGGCAGGCAGTGTGGGACTTGGAAGGGTTTTTAGGTAAGGGAGTAGTAGTGTGTTCAGATCTGTGATTTGTGCCACAGTTAATTTTCTCATAATGAATGAATTTTGTATTAGTCTGACATTAAAACTCATAAAATTAGCCCATCAACTTTAATATTTCTCCTGGTAACAAAGAAAACCATGTTAAGAGTACATGGGAAGTTCAAATTCATGCCTACAACCACTATTAGAAGAACGTCTTAATAATACCCACATTAAGAATCAAGTTCATTTATGAAGACTTGAATTGGGTGTCAACATACTTCATATACAAACAGAGATATGAAAAATTGTGGTATATATGTGTAATAATAATTGTAATGCAAAAAAAAAAACAAAGTACATGTATAAAGGCATGCTTTGTTGTGACTACTTTATATACAAAGATATGAAAAAGGGTGCTTTATATGTGTAATAAGAATTGCAATGCATTCTGCTGTTGTGTATTTAAAAAAATAAAATCTATTAAAAAATAATCCAGAGCCAAAATATTACATTTACACCTTAATTCAAAGCATCACAATTAATTCTTTTTTGTTTGTTTTCCACACAAATACACAAATAACCAGTTCATTAAAGATCTTTCTAATTTAGCAGCTTGTATAATTTGACTAGGGCATGCATTTTTTTTTTCAGAAATAGGTTGCTCATGAGATAATTTTAATGTTTATGTCTAGAATTTGATGTGACTAATTTAAAGGTCAGACTTCTTAACTGTTATGAATATTTTCTATGGATCTTCGACATTATAAAATGAAATATAATCTTATAACACTCTAAAATTTCTTTACCCTGGAGATTTTATTTCATACTATAAGCAGTTTCACATCTTGAAAGTATGGGATTTCAAGCTCAATTCTTAAAAGAAAATTAGCCAATATTGTGAAACTGATTATAGTCTTACCCAACATGAATAGCACATAAACTCTCTTTAGTGTCATGCAGGATAAAAACTACTAAAACCAAGTCATTGGGAGAAAGCCAAAATGCAATCATCTCTAAACTTTAATCAGAATCTGTATTTAAGCAAGATATATTTCATACTACAAAATAAACTTGAAAGGAGACATCTAATTATAAAAAATGAAATGGAGATTGTCAGTATGCATATATCCTTCAACACAACATCCAAGTTTCTGAAAGTATGTGTTCACATTTTCTAATGTTTTCACATGTAGAATTAAAACACATATAATGTTACACAGAAATCATGAAAACTTTCTGGGCACTACAAAATGCATGAAATTCTGGTTGGAGCATTAAAATTGCAGAGTACTGTCTTTTAGATGACATGTTAAATCAAAGTTTTCCAGAGATTAAAGATTACATGGTAAATCTGGTAAAAAGAAGTGGATATAAATCTAAAACCCTGACAAATATCTTCAAACTCTTATCTCCTTTCTAAAACAACAGCCTGAATGCAACATTAAATCGCAGAAGTATCTTCTGATCAAAAAAGCTGCCAAGACGTTATTGGATATTCAGTGTTGTAACACACATTTATAATTTGTAATTTATGGAATGCCAGTTTCACGGTTATGGTCAATATTGTTTCTTTTTTGTAGAATGCTGAATAAATATGGGTTTGTTTTACCCTATAGAAACTGGGAATTTGAAGTGTAGTTGTGAGGTATTAAAGAATATTGATTTAAAAAGAATTTTAGGCCACTGGCTTGAAATTTCAGGGCTCTTGAGAATTTTTATAAAGGAATTATTTTCTTCTTTTATGTTAAAGTAATCTAAAGGAGAACCTTTTAAACAATAAAATATTTAGAATTCACAGTTGCTTCTTTTTTCATTTAGTACCACTATTTTAATTAAATACAATTTTGGAAAAATTAATTTTGATATAACATGGTAGTCTGTCTTGACTATTAAGTTGCTTCTTTTGGGGGTTGGGGGTGTACTGGGGATTGAACTCAAAGGCACTTAACCACTGAGCCACATCCCCAGCCCTATTTTGTATTTCAGTTAGAGACAGGGTCTCACTGAGTTGCTTAGTGCCTTGCTTTTGCTGAGGCTGGCCTTGAACTTGTGATCCTCCTGCCTCAGCTTCCTGAGCTGCTGGGATTACAGACATGTGCCACAGTACCTGGCCTGTGGCTTCTTTAAAAGCACTATTTATGTTAAGAGATTTGGTTTTGATTTAGTAAAAATTATGAATGAAATTATTGCAAAATATTTGTCTCATATTTTCTTTTTTGGTAAGTCAGTACAGAGCTCCTAAAATTCCATATAGACTGTATCTTTAAAAGTCTTTTGGAAAGCACTTCTCAGACGGTAGAAAAATAAGGACTATCCTCCAAGTAAGAAACAATAAGTTCAAAGAATTAGTCAAATTCCTAGGGGCATTTGATAATACTTAGTATCCCTGAGTATAATTGTTAGCAGACAGGTTAGTAGTCAGAAGACAAAATCAGGACTCATGAATGAAAATAGATTATTAAATCAGAGACTTCTGCATAAAGTCAGAGGTCTGTCAGTGGGAAAATCAGAAAACAACAACAACAACACATGCCTCACACAGGGAATTGGAGGCAGCCCTTGTTCATCTGACCTATATTCAAGGTAAAGGAAAAATTACCAAAAAGCTTCCTAGAACATTCCTACTGATAAATCAGTCCTCCTTTAGACCTGGCACAAGAATTCTTATGTTCACAGAATCTGGAAACTCTAAGCCCAAACTCCATCCCAAACATTGAGAGAAAACATAATCCTAGTGTCATCAGTGCATCCCAGACACATGAAGGAAGCACATGTACAAACACTTTGAGTGGGGGGTGATTTAATATGAACCCCTGGCCCAGGTAACACAAATTCATAAGGAAAAAGTGCAGAATGTACAAGGAAACAAATGAGAGAAAGTCAAGAAATAGAGCAACCCCAGAAATATTCCCACAAAAAAATGTAGTTGCTGTAATGACCAGAAACAGAAAATAAATGCTTAATATCTTTAAAGAAATTAAAATAAAATATCAAAGTATAATGAAAGACAAAGAGATTATCAGAAAGAAAATGATGGATTGAAAACAAGAATCACTAAATAAGATATCTAGGGATAAAAATAATAATAATAATAATTAAAAGGACAAAAGACAGGTAAGTCAATAGGTTAAACACAGTTGTCACAATTAGTGAAGTGAGAGAAAGATTGAAATATAACTCAGAAAATGGCAAAGGTTAAACAAAGAAATACATATATATTTTAATGATCAATCCTGGAGAAAACAAATGTTCTAAAATTTAAGCTCCTTTGATAGTATGCTAATATACAGCCTAAAGAAAGACTGAAGTCAACTCAAGGAATTTTTGTTGTTATTGTTGTTATCAGGGATTGAACCTATAGGTTCAGGGGCTCTCAACCACTGATCCACATTCTCAGCCTGTTGTTATATTTTATTTTGAAACTGAGTCTCACAAATTTGCTCAGGATCTCACTGAGTTGCTGAAGTTGGCTTTAAACTTGTGATCATCATTCCTCAGCCTCTCAGAAAGTTTTTAAAATTAACAAGATATGCAAAATATTTCAATGTTTATAGAGAATGTCACTTTAAATACAGTATGAATAATACTTAATCTAATAGGAAAGTTTAATATTTAACACAAAATTAATAGAAACTATACATTTATATTATAGTTTACATTATTCATTATATTTATGAACTTTATGAGACTAAATTGACTTGTTAAATTCCCATACAGTTTGAAATCTAGAAAAACAAAGGCAAATTATAATAATTTGACATATTTGATATTCAAAATGTGTGTAGTTAAAATTCTGTTAATGTATTCATTTCATGTTTCAGTTCTGATACTATTTTAGTACCTATTATACATGCTAGATAAAACATTTTTATTTGAGAAAATTACAATCAAATATAAAGCATTCAGCATTTTGCAAATTGTATAAAAGAAAACCTGATCAATAAATATGACTGATAAATAGTCAACCCACATATGGTAAGCCACTGTGAGTCTAGTATGAGATACACACAGTAGAGGATATAGAAAAGTAGAAAGTGTGATCCATGAATGAATGATATCAATATATTTACATTTAATTAAGAGGACAAGAGTACATACATACTTTTTTAGAAATTAAAGAAAATAAAAGAACATGCAGAAAATGTAAAAATGCATATAAGAATGAAAATGCAATGTGATTGTTCAATTATTTGAAAACAATTTCTATTTATCACATAGGTTTAAAATTAATTGAACTAGGCTCACATTCTCAAATTAAAATGTTTAAATCATTGAATATTTATGAATAAAAGAAGTTTAAATTTATTCACTTCCTTAAATTCTTTGCTTGAAAGTAATCACATATTCATATTCTTTCTTTTCTTTGATTCTCTTCCTCCCTCTTCCTCTCCTTTGTAGATTAACTTAATCACATAATTGTTTAAAGTGTAAATATCTTAAATGCTGTTGGCTGATACTTAGATTTGCACCATAAATGATTTATTTATGCATGTTCAATATAAAAATAATCTAGATATTATTGAAGTACATATATCATTTAATATAAATTATTTTAAACACAGATCATGAATGACAGTAGCTCTGTACATTAAATATACCATCATTTATTTTAGCCTCTTAAATACTTATAATTCTGACACAGGGTATAATTCCTCATTTGTTTTCTATTGTACATTTAGCTATATTATAATAAAAATAGTAATATGTAACATATTTTTGAATGATTCTACTTGCTTGAAGTGTGGATGTTGAATCTCATATTGAATATAACTAGATTTTTCTATAAACTGTACATACTATTTATTCCAAAAATGGTCACTGTGCAGTCACACTAACCATGACAACTCATTCACCATTTTTGAATATGCCCGTTCATGTTCCACAGTTGTTCCTTTTTGTGGCCTTATGGCTTTATGACTTTGTCTACAATTCAGATATTACAAATTACCAATTGCCTGAGATATTTAAAAATAAAATACAGTCTTTGGTAGGAATAGTAATAAATGATTAATTATAACTTAAAATTCTTTCTCACATCTGAGAACAAGAAGGAAAAAAACAAGGAAAAGTATAATGGGGGTTAATACTAACTTTGCTTATTGACTGTGAAGATGAATCTGAAAACACTTTGAGTTCAAAAAATAATAGTATTTCCCCCTCAAAAAAAGTGATAGTATGATAGTATCCTTCAATAATGGGGGTGAAGTGTATATTTAAGCTATAAACAAAATGGGCAGGGACCTTCAATTCTCCAATTGATGTGGTCAGTGATGAAGCTTGTTCATGAATCTTCACAAGCACACGACTGGTCTTCAGAAGGAACCACTCCTGGGGAACAGGGAATAGAAGGTAAGGGAGATTGCAAAGGAATATTTTTAGAAAAGAGTACTTGAAGGTGAGCCTTAATTTATACTGTTTATAAATGAAATTTCCAGGAAAGAGTAAATACTGTATTTCTGGTTTCTAGAAAGAGGTAAATAGTAAATGACAACAGGTGACTTGTTTTATAATATCTTTAACAAAAACTGAAGAGAAACAACTGTAATGGAGGGTAGGCAGAAAACAACCAAGTTTTCTTAAAGTTTCCAGGCCAAATGCCAACATTAAAACAACCATATTAAGTATCTATAAATGGAGGTGGTTGGGCCCAGACAGGCTGGCAAATATTACCTTAAGTGAAAAAGGCACCAAAATGCTTCCTCCTCTATTAAAAACCCAAAGAATTTTAATTTAAACTTAATTACAGTTTTAAGTAAAACATTACACATTAGTTATCCAGTCTCCAAGGACATGCAAAATAATGTCCTTTTGCAGGAAGTTGGTTAAGCATTGATTAGTTGCCAACTGTCAAAGTAAGGGATTTTTAAAGGGACCTGTATGCGGAGGTTTTAAAAGGAAGAGGAAATAAAATAATATATATGTATAAGTAATTAGCATTACTCCTGTTATAATTCTCTGAGAGACCATAACATTTATAATGAAAGAGAATTATACAACAAGTTAAAAATTATTATTTCAATCTTTTAAAAATGTGAGAATATATTATCATTTTACAAAAACAAATGCTAAGTAAGTTCCTCAAGAAAATATACAAGTTTGGGGGCTGGGATTGTGGCTCAGTGGTTGAGCACTTGCTTAGCATGTGTGGGACCCGGGTTTGATTCTCAGCACCACATAAAAATAAAGGCATTGTGTTGTGTCCATTTACAAAAAAAAAAAAAAAAAAAAGATTCTCTTTCTCTCTCTCTTAAAAAAAAGAAAATATACAAGTTTAGAAACTCATACACTAACAACTCACAATTATTTTCTAATTTATTCTTAGACATCTATTTATTCAAAAAAACAAATGATGCATCTACACTTTAAACACAAAAATTATCAGTAATGTTATCTAAATTAATTAATAAGTTAAGACAGGAATTTCTCATGTGCAAAATGTGTCATTTATAATCTTCAAATTTTACATGTACATCATACAAGCAATTAAACTCAAAACACAGGAAATAATAATTCCTGAGAGTCTAATGTTTATTATGAGCCTAGACCTTGGCACAGTCTTTTATAAATAAGAAACTTTAATCAAAGGCCTTTTGCAAAATTTCAAACCGCTGGTAACTATTTCAACAGAAATTAAAATAAACTCTGGCTCCCAGGAAAGCAATTATTGAGTTTTCATCTTCCTCCATCTCCCAGGAGTATTTTGTATATGTCATGTGGACACCATTTTAAAATATGAATGCTTACATAAATGGAAAACTATATTCAACTTAAATGTTCACTGAGAATAATAAAATTAATTCTGGCTTTAAAGTTTTTTAATCCCTATTTCCCATCTTCATTCTTTTTCTCTTCCCATAGAAACTACTCTAAAATGTTTAGTGTATAAAGTTTCATTGTAGCCATTCTTGTGTTTTTTTTTTCTGTCCAGGTATTTAAATTTATAAAAATATTTTAATTCAGAATTCCTTCTGCTTCTTTGTTCTATTTTAATACAATATTCTTTTTTTAAAGATAGGTCATTTTATTTTTTTTGTGATAGTACATTAATATGCAATGACAATAGTAATTTTTAGTTGTTCAAAACATTACAAAGCTCTTGACATATCATATTTCATGCATTTTATTCAAGTGGGTTATGAACTCCCCTTTTTACCCCGTTAATACAACATTCTTAAGATCAGTTTTTCCACGTTACATTTAGGCTTCTATGATAGTCTCTAATGACCCACACTCTTGTTAACTGCACCCATGTGTGATATCCCTCCACATTAAATGTGTGCCCAGTAGGATGCAGTAAATATCACACTTCGTGATGTCTGAGGCTAGCTTATGACAGGCAATATGACTTCTGTCTGATTTTCTCTCAGGACTTGGAGTCTAGAAATCATACTGGAAGGATTTCCAGGTCAGAGGGAGAAACCACATGTAAGCATTCCAGTCAACAACCCCAGCCTTAACCAAGAGTCAGTTTCAAATGCCAAAGATGTGAATGATTTAGGGTTTACATCATTGTAATCCCTAATCTTTGAGTAGCCCCAGCTGAGGCCAAGTAGAATGAGATATGTTACACTTGCTTAATTTTAGACCTGTGAATATATCTGTTTGGAAGCTCTGAGAAGCAAGTAATAAGAAGAAATTATATATGCAAAAGATTGGTTGTGAAAAATACCTGTGAAGGATAAAGAGGACAGAAGTATGGGAGGAGGAAAGAGCCTACGAAACTTTTCAAGAAAAGACAATTGGGTAAGAGCTTCAGATTACATTGCATTTACGAAAAATTCTTGGCCAGGCTTATAGGAAAACCTTAATGAAGGTCGCTTCTAGAGATGATTCATCTGAAATTAAAGTGATGGGGCATCAGTTCCCTTGCTGTGTTTAGCTGTTGGTTGTGAGGAATTCTGGGAGAGGATGGTTTTGGGAGGAACACCATAGTAGATTCAATGACAGCTTGAGGCTATCAGTTATCTGTTCTCCACAAGGAAGACTAGCTCATTGCATCACAGTCTGGTTTTTACAATGCACTGATCCTCTTCTCCAGGTATCTTTAAGAAGCAACTTAACTTTGCTTCCCATGAACTTGGTCACCTAAGGAGAACTTCCTTCTTAAAGCATCATATTCTGATTGTGTTAGATCCTATTGGTTCTCTGTTCATTCCTTAGTCTAGTTGGCCAATTCATTTTTTTTTCTGAATATCCAGGTCTTATCAGGAACTTTCTATAGATCCTTCTTTTAAAGATGGAGATTGGTGGGACAAACTACAGCCTTCGTTAATGCAGTTGTTCTCAAGATCACAATTGGTATTCATTATCTCCCTCCCTTACTGCCCTTCATCTCTCATCTCTGCAGGTCAGAATGATGACGGTTTGTATATATGTACACACACACACACACACACACACACATGGTATATTTACAAAGAGTATATATGTTTGTATATATGTACATATGAAAAGGAGAAGGAGAGATATTATGAAGAACTTGCTTGTGTGATTATGGAAGGTGAGAAGTCCAAATATCTGCAGGTGGCAAGTTAGAAATCTAAAACCAATGCATAGTTCCAGTCAAAGGGTGGGCAGTTAGAGACCTAAGATTGGCTAATGTTTCAGTGTGAGTCTGCAGGCTATAAAAGACCAATGGCATGCATATCTAAACAGAACAAATAATAATAACAAAAGGCCAACACAGAAGTATAAGCCATCATGTAGGAGGAGATCCCTCCAACTGAAGGAGAGACAGCCATTTTATTCTATACAGACCTTCAACTGATTAAATGAAGGCCAATATCATTAGGGAGGGAAAACTGCCTTACTTATTTTACCAAACCAAATGTTAATCTCATCTAAAAGCATTCTCACAAACAGACCCAGAAGAATGCTTGGCCAAATATTTAGGCAGCCTGTGGTCCAGTCAACTTGACATATAAAACCATCACATATAAAACCTGGTAGAACAACCCAAATCTTCATTCCTGAGGGGGCTAGGCTTTTGATAATCATATTGTTTTCAGGCCAAGGTTGTTGCACATATCCTCTTGCAGTTATAACTAGAAAAGATAGAACCTCAAGGTCAAGTGAACAACCTGGATTCATCATATATTCTTCCCTAACAGAATTACCTTCATTAGTAATCATTTTGCCTGCATGATATTAAAATTTAAAAATCTTGTGCAGAGTATATGTGGATCTTTTCTGTTATCTGATATTCAGCATCATGCTAAATGAATTATTTGGTGGTAAGTTCTTCAATATTTTCAATATTACTTTCTTTTTTAAAAATAATTTTTAGTTGTATATGGACACAATATCTTTATTTTATTTTTATGTGGTGTGGAGGATCGAACCCAGTGTCTCACGTGTGCAAGGCAAGTGCTTTACCACTGAGCCACAACCCCAGCCCCTCAATATTTACTTTCATAAATGTAATTTCCTTCATGAACTCTTAGGTTTTTTGCTTCACAGCAATCATTTCCTTAAACGAGCAACAACTTGTGGGACAAATATTCTTTGTATATTGTGATTCAATTTTGTTAAAATCTGATTGATAAAGTTCAGGCACCTTCTTGAGGTCAAAACAATACCACACCTCTAATGGAGCTATGTCACACGAGATACTGAACATAATATTTGAGAGGGGGAAAAATAACACTTAGGCTCTTTCTAATCAATAACACCAGAGGCAAAAGAAACTAAATACTTAGATAGTATCTTCCTAATCAATAAAAAAAGAGGAATGTCTGGGAATATTATCTATTATCAAGAGAAGCTTGTTTGCAAGATTTTCTTTTTTCATGTACTCTGTTATAAATAATCACAAAGATAACACTCCTATAGTGATCAAATACTTGCTTCACAAAGCACTCTTAAATGCTCTCTTGAGGTTAAGCAGTTTGGGGAATAACACACCAACAAAAATTTTAGCTTGATAGTACCTTGCAATTTCTACTGAAAAAGAATGTTTGCCAATCTTTGGATGCTTTAGGTTTTGGCACCATTTTCTCTTCATTGTCTGTAATAAACCTACAAAATAGCATTCATCTCCAATGATATCCAACTCCATTAGTACTGAAATTTTGCTTGCATAGGAACTACATTTATCATAGTTTTCTGGAATTCACCATGAAAGACCACTGCAGGTAATATGCAGTAGATAGACGACTTACTTCTGACCTTCAAATTACATGACCTTGTATGACTTTTAAATGTCCTGAAGTATTTTTGCCTGCTCAAACTGAGGCCTTTTAATGAATGCTTTCTCTCCTTCTTAACTTTTTTCTTCAGATCTTTAAGATGCACAGTGCTTTCTTATGTATCAACATGTGTCTCAATGGCACTCTACACAGGCTGAGATTTTCAGTACACAGCACATGATTATTTCTCTAGTTTTACAGTATTTTGCAGCATTTCAGGGATGTGGTAAATATTTGCAGTGCCAACAAGACTTGTCATATTTTTTTCACTGTGCTTTCTTGTAGAAAACCATTGCATGTTTCATAATGGAGACAGGTGAATTGTCAATCTTATGTCTTTTATGAAATCTTCTCTCTCAATCCAAGTTAATACAGTTGTCCCTTACTGATTCCAGAACCCCTGTTGGATAACAACCGCTGTTGGATAACCCTGTTGTTCCTTACACAAAATAGCAGAGTATTTGCATACAACCTAAGCACATCATCATGTATATTTTAAATCATCTATTGATTACTTATAATGCCTAAAATCAAATAGATACCATTTAAATAATTATAATACTGTGTTGTCTAAGGAATAATAAAAGAAAGTCTTTACATTTTCATTACAGATATGATTTTTTTCTGAATATTTTCTACCTATGGTTGATGGAGTCCATGAATGCAGGTACCATGGATATAAAGGCTGAATGCATTTATAACTTTTTACCAATACAGAGATTTTCTTTTTCTATACCTTCAGGAAAACCTAATTTCTTAAAGACATTTTCACTTGAGCATGTAGGGAAGGGAGTAGATAATGCACAATACTTTAAAACAATGATCCTAGTAGGAAAAGAGATAATATATGACTGTAACACAATCCATATTCTCTCATTCAAACTCTTAAGCAACTTAGATGTTTTCACTGGTACATTACACTGTTTTCAATTTCAATAATGAGTGTGGGGGAAATTTTGTAAGTAGTTATAGAGAATATGTGGTTGAGAGTTCATATAACTAAAGCTACATGTAGATCCACAGTATTATATGATTCATTGATGAGTCACTCACATGAGATGAGTACATGTTTTTATTTGGATCTTAAAGCAAGTATGAGTGGGATACAGCTGTCAAGAGAATCTGAATTTCAGAGTGTGGGTGGAGCAATGCTTTTAAAACCAGAAAAAAATAATACTATTTACATTTAAAAACATAGACTGGTGGGGAAAAAAAAGATTGATCTGAAAAATGGGACTTAAGGGGAATGCTGTCATTAAAGCAAACAGAAGAGATTATATAATAAATTATGTCAAAAGTTTGAGAAAACACCAAGTATTGTTTTCACATAGAAGATAAGACTGCCCTTAACATTTTTATGGTTGGTCGTTATTTCAAGTAACTTTTCCATTTTTATATATCAGAAAATAATGAGATAAAATTTAGTTATATCTTGTTATTTATGGAAATTTTCATGTCAAACATCAAATAATGAACTCAGATGCTGGAGATGGGGCAAAATATAGTTGTCTTTGGATGACTGTTATTAATTATTTTAAAACCTAAAGTCCTTTAGCTATTAAGAATACATCACCACCTTGTGGAATCCCTTTAAACTACAGACACATGATCCCAAGAGCCATATAGACTTAGGAAATTAACTATCAGATCAACCTATTTTGTTTCCATTTAATTTAATTTTGTTCTTATTTCTATATAGTTCTCAAATTTTACTCTCTGGACCTAAACCCTCTCTCCAACCCTAGTCCTGTATTGGCAACCGCTTGGCTCACTTTCCCACATGATATTTTGTAGCCACTTGAAATACCATACTTCAAACCAAATTCTTCCTAAGATTTCTATGTAAATTAATGGACATCTACATAGTGTTTAGTCACCCTGGTTAAAAATTTTTGGTATTCTTTGGTCTATTCTCCCATGAATATCCATTTCACCTTAAAATTAGTCACCACGTTCCATTAGCTATGATTCCTCAGTGTCTTTTTCATTTATCCTCTCTTTTTTGTTGTTGTTGATAGCATCCTAAGTTGATCTTTAGTTAATTGAATAGCTATGCTGCTAGTGTCTCTTCCTCCCCCACTGCACTGCTAATAATGCATCCCTCCTATGTTAATCAGCTTTCTTGGATTATAATTCTCTTGGGCTTTATTGCCTCCAATACTCATCAGTGTGTATGTGTTCCTTGTTTTTCTCCCACCACTGTGTTGAATGTTTGATGCTTCAACCATACTGTGCTTACTAAATCCAAATATGCTCTGATTCTATTTTACTTCAGCTCCCAAACTCATATGCCCACTCCCTGGCATGCCCTTTAATCCTGTTTGGGTCTACAATGGGATCTGTTGTTTGAAGGGATTTCCACAGGGTGGGATGTATATTTTAAAAGTAGCATAGATAGCAAGAATGTCAAAATCCTTGTATAGGTATGTGTTATAACATTTTCTTAGTAAAGTGTCATGGACTTAAATCCCTCAATGGAAAAAGAATTATTTGTCCTTAATCTGTGAAGATATTCTGCTAGTTATTAAAGGGATACATGTGGAGTAATGGAGATTCACTTAACAAGGAACATAGTTAAATCCTTTTTAGTAGTGAATGACATTAAAATATGTGGCAGGGATGAGAGTAAAGTTCAGAGGTACATGCCTAGCATGTACAAGGCCCTGGGTCCCATCCCCATCCATCCCCATCACCACACACACACACACATACACACACCTATTGCAGCCCTGTGACTGTCACATACAACAGTCATATTTCTCTTCCAACAACTAGACTGAGTGCCTTTATGAAGATTTTCTTTATAAACCAACCAGATGAGATAGCTCATTTTTCTTTACTTCCACAGTAAGCTTTGGATTGTACTTATGTGGACTAAAGTTGTCTAACATCTACTTCAAGAGTTTAAGCAAAAATAGAAAATAACTTTCTTTGGTCTAAATTACTATAATTCCTAAGTTATGAGTTTTCTTCCTACTGATATTAACAAAACAGAACTTTGTATCTGCACTTAATTTAATTCCTAACTCAACCCAGAGTAGAAAATGGTGACTACCTACCAATATTCCACTTCCCCAACATACTTCTCTTTTATCCTTATAAAACTGAAAGGGGACCCCTAACATTGATGATGATGATGAACCTAGAGACACTTTACCACTGAGATACACCCTGGCCCTTTTTTATTTTTCATTTTGAGACCGGATCTTACTAAATTGCTGAAGTTGGCCTTGAACTTGCAATCTTCCTGCCTCAGCCTCCTGAGTCACTAGGATTATAGATGTAAGTCACTGAGCCCAGCAAATGTCTTAGTTCTGACTCACTTTGATTCACATTGCTCAGGATTTTAAACAGAAGGAGCAAAAGTATATAGCATTTGCTTCTGTTTAAAATCCTGAACAATTACTTGACTTAGATTTTAGTAGGCACTTTCATCTTCCAGGTTTATTTGATAACCCAAATCTCCTTATTGACCAATCAAATGAATCTTACAGTTTTTCAAAAGAATGATGCATATAACTTTTATTTTTCAATAGATGAATTCTTAGTACTGGGAGAGTTGGCCTAAGGAGAGTTGGTCATCAGGTAATGACTAGAGCTAAGCATATGTTTAAAATCAGATTGGGTCACTACTGCATTAGGATTTGTTCAGCTTTGGTGGGATAGAGAGGAAGCAAAATAGGTGACCTGTTAAACATCATAAACTAGAGACTGAGATGAGCACTATTTAAAAGATCAGAGGATGGAGTATTTGAAGTTTATATGTAGCACCAAGGAGAGCTCCTTGTACTTTGGTCTCCATCTTTAGGAAACTAATAGTGAGTTCTTCTACTGGTGGCAGTCAGGAACCTTGCAAATGGACTTGATTCCCAAAGGTAGTTCATCTGACAACATAGGCCTCAGGAGTGTTTAGTCAGATCCCAATCCTCAGTGAAGGAGGCTCCATTCTCATCCACCAAAAAAAATATTGTGATATATAATACAGGTTGATTTGCAGCTCAGTTTTGAAGGTTCATTTGGTGGAATCAGATTTTTTTTGAAAGTTTCAAGTTCTTTCTGGTTCAAGGTTTCTTTCTCTATGATACCACCACCCTAGGAGTGATTATCTAAGATTATACTTCCCTTCTCAGACCAGCCCACATCCAATGATTGGTAGGCAGATTTACTGTTACGAAGATCAATTTCTCTGTTTCCATGTCTGGGAAAGTCTGAAGGGCCATTACAACTTCAAGCCTCCACCAGGGTCAGCTAAGTCCTGTTGCAACTGTTCCCAACTTCTCATTCAACTCAGTCTTACTTCATTCCCTTCTCCCACAAGTATTGATCATGAGAACAACCACCATGTAAAAGAGAATAAACAACCTGATAGGTAAAACAATTTAGCCGGTTGACATGGGACAACATTTGTCATCAGTTACCACAGTGCTGGTATGATGGGTGTGGGACTGGACTAGTCAGAATGATAGGCATAGTGCCCAAGGCTAAAAAAATAAAATGTGTGTTCTCATTTACCAAGGCTGAAAGAGTGACTGATGCTTCAGAATACCAACTTGCTAGTAATAGAAACCCACTGCTGGGAAACCAATGTGGCATTTTCCCTGGAGGAAACCATTTGGTCACTTGGTAGCAATCTATTAAATTAGATCTCTTCTACCTTGGGAAGAGGCAGTGATGTATTTTGTTGCTAAAAGATATGTAATACAAGGATAAGTCTGATGTTTTTATCCAGAGCCTTTATTACTACCACTCTCCAAGGGCTTACAGAATATTTGATATGATATGATGGTACACTATCACCTATGACTTTGCATCCATTGTTTGGTCTCATGTTATAGCAAAGGTGGTATGATAGTGAACACATGACAATGAAATCCACTGTTCCTAACATATACTACACACAATAGCTGCCATCTTCATACAACATGTTACACTTTATTAAAGATACAGCTGAATTTCAGTTCAAAGATGATACCTTGTAAGATAAGTGTTATTCTTCAGGACATAGAATACTAACTACATTAATAACTATTATATAATGCAAAAATTACAATATACCCAGTCTGGAATCCAAATGATAGAAATAGAAGTAGTCCTACTTACCATCATTTTCAATGATTCATTTGAATAATTTGTGTTTCTCAGTACTGAAATTCTGCCACCTGGGAAAGCAGATAGAGTCTCATTAAACTTTAAGCTACAGCTCTTGCCTAGGCACTCTGTTCAGCTTTGGTGGGCTAGAACATCAAAAATAGAAAATAACTTTCTTTGGTCTAAATTACTATAATTCCTGAGTTATGAGTGCCAAGGTACAAAAAAGCAAAAAGAAAAGTTACCATCATGGCAGGAGTCATTAACACCCATCATCAAGAAAATGCAGGTATGTGGTTAAACAATAGAGATAATTATGAAAGAATATGTTTGGTACTCAGGCAGTCAACTAGGGGTGTTTCTTGACACTCCCTTGCCCAATATTAATGTCAAATGAACAAGTGCACAACCTCAAAATAGCATGATTGGGATGAGGATGCAGATCAGTGGGAGAGCTCTTGCCTCGTATGTGCCAGGCCCCAGGTTCAATTTACAGCATGATGGGAGAAAAAAAAAAAAAAAAAAAAAAAACCTTGTAACCAGGAGCTTAGATTTTTCAGGTATGAGGATCTTGGTCATCCTACTAGATAAAGCTATCCAGACAAGAAGAGTTGCTAACTGAAGACAAGGCAACTCTAATATTGACAATAGAAGAGACAAATGCTAAATGCCAGTTGCAGCCTTGAGACCAACTGCAGCCAGCAAAAGCTGAGGATCTTCTGTTGACTTTCTCCTATCAGTTTCCCTGAGGAAAAGATGCCCACTACAGTCCAGAATGAAGAAACCAGTTAGCCACATACATAAAACAAGTGGAGCTAAGTGGCTAAAGCGTTGGATTTTGGGGATGCTGGGCTATACTGCTTTAAAGCCTCCCTTCCAGACCTAAGAAAGAATTCTCCAGTTACTGGGAAGTTTGTTGAAGACTCTCAGATATGGTTTTTAGCTCTTTTCTCAGAACTGTTCTTAGCTCTTTTCAGAATTATCATAGCTAAACATTAGTAAGCACAGGACTTGAAAGTCAAGGTCTCTCCCCATACGTTGAAGGGCTGGCTGTTCTAGCTTAGAAAGGGAGCTACCCATGAAGTTTAGATGAGGCTTTTTTTTTTTTTTTTTGCATTTGTATCCCAGACCAAATCCCCCCTCTACAGGAGGATCCTGCTTTCTAACCTTTCCAAAAAGCACCCTATTGAGATTCCTGCATTCTAGTCCTCCATTTCAATGTCTGCTTCACAGGGACTCCATCTGTAACACCTACCAACATATAATGAATGGGATAGCTTTATGGATGATAAAAGCTTTTGTTAATAGCGGAAGTAGACAGCCTTCATGGTCTGAGAAACAAATACCCCTTATATTGTGTACTTAGCTATATCATCAGGGTGTCCAGTTGCTGGAAAAGTATATGTTCTCTGGACTAATTACCATTTTCCTCAATGGGGATGTAGATACATACATTTGAAAACACCTTTAAATGTGAAAATATATTAATATCAAAGAGAATTAAATTTTTAAAGACTTAGTATCCATATACCATAATTATAGCCAAATATTACATTACATATATAATTTAATTTTTAACCAAAGCATCCCAGAGGTTTCAATTTCAGGAAGAGCATTATTCAAATAGTCTCAGAAATTCTATTTATCTCATGATCAGGGAAAGGAATGCATTGGTTAATCATACTCTTCTTAACAGAGATTCCATATGTACTATGTTTGAATTATTAATTTTCAAATAATTAGAACATATCACTATATAGTTAATATTAAAGTGTCTATGAAAATAGAATGACAACTTTTTTATGATTTATAAATCATTTTAGGAACTTGTTTCTTCACCAATTTGTCACATAGACATTGTAATTTAGAATCACAGGAACAACCATTAAGGGGAATTTCTGACTGATCTGTTGTTGGATCCCAATATGTATATTATATTGTCATAATACATTTTGAACTATATGTTCTAGGCACAAAATAGAGACCATCGTGTTATACTTTAATTGATCCCACAATTGAAAGAAGAAACAACTGTTTGTTCAGCGTTGAAGTTATGAACTAGATGTTTAGTATGTGTGACTGTTTTACTCAACTTTTTCACTGCTGTGACCCAAGTACCTGACAAGAATAATTTTAGAGAAGGAAACATTTATTTGGCATTCACGGTTTCAGAAGTCTCAGTCAATAGAGAGCCAACTCCTTTGCTCTGGGCCCAAAGTGAGAAAGAATATCATAGTAGAGCTGTATGGAGGAGGAAAGCAGCTCAGGACATGGCCACCAGGAAGCAGAGAGAGAGAGCTCTGCTTACCAGAAAATAACATGTACCCCAAAGGTAGACCCCAATGATCCACCTCTTCTATCCATACCTGACCTGTGTATAGTTACTGCTCAATTAATTCCTACCAGCAGATTCAGATCAATGCATGAATTAGGTTAAGACTGTCATAACCCAATCATTTCAACTCTAAAATTTCTTGCATTGTCTCACATGTTAGTTTTTGGGAGACACCTCATATCTATACCATAACAGTGACTTAAAAATAAATGTGAGAAAATAAAAAGTTAACAGTTGTAATAAACAAACGTAAAATTGTAATGGCCCAGGGCTGAGTGTCATGTGTACCTATCTCCTTGGCACCGTGGAAACCATCCGAAATGTGAAGCTCCTTCATTAGCATCTTTGCCTACAAAAGAAGACAAGTTTGCTCTGATATATTTCATTTGAACAACTATAGCTCACTTTGTGAATACACCTGACATATACTCTGTGTCATTTCAATGTTCATCCTGCCTTGTTGTCAAGGGAACAGATATCATCACTTGGGAAGTGGTGAAAAGAAACAAGAAAAGAACAGAAGTAAATTGTATATTATGGTGGGCAAGAACTCTCTTTTCTGTGAAATAACTTGAAGAGATTCCCATATTGATGAATCCAATCCAAACTCACTGCAAAGCATGACATCAAAGCATGACAGATAAATGTTATGAACAATGAATACTGATGGAAAAATAACAAGGGAGAACTGGTCTTATATGTACAAACTGATTTATTACTGAAAATACCCATTATATACAACCTATGGTATGCTATGTTCAAATTTGAAAATTATGAAAGTGGCTTAATTCAGAGAGTTAGTCATTTTTTTAAAAAGTCACTAGAACAAGTATATAAGTAATTGACTAAATGCAACTAATTTATTTCAAGTTATAAATTCATTTGCTTTTGGAATATTCTTTTATTAAAGACAGTATATTGAAATGACTCCACTTCTAAAATCAAATATCCTTATAATCAAATTGCAGCTAACTTCTAAAGGAAGAGAAAAGATAGCACATTCAGAGCAGTTTATTTGGAAATAATTTAATAAAGTAATTAGTTTCAGAGATGTGGGAAGATTGAGAGAAACAACTAGGCATGGTGAGGAACCCAGGAGCTAGCAAAAATGGAAAGGCACTACTAACTCTAAGGACTCAAGACTTAACAGTGTTACCAGAATTGGGAAGAGTGGAATGAACACCTACCTGACAGCTGTATAGGGAACAATTTTATAGGGAAGTCGACTCTCTACGGCAAGGCAGGATGGGAGCAGAATAGGGAAACATAACTTCACTTCTTTTACCCTTAAGAGTTTTGCTGATATGCTCCATTGGTTGAGGCCAACTAGAAGCCAGGGGGAATGATCATGGATGATAAAGTTTTAATAGTTCAGCCTCCCAGAGCAGGACAGAAATGCAAAGTGGATCTGGGGAAGCAAATGGAAATGATAACCAACATATCCTCCTCTTATAGTATCAAAGGCAAATTACTTAACCTCTGTGTCTGCTCTACCACCTTTGAATAAAATTAATGATGCCATCTCTCTTATGGACATTGTGGAAATGGTACATGAAAATGAGAAAAATCATAGCATTTCAATAATTTTTAGTTATTTTTATTTTTGCAAGTCAGTTTATTTATGAAAAATGTTGTAGTATTATTGCCACAAGATTAAAGAAGGTAACTTGGGATGTTGAAATTTTAGAAGACGTAAAAATATAAAGGCTTAAGCATATATAACAATGTTAAAATTAAATAGAACAGTAGTTCAATTTTCTCATTTTTTTCAAAAAAGAAAAGACTTTTCAAAGTATAAAAATTCATTCATTTTAATTGTACAATGTGTAGACGTAGTCTCTAGTTTTAATCTATCTGTATTGGAGACTTCAACTTCTTTCATATTCATAGCTGGTTGGAGTATGTGGTCTGTGTATATAGAAAAATGGCTTCCCACATGTTAATCCCAGAACCTGTGAATGTGTGCACATTGCTGCATATGGGGTTAAGTTAAGAATCTTAAAATGAAGCAGTTGTCCTAGATTATCCAGGTGGGCCTTGTATCAATAAGGACCTTTTGAGAGGGAGGAAGGAGGGTCATAGTAAAAGAAAGACCGGTGATGTTGGAAGCAGAGATTGAGTGATTCGAGAAAGCCCCCAGGAGTCAGGGAATATGTGTAGATTCTGGACCCTGGAAAAGGCAAGGAAATTAGTTCTTCCCCTCAACTTTTCAGAAAGAATTTAGACTTACTGACATCTTTAATTTAGGATTTCTGACCTTCAGAACTGTAGGATGATAAATTTCTTCTGTTTTATTAGCCACTAAATTAATGGTTACTTGTTACAGCAGAAGTAATTAATAAAGTGTCTATGCTAATTGTTTCCCTCTGACTTCTCAGATCCATTTTGCACCCTTTTTTGGCTTGGTCTAAGACACAAGATGCAAATCTCTGGCTTCTAGCTGAGATCACTGAATGGGCAGCACCATCAGGAAGTGGGAAGGGCTGAAGAGAGAGGGCAAGAGGGGTTGTCCTTAGAGGCTTTTGGATCAGTAGAGCTTTGGCAGTGGTATTGGTTCTCTCCAACCATCACTCACAGCAGCACCTTCCCTTCAACAACTTCCAGTATCCCAGGCCTAGGTAGCAGGAACTCTCCACTGTTGCTGGTCCCTGGTGCTTTACTTTCTGCTCCTTCACTTAACCCTGTTCACACTCCCATAACCAGTTCCTTCTTCTATTAAACCCTGTGACTGTGGCATCTGTATGCTGTCAGGACACTGTCTGATTCAACACAGAATATCTTTTCTATAACGATTTATTAAGGACTCATATAGCCAAGTCTAAAAATTCCCATAAGGTACTCTAAAGGAATACCAAATGTAGGAAAGTTTAAGACAGTATGGTGGTCTATCAGTCATCCAAGTTTTAATTTCTTCAACTTTCAAATTATAGTATAGCTGTTCTTACTTCAGGAAAACTGAATTATCCCCTTTAGCAATAAAAAAGCACATATGGTTTTCATATTGACATATAAAAAATAACTTTACAGAAATGTTATGAAAATGCTTTCAAAGAGTGAAAGAATGTGTTTTAGTCATTTTTTCTAACTAATTATCAAAGGCAGAAGGAATAGAGTTATACTACTTAAGACAATCTAAATTCTAGGCAAATAATTATTTGGCGATATTGCTTAGGAAATAATGATAAGAAAAACATCTATACTTGTTTGGCATACATGAAGTTGATTTTTCAAATATATTTGCAGTTAGCTGAATTTGTGGATGTGAAGGACTGACTATATAAAACGAATGGTACAGAAATGTATTGTAGTGATAGGGAAGAAAAATTACATTTACTTATGTCTCATCTGTGTCTTCCAACTAAGACCTATACTTTACCTTCTCTGGGAGAAGATTTTCCATTTATACTTATATGAAATCTGAAGCAGATACCTGAAAAAGGCTTTTTCTGGTTTGGTGCTTTAAAAACACGAACAAACTTTAGTCAATGTAAGGCTGCCCCAAATCACCAGAGGTATTATCTGAGAGTAATAACTGCACCTTATTAACCAAACAGAAGTAGGGAACAAACCTAGAAAGGACAGTCCAGAGCTGGGAGAACTCATCCAATGTAAGAGCTCAAGTCATAATGGTGAGCATTAGAACTCAGTCAGCACCAGCACTGGCATCCAAACTCTACTCCTCATTCAATTCAATTACTCAGGGCACTCAGCAGGGTCCTAAGGCATCCTGGCCACAGTATCTGACAGCAAAAGAGGAACTGGAAGGTGCTAAAAATCAGCTTGTTTCATCATTCTGCCTTCTCAAGAGTAAGCAATATCCATTCTGATTTCCTTTTGAATCACCAGGTAACTGGAATATGAAGCAGCATTTGAGATCATAGACTGGGAGGCAAGTAGATAGAACTCCAGTTTAAAAAAGTACCTGTTCATTGTCATGGCGCAGGCCTGTAATCCCAGTGGCTCAGGAGGCTGAAGCAGGAGAATCATGAATTCAAAGCCAGTTTCAGCAAAAGCAAGGCGCTAAGCAATTTAGGGAGACTCTGTCTCTAAATAAAACACAAAATAGGGCTAGGGATGTAGCTCAGTGGCTGAGTGCCCCTGAGTTCCATCCTAGTACCTCCCCTCGCCCCCCACCAAGTCACCTCCCACTCCTGCTGCAAAAGAAAGAAAGAAAGAAGAAAAGAGCACCAAAGGCTAGGCATGGTGGTATAAAACTGTAATCCCAGCACTCAGGAGGCTGAGGCTGGAAGATTGCAAGTTTGAGGACAGCCCCAATAACTTATTGAGGCCCTAAACAATTTAGTAAGACCTTGTCTCAGAATTAAAAAAACAAAAACAAAACCAAAAACTATAAAGGGTTGGGGATGTAGCTCAGTTCAATAGTGAAATAGTGAAAACACCCTGGGATTAAATCACCAGCATGGGGGGAAAAATTGGCTACCAAACTGATCCATCATAATTATTGACTGACCTTAAGTAAGGATCCATGTAAACTGCATGTTCTATGGCATCTTTCCAGGAGTAACAGAGAGAAAAGAAGGTGCAATATCAGGCTTTCATTACACCTTTTTGAACCACATTAAATGGAAAATTTTGTGGAAGAATTCATCCTTTGAATACTGAAATTCAATACAAACACAGATAACTTTCATTTTCTGACTCTCCCCCCTCCTCCAAAATTACAAGTTATCCCAACTGGTCAGGCAAGAAATTCATGTTCCCTTTTAGATAACTCTAATTATTTTGTAGACAAGATTTATAACACTAACTTGGAATATTAGAAATATGATAAGTGTATATTTTTCAGTGGGAAATTCAAAATGAATTTGGAAAGCACCTTATCTTCAATAGATGAAAAATAAGGCTGCATATTGAAGTGGAACCTCTCTTCCATCAACTTTGGAGAAAATTATTATAGACTAGACCTATTTTGAACTGAGAACGTTTAGATTACTAGTTATGAAGAAAATCTGTGTAAATGTTAGGAGAGAGTTGAACAGTTCTTCATTTTATTTCAGTTGGAAGTATTTATTTGCCCACCCAATAAGATTTTCAAAATATAGCTTATTGAGATTATTTTAAAAGATAAATATTTAGAAGCCCACAACATACTCAACATATTTTTAGAAAATGTTGATATTAGCAGCAGCAGCTAGTTGTTTATTTTATACAATTTTGAAACAAAGACCAATCATGATAAATCCTATGAGTTCTAACTTTGTACTGATTCAAGATGTGATAATGACGTTTTCTCTTTTAAAGCATATACATAAAACACATGTATAAAATGTGTATTTTACTTATGCATATGTATGTATATGTATAGATGTATACATGTTCACATATATGAAACATGCTCTGTGTTGAAGGGATTAATATATTCATGTACATATTTAAATAGTGGGCATTTTTAACACTAAAGTATGTCTAATAAAGTTTAAATTAACAACTACATTATATTCCTGCTTATAATTTTATGTACAAAGACAGTTTATAATTCTTCTATCCCTAGTGCAATGCACTATGTCACCTCATTTGTATTTTTCTTTTTTCTCTCATCAAAGAGATTATCTGGGGGAAAGAGAGAAACAGTCCCTGACATATGGGAACTGGTCTGAAACTTGCAGTTGGGTTTCAGTGTCACCAGGAGCTGGATTGGTTCTCACAGGAAGAGTTTGGTGTTCTCTCGTTGGACAAAACATTGGACAAAAACATTCTCACAGAACATTGACATGAGACAAGATATCTTTGTGATTGTGAAGACATGATGCAATTAATGAGACCACTTTATAATTTTGTCTAAGGATAAGACAAAAGCAAGGCCATTGAAACCACAGAAACCCCAGAAATGTCAAAGCACAGAAATACCAGATATCTTCCTCTCTTGGCTAACTTAGGTGAATACCAGATATCTTCTTTCTCTCTTGGCTAACTTTAGTTGCTTCTTTAACTAAACTGCAGCCTTATTTCCTTCTAGTCTTTCCTCCTTCTGGAAAAAAAAAATATTTATTATACTCAATCTCAGAATTACCCCCACTTCTGATAGCATTCAATCCAGGGTAAGAAAATCCCCATTGCTCTGAACTCTCCCCCAAATCACTCAAATAAAGTACAAAATCTCTTTACTCTAGCACTGTGTGACTAGCACACTCCACGGTTCTCCATGGTGTGTGATATTCCTTGTAAGAACAATAAACCCAATGTGTCCAACTGCAAGTAAATTTCTGGTGGTCTTTGTCTGGAAGGTAGTAACTTGTAAAATCTTTAGCAGAATATTACACATATGACTCAATTTGTAGTATAGATGGATATATATGTCTATATATAATTGTTTTATTGTATTGTATATATATATATACATATATATGTGTATATATACACACATATATATGTGTATATATATATATGCACACACAAATAAGGAGTTGTGTGTGTATGTAAAATTGCAACAAAAATGACTAGAAGAATACATAGAGAGTAGCTAATGGTATCTACTCTAAGGAAATGATAAAAATACTAGAAAATTTGAAAAAAGAGGGTTTCCACTTTTGACTCTTCTTTATATGTTTTTGTATTAGCATATGCAATTAAGATCCCAAATCAGTTGCTTTTGAATTAATAAAAAGGGATATTTTCCTGGGTTATAAGACTTTGTCCAGTGAAATTTCTTAAAAGTGGAAATAAATTCCTGAAGACAGATTTTTCCCACTGGCCTTACAGAAGCTAATAGCCATGTTGTGCACTGGAGAGATGCCACAGGGTGAGATCTTGAACTATTTGCTGCCAGCAGCCCCCCAGCAATAGCTAGCAAAAGAAAAATGGAGATAACAGTCATGCAATTGCAAGTAAATGAATCCTTCCAATCATCTGAGTGAGTTCAGAGGCTAATTGTTCCCCAGTTGAGCCTCCTGATGAGAAGGCACTTTAGCTGACACCTTGATGGCAACCTCATAAGATTCTGAGCAAAGAACCAGTTAAGTCCAAGTCATGCCCAGACTTTGGATCTGAGAAAACTGAGATAACACATGGATCCTGCTTTAAACTGCTGAAGGTAACTTGTTATGCAGCAGTAGATAATATAACAACCCAGAGATGGTATGATGGCTCTAGAAACTAACCAATGGCCCAGACACCACCCACTACATCTGATTTCCATCTTCAATGTCACCCCGATGGCCAATGGAACTCCAGCTGTTATGTCAGAGTTCCAATCATAAATAAAAAGGAGACAGAGAGGTTCAATTCAATTGTCTGTTCCCTTCCACATAGCAACCTCCATTCATGCTCTATTCCTAGAAAATAATTGGCCATAAATATAACCAATAGGGTCTGGGATTGTGGCTCAGTGGAAGAGCACTCACCTAGCATGCATGAAGCACTGGGTTTGATCCTCAGCACCACCTAAATGTAAAATAAAGATATTCTTAAAACTTAAGAATAAACATTTTTTTAAAAATATAACCAATAGATAAACAGGACTCTATTATTAAAAGAGAGTCTGGAAGAAAGAAGGTAGGATGATATGGGCAGTTAGTGAACAAATAGTAATATTTTCTTTTCTTTTTTTTAAAAAATACTTATTTATTTTTTAGTTTTCGGCAGACACAACCTCTTTGTTTGTATGTGGTGCTGAGGATCAAACCTGGGCGGCATGCATGGCAGGCGAGCGTGCTACCGCTGAGTCATATCCCCAGCCCAATAAATAGTAATATTTTCTATGGAGGGGGTAAAGAAAAGGAAGAAAAAAATTGCATCACTCTTCCAGTGTTCTTTTTCTGTTTTAAAAGTCTTCTGATAGGAGAAATTTTTCAAAGTAGAATGCTTATAGTAAACAGCAATATGTTATGAGTTAAGTCAGCTGTGCACCTGACTAGAAAATGAGGAAAGATTTCAATCAGTGCTATGCTCTTCATCTCATTTCATCTTTCCTATCCCCAAGTGTTTAATACTCATCTCTGTCTTTGGCCAAGCTATAATGTCTTCTGCTGTGTCTATGTCTTGCTCTGTAAGAAGATTCAAAAAGATGAGCCACAAAGAAACTAGTCAATCTTTTCCCTGATCAGTGACATTTAAACTCCAAATCCAAACATGAAGAGAAATAAATCTTATATTCCACATTCCATTTAAATAATTTATTTTCCCATTTGTTTTTTCCCTCTCAGAGAAGTTTGTGATTACAGGTGGAGCTAATATGATTGTTCAAAGATCAGATATTGATTTAAGATCACAGCAACTAAAGTATATGAGGAAGAAGACATGAGATAGGAACATGCCAGAAATGCATCTACAATAATCAGAAAGAGGAAGGTGGCTAACCTTTCTGGAAATTTTTGGGCAGCACTTAATTGTTGGAATGTTTGCCTAAAGGAAGTAAAGAACTCCCAACTGAATCAGATCTTCTTTAGGACCCACTGGAGAACTAGCAACCTAAGAAATGATGCTTATGTTCAGGTGAATATTTGGTTAAATCAGCAGCTGATACCTGGGAAAGTTCAGCAAAAGGTCACAGGACACTAATAATCAGTCTGGGGGACCATGAAAAAATTCCTCAAAGATTGGTAGAGAATCAATAGTTCATAGTAATGGACCAGATATGAACTCTGTCCTCAAAAACATTTTGGTTTTGTTTTATTTTGGAAGTTGGTGCTAAGACCCAGACTTAATCAAAAGAGAAAGTGGTATGTCATTAAAATATAAAAAATAAAAACCTATAGAGTACTTGGAACTGACTGGATTAATTTGACTTTGGGGGAAGCAAGATATTAGAAAAGACATCTTGAAAGTACATCTTGGGATCTCTAATAGTGATATAACAAGAAGGAAAAGCACTAAAAATTAGAGTATTAAGTAATAGAAAACTCAGGTTTGGGTTCCTGAGCAACGGCCAACCAAACACCAATTAAGTTGAGGTAAGTTCCTTTCTCTCTCCCTTCAAGCACCTGACTTTATTGTATGCAATACTGTGCATTTGCCCTTTCCCCACCCCTTCATTCTGAAAATTATATAATAATGTGACCATAGTAGCAATAATAATAAAGAATAAGGCACTATAAGGCTCACAGTTTCTTTCTTGATTTAATAGCATTTTGGAGTTAGATTGATATACAATAAACTGCATATATTTAAAATACATAATTTGACATATATATGTCAAAACTCACCAAATTATATATTTGGTCATAATAAGAATTTACTTATCACCTCTAAAAATTTCCTCCAGTCCTGCTGGAATCTCTGCCTTCCACATCTCTGTTTTGCCTTCCCCATCTGGAGCTGCCACTGATCCTTCTGTTTGTCTTATATGACTCTATATATCCCAGAATTTTACATAAGTAGAAATATAGTGTGTCCATTTTTAATATGGCATCTTTCATGAAGAAGTTCATTTTGAGATTTATCCATGTCATAGCATGTATAATTGTTCTTTCCTTTATTAAAAGGAAGGAAGTATTAAAAGGAAAGCCAAGTAACATTGTATACATTGTATATGACCTATTTCTTGGCCTGTCATCTTGGTTTTCTTTTGACTCTTTCCTTTACTCCCTTTCCCCCCTTATTATTGACATGCTTTTCATAGAAACTTTCATAGAAAGTACAAAAGGGTAAAGAAACATAAGCTGGGTATGGTGGTGCATGCCTGTAATCTCAAGTAGGAGGGTTTGAGGCCAGCCTAAGCAACTTGGTAAGATCCTGTCTCAAAATAAAAAATATAAAGGACTTGAGACGTAGCTCTATGGTGAAACACCCCTAGGTTCAATCCTCAGGGGGAAGGAAGGAAGGAAGGAAGGAAGGAAGGAAGGAAGGAAGGAAGGAAGGAAGGAAGGAAGGAAGGAAGGAGAAAGAAAGAAAGAGAAAGAAGGAGAGAAAGAAAGAAAGAAAGAAAGAAAGGAAGGAAGGAAGGAAGGAAGGAAGGAAGGAAGGAGGGAAGGAAGGAAAGAAAGAGAAAGAATTAAACAACAACAACAAAAAGATCACCTTTAGAAAGATTTGGCATTTGAGTTAAAAACCAACAAACACAATCAAACAAAACCCTTGAAAACTAAGGAGGCTTTATGATTTTAAAAGTAGTAAATCTGTAGTAGATGTATTTGTGGTGCCTCTAGTTTTATGTGTATATAGATGCTTGAAGTGGATGCTATTTCAGTCTGGGTGGCCTTGTCTTTTACACTGCACAATTTAGTGGCTACCTATTCAGTCTTTTGAAGATTGTCACATCAAATGTTCTTGCTTACTACAAATTATCTCAATGAGGAGAGATTATACAATGAGTCAAAATGCTAAATCTAGAAACACAAGGGCAATGCATTAGAAGTGAAATCCCAGAGAGCCACAGGCTAATAGCAACCAATAACATTTATAAACTAATATTATCCAAAAGTGAATGTCATGAGCATTGATGGGGAATGCAATTTTGATTACCATGTGTATCAGGAATTTTTCCATTGAACTATGAATTATTTTCTTTTTTAAATAACATTTTAAAATCCTTAGGTATTCTTCATCTGCCATAGGGTATACTCAGCAGCTAGTTCTTTTACATTAGTCAAGATGAATCTGGCTGTGTATGGTGGAACAAGCCTATAATCCTAGCTACCCAGGAGGCTGCAGCAGGAGGGTTGCAAATTGGAGGTAGTCTGTGTAAAATTGTGAGACACTGTTTCATAATGAAAAATGGGGAGGCATCTCAGTAGTAAAGCATTCCTGGGTGCAATCCCTGGTGAAGGAGAAGGAAGAGAAGGAGGAAGAGGAGAAGGAGAGGAGGAGGAGGAAGAGGAAAGGAGGAGGGGGAAGAGAAGGAGGGGGAAGAGGAGAAGGAAGAGGAGGAGGGGGAGGAGCAGGAGGAGGAGTATGATAAACCTTGGCCAATTAGCTTGCACCTTGAAAAGTATACTTTGTGAAACCTATGAATAGAGAATTTTTGCTTATCAGAATTTTTTATCTCTTTTGGTATTTTACTATGATTAATCTCCAATCTATCTTCCTTTCTGGCTGCTCTGTTGCTGCTGATAATGCCAATGCTGTCGGCCTCATATTTCTTGTCCATGTTAGACACTTTTGGAATATTGTTGGATTTTGACTGGATGTGACCTTTCATGGGGCACTGCTGCCTCCTATCAGGCTTTTATGGGCTGGCTGGTTTGTGCATGTGTGCAGACATTTTGACCCCATGACCTCCAGAAAAAATTCCATGTATCTGGCCTTTCCAACATTTTGGACACTCTAACTCTTCCCAAGTGCAAGGACATGGAGAATGCTCCCTTATGGTCTTGGTCTGCATTCTTCTCACTTCAGAAGAACTAGTCTAGGAGAATATGAAAACTGTTCAGAACTGCTAAGATAACAAGAATGCTGGCAGTCCTTCAAGTAATTTTGCATAAATTGGAACATGAGCAGTGTTTTCACAACACCTTTTCCTTTTTATTGTGGTTTAAGTAAGCAGTGCCAAATATCTAAATTATACTCTGTAGCATAATCCAATCTTCAGAAAGGGCAAGGGCTAACAAAAAACTCTGAAAAACTTTGAAGCCATTTTTTAAAAATTCCTTCTCAAATCTAGTCTCCTCTCCTTTCTGAGTCCTGAATCCTATTGTTAAATCAGCTTAGTTACATAAAAAAAAAAAAAAAAATAGGATCCATATTAGGGTATTTCTAGTACTTTCAGTTTGCATTTTTTT
The DNA here is from genome assembly GCF_964194105.1 of Spermophilus citellus. Taxonomy (NCBI): domain Eukaryota; kingdom Metazoa; phylum Chordata; class Mammalia; order Rodentia; family Sciuridae; genus Spermophilus; species Spermophilus citellus. The sequence continues at coordinate 248,331,527 of NC_138182.1, read as the reverse complement.
TCTGTATCGATAGCGTGTAAGCTTGCCTTTGGAAAACATTCTAGTTTAATATATTTAAATATGCAAGAAAAGTTTTAAAAATCATTACAAAATAATCTATGTTTCTTACCCCCCCCCAATTTCCTTAAATCCAAGTTTTCAAGTTGTAAATTTCAGATTAAAAAAATATAAAGTCTGCTTTTCCCCATCCTCAATCTACTATCTGTGCCACATCTGAGTTTTGCTTTTTAAATACATCTTTTATCAGGATGAACTGGGTCACGAAGACCCATTCCTTTCTTTTTCTTTTTTTTTTTTTTTTTTTTTTGGTCCCTCTTGACATTTCCCGTGCTTTCTTTTTCTCAATAAGCTTTCTCTTCTCAAAATTGAATACTTTTCTCATCTTAGCTGAATATCTACTAACATCCTCTCTTTTGATGGCTGATAAAGTTACCTATACTCAATTCTTTCTACACCACCACATTTAAAAGTGTGATTTTTAAAATCTACTTACATTTTCCTCCACTTTGAGTGCTATACTCATATTTCTTCCTCATTGCTGGTATAATAAAAAAAAAATTGCCCTGGAACAACCTATCCAAAGTCACATCAGCAGATCTGCTTTGGCTTGGGTACAGGCCTATGCAGAAGCACATCATGTGATATTTGGGACAGCCTAATCACACTATGTCAAGTCTAAAAGATCTGATTTATAATTTTCCATAGACCATATGAGAAAAAGTCAGTGAACCTATATACAGTTTACATTATTACCAAATCTTAAAACCAGGTCAAGAATATTAAATAGCACATTCTACTTCATTGTGAAATAAGGCATAAAATAATTTCAGTCCTGGTATTTAAGTGAAAGTTGGCAATCCTACTGACCAGTTATGGGTAAACATCTAATTTCTGACAGCATTATAGTTCAAGGTGCAGGGATTTTCCTGGGCTATTACAGTATTTGGGGAAAGGCAGGGGATTCTTAAAATATTGGAAAGTATGAACTTAGCTACATCTAGTGAGAGCACACATCATATAAAGTTCAGTGTTTTTATAATTAGACTCAACTCTGATAGCAGAGTGATAGCTACATATTTGTTAAACATGTGAATTTTATCTTTATTATGATATTTTGATAAGAGACTCTTAACTGGACATTGCAGAAAGCATAGAAAGATTATTATACTTCCACTTCACATTGATTCTTATAAAATATGAGTTGATATTATCTAGTTATATTAAGATATTGCCTTGACACGAACATTTAGACAACATACAATCTCATCAAACCACATAGTTGTTCCTTAAGTATTGTCTATGATGTATTCAGGTTTGATTTCTTGCTGTATGGTATGATTGAAGATGTCAAACTAGTAACATACACATTTAAATTCACACCTTTAAAATGTTTGTTTTATGCACCTAAAACGAGGATATGCAAAACATAAGAATATTTTTCTGATAGTATTAACATATAACAACCTGGTTATGGACCAATCTGTTTGATATAATTTTGGCTCATGTTGCTTCAGATTTTGTTCTATTTTCTTTATAAAAGCACCTTGGATATTATTTTAAGCCTGCCAATTATTTTCTTGGAAGGAGGATTTTATCTGTATTAAAAATAGTACTTCAATTTTTCTTTATGGAATTATTTTGTAGTGTTAAATGGTGCTATCATTAGCATATAATTGCTTTATAATTATACCTAAATGGTAAGCTATACACTTTTGATACATTTCATGTATTGGAGTATGTGGTACATAAAATCTATGTCACTTAAAATTAAAACATATATATTTCTGCTACCATTATTATCTTTTTAACTTAAAATTTCTTATTTATATTTTTGGATAGGATTTTGTACAACAGCATCGTATCAGATATAAGTGAATAGTAGACAGTTGGGAAAAGATAACAAGATAATTGTTTTTTCTTGTCTGGTGATTTCTGAAATCAACAAAGGAGCCTGATCCTCTAGCTAATCAGCGGGCTTGAGTTCCACACCTGACAGCAGAGTACCGAAGTGCATCCACACTGTGGGGGGATTTTCTAATTAAAATATTTGCAACACAAAGTGAATAAAACAAAACTGAAAAGAGATCAACTAATACTTTGGGGTGTCTAAATTTTGGAGATGGTATTTAGTTAAGCCATTCAAGAAATTTTTTCTGAAGCAGTAATTGTGCTGTTAATCACTCCCAAAGACTGTCACCAAGACAAACGCAGAGGGAAAGCTGTCCTTAATAATTTTCTGAAAGTAGATACTTAGCGAAAGTTGAGTTTCTGGCAGATGGCAGAAAAGGTGATATGACAGACTTTGAAGGAATTAAAATGCTATCTTGATTCATTCATTTCCACGCGTGTATTCACTTTGGGGGGAAACGGGACGCGGGGGGGGGGGGCGGATTGGGGCGTAGATGTAGAGGGACCAACCTAAGACGGAAAGTTGATCCTCCGAAAAGGGTTACGTCCATGAGTTCACTGGCGGAGGTTGCTCTCTTTTCCCCCTTTTTTTTTTTTTTTTTTTTTTTTTTTTTTTTTTTTTTTTTTGCGTCTAGAAGGCTGGGGGTGGTCTACCAGTTGCCAGCCCCCAGTTGAAGCTGGGACACCTCCCGCCCGGAATTTGGTTATCAGAGGGATTTCTGATTGCAGGCGACCGGATTCATCTTTGTTTTGGCGTCCCTAACGGAACCCACCAACTAACTACCAAGCCCATCCCTTGGGCACTAAGCAGATTCACGTTTAGGAATTAAGTATGCCCTTGCCATTCCGGAAGGAAGAGAGATCTGCAGAACGTTGATTTTTTTCCTTTCCACTACTAGGAAGGAAGGGCAGGGGATGTAGATTCTGTTGGATTCTTCCACTTCGGTCAAGAGGAAGATAAAAAAAAAAAATGTCCTTGAGCTCAAAACATTAGGGGTTAGAGAATGATCCTGCAAGAAGGTTGGTTAATGGAAATTGGGAAGGAGGCAGCCCAGGGGATCTCCATGAGGATTCTCTTTGTTTAGTGCTTCTGTCATTGCTGGACACAGTTTAGGCTAAAGTTTTAGTGGTGTGTGTGTGGTTGCACGTGGGCCAGAGGGGTTGTTGGAAAGACCGGATTGCAGGGCTTCTGAGCTTGAGAAGGGTAGGACCTGAGTCCCTAAGCTTCGAACAAGAGGCTACCTGGGGTAGAGCGATTGATCTCAGCACCGGCAGGAAGGTAAGGCGTTGTTGACCCTTTCCCTGAACAAGTTAATAATTCAGTCGAGTTGATCTAGGGACATTCTTTCTGAAAGGGGTCGCCTCCCGGGCCCCTTTTCTCTTCTCAGTTGGTATTTAGCAGGTAGAGGGGCAGGGCAAATTCTTCTCTCGACGTGAAGTCGCAAAGAATGGAAGCGTTTTAACAGCGTGGAGGAGGAGGCGTAGAAAATTCTCAATGCACTCGCGGCCGGAGCTCACCAGCTGATTCACCTCCACCGAGTGGCGGCAGACATATGGCGACCTTCAAAATTGTCATGAAAATCTGTCTTACTGACTAGGTATTTACTGGGATTTGGAAGATTTTTCTCCACTGATAGTCTACTGGTAGAGGCCACCTATGGGCATCCTCCCCCCCACACCACACCGCCCCTATAAAAACTGCCCTCATCCAAGCACCTCGGCTGCACTAAACCTCCCTTACACATTTTAGCGGCCAGTTTAATTCACATAAAGTAGCAATAATTCTTGACATCACCTCTTCAGCCCACCCATGGACTCCAGCCCGGAACACCTTATGAGGCTTTTTTTTTTTTCTTTTTTTTTTTTTAAGGCGCTGATTCTGAAAGACTTAGGGAATGTTCTTGAGGCATCCTGGTAGATTTCCGGGCTTCCTGCTCCCTCCTTCGCGTGGCTGGTAATTTTCTGCTGCTCCTCCTCCTCCCCCAATTGACCTCCTCCAAGGTACCTTCGTCTCCCCTCCCCCGTTCATCATCAGGGAAAAACCTCCCGCCGGCCAGAGAAACAATCCCTTGGCATTAAATTCAGAGCTGCCCCTTAGATAAGACTGCACTGGGGGAAAGGGTCCCTTCTTTTGGAAAGAATAATCAACTAGATTTGATTGATTTGATGAACTAGACTGAGTTTAATTGCTCAGGATTTCACGAGCTCGGGAGAAACAGTGAGTGTTTTGCTAGATTTAACGTAGATCTGATAAATTTCAGCCGAACCGCTCAGGACATAGGAGAAAAATAAAGCATCTTTGCCTCTCTCGACTCCAAATACCTCCACGAGAATCCGATTCATTTAACTAAAGGTTTGCCAAATACAGGGTTCTATGATCCTTGGGTCAGACCTTTCAGTCAGCACACTGCACTCTTGTTCCAACCTGGGCTCCGCTCAGATCTTAGTTAACAACCGTCTGCTCCTGACGTTTTAGTTCAGGAGAAGAGGGGCAGGGAGAGTTTCATTTGAAAAGGGTTTCAGCGGATTTTGAGAAGTTATAATAAATATTTCCAGAAGCACAATTCGAAAGGGTGGAAGCAAACTGCTGTCCTTGCTCGACCGAACTCCTTCCAGGAAGGAGCTGTGGACCCTTGCATGTTCGGGACTGACCTAAGGTTTGTGGCTTCGTCATCGCTGCCCAGAGCATGCAATTCTATCTAGGCTGAGAACCAAGCAACGAACCGCACGGGAACGCTGCCTTGCAGGCTGTCATCTGCCAGTAAAACAAAAACAAACAGACAAACAAACAAACAAACAAACAAAAAACCCCAGGAACGCTGGTGATCCAAACAATTGCCTTAACTCATGGCTAAGAAGCTCTGCGCACATAAGAAAATTTTGCTAATTCACCCAGATTGTTTTATCTGGTTAATAAAGCAATTGACACTCAACAAAACCACATTCGCAGCAGGAGTCCTAGGAGATAAAAATAAGAATCACGACTAAAAGTTTGTTATTGTTAACAGCTGCCTTTATTATCACTGCTTAGTCTTATTTTTATTTTTTTTAGAGTACAAAAAACGATGGAAAGAAAAGAATAATTTCATACCCAGTGGTACCTGGAGGGAGATTCCTTCTCTTTCTCTGAAATTAGAGCACTGATTCTCTTGATCCATTCTCATTAAGCCACCAACAACAACTGGAAGAGAGGCAAATTAGCTCTAAACACCCATATCCTGTTCTCCATGGAATACAAATGGTTAAATCCCGACTCTGTTTAAGTGCATATAATTTTATCTCACCCTTGGAGGTGATTAAAGATACCAACAGTCTATATAGCCTTATTTCACATGATTAGAGACACAGAAAAAACTGAATAGGAGAAATGTTACACACACACACACACACATATGTGTGTGTGTCTATATTTTATACCTATTTTTGGAGCTCAATAAATTTGTTCACATTTCATTTTGAACCCCAAATAAATTATTTGTGGAAAACCAGAATATAAAAATCCTTCTGTTATATATATATATATATATATATATATATATATATATATATATATATTTTTTTTTTTTTTTTTTCATCTGAATACCTCAATCATTGAAACTAGCAGCCTAATTGTTCTACTCTTTCAAATCTAGTTCTGGTATGGGCTAAACAGAGCAACATCTCCCTAAGGGGGGAAAAAACTGCCAACCATATTCATAGATCAAGTAAACTAATCGAAGCCCCTCTTAGGGGCCAGTCTTTCTTAGGTGGGAAGGAAAAAGCTTTCTCGCAGTACATAATTTCTGAAAAAAAAACAACTTACAATTCACTTATATCTGCCAGAAGTTGGTAGAAAGAAGTAAATTCTAAATGTATAACTTTACTTTTCAAGTGCAATTAAAACCTTTTAAAATATTTTGGAAAGTAAATTGACTTCATGATGTTTGTTCAGGAATCCACATCTGGCATTGTCTGATCTAGAATGTTTAATTTTATTTAGAGCAGAGGAAGAAAGCAACAGCTCACAAAAACAGGCATAACAGCTCACTAGAAGCTTGGATGTAACAGCTGCATTTTGGAAGGTGTGTAAAAGTGCACGTGGGCAAATGCTACAGACTCAAGAGGAGCATATTCTCAGCATCTCTGTTGTATTCAGACCAGACACTATAAGGTACATTGGGTCAGCCTGGAGTGATTGGTACTAAACTCCACAAATACTTATTCTTCTTTTCCTCTTGTCAGTAGAGGAGATCAAACCAGAAATTCACACCACTGATGTTTTGAAAGATATATTTTTGACCTAACAGTATATACAAAGGTCAAAGTGAGTCCAATTACCACAGGAGAGTGTCTCATCTCCCCTTTGAACACAAGAGGTCGCTCCTGTGATCAAGTACTCTGGAAAAATATTGCTAATCATACTTTTATGTAATCAGTTTTATGTATTTTAATAAACATTAAAATTTTCACAGATATATTTAGTATGCTAAACCTACATGTAGCAATTAACTAAGGAAATTCGGATCTGATCACATTAGAACTTTCAGGTAAAGTGAAATAATGCTGCCAATCGAATTTTGATTTTAATGCAAAATGTACTATCAAACACATAGATCTCCAGAGCGTATTCATCATGGAACAACATAATTATTGGGTCCCCTCCAAGAGAGTATCTTATGCATGGATCCTTGCTTCTGTTAATTTAGGAACTAAGAAAATAATGGTTGACAATAATGGTTTGGGCTAAGCAAAAGAAAACCTGTTGTCTTCAACATTATAGTGAAACTGCTTATTGCTGCAGGATTTCATCAGAGCCACATGCCAGATTTTCTACTTAGAATTGCTATCATCAGCAATAATTCTTTGTGATTGCTTATGGGTTTAAGGAGTTAAAGTACAACTCTGTGTGTGTGTGTGTGTGTGTGTAGAAAGGAGGGTGGGCAGTAAAGGTGTTTTGTGGGTCTCAAATATAACTCACCAGGGTGTTTCTGGTGTTTAATTCCATGTTATAAACATGGCAGGAGGGAATATGATTGTTTCAAGTCCTCTATTTACTTTCTGGTGTTATGGTGGTATCTTTTTTACTAGGGTCAATTTGGTTATCTGTAAGGGAAACATGCCCGCCCGTATACTGGGAAGGCTTGCTTAGTGTAGCGATTACTACCATCAGCTTTACAGAACCAGCTTGACAAAGGGCTCCATGCATACACCAGAGACTAGAAACATGGATTAAAACAAAACAAAACACAACTGGTAAATTTTATCAACCTGTGCCAATCTGACTTTCAATTCCACACACGCACTCCAGTCATTTTTAACATAATAAGAATGGAAAAGAAGGTATCAAATTTGAAATCTTTTTTTTTTGAGAGAAAACAAAATAAATAAGACAATAATATTATTATCAGTTCTTGGTAAAGTCCCAGCTATATCAGGAGGGAACTCACGCATTTTAGTTGCTTTTTGTAGAGGCATATCCGTTCAAACCCAGCCACTGAGGCCATCCGAGAGCTCACAGGTCTTATCAAGGTTAGATCTGGTGAAAGATACAAAGAAAGGAGTTTCCTAACCCACAGAATCTTCTCGCCGCCACAAGATACCGAAATTAAGCCTTTGACGGCTCATGATGCAGGCTTTTAAAGATAAAATTCAAAGTACCGCTAAATAAGGGATGGCTGTTTATAAGTTTTGGGGGAAATATGGGAGTTCTTCGTGGCCTTCCTGTGACTTTGTCTTTGGGAAACTGTAAGAGATGATGGGAGCATGTAAAAAATTATTGAGAAAAGTTACCAGCGAGATGCAGCCAACAGTCTTCTCTCTCTCCAGGTAGTTTCCCGAGAGAAAAATATTATATCCACTCTTAGTGCAGTGAAATGGGCATTTCACTGTAAGAGACTCCTTCCTACTGGAGCTCTTAGACTAATACAGTTTTTTAAGTCTCTAGAAATATACGGAGAATTGTCTTTATAATTATCAAAGCAGGACTAGCTAATTGCTCGAGTCTGCTTAAAAACAGAGGGCAAGACATCACCAGAGAGAATCTGGACATTATATAACCGCTTTACTTCAGCCTACCAGAAGATCATTTCACTCGTTGGCTTCGGGTTAGTACACACTTTAATTCTAGAGTTAAACTGAAAAGCAGACTTCGCGGGTCAAAAGGAGAGAGGCAGTCCGCGGAGTCAACTTCGTTTTACCTGTGCGTTTCCAACCTGATTGTCCTCTATGGCCAGAAGAGCCCCTTTCCTCCCACCCCACGTTTTTGGAGTTCTGAGGTCGGGGTGATGAGGTAATGGGGTAGCAGTCAGCGAGCAATTCCTCTGGGTCTAAGCACCCATTCCCGCTTCTTCTTTCCCTAGCAAGCCATGGGCAGCCAGTTCGGGAGTTCAGGCAGTAAAGACACGCCAGGCCCCGGGCTGTGCGCTGCAGCGTGGGACCAACCAAGCTAAACAGACTGTTCCAAGTTCCCCCTTTTCCTAGAGCCCAGGAGGGACTTCGTCAACACGAGGACCTACCCACCAGCCACTCGCCACCGGCGGCAGAAAAGTGAGCCCCGCGCTCAACGCAGCCAGCTGACTGTGGGGACCCCAGGAGCGCAGGGCGGAGGAGCAGCGCGACAGGAGGCGAGCGCGCAGGCGGAGCAGCCGGGAAGAAGCAGGGAGGGGCAGGAGGAGGAGGAGGAGGAAAGGGAGGCCAAAAGCCAGAGCAGCCGAGTAGCCAGGCAGCCTGGGCATCGGGGGAGAACAGCCTGAGCCCGGAGCAAGTTGCCTCGGGAGCCCTAATCCTCTCCCGCGGGCTCGCCGAGCGGTCAGTGGCACTCGGCAGTGGCAAGGCTGAAATATGATAATCAGAACAGCTGCGCCGCGCGCCCCGCAGCCAATGGGCGCGGCGCTCGCCTGACGTCCCCGCGCGCTGCGTCAGACCAATGGCGATGGAGCTGAGTTGGAGCAGAGAAGTTTGAGTAAGAGATAAGGAAGAGAGGTGCCCGAGCCGCGCCGAGTCCGCCGCCGCCGCAGCGCCTCTGCTTCGCCAACTCCGCGGGCTTAAAGTGGACTCCCGGATCTGCGAGGGCGCGGCGCAGCCGGGCAGCGGCTCTCTCAGCTTTGGCAACCCCAGGGGCCACTATTTCCCACTTAGCCACAGCTCCAGCATCCTCTCTGTGGGCTGTTCACCAACTGTACAACCACCATTTCACTGTGGACATTACTCCCTCTCACAGATATGGGAGACATGGGAGATCCACCAAAAAGTAAGAGGCTATTTTACCTTGTGGGGCTCGGTTTGCTGTTCTTATGCGGGGGTATCTCTTAGGCACGGGTGCAAAGGGCTCTTCGGAGTTGAAGTCATTGCCTGGAGAGAAAGAAAAGGTGGCTTTTTTCTTGTTGCCGCCTGCATGCTTGCTGTTGGTTCTGATCTTCGGGAAACTGATTGTACCTTGTGTTTGAATTCTGTGTGCCCTCCTCCCAAAGCCTAGTCTTCTGGTGCTAAGCGATGATTTCCTCCTTTGGAATTCTGAGCTCTAGGAGAAGGTTATTATGTTGCAAAGGTCTGCCGCACATACAATATTCGGAGATACGAATTAGCATTAGACTTGCAAAAGAGAACGAGTGACAACTGTATTGATGTCTGCTATTGCTAACAATATCCAGTCCTATGTGCTGTTTAAGAGCGTGCTTCATGGAAAATATAGACATCTCTGCGTTCACTTAACGCTTCTAGTCAAAACCTTTTCTTTGACTTGACTTATCCATAATCTTTCCCAATGATTATAGCAAAGAGGTAGGAGGGGGAAAATACAAAATGAGCGGGTTTGATTGCGTGCTAGGCTTACAAATGTAGACTATTCAAATCTGCATTTTACATATATTCCACCTCCTTTTTAAAAACGAGTCAAGATTTTGATGGCACACTTCAATTACCATCCCAAAGTGCAATACTCTTAAAAAGGGGTGGGGGGGAGAAAAAACCTCCCAGAGTACGCCCTATAAGAGAACGACACTAAAAGTGTGTTTATCTCTGTAGGAAGTAAACGGTTAGTCAATCATGTATTTATTTTCATTTCAGAAAAACGTCTGATTTCCCTATGTGTTGGTTGCGGCAATCAAATTCACGATCAGTATATTCTGAGGGTTTCTCCGGATTTGGAATGGCATGCGGCATGTTTGAAATGTGCAGAGTGTAATCAGTATTTGGACGAGAGCTGTACGTGCTTTGTTAGGGATGGGAAAACCTACTGTAAAAGAGATTATATCAGGTATGCCATTATCCTTCTTTCTTAATTGTGTGAGATTTCTCTGTCTCTCCCCATTTCTTATTTGTGTTATTTGGTATGGCTTTGTCTTTTGGGGAAGTTTGCCTTAATGGAGTGTAGCATGCAAAAGTTGTCAAGTGTATTTTAAAAATTTAAGATACACTCTTCATTTTACTTTTTAGGGGGGAAAAGGCCCTTCACAGTGGTGTCATAAATTGTGTGGTATTAAGTAAATTACTCTTGGAATTTGTGATGCTCAAATTATTTCCTCCTTTTGTCTTCCCCTTCCAAAACAAATAAAAACTTTAAAGATTGATAAGTTTGAGTTTCTAAACTTTAAAATATGGTTGATTTTCACTGTATAAAACAATGTTATTTGTTTATTTTACTCCTGTTTTATTAGTAACTTAAAAATTCATTGGAGGTGTCACTGAAACAGATAAAAGTTTGAAGCATGTTTGGAGATGAATTTTGAAAGAGCAAGTAGACATATTGCCCCTTTTACTTTTAGGGTAAGAATTCCTTCCTGGGAAATTTCAAAACCAACTGAAATATTCCTTGCAAAAACACCGGAAATTTAATCTTTTTAAATATTAACCCTTTGGTGACATTTGACTGTCTTTTCTTTCTTATCTTATCTTAGCTGATGAATTAGACAGAGCAGATCAAATTGCCCATCATCTGTCTAGGAACAATTGGTATATTTAGATAATTGAACAGCTTCCTTTCTCACATTAAAATCTAGTAAGTGATAAAATTAGTGATTTGCCCATACTGACACAACTGCAACTACATAGGAACTTTCTGAGTTTGATTTTGTTGTTGTTATTGTTCTTTCAGTTTACTCTACATGGGGCTTTGCTAGTCTCAAGTTTTCTCGGACCAGTGTAGATGTCAGAAACTTTGTTTTCTCCCTTAGGAAACCAGTACAATTTCTAAGAAAATTGTATTAGTTTTAATAACAAACAGAAAAGATTATCATTGCTATTATGTTAAGTGATATTTTTAAAAATTCTCCAGTTGCTATTAACACATAATTAGGTTTTGTAAGTTGGAGGGTTTTGGAGCTTGAGAACTTTTGTTGAAGTTTAATTAAGATTTAATACACAATCACAATTTTCTTCTGCTCACATAGTATCCAATATTTTTTCTCCTTTTTAAAATTGTGAAGCAGAGAGTATAATTTTGATAGATAAAATTGAACTGTACACGAAGGGAGGTTTTTTTAATACTTAGGGGGATAGTGGGAGGAAGTAGGGGAAGTGGGGTACAGGAAGGGGGAGGGATTTTCTAAATTGTTTGGTCATAGGCAAAGTCCTCATCCTATAAAATGGAAGATCTCACATTGGGTAGGTGGAGGGAGGAAAACTTTTGAATCTACCTCTAACCTTTGACAAATGAGCTGTTTCCTTTTTTCTTTCCCCTTTTTTGTCTTTCTTTCTTCTTCAATTGGCATGTAAACTCAAGATTCTGGAGAGTTACTTGACACCTCCAAGAACATCTTTACTCCTATGGAGATACTGTTTTGCTCAATTGCACAGACCTGCATGTTCCTAATTCTGGATACATACAATTGTAGAAGAACCCAATTGCTCTTTTACTTTCCTCCACTCTGTAACTCTGTGTTTGTGTGTGTGCACTTGCCCTTGGAAATACTGCAGTTGTAAAAACAAAGCAGACAGACCATTTGGATTTCAAAATTTTCAAAATCTCCCCATGCTTTGTGTGCATCGTTTTCTCTTTCTTTCATTCTCTCTGAAGGAACGGCTGGGCTTCTGTTATTCTGATAGTCACTAAGACGGCCAGGCAGTGCAACCTTAAGTAGAAAGACCTCAGAAGTGAGTCTTTCCTTTTTTTTTTTTTTTTAGACTGGTCATGGCTTTCAAGGAAACTGAAAAAGATGTAGATGCTTCCACAACTTGAAAAAGAGAGAGCAGATGCAGATTTTTAATATAATAATAAAAGAAAGAATGGAGAGGGAACTTTTCAATAACATTGTTGTTGCCTATGGAAAATCTTTGGTGGGATAAAGATTTGAATGTACTAGCCTTAAAAGAGGGGACCTGGAAACCCCCAGAGGTTTCATTTTGTTATTCTCTGTGTGTATTTGTATGTGTGCACATATGAAGTGCAGTGGCAATCCCATTCCCCAGTCCCCTTTTTTGTTGCAATATCAGAAATATTTCTAGCCACTAAAATTGAGAAATAAGAAAACAAAAGTGGAGGAGTACTGGTCACCAGAGCACCCCTGAATTCCTTCCCGCTAAGATCTACAAGGAGAACCTTGGGACTGGTCGCAAGAATAGCGACAAAGGTTTTGAATCCATGAATGAATTTCCCTTGTTTGGGGTGGAGTATTCTGAACTAAGAGGTACCAACTGAGATACAAAGGTTCTTGGGAAAGGAAAAAGGAGAGGAAGAAGGAGAAGGAAAGAGATGGAGGGAACGGAGAGAAAGAGGTTTCATTTCTATCCTCCCGTTTCCTTGCTTCTGTTCGGTAAACTGATTTTTTTCTGGGCATCTCGGGGGCTTACAGCTGGGATCACTGAAGATCTTGGGCCAGGGCAGTACCTGCCTCAAGTGACCCCCTCTCCTTGTGCTTGTCTTCTGTCCCGGCTGGACCCCTACGCAGGTTGTACGGAATCAAATGTGCCAAGTGCAGCATCGGCTTCAGTAAGAACGACTTCGTGATGCGCGCCCGCTCCAAGGTGTACCACATCGAGTGTTTCCGCTGCGTGGCCTGCAGCCGCCAGCTCATTCCCGGGGACGAGTTTGCGCTGCGGGAAGATGGGCTCTTCTGCCGCGCGGACCACGATGTGGTGGAGAGAGCCAGCTTGGGTGCCGGCGACCCTCTCAGTCCCTTGCATCCAGCAAGGCCGCTGCAAATGGCAGGTACTCCTTCGCCCTGAGTCAGACCCAGCTTGGGGAGGCAGAGGCACTGGACGTAGCAACCCTGGTAGCCACAGGGTGATCGCGACATCAGACCTGCAGTTAAATGAAGTGTTATATGTGTTCTGCTCTTTTGCAGCAAGGTTCAATGCACACACTGTCTGCCTTGACGCCGCAACCACACCTACAAGTCTGTGTGTCTATATATGGGTACACACGAACACAATACCGCTTGTGCTCACATGTATACACAAGCCCAAACAGTACTGTCAGCTTACCTTGGCTTCCAAACCATAGCTTTCTGAAAAGGGCTTCAGCTCCCCGCCAGGTATTCTCTGAGCTGCCTAATTAAAGGGGTGGAGTTCTAGATTCCAGGAGCTTCCTTTAACTCAATGAAGGAAGCTTAGATGGCCCTAAGTCATTTATCCTACCAAATATATTTTTCCTTGAGAATTACTCCCCACTCTAAAACATTTTTAGATTTTATTTTATCATTTTGTAGGAGAATTGGTCCAGAAAAGTTAAGGTCTTAATAACTGCAGGCCACTGTGCAGAGCTGTAATTTAAAACTGTCAACAAGCTAATCTGCAGTAATTGAATTTTAAAGGAAGCCTGACTCTTTAAGCCATTCGTTCTCATTCTATATGATTCGGTGAGAATTTCATCTTCAAGCCTGTTGCTGTAGCTCCAAATTGACCCCATAGGTGTTGGACTGACCCCAGGGGATCTTAGAAGGTGCAGGATTTCTACCATATAGATCAGAAGGCCAGTTCCCTATAAAGGAAAGTGGAAACAGAGCAAAATTGGCCAGTACCAAGACTCTGGTGAGGCACTGTTTCAGTACCTAACTTTTAGTTCTGAATAGATTTGCAACCCTTGCCCCTCCCCCACACCATGTAGTTTTAAAGTATCAGTTCCCATATACTAGAGGTGAGGAAAAGACAGCTCTTCCCTCCCACCCGCAGCTGGCCCCTTACTGGCAGCTCTTAAGAATTCTTTCTCTAGGGATTTGTGAATAGCTTGTATAAAGGCAAAGCCAAGGGTGGGAAATACAGAAGAGCCCAAAATATTGGGGGTTGGATGTGGAAGCACATCATTTCCTAGTCAGTAGTTTATCTCTAATGGAGGCAGCTCAATAGAGTTTCAGTTTTCCTTTGCTGAGGGTCAGGCTTCCTTTCCTGCCCAACCCATGTTGATTCAGTACTAAAATGACCAAGGAATGGAGAGATGGGAGAAATATGGGATTTTTTTTTTTTTTTAGACCATTAAAAGGACTGTCCTCTGGGACTATAGTTCAAGGCTTTCTAGCAGAATTCTGGACCTTCCCTTTGCAGACATTCTAGCTGTCATTGGGATGTTCTGCATTTCCTTCCCTAGTACCCTCTGTGGCCTTTACCCAAGAGGAAACTCCCAGTATGGAGGTGGGGGTGCTTGTTGTAATCTGAGCCCATTCTGGATATGGGGAATTAGGGAGGAAGGAGGAAAAAGAACACTTAAAATATTGTCTCTGATGTGAGCTGGGGGAACCATCCTGAGCAGCCCTTTCCTTGGCTAAGGCTGTGTTGATATGAACAGGAGCAAGGGCTGTGTTCAGACCTGTATTACTCAGCATTAACCCTTGTAGATTACAGAGCAGGATCGAGATTTTATTCTGCTCTGCACATTCCTCACCACCACCTCTGCTGTCCCCAAAGCTCTACTTATAGTCCTGAGAGGCCTGGTCTAACTGGCTGGTGAGCTAGTAGCCTGGACTGTGCTCATGGTGCCCCTTGTCCCGCAGCGGAGCCTATCTCTGCCCGGCAGCCAGCCCTGCGGCCCCATGTCCACAAGCAGCCAGAGAAGACCACCCGTGTGCGGACTGTGCTGAATGAGAAGCAGCTGCACACCTTGCGGACCTGCTATGCTGCCAACCCCCGGCCTGATGCACTCATGAAGGAGCAACTGGTGGAGATGACAGGCCTCAGCCCCCGCGTGATCCGAGTCTGGTTTCAAAACAAGCGGTGCAAGGATAAGAAGCGGAGCATCATGATGAAGCAGCTACAGCAGCAGCAACCCAATGACAAAACTGTGAGTGGCCCTGGGGCCCAGGCAGGGGACTGAAGTATAAAGAGGAAGGAGGAAATGCAGAGCCTTTGTGTGTCCAGTCTAGCCTGCACCAGCTGAAGTGCAATGGGGTGGCCTTCCTATCCCCAGCCCCAACAAAGTATGGATCAAATTGGCTGGGGGAGGCCACCCTGATGCCCAACCTGTGCTGATCTGAGCACTGGATAGATTAGAAAGGCACTTATCAAAGTGATAGGAGCTCACATCCCTATGGGTGGGCTCAGGCTCTGAACCTTACCAACATGTGAACCTGAAGGACTCAATTGCCCCCTCCCAGGGTAGGTGACAATGAGCATTGGGGACTGTCAATTTCTCACAATAAGTAACACCTTGGGTGTTAGTCTAGATCCTGGGGCTTGGGGACTAGTCATGTTGCCAGTCTCCAGGGCCTCCCCCACTACTTGATGAGACTTGCCCATGCACTTCTAGGCTGGGGAGGTCCCCCTGGGTGATCTCCTCCTCCACCCTTCACCCTTGGTGGAGCCCAGGCCTCCACAAAGGCGTCAGGCCACTGGCACTGTTATCTAGGGCAGCACCCCACTGCAGGCTTCCTGGTTAAGTTAAGCTGAAGAGTTTCTTTCTTTCCTCCCCCCCCCCTTTCATTTTACTGCTTGCCCTATTTTTAAATGCCATAAAACCTGCTGTCATTAAACTTGGCAGGCCAGCCAAGACTGGGCCAGGGTACTTTGTAAGTTGGTTAGTACATAATAGCACAATAGCTGCCAGATCCAAAGACTTGGGAGTGGGGGCTAGCTCTGGGAGGTGAAAACTGCTTGGAGAAAGTCTGCAACTAACTAAAACTGCCCAGAAAACCACCATGTCCTGAGGCAGAAGGGGGAAATTATGACTCGTGAAAGCCCATAGTTGGAATTGGGGATCAGCTGCAAAGGTAAGGGGAAAAATCACAGTCAAAGTAGAATTTGTTTTAAAAAGGTCTAGGTAGACCTAATATAGACTACAGAAGTAGAAAAACAAAACTGAACTCCAGCTCATATCCATAGGTGCAGCAGATTAACTGAATCAATAAAGGGCCACCATAGAGATAAGATAATACCCAGGTATATTTGCTTAGCCTGTGCAGACAATGGAGGGAGGGAGTTTGCTCATTAACATGTTGGGATGGGGGGGTTATTCACAGAATATCCAGGGGATGACAGGAACTCCCATGGTAGCTGCCAGTCCAGAGAGGCACGACGGTGGCTTACAGGCTAACCCAGTTGAGGTGCAAAGTTACCAGCCGCCTTGGAAAGTACTGAGCGACTTCGCCTTGCAGAGTGACATAGATCAGCCTGCTTTTCAGCAACTGGTAAGTGTCAGCTCACAGAAAGAGAAGGGCAAATTCCCAACAGAAAAGGGATTCTGGTTTAACTGTCATATACTGAAAGATTCTGGGGGAGGGTATTCCCTGACCCCAGGTTGGGGAGAGACTGAGGAGGTGTCCTGGTAAAGAGAAGGGAGTGGGGCAAATGTGAGGAAAACAAGCCTCTCTTTCTCTCTCTCTTTTTTTTTTTTTTTTCATGAGACTGCGAAATTTGATTCCATAGGTTGAATTTTTTTTTTTTTTAATCAGACATGCTTTTTGGGATTAACTTCAAGGTACCCAACTAGATGACTTGTGTGAAAAGAGATGCATAAGGGCTGCAAAATTAAACACCTTAGACTTTTAGAATTTTCAGGAACTTTAGAGATCACCTTGGCATTTGAATCAACAATCAGCATGTTTATTCTCTCTTCAACATCTAGAGAATGGGATATTCCGGGGCCCAATTCAAAGTGATTGTAATACATATGCAATGTTATAATACATAATCAATGTTGTTATCAATAAGCAGCAGGCACCTGTCCAGGTACAATTTTCAGATTTATCAGTATAGAGATTTATTAATTAATTGAATTAGTTCAAGTAGTTGATCAACACTTTTTATTACTGTATCCCTTTCTGGGAATATTGTAATATACAATGCTATACAATGCTATATTGCATATACAAAAGACTACTTAAATGTTTTTTAAGTATATAAATTCAAGTGTCATATAGTCATATACTGTGGTGGCATTTATATAGGAAAAGGGACATAGCTCTAACAATCAGAGTGCTTATTTAATCCTGGGAAACCCATTTTACATTAATATGTTTTACACATTCAGAAAAGATAATTATTTCCCCCTTTTTAACCTCCAAAAGGCCAAGATAAATATAAGTATTAATTATGTGTCCTTTGTAATATGGTATTTATATATACTTAACAGTCTTTTTCTTTTCTTTTTACTACCAAGTACATCCCCGGTTCTTTTTGTTTTTATTTTGAAACAGTCTCACTGGTGGCTGAGGGTCTTGGTAAGTTACTGAGGCTAGTCTCCAACTTGTGATTCTCCTGCCTCAGCCTCCCAAGTTATTGGAATTATAGACATGTGCCACTGCATCTGGCTTATAATTTTTTTCTTAAAGTGTCATTAACCCTATAAAATCCTGTCTTATAGAACATGAAGCTCTATCCTAAAAGCATGATCCTTCCTAGAGCAGTAAAGATAAAGCATTAGGAGAGGACAGTTTTTCCACCCTCCTGTTTACCCAGAGGGCATTTGCTTCCCTGGTGTAAACTGTGAGTAAAGGTCTGGAGGCAAGTGGTTGGCCCCCAGGCCTGTGTCTCTAAGTGCCCCAAGCAAAGGGTAGGTAAATTTAAGAAGTTCATCCATTGACCTCACAATGGAAAAGTTTAACAGAGTAGGAAGGAAGGTAAGTAGATTCTCAAACTAGAAAAGAGCTTAAGTTAAAGTTATTAATCTGATAATTTGTTTGAATAAAAACCTGAATCACAAAAGAAGGTAAGGGGCAGATTTTGGACAGCCAGATGTTTGTACCTTCTGAAACTTTAGCGTCAGGTAGGAGCAGTAGAGGGGAAGCTGAGGAAGGGATCAGGATGTGGTCAGCTAAGGAGATTTTCAACAGTAATGCAGTGCTTTTTCATTTAAAAGGAAAAGCCGGATATTTATAATATGAGGATGTTATAATATATGGATCTCCTCTGTGAAAGAAGAGGGTGGGGGGGGAGAAATAGGGAGCAAAGGAGGAGGGAGGGAAAATGCAAGAGAGAGCAAGAAGCAGAGAAGCAGCAGGACAGAGGAAGAAAACCCATACTGTGAGTCCTCTAAGGAGTTAATCATTGTTCATGGAGCCTTCTCTGAATCTCCTGTCACTTGATCTGAGCGTGTGTTATGGATTTTCTAACTCAAAAAGAGAGGCTTTGATGCCTAGAGACTGAGAACTCGCCTGCTCCCAGGGCAACATGTTGCCAGCAGGATAATTTTATTTAGAGCAAGCATGGTTAGAGTTGTGATACCATTTTACAGTGGGAAACACATTTGTTCTTAAATAATTTAATGCAACATAATGTTGGGAATTGGGAATTCAGTTTGAGTTAAAACAGATCTTTAAGAAGATGGGAAAGTGAGAGGATTTCTTTTTGACTTCTCTTCGTCATAGGCTTTCTATAAGCATGTTAAAATTATATTATGTATGTATCTACGTGTCCATCTGTTTACAAAACATCTGTACATACATCTGTACGTGGAATTTACTTTTTGAATACAATTATAGCCTACTTTATTTATTTCTCAACCTTCCATGCAGGTCAATTTTTCAGAAGGAGGACCAGGCTCTAATTCCACTGGCAGTGAAGTAGCATCGATGTCCTCTCAACTCCCAGATACACCTAACAGCATGGTAGCCAGTCCTATTGAGGCATGAGGAACATTCATTCAGATGTATTTTTTTTTCCCTGTTGGAGAAAGTGGGAAATTATAATGTTGAACTCCGAAACTAAAGTATTTAACGACCCAGTCAATGAAAACTGAATCAAGAAACGAATGCTCCATGAAATGCACGAAGTCTGTTTTAACGACAAGGTGATATGGTAGCAACACTGTGAAGACAATCATGGGATTTTACTAGAATTAAAACAAACAAAACCTAAAACCCAACATACGCTATTCAATGACCTTAGGAGTACTGAAGAAAAAAAAAAAGACGTTTTTAAAACGTAGAGGATTTTTATTCAAGGATCTCAAAAAAAAGCATTTTAATTTCACTGCACATCTAGAAAAAAAAAGCAGAAATAGAAAATTTTCTAGTCCGTCCAAATCTGAATGGTGCTGTTTCTATATTGGTCATTGCCTTGCCAAACAAGAGCTCCAGCAAAGATCAGGAAGAGAGACTGGCCTCCTTGGCTGGAAAGAGTCCTTTCAGGAAGGTGGAGCTGCATTGGTTTGCGATGTTTTTAGTTGACTAACAAGGGGTTAATTGAAATCCTGGGTCTCTTAGCATGTCCTATAGCTGGTTTCCTTTTTACTTTTGTCCCTTTCTCCTTTTTTTTTTTTTTTTTTTTTGAGATCCATCCTCTATCAAGAAGTCTGAAGCGACTTTAAAGGTTTTTAAATTCAGTTTTAAAAACCAACTTATAAAGCATTGCAACAAGGTTACCTCTATTTTGCCACAAGCGTCTCGGGATTGTGTTTGACTTGTGTCTGTCCAAGAACTTTACCCCCAAAGATGTGTATAGTTATTGGTTAAAATGACTGGTTTTTTTTCTCTCTCTGGAAATAAAGAGGAAAAAGGAAACTTTTTTTTTGTTTGCTCTTGCATTGCAAAAATTATAAAGTAATTTATTATTTATTGTCAGAAGACTTGCCACTTTTCATGTCATTTGACATTATTTTTTTGTTTGCTGAAGTAAAAAAAAGATAAAGGTTGTATCGTGGTCTTTGAATTATATGTCTAATTCTATGTGTTTTGTCTTTTTTCTTAAATATTATGTGAAATCAAAGCGCCATATGTAGAATTATATCTTCAGGACTATTTCACTAATAAACGTTTGGCATAGATAAATAAATAAATGCAATGATTCAGGGTCCCTCTTTTATATGTTTATTAGCAAGCTTTTTAAATGTCTGAAATTAAGGATTGCATGTTGGATTGGGATAAACTGATATACAGTAGGTGTGATATTGTATTGCAAGCTGTTAAGGTTGAGTTTGCAAGTTTGGATTTCAGTAGTTGGATCAAAGTTGATTGGAAGAAGCCCTTAGCTCTCAGTGGTGATAATGTTACTGGTTTTGTGAAAATGATATGCTGTCCTCTGTTCTCCCCCTACCTTTTTTCCTCCTGTTTTTTTCCCCCTTCCCTTCCCCATCCATCCACACACCCGGCAAGAGGGTCCTGCTTAAAATAGTTTTTGATTTTGAGTCACTATCTTATTTTCTTAAAGTAAGTGCTTTACACCAAAGGCTCCTGCTTAGGATTGTTGAAATGATCCATATTTCCAAATATAATCTCTTGCTAAGAGAGAGACTTTCTGCCTAGTCAGTGAGGAATGACCATTATTTACTAGTGGTGACTGTCAGCAGAATGGAGAAATGCCGCTTTATTTGCGCAGAAGGAACAGGCAGAGAGAGGAAAGAATTTTCTCAGCCCAGTCGGTGTATGCATTTTCTTACCTCACTGCCTTACCCACCCCCCCATCACCCCTTCCTCCCTAACTTCAATTTCAAAAACCCTGGAAAAGGTAGCTGATGGAGAGAGAGGATGGCCAGGGGAGAAATGCTGCAGACATTCTGTTGGAGAACCGTCTTTTATGGAGAGGGGGGACGGGGTCCTGGGCTTTGTGGGCCCCCATGGGCCATGGTTAGGTGCTTGTGCTCTTTGGGACAGAACCCCCACTACTCCCACTGGACCTCATTTAGCAATAGTTCCTGTCTGGCAGAATCCAGTGATAGATAAATGGCACTGCCCAAATTGGAATTCTCCGTGCTTCTCCATTTGAGGACTTAAGAGTTAGGACGTGGGCTCCATTCTGTTCTCCCTCCTTATGCTGCCCCCCACCCCACCTCCGTACCACACCCCAGGGTGAGAATGATACTTTGACTCTTTGCAAAAACTAAATTCATTTGTATGCGCGAATGCAAAGCCATTTTCAGTATCTGACAACTCTTAATAAATACGAAAACTAACGTACTCTAATCGTGTGTTGTGGCGCGTTCCTGACAAGGATCAGGGCGGAGGCCAAGCTGGAGACCCAGCGAGCGCCCCGGCCCCCCAGCTCTCAAGTCGCTTTCACCCTCTCCAAATCGGCCGCAAATCAGGAAGGAGCCTCAATTAGGCTTTTGTTTGGCATCATTCTACATAACGGGTTAATTACAGGCTCTAACGTGGGGCCAGAGAGAAAACAAACTTTGCATTGAAAATGTTACAGTGCATTAGACATGCCCGTTGATTACTTTGATTGTTGTGTCTAATTCTTGACAGGGGGGTAATAATTTGGCCGGCGGTAATAATGGCTTGTAGTCCTCTGTTGAGAAAAACAAGAGTTATGTCTTATCTCACAGGAATCTTCTCCGGGAAAGCCACCCGCCCCATTCTTTCTTTTCTCTCCTGTCTCCCTCTTCTAATCTCTTGTCACCGGACTTGACTCTTTTAGCTTCCTGTTTGATATATCTATTGGTCTGCCTTTTCGGTTTTCTTTTTTTTTCTCACCGCGAAGCCGGCATGGCTAATAAGCCTGTGTAAGGATGGCAGGTACGACATAAATATCGTGGCATGCTCACAAAGATCATCCAAGCCCCATGTGGAAACCATTGAACCTCCTTCCCTAGCCGTAGCCTCTGATGGGCTCCCAGGATCTAGAAATTGGGGGGGGGGGGACGACAACTTTATTTAGATTCTGAATGCAATGGAAGGATTTGAGGTACACATCTTTGTGGTCTTTTTTTCTCCTGGCATTGATTTCTAAGATTAAAGGTATGCCCGTGCAGTGTGTGATGTTTTATATATATAGATGTCAGTCTATTCTGAAATACACAGCTTGAATTTAAGCAAAGTAATTTAGGAGGGGGTGATGAATGATTTGGTTTCACTTGCTAGATTCAAGATATTTGTAGCCTGATGACTGAGAATGGCTTGATGGGTCGATAGCATTCTAGTTCTTGTATTATTCATATGAAAGGTGTGTCTTCCTCTTCTAGACTCCTCAGCATGCACTCTAAATTGTGTAGCTGAAATGTCTTCTTGTTTGCAAATCATCTCTTGCACATATTCTCCTCTTCTCTGCACACCTCTGGAGACTGAGTTTCAAGATTTGCTCTTCTAATGAAATTCCTTCTGTTTATTATTATCTATCATCTTTTCTCCTTTATTACTCTGAATCCTTCCTTCTCGACATTATGACTCATTTCCTCTAGCTTCTGCAAGCTAAAATTTAATGCAGTTAAAATCATCTTGGATGCTCCCTTGGTTTTATATCAGTATCTATAATCCTAAAGACAAGATATTTCCCTTTAGTTTCAGAGCAATAACATCTTCTAATTCATTCTATTGTCTCACTTTTTCCCTTTCATTGGAGGAAACTGTTTTTTCTTACCATTAAAAAGTTCTTTTTTGGGCTGGAGTTGTGGATCGGTGGTAAAGCACTTGCCTGGTATGTGTGAGGCCCTTCAGCACCGCATATAAATAAATAAATAAATAAATAAATAAATAATCCATTTGCAACTAATAATTATTTTTTTAAAAAGAAAAAAGTTCTTTTTTAAAGTAAAAGTCATATTTGAGAACATTTTTCCACCCTTGAAATAACATTTTGCTTAGTTGTGATTCTGCATGGATGTGTGTACCCAGTTGACCACTGTAACTTTTTTTTTTTTGAGTTCAAGATTAAATACATGACTTCCTGATGCTCTCCTGCTGTTTACCCTGATCAAATTGTTATACTCATCTTGCTGACCTCTTTTCTGGTCTGTTTTATTCTTTTAACTGCCAGCCAAAACACAATGTGCTTGCAAGTTATCTGAGTCATACTTTGTATTTCCTTAGCACCTTGAATTTTTAAGCCACAAAAAAGATCTATCTCCTTGAAATGTAGCTATTTTAAATACCATGTAGATTTATTTATGATTTTCCTTTTTTCTCAGTAAAGAAGTAAAAAAGTTTACAATCTCATTCCAAACCCCACAAAGAGATGTTTGAATGACCTCTAGACACTTTGAATTTTTAATCTCATCCCTAATAAAAGCAAACTAACCAGAAAACACTTATTTTTTGATTTGTGAAGTTCAATTTAGTCAACTTTGGTATAGGAGATTTATAATCAAATTAGGCATTAATTTTATTAAAAACTACTTACTTTCTCTCTGCTAGTCAACAGTTAAAGATTATATCACAACAAGGCAAGTGGAATTTTTTGGGGGGTGCTGGAAGAAAGAGAAAAGGGATTGTTTCTGTGTCTTTATTTAAAAGGTGTTGCTTTAGAAAATGGTCCCAAATCTTGAATTCTCATTGCGGATTTGAAATAACTTGTACAGTGTGAGTCGTTGATTTTAAACTAAAATACAAATAGTTAATTCGAGGCTCTGGCAGCCGATTCTGTTTACTGATCTTTTCTGATTGTTGTTTTCTTGATAACCCAGCAAGCCACTGAATGGCTGTTTGAGCTCAGGCGCCACAAACATAAACTTCACAGCTTACAATGTCCCAAGCCCTGATGGAGGATCTCTCCACACCTCCCGGAGACTTCTGAAGTGTAGACAGAGAAGTTGGTTCACAGGGAGTGAAGGAGGGGGAGGGGCGGCAGGGAAGGCTGCCGAGTGCCGCGAGCGCCGCTACTATCACTTCCTTTAATTTTTATGATGCTTAAGCTGTTGGGTCCACGAAGCCAGTTTCTGAGCCTTGAGGAGGCCACTCTTTTCCCCTAACTGTACAGAAGACACCTTGATTCTATGTTTTTTTTTTTTAATAATCATTTTGCATATCTTTCCGCTTAATTATTCCTCTGCAAAACAAGTGGGCTCTTTAAAAAGGCAATAATGACCCTCCCCCAAAGGAGGCGCAGGGATTGGGGAGAAAGATGTGGTCTAAATTGTTTTTCGTCAGGTGGGGAGGAAAGAGTGATCCACCCTTTCCGAATTCAGTGGAAAAGTCCGCTTGGCCCGAGAGCTGCCTGTTTCTTCTCTAGGATCCTTTTTTTTTTTTTTTTCTCTTGTATTGATCAAAAAGTTCGTGTTCATTAGGGAGGGATGATATTTCTGGATGTGACTTCAGTTGGCTACTTAATTCTGCGGGTTGGGCTGGTGGTATTCCCGCCGCGTTCGTTTCCCACGTTCGGCGGGCGGGGCAGTGGCTGTCTGCACTCGAGATGGGGGGAGAGTGCCGGCAATGGGGGATCCTCACACTGGTCTAACCAGCCCCGCCACTCCCGCGGGCAAGCCAGCCCTTGATCCCTTAAAGAAGGGACAATCGTCGTGGTCCGGGAGAGGAAAAAAGGGTGTTTCTGGGCCCTTCTCTTTCAGGAGTTGATCAGGTTGGCAGATCTGGAGGGCTAATCCAAACAAGGCGCTTGACTTGTGAGGTCGCGAGTCTAGACAGAGCTGGTGGCTCGGCGGCTCCTTATCTTTCCCTGGGATCAGCCCAAGAGGCGCTCCCCGGCCCACTGCACTCAGCTCTCCCGGGCCGGGAGCCACCGCACTGCGCAGACGGCACAACAAACACAGCACCTGAGCCTTTACAGCTCGCTTTATTGTTTAATGGAGAATGCAGTGAAACATTCATTTGTCTTCTCGGCCCCGCGAACCCAGCCGCTTTGTGGCCACAAACGCTGAGTGGGGGTGCGCTCCCACGCCACGCAGGTCCCCAAGCTGGACAGCGCGGGGACCGTTGGCTCCGCCACCGCGCGTGTTAGTGCGCATCTCCCTTCTGTCCCTGACCGCTCAAGCTGGAGAGAGCCTTCGGGAAAACTAACCGCTGCCTCTCTTTTGCTTGTGACTCCTGAAGGCAGTGGGGTGGAGGCACAGTGGGGAGAAAGCTTAGGCGACAGGTCTTGGACTAATCCAGTATCTCCTCTTGCTGCCTGGAAATGACAATTCAGCGCTAAAACCATTTATGGCTTGCGGGGGTCAGTGGGCTCTGACTCAGGGCGATGAATAAAAACATTTAGTTCAGTAATAAGCTGCGTTTTTTCCCCCCACAATGTACCCAGAAAGATGCGTCACCATCTTGGACAGGGTGTCCTTGGGCAACTGAGTGCCCTTTCTCCCCCGCCAGCACAAACAAATGGCATGTGACTTTCCACTGTTTTCCTGACCACTTCATTGGGCAAACCATGGAAGCCTTGGTCTTCCCTAGCTGATTTCCAGCAGAGAGGCCGATGTCGCCATCCACTTGGGAGCAGGGAACCATTGGGACAGACCTTGAAATGCCCTTTTTGGAGAAAAGCATAGCCAAACTTGGGGATTTATAATCAAGGATTTTGTGGCTCGAATTTCAAGTTAATTGATTAAGATTACGTTAATTATAATTTTACTCATTCCCTATAGATTTTTTCCTTGTTTCAAAGGGGGGGGGTGTTTCTAGTTTATATCATGTTACTTGCTATTCTAGCTTACAAACATTATGTATATGTGTGGGTGTATTAGTGTATATCATTGGCACGGAGGAGTACATAATACTCCCTCTGTTTGAAAACTAGCCATAGATGTAGGTGAGAGTAATTTGATTATGTGCTTAACGTAGTGTTAATGCAAACATTATCATCTTCCAGTTTGGGTGACATTTCAAATCCACACGCTTTTCCTTGCTTATTCTCTGCATCACAACTCTGTGTCACGACAAAGGAAGGTAAAATAAGGCAAAACTTAGTTTTATGAAATTGAAGGATTTCTGTAGGGAGGTTTCCTTGAAGAGGAGGAGGAGGGGGGAGGAGGAGGGGTAAAAGGAGGAGGGGGGAGGAGGAGGCGTGGGAGGAAGGGGAGGGGGAGGAGAAGGAGGGGAGGAGAAGGAGGAGGGAGGAAAAGAAGAAGAAGAATCTTTTTCCTGGAAAAGTATCCTTACACAGTAACTCAGGCACTGACTTTTCTTTTTCTCATGGGTAAAAGTTGCTGTTTATTTTGACCTGTCACAAATACAATGTGTTGTTTGAAACTTGTGAAACTTAGCAGGTATATAGAGATAATATTAGACAGGCCACTGAATATGATAAAGTAAAATATGGTGGGAATTAACTTTTAAGGACTGTGAATGATTTTACTTTTTCCTAATCGCTTTTAAATTAATATTTCTTCAAAATGCTTTATCTATTTTCTCACAGTTTGATGATATAAAACAGCAAACTGTTTAATGCACACACACAAAAAAGGTGGGACTTACAGGTTCCTTGTGCGTTATTTTAATAATTTAAATTACTTGTGTCCTCAATTTGTTTTAAATTTTCTTTATTAAAAATATTGCCCATGCCTGGTTAAAATGTTTTTCTTTAAATTTTTAGTGATTATTTATTAGACAAATCATTAACTTTTATTAAAATAGGAGATTGACTTTAATTTTAACAAAATAAATCTATATCAGATTTTTGGAATGATTAGAAGGAAATAGAAAAATAATGAGTTAGATTTGTTAAAAAACATATATACTTTGAAATAATGTATTTTAAGTATTACAGGGAAGAATGTTTTATGGACTCAAGTACAAAAATTTTATTCTAAACTCTGAAGATATAATTCATGGTAATTTAACAATTTATTTCAATTGTCTAAGAATTTTGGTAATGGAAGTTTACTTTTTATTTAAAAAAACAACAACCTTGAAATAAAAATAACCTGACATTTGAAATAACATTTAAAATTTAATTCACAAAACAAGCAACCTGTATTTATAAAGTACAGTAATTTGCTTCCACTGATATTGGAAGTCTGATGTCTAAAAAAATTACATGTAGAAAATGTGAATTAGCAGTTTCTGCAGAACAAAACCTCTCAGTAAACTTTAAAGTCATTCATTTACTTTCCTCAGTAGTGGAGGGAAATATTTTGGAGATTACTACTTAGAATTCTGTGTATCAAAGTACATTTCAGATTTCTAAGACTATAATGTGTCTTTAAAGTTTTGATAACTTCAAAGACACTAATCACTCTTGTGATTTATATGGGTAAATTTCTCCCCAGTTACCAGAAGTTGAACACTTAGTTAAAGAATGGTATATTGCCAATAAAAACTCCACCTTTTATCTATTATCTATTATCCCATCAGTATGGACTCATAAGTCTCATAATGTTCATGGATGTGTCCTTGTATGTCATGTGCAAGAAGGGTCTTGGAGATATTTCAGCCAGCAATGTCTTTATAGCAAGTACACTGGGGCTAAAACAAAGTAAGGAGTAATTTCCATCACATCTAGGCCTGGATAATATTTAGTCCCATAGGTGAAAATAATTGAATGAAGTGGAAGGATTAGAATTGACTTCAAAGTATATATATATATGGATCTGAAAATATTTTAGGAGTAGCTCTTAGTTAACTAATCTATCAGAAATTCTACTGCCAGGCAAATGGTATAGCTGCTTTATCACAGAGATCTAGAACCAAAGCTGATATATACTGCTTACTTACCCTATATATAGAAAGTTGTTTCTATTGAATTATTTACTGAAATTTGAGTGATGCTTTGTTTATGTGTGTTCATTTTATTGTGGTGGTATACTATATGAAATCAGTCTTGTGAATTAATGTATGCATTTGTGATGTGTGTTATGGCAGTCTCTGGCTGTGGCATAGAGTTTTCTCTAGGGCAAAGCTAAGTGGCTGGTATTAGACTAGAATCGGTAACATTACAGAATCAAGTGCTGGTCCGAGAGTAAAATGATGAGTGCTGTTCCTCTTGCATGTTGTCTTGGTTATTCAAGTAGAAAATTATCTAGTATTACCATACATACTAAGAATATTTTCAGTCTTTGTAGAAAATATTAAAAAAGGAGTCAGTTTCTTCCAGAGCAAGAGTGCATTATGGTTGTTTCTGTCATGGAACAACACTTTTTTTTTTTTTTCTGTCTGTAAAGCACTTTGCAGTCATTAGTTATGCATGAGAAGTGTCAGAACCTGTTTTCCTAATGACTTCTGTATATGTTTCTCCACACAATTCTTAGTTCCCTTGTCTTTCTTTCATAGATGAAATAGAAGAGCATCAAAGAGGAAATACTCTATCCTTGTATTTTTATTTTTTGGTACCAGGGGTTGAACCCACTGGCACTTAACACTAAACCACATCTCCAGCCCTTTTTATTTATTTTTTATTTGTAGATAGGGTCTTCCTACGTTTCTGAGGGCCTCATTAAATTGCTGAGGCTGCCCTCAAACTTATGATTCTCCTTCCTCAGCCTCCTGAGTCCTTGGGATTACAGGCATGTGCCACCCCACCTGAAGCACCTTTATTTTGAGATGAATTCTTGCTAAGGTACCAACATTGGCCTCAAGCTAGCCTTATTAGTTACTGGATTTGAAGGCATATGCCATGAAACCAACATTTTTATGTGTTGGGAATTTCGGAGTATGCTTTTCTAGTCATTTAGAAACAGATCATGGGTTGTTTTGGTCAATAGTTAACCTACTGTGCTGAAGAAGGATTAGGATTCCTCTGTTTTGTGTTTTGTGTTTTTGATGTCCCTTATTGAATTTCTTTCTGTTTCTCTTCTACTTCCTTCCCAGTCTCTAGTAGACATTGTTCTCTTTCATATTTCTACAAGGTTGACTTATTGATTTCCATAGCAAATGTGCACTCTTAGAAAGTCTTTTTTCATTTTTTAGCTATTGGGCATTGAACTTAGGGCCTTGCACATACTAGACAACCACCTCCACTATTAGAAATTCTTAAGGCCCTCAAAAAGCTTTCATTAATTGGAGTTGTGTCTATGACTACTTATCCTATGATAAATTAAAAATAATATTTTAAAATTTATTTCTTTTAAAGTAACTCACTACATGTTAACACAAATAATTTTTTGATTAAAAAATAAAAATAACTGTAGTTGATAAAACAAAATATTTAGTGAAAAGAGTGGCATTGTTTTCTATTTTTGAGAACCTTTTAATGTCTGGCTTAAGAGAAGGCAGCTGAATTCTCAAAACTGCTTCCTCATTCAGTTTGTGTTATCACACATCATGCAGTTTCTGGAACTCTGTGTCCACTAGTGAAAGAATGAAAGTAAAAAGGCAAATAATGTCAGAGTATTCTCCTGAAAAGAGGTTTGACCTCAAGGTGCCCTGAAAAGTTTCAGGGTCACCCCCCAGGGCTTACCAGACCACCTGTTGAGACCCACTGCCTCAAAAAATGGGCTTTTACAAGAAGATCATAGAGAAACTATTGCTTGAAGAAATTTAATTGCTTGTATTAATGTGCTAGTGATATTTTTAAGTCAAGTGACTTTTCAGTTTTGTTATTTCTGATCTGAAAGCCCCTTCTATCTAGGGCCTTAAAGGGGAAAAAAATCTGATATTATATAACTGAAAAATCCATGTCTTCTTTGTACGGAACTCTAGGAGAGATGACTAGTTGGTTGTTGACTATTGTATACAAAATGTGTGGGAATTCATCTTGCAGAGCTTCACCTTGGGAAGCTGTGGAGGATACTGAACACTGAAGAGAACTTTGAAATTTCATACCAAATGCTTTTGACTTGACAAGGTGGAAGTTGCTAGCCACACCTTTTTGAGACAAGGAAGCAAAAGTGACTTGGAAAATACTTTTGGAATAGTCACTTGGTTTTTGAGATGAGAGAAGACAGATGAAAGACTGAAGGCTATGAAAATAACAGGTCAAGGATTCAATGGTTTGGGCAGAGGACGGACCTTTTATACTTGGCATAAAAAGAAAGGGAGGGATTGGTGTGTGTGAGAGAGATTCTCAGAGGGTGGCTGATATGGAGAAGACTGACAGTTGTGCACCAGCTGTGTTTTCTTCTTCTTCTTCTTTATGAAAGTGAATAAGCTTCACATCCCAGGATCCCTTGTAGTTGGCGGGTCACGTGACTACCTACATCCTAGCCAGTGAAAACTTATTAATGTAGATTATTCTAGGTTTAGGCCTTAGGGTAATGATTGTACTTCCTTTGTGCTCTCTTTTTTTCTCTTTGTTTCTTCCTTTCTTCTTTATTAGTGCATTATAGTTAAACATAATATGGGGGTTTATCTTGACATATTCATAGATGCACATAACATAATTTGCTTCATTTTGATCTGCACTACCTCCCCTTTCTCTCCCTCTGCTGCCCATCCTCGATTATACTGGAGTCCTTTTTATTAATTTATTTAAATTGGTTCATTACAGTTATATATATATATGTAGAACTCATTGTGGTATATTTGTACACACACATAGCATAATTTGGTCAATTTCATTTTACAGTTCCTCCCCTTTCCCATTCCTTCTCCCTTCCTCTGTGTCACTTTCCTGCTCCAGTATTCTCCCTTCTGTTTTTCATGCGAGCCCCTGTTTTTGAACTTCCTTATTTCTCTCTAGCTTCCACATATGAGAGGACCTTTTTTGGCAGGGGAGGGAGGGTGAGGGTGCTAGAGATGGAACCCAGGGTCTTGTACATGCTAGGTAAGTGTTCTACTACTGAGCTACAAAGGTCCAGCTTGAACTGGGCACAAGATTACAGTGCCCTGAAGCTATGATGGAGCAAGAGGATGGAAAAACCCAGGTCAAAATACCTTCAGGAAATGGAGCTGCCTGCCAACTTGAAACATTCAGCTCAAACTGCAAAGGAGAAATAATTTACGGTTTTCTTATTTTGAGAGGGGACTACTGGGGATTGAACTTGGGGGCACTTAACCACTGAGCCACATCCCCAGACATATTTTGTGTTTTGTTTAGAGACAGGGTCTCACTGAGTTGCTTATCACTTTGCTTTTGCAGAGCATGGCTTTGAACTCATGATCCTCCTGCCTCAGGCTCCTGAACTGCTGGGATTACAGGCATGCACCACTATGCCTGGTTAATTTTTGGTTTTCTTTAAGCCACTGAATTATAGGGGGGGGGATTTTTCACATTAGCCCAGACTTAGTTTAAAACTACTGGTTATAGACTAGAGCACTGAGGTGAGTAAGAAGTCCAGGATGATTGGAAGTTTCTGAATCTGAATGATATATTTTGAATATATCATGAACTTAAATACTCATTCATTAATCCCTTTAAATATTTACCTATGGCATATTACATATCATGCAGTATTGTATATGCTGGTTTTATAGCAGTGAAGAAAACAAAAAAGTCCTTTCCTTTATGATGCTTTCATTTTTGTGGTGCTTTCAAAGAACATACAAATGAAGGCTGGGGTTGTGGCTCAGTGGTAGAGTGCTTGCCTTGAACACATGAGGCACTGGGTTCAATCCTCAGCACCACGTAAAAATAAACAAATAAAATAAAGGTATTCAAAAAGAAAAAGAGCATACAAATCAGTGCATATTATAGCAAAGGTAGGAATAGCTGGTGTGAAGAAAAATCAAGCAAAGGGAGGGAGAGATTGAGATGCAGTGATCAAGTAAGGCTTCTCTAAGGAGGTGACCTTTGAAAAGATGGTGGGTGCTTTAAAAAGTGGGAGTGCAGTGTGTGTGCGTGCATCAATTCTTTACTGAAGCTAAGTATTTAAACCTTGGTGTGTCATCGATATATCCAAACCTGTGCAGAAAGAAATGGACCAGTGTCAGAGAGGAATCTGTAAGTTATTCACCTACATGACTTAGTGAAAAGAGAAGGATATGTAGAATGAAAAAAAAAAAAGCAGGAACACACAGTTGTACAAAAATTCGTCAAAGATCTTTTGGAAGAAAAGTGGGAAGGAATAAGGAAAAAAGCAGGGCACAAATGTGAAAAATAGGTGAAGAGATCAGGGTGATGATGAGGAAAAATAAAAGACAATAGAAGGGTCTCAGGAACTGAAGCCAGAAGTCTTCAAAGGGGCAGGTATGAAAAGCTGTGCCCCACACATCAGAAAGATCAAGGAAGATAAGGACAGAGAAAATGCCTTTGAACTTGGCTGAATGGAGGTCATTGGATACCATAAAGAGGTAAAGATGGAAGCCAGATTTTAGAGAGGAATTAGGGGGGAAATATTTTAAATATAGTTCATCTAACTCTTCACCATTGTTATTGGACATTTATTGAGTGTAGTGATTCTATGGAGCTCTTCTCTGATAACCGAAGTATTCACTGAGTTCAGTTACCAGGCTTATGAAGGACTGAAGTTTTAGAGGCTGCAACTTCTTTTAACCCTTTTAGATGGTCCCTGGAGGACAGAACTGCCGAAAATATTTTTAACTCCTTTGGCTGTCTGGCTTGGCTACATTTAAGAAGACTCAAGATTCCACAATTCATTGCAGACAAACCAATTAAATGTTAAACTCCCAGAGGCTAAAACGAAGCTGTCAAAAGAAAGTGAATACGGAGTGGTAATTATCCAGTAATTACGAGAATCTAGGCAAAAATCTAAGGGGGAAAAAGCATGGCATGTTGTAAAATTGTTTGAGAGGATAGCAATTTGCTCAGTTTTGTTGACACTGGACTAAAATGTGTAATATTTCATCAGGAGTTAATATTATGTATTCTATATATCAATTTATTTCATGCTCAGCTAAAAAAGACCGAAAACAAAGCAATAGATTTGAATACATTAAAGTTAAAAATGTTAGGCCTCAAAAATTTAGGTGACAAGGAACAAAGTTCTTATATTTTGACACATCATCCAGGGCATATTGTGCCAGTCTGAAAAAACACTGGGGAATCAAATGGCATATTATCTGCCATACTTTGCTTCTCCTGAAATGAATATCTACTAAGAATTTATAGTTTCTCTTAGTTCTACTTTGTTTTGTGCAAAATGATCAAATTGAATCTAGCAATACGCATATACACAAAGTCAGTCATTATTTATAGCTCAAGATAATTTTAAAAGATCAACTATTCCCCATCCAATACTTTGTAGTATGCAGAGAGGATAAACCATGAAATCTTTAGTAAAAGAAAAAATGAAAACAGGAAGAAAAGAGCGATTTGAAGATTTTGAGGGTCATTGTTAATTACGTGGAGAGGAAAAACTCATCTGATGAGCAGGTTAATGCATTAGGAATTGTATAGGAAAGTACTGAGACAAAGCAAAAGAATTCAATGAGTATAATGGAAAATATTCTATTTTTTAAAAAGAATAATTATTGGTATTTATTCACATAAAGTAATCAAATTCTATGTCTGTGATTAACACTGTGTATAGTATTAATCTGAAGAATGTTTTTAATAGTTATATTCTTTTTAATGTTTTTCATATTTTCTTTAAATGTTCATTTTATGGCTAGTAAATATGACACTGCTTGCATCTTCTATTGACTTTTCTCCATATACTATAAGATATTTAATTGGTTCTTTTTATTTGTACATAAAATTAGAATTCGTTTTGACACATTATAAAACCATGAAATACAATTTGCT
Source organism: Spermophilus citellus (assembly GCF_964194105.1). NCBI lineage: Eukaryota > Metazoa > Chordata > Mammalia > Rodentia > Sciuridae > Spermophilus > Spermophilus citellus. Next base: position 248,298,107 of record NC_138182.1, on the reverse strand, counting down.
CTAATTCATTCCTTATAGCTCCCTTTCCTTCCCTTCCTCCTCTCTCCTCTCTTGTACTCTACTTATCTTCTGTTATTTGCTGATAGACTTTTTTTTTTTTTTTGGTGTCCTGTGGCTATATATGATGGTGAAATTCACTAGGGTATATTCATGTATGTACATAGGAAAGTTAGGTCAGATTCATTTCACTGTTTTTCCCTTATCCTGTCCTCCCTCCCTCCCATTGGTCTACTCCACTGATCTTTTTCCTAAAAAAATATCAAGTTTTAAAAAAAATGTTTAATCATGGGGATTCCTTTAAATGCATTTCCCCCAGAATAATAGATTATATTTTTTCCCCTGACCTCTAATTTTAGAATTATGTTAAAGTACATAAAACAATAAAATGAAGGCACATCCAGAATGGTAAATGTTTTAGTTATTTCATTTATTGTAGAATACAGATTGATATGTAAAATGCTTTACAAACTAACCCTTGATTTGTTTTCTGAATGAAATGTCATTTATATTCATTTCTTACACTTTCTAAAATGCTCATTATGTACAAGGTATATTAATAGTAAATATATAACTTGTCTATTATCAGATTAATTTTATATCACTGGCTATTGGTTACTTTTTTGAAGAAGTGTTGATTATCCATTTGGGAAAAAATGCACAAAAGTTCAAAATGCACATTTTCTCAGAAAATTAATTTTTCTCCAGAAAGAAAGAAACACATTTTTTTTCTATCAAATTAATGGTAAAAAATCTATTTTATAACTTGAAATTGATGGAATAATTTTCTCTTTTACCTACCACCCACTATCTCTGGGTGGCAGCCACATCACTCATTGTTGCTTAGCAAGAATACATAAGCAACATATTCTAGAAATTTAAAGAATTAAACAAAGAGCCAGGTCTTGTATGGCATAAGGCAGTAAACTAACTCAGAAGAAAATATGCCCAGATAAATTCATGAAAGCCAGATACTCCACAAGAGTCTTGAGACATCTTGGCATTGAACTAATTAGCTCTATAAAAAGTCACAAATAAACCAGATAGGTGACTAGAAGACAGGCAGCAAATAGAACTTTAAGGACACTCTTTACTAAGTATATCCTGGTTATTCTAGGGGTCTTACCTTGAATGAGTCATGTCTCTCTTCTTATTTGTAGCTGTTGAACTATAACACAAGTTCTGTTTTTTTTTTTTTTTTTTTTTTTTTTTGTGTGTGTGTGTGTGTGTGTGTGGTGCCAGGGATTGAGTCCAAGACAAGCACTTTGCCAACTGAGGTGTATCTCCAGCCCCAAAACAAGTTCTTACATCAAGCATAAATGAATATGAAGTAGATGAAATATGGGAAGGCTTCTGAATAATAAGCAAAGATAAAATTTTTCAAATAATCAGTTATTTGAATAACCAATCAGAAATTGAGACCAAGTTTGAGACAAATGAAAAATAGGCTCTATCTGAGTGGTCACTTGAGACTTATGGGCATTTGGCTTTCTAAACTCTTCTATAACTTCCAATTAACATTCATTTTCTATGTACCTGTCACTAAAGCAAGTGATAATCTTACATTGTTTCTCATTCTCATTTATAATATGTTAGGACTGGCAAATCCCATGTTGTAGAAAAAGAAAGTCATCTCTAGTCAAGACAATTTGCCCAAGGTCTCAGGAAATTTGTGGGTCAAAGCAACAATTATTTAAATCAACTTATCATCAATTTGCATATCAATGCTTGATTTAGACACACTGGTCCACCAAACTATCTTAACTGTTAGTACAGGGAAAACCTAAACAGATCTCTAAAAGTGTTGCTTTTTGAGATCTTGAGTCATTCCCTGGAAGAGCAAATCCTCCAGGTCTTCCAAAGTGAGACTACACTTTAGTTACAATAAAGCTGTTATGGTTATTAGCCTACTCTGAGTCCAGCCCCAGGGCCCACTTTTAGTTTCTGGAATGTACTATGTTTATCTTGTTTTGTTTTGATCTTCCTTTTGCCTCCCCGCTTTTGGCCCTCTACTGGCATTATTTCCTACCAGGCACTCTTCATCTGCTAATCCTACCTATCTCCTCCTTCAGTTGCATAGTTCAGATGCCCAGTCCTCAAGGACCCAAGGTCATCTTGTGCCCCAACCTTATGTTCTCATTCCAACTCTCTTTCCTACTGCATGTTTATGTCTCCCACTTACCTATAGGTCCCCAAAGTGTCTATTTTCTTCTCCTTTATATTCCCAGAATAGGCACAATGCACAGTAGGCACTCAAATGTTTATTTACTGGATATGAATTAAAGTATGAATGAATATCAGAGCTGACAAACTCAGGAAACAACTGCACTGCTTTATTAAGAGCTAATGGCAAGAGAAGAAACAGAAAAGAGGGCTACTTCAGATTGATGACTGGACTTATTTCAAGATGATAAACAGGAGAGAGAGAGAAACTGACAGACTGCAGGATGACAGTCACTTAGTGATTATGGTGATGGAGTCAGGCAGTCTTGGATCCCAATACTTGCTGGTTGACCTTGGGCACACTTGGACTAATTTGATGTGTATCTACTATGTAATAAACTCTCTATATGGATTATTATTATTATTATTAATTATTGGTATTATTCTTTTCAGTAAATTTACTTTGTGTTCTTTTTGTCTTTCTCTCTCTCTTTTTTCCCCTGTTCAGATAGATGCAGAGTCTTTATGTTTTTCTTGTTTTTAGGTGATGTGATTCATCCTTCATATTTTTACATTTATTTTCTGTATCTTGTTACTACTTTCTTTATGAGAATGTTATATACATGTACTTTTGTGGCTTTCATCAATGGAGGAGTATATGTACATGAAAGGGACTTTTAGCAAATAATTAGAAGACAATTTTTAAAAATCATAGCACCTCAGCACATGCTATTACTTTTTTTCATCTTAACTGCCACCAGCACAGATTCCCACATAATTATATATATAACTATATATGTATATATATATATATATATATATATAACTATATATGTATATGTATATATATGTATGTATATAAAATATACTGTGTGTGTGTGTATATATATATGTGTATATATATATATATATATATATATATATATATATATATAGAGAGAGAGAGAGAGAGAGAGAGAGAGAGAGAGAGAGAAGCCTGTTCCTTTTGCTTATACTCTATTAATAAATATTGCCCCTTTGTACTTCCAGAACCAATAACATCTCAGGAAAATGATCTTGTCATATCAGTTTTTCCCTTGGTTATTTAATATCACACAATCTAAATGCAATATTTTATCTAATGCTGTATATGTTTTATTATTTCATCACATTTCTTATGGCACAGATCCTCAACCTTTTAATTATGGCAAAATATTCAAAAGGTCAGTGAAACAATCCTCAAAGGAGCTTCTGGAACAATATAGTAGCAGAGGCTTATTGTCTGTGCCTTAAAACTGATTATGTGAAAGGACAGTGTGCACCTCCAGAAACGCTAGCAATTCTGCCATCAGATAAATGATTGCAGCCTTCAGAGGGCTGGCTTCCTTTATTGTAGCTACTGGTTGTAGAGCAGGGAAACAGAAGCCTGCATGGGGAATGAAGGCCCAGTGTTTTTTTTTTTTTTTTTTTTTTTTTTTTAACTGAAATGTCAAGCTATGTGACTATGCCCGGCAGAAGACGACCCCCTGTGAGATGTGATAAGCCCCAGGCCTGCTCCACACACTACACTGAAAATGCGGTGGGAGGGCTTCCCAGGCTGATGGAACTAATGACAGTAATAGCTCTGGGTAATTTGTCTTTTTCCTTACTGTGCACATTCTCTACATGTGGTGCACTTTACACCTACCACCAGGCTCACATCTGGAAGGCTACAACCCTCTCAGGCCTGATTCAGATAGGTTGAAATCTCCTATAAAGTAAATCTGACCTCTCATTTTCTTAATAATTCAGGATTATGCTAATGTTACTCAGCAACTATTGTAGAATGGTTCAGGAATATTGAGAAAGCTTAAGCCCCAGTATTGGAAGTAGGGCCAAGCTTTCCTTGCATATTTGTTCATAATTTTTTCCTTATATCATTCCAAAGGAAAAAATATATAAATTTTTAAAAATATGTAATTTACATAATTTATTCATTGTTTTTAGTTCTAGGACTTCTTTTACTTAGGAAGAAATTTTCTATTTTTTTTCCTTTGGTATAAGGATTCTCTACAAAAGACTTAAAAGAATACTAATGATAGGTTTGGGTTTTTAATTCCAACTGTAAAAAATACTTAGTTAAAGAGACTGACAAAATAATTTCAAAGATAGATAAAACAGACTCCATAGCAGTTTAATCTCATAAATGCAGAGTAATCTCAGATTTTCAACAGTAAAAATCTGATTTTAGTGCTGGTTCCATAGCAAAATTGTACATTTAATATCATGTTTATGTCCTATGTTTTCTGTATTTATGTAAAAAGTATCTGTATTATTAAAAGTATAAATATCTGAACAGATCTTTTGGAAAAAATATAAATGATCTTAAAATTTAAGAAATGTGTATACTACGTTAAAAGGGTAGGCTCTTCAATCTTAGCTCTTGTGAATAAAGAGAGAATCAAAGTATCTCCATAAATTAGTTTGTGAAAGATTGCCCGAGAGAGGTGGAGATTTTTAGCCATTGTCAGAGATGAGAACTATAGTGTTTGCCAGAAAAAAAAAGCATGCTTATTATTATGGATATCTAAATCATTATGTCAAAATATAAATAAAGTTATTTCTAAGTTATAAATAGAAACTTGATTTTATTACTTTTTTTTTCGCATCCAGGATAGTGCTAGTAAAACATTTGTTTCTGAGAGCTAAAGATGATGTACAGAAACAACACAAATTACCGGTTGTTTTATATGAGTCAATAATTTCTATTTCTCACAATCAAGATTGTAAATATTTTTCTACAAATAGTATGTTATAATTGGTCAACAACAACAACAACAAATAACAAGTGATCAGCAGTGCTAAATTATTCTTGGTGCCTCTGACTATTGACTCAGTTACTCAAACTCTACAACAATTTGAAGGCAGAAAAGGCTGTAGAAAATTCATAAGTTCCCATTTTTACTTCTGGGTGGAAAGAACAGATGAATTTCAGGAAAGATTTTCATTATTTTCCCGGCTTTGACATCATCAGAAGTGAACATCCAAACACACTTAGAAAAACAATCAAATTAGGGAGGGAGCAAGGAGAGAGAAATGGCATGCTGAGTGTCCCAGTGCCCTCTGAGAATGCTTCCATTCTGCCAGATCTGAGTCTCTAAGAAGGTCTACTTCAGGAAAACAACAACAACAACAACAAACCCCAAAACAATGATCACCATTTTTCTTGGGTGAAGCAAAGCAGGCCTCAGAAGGGCTGCTAGGGAGACTCATTGTGACAAGTGTTCTATACTTACTCTTTCTGGGCTATGCATCCCCATGGACAAGACAGGTGCACAGAGTGGAGCATTCTGGCTATGTGACAGATGTGGGAAGAGAGGTTGTAGAGAGTGGCTTTGCTCATGAGTTTGAGATCTGACCTGCAGCATTTTGAATATAATACTCTTTAGACATAATGCTTTAAGGCATGTGATAAGAAAAATGCTCAAAGAATAAGTTAGAGGGTATCTATGTGGTTTCAGCAGAATCTGTGCAGGGTGAAAACCAGTCTGCATTTCACTGAGTTAATGATGACCCAGTAATGAAAAATGTACAGGGACATTCTGTTCATGGTACTACCAAAGTTGATGATGCTAGCCATTATTGCCAATACTCTCTATTTATTAAGCAGGAGCCTCATATGCATCACCTTACACAATCCTCACTACAGGGCCAAGTATTCCTTATTATTTTAGAGAAGGAAGTTGAAGATCAGAGAGCTTTGTATAAGGAAGATGTGATCTGAGATTTGTTTGGCAGCCAAACTCACAGATAATTTTATCTCTAATTCATCCTCCCTCCTTCTCCACCTCCTTCCCCAGTCATTGTGGTTTTATTCTTGATAGATTACTGCTAAGAAAGCAAGGGTCTGTAGAAAGTATCAAGTATATGGGAGCTTGGGCTCCAGGTCTCACAGTCCCCCTTCATAAATCTCACACAATCCTAATTCATAAGGGTGGTATTGGGAAGGCCACGTTAAAGGATCGTGTGAATTGCTGAGTGTCATATCCAGTGTGCAGTAAGAATTCCTTGAGTGCCATCCATTAATTTATAAGGATAAACCTACCATCCAAAGTTTTAAAGTTTTTTTTTTTTCCTTTCCTTTAGGAATCTGAAAATGGAGTTCTTTATAAAAATATATCACTTCTCTTTAGAAGCCTTATAAAATTGAAGCACATTTATAAATAAAGTCATATTTATTGACTATTTTATAAAACATGGCCTTTTAGGATATTCAACATTTTTTGGATGCAGTTATTATATGTAAAATAGTACTTTAAAATATTTTTCTTCAAATCAATTTCTTTAGTGTGTAAAAATGGTAAGCATGGCATTATGATTTAGAATGTATTTAAGGTTTTATAGCTGATTTAGCTGATTCTCAAGAAATGCTGATAGGCATTTATTATCTTGAGTTGTCTTCCTCCCAAACCACCTTTCCCTGAGAGGTACTTCTTTGCATATAGGGGGTGGAATGCAGTTAAGTTAACTAGCTCTTCAGAGAAAAGTGCCTAATGCCTGCATCTTAGATACCATCAGTTGTTACATTTTCATTGATTTATTGATTTAGCATGTGTCTTAACAATGTCTAAATTGCAAGGATATGTAGAAAAGGTCCTTTGACCTAAAACTGCTTGTAGTTCAGTAAGGGAGCTGAGCCATTATATAGAAACAGATATGAATTTGTGCAAGGGGAAAACAAGGAGTTCACAGGAAGAAGGAATCACTTCAGCTAAGGAATTAGGCTTCATGGATGGGTGGGTTTTGAACTTGTTTAGAGGGGAGGTGTGATTTGGACCAAAATAAAGGGGAGATATTTCAGATGGAAGGAGATAGGAATAAAATGAAAAAAGGCATGGGAGTGAGCAGATCACAGGGGTATTTTTCACCTTGATTTTACAGTAAAATCACCCACATAGCTTATTAAGTGTGCCTACCCCCAGACCCCACCTCAATTGTACCAGAGTATGCTTTAGTTCTTGTGGGATGTGGTCCAGAAAAACAGCATTTTTTTTCATGCAGTTAATTCTGATAGAACTTTTTGAGTTAATTCTATAGAGCTCCTTCTTTTCTCCTCCTTCCTTCTTTTTAAGTGTCTGAGCCCCAGGCCATTTGTGTTAGAATCTTTGAGAGGAAAGCCCTTGGTACAAATATATACTTTTAAAAACTTTTTATTGTGGAAAGTTTAAAATCTATATAAAATAGACAGAACAGTATAGTAAATGCCATGTACCCACCACACCACTTTCATAATTGTAAACTTGGGATCAATGTTTTCATTAGTACCCCTGCCACTCCTCCATCTTCCATATCATTTTGAGGCAAACCTCAAACATTCTGTCACTTAATCCATAACATTTCAGCATGTATCTCTAAGTAAGGACTTAAAAGTACCACCATACCATTATGACACCTTAAAAATCAATAACTTTTAGTATAAGTAAATAACTAGTGCTCTCATTTGCTATTGCTTCATAAATGTGGGTGTATACTTCAATACTTTCTTGATAGACTGAAGATTAGATAAGGTCCATCCACCATGTCATGTTTTGTAGATGTGTTTAATGATCTTTGTTTCCTCTCCATCTTTCTTGTAATAATTTATTAAAAAGAAAAACAAAAATGGGTGTCCCTATAGTTTCCGTCATTGTGCATTTTGCTATATCACTTCTAAGGGGTCATTTAACCTATTTTCTAGTCTATAGTTAGCTGGATCTAGAGGTTTAATAAGATTTAGGTTCAACTTCTTTTTCAAGACCATTATCTAGAATGTACAGAGCATTCTTCCATTAGAAAGTACATAATATTTGTCTCTTTTATTGAGAAGTTAGTAGCCACTGATGATTCATGCCTAGATACATTAATTTAATAAAAATTACAAAATGGTGATATTCTATCTTCTCTTCATTTATCTCCTGATATAATTCTGCAAATAAACATTTCCTTGCACATATCTTTTTCTCAAGTAGTGGTCTGGTTTAAATAGGAAAGGGAGGATTTGTGATGTCCTGTTTCATAGATTTTACAAATAATATTTTTCCATTAGCATTTTGCAATGATATTCAATTATTTAATTAATTGCTTAATTCAGGGCTGGGGATGTGGCTCAAGCCGTGGCGCGCTCACCTGGCATGCGTGCGTCCCGGGTTCTATCCTCAGCACCACGTACAAAGCAAGGATGTTGTGTCTGCAGATGATTACAAAATAAATATTAAAATTCTCTCTCTCTCTCCCCCTCTCTCACTCTCTCTTAAAAAAAAAAAAGAGAGACTATGTGACAACACCCTCTTTCTCCTTCTCCTCCTCCTCCTCCTTCTTCTTTAAAAAAAAAATTGCTTAATTCAGTATTGATTTAAATTCATGAATTTAAACATGTTTGGGATATTCTAGTCCATTGCACTATTAAGTTTATTGATGCTCAAGGTGTTCTTGTTTTGTTTACTGGTAAACTTTTGTTTCCTGGATTCTTTTGATATAGTGATGTGATGTTTGAAACATAATTTATTTTCTGGTATATCACAATGTTCCAGAATTATTGAGTGCATTTCTTTCTCCAAACTTGTAATCAGTTAATTCTCCAAGGTGCTTTGGTATCTTTTAGTAGGAAACTGAATTTAAGACTGGAATCTGGATGTTAGTGGTTCTCATTGCTACTGGGCAGTTTCTGGGCCCATGCACTGAAAAGGTGGGGAGAGTGTTGTGTCAGTGTGTTGGTGATTGAACCCAGGATCTGGTACATGCTGAGCATGTATTCTACCACCACATTACACCCCCAGTATGACATTATTATTTTTTTTTTAAACATTTTTTTTAAAGAGAGAGCGAGAGATAGAGCGGTAGAGAGAGAGAGAGAGAGAGAGAGAGAGAATTTTTAATATTTATTTTTTTCTTAGTTTTCGGCAGACACAACATCTTTGTTTGTATGTGGTGCTGAGGATCGAACCCGGGCCGCACGCATGCCAGGCGAGCGCGCTACCGCTTGAGCCACATCCCCAGCCCGTGACATTATTTTTTAAGGCAACATAACATCAAGGATTTATATTGATACTTCCAATTTAAAGTTAGCACCATAGTATTTTATTTTATTTATTTTATTCTTCAAAATCCCAGATTACAATGACACCAGGATTGTTAGAATGAGAATATTATACCATCAATCATTTGCTTTTTCCTACAATGCACACACATATGTTTCATATTAACAATGCTAATTTTCTTTGTAGCAGTATTATTACTGAAAAAAAATTAACCCTTTTTATTTAGGCAATCTGTTTAAAAGTTATTGTAAATATTTTCTCTGTTTGATTCAACCAGCAATTAGTTACACATTAATCTTCATTTATTTTACTTTATTTTCACTTTTAGAGATTAATTTATAAATTTAACATACCTTATAATTGCATAAAATATTTAAAAGATCCCAAAGTTACAAGTCAGCAAAGCAAGTTATTATCAAAATAATGTAGCCTGTATTAGCCACCTCTCTTTTCTCCTTGTAGAAAACCATGTGAACATTGTTTGTTTTAAGTGGAAAATTGTAGAATTCTCCCATTACTTACTATAGAAAATGATGAGCAAACATTCATTTTATGGAGCAGGGACATTGTACATTTTAAAAAATTTTTTTTAGTTGTAGGACACAATATCTTTATTTTGTTTATTTATGTGGTGATGAGGATCGAACCCAGTGCCCCAAGCATGTAAGACAAGTACTCTACCACTTAACCACAAGCCCAGCCCTTTGTACATGTTTTTAAGACTGCACTTCCTAGAATAGTGGATGGCAACTAGCAGGTCATCAGTAAATAGTGAATAAATGAATGATTACTTATCAGAAGTTTGCAATCAGAAGAGCACGAATATCAAAGGTGTGTGTGTGTGTGTTGAAAAGTTAGTCTGACAAGCAGGGGTTAAGGAAATTTTAAGGAAAAACTGAAAACAGGGTGATCAGTTTGGAGATTTATTTGGTTAATTGGATGGTAGAAATTTTGAATGAGGAAACAAAATGCTCAAAGTTTTGTGTTATGCACTTTGGCTGCAAAACAAAATACTCTAAAACTTAATGCTTAAAGTAACAACCATTTACCTAGCTCCCATTCTATGAATTGGCATGGTTCTCCATCTGGGCTCTTGCAGTGCTGTCTGCTGGGCTTTCCCAGGGATCCATAGTGGCTTGCAGGTTGAACAGCCTCACATCATTGGCAGTTGGCAGGCTTTTGCCTGCAGGCTTCATCTCAGTCCTCTGCCTTTAGAGCTTTTGCCCTTCAACCTCCAGCAGGTCAGCTTGGAGTCTTGCTTTCAGGGTACTGGATACAGCAAAGTGCAGTGTTTTTCAAGACTCTTATAGTGTCATGTTGCTAATGTCCCATTGACCAAAGGAAGCATCAGTGACAACACTGGTTCAAGAGGAAGAGATGGTATTTTTGTCAGCATTTTCCATTGTTATGACCAGAAGACAAGAACAACGTAGAGGAAAAAAAGTTTACTTGGAGCTCATGGTTTCAGAGGTCTCAGTCCACAGCCAGCCAACTCCATTGCTCTGGGCCCAGGGTGAAGCAGAACATGAAGGTGAGAGGGCATGACAAAGGAAAGCACCTTGGGACATGGCAAGACATGGATGCAGGGAGAGAGAGCTCTGCTCACCAGGGATAAAATATGTACCTCTAAGGCATGCTCCCAGTGACTACCTCCTCTAACCAATCCCTACTTTCCTACAGTTGCCACCCAGTTAATCCCTTCAATGTGCTGATTAACTTGCATTGTCTCACATATGAGCTTTTGGGAGTCACCTCAGATCTAAACCATAACAGACAGACTCCAGTTCTTGATGGGAAAGTTAGAATTTGCATTCATTTTCTGTTTCTCACAGTGTGAGATTAGTATAAAGTAGATATGTAAATAAAGTCACCAATTTCTCATAGCTTTTAATTCTAGGTTCTCACATGGCTGTTAATGTCTACATCTTATATCCTTTTCTGAATTGTTTCTCACCTACCTTGTTAATTTTGACTTCCCTATGCTCAACAAAACCTTCCTTTACCAATTTTTTCATTTAAAGTTTTTATTTAGTAATTCTGATTTTAACTTGACAATTATTTGTTCTCTAGATTCTTTATATATGTTTTTCTTGAGTTCTTTTTTTAACGAGCTTTTATTAGAAGATAATTTTTTTATATTCCATATTTAATCATTTCTTATGTTTACATATATTATATATTTTAGGTAACTACTATGTACCAGTTAGCTTGTTATTTAAAATCCTTTTAAAATTAATTAATTAATTAATTTAAATGAGGTATATATGACAGCAGAATGCATTTTGATTCATTGTACACAGTTGCAGCACAACCTTTCATTTCTCTGGTTGCACACGATTTAGTGTTGCACTGTTGGTTCCACAGTTTAGCTATTGTGAATTAAGCTGCTATAAACATTGATGTGGCTACGTGACTATAGCATGCTGAGTATAAGTTCTTTGGGTATAGACATGGCAAGACATGGATGCAGGGAGAGAGAGTGGGATAGCTGGGTCAAATGGTGATTCCATTCCAAGTTTTCTAAGGAATCTCCACACAGCTTTCCAGATTGTTTGCACCAATTTGCAGTCCTACCAGCAATGTTATGTGCGTGCCCCCTACATCCTTCCCAACATTTATTCTTGCCTATAGCTGCCATTCTGACTGGTATGAGATGAAATAGAGTAGTTGGATTTGCATTTAGAGTAGTTTTGATCTGCATTTTTCTAATTACTAAAGATAATGAACATTTTTTTATATATTTGTTGATTGAATGTATATCTTCTGAGAAGTGTCTGTTCAGTTCCTTAGCCCATTTTTTGATTGTGTTGTTTATTTTTATGGTGTTTTTTGAGTTTTTATATATAAAACAGCATGTTCTGTTACTATTGCTTTGTAGTATAGTTTGATGTCTGGTACTGTGATGCCTCCTGCTTCTAATTTGTCTAATTTTTCTATTCAAATCCTCATTTAATTTATAATACTATTAGAATCTAAGCACTATAAAAGTTATTGTTTTTTGAGTTTTGGATTAACTTAAAAAACCTCTCCAAAAGTGAATTTTGTCCCAAATCTCTTTACTTTGGTTTCTAATAGATCTTTCCAATAATGATTTACCATGTCTAAATGCAATGGTTGAAGTAATCTGGTTGAATTCAGTAGGCTCTCTGTTTTTAACCATTTTGGCAACTGAATTGAATCAGTTTTTTTAAAAAAAAATATCTGTCATAGAGCTGTAATCATGTTTTTGCATACCATAAATCCACTTAAAAAAACAAGACACACATAGTAACCTTGCTAAGTCATGTATGTGGCTGAGGAGTCTCATGGTGGTCCAGAGTGGGCCAAGCAGCAGAAACTGTGATGAACCAGAGTGTATTGTTGGAAGACCTCCTTAATTTTCCTCAGGGCCAGGTCATATTAGGAGGATTTAAAAAAGGGCTGATGGTGTGAAGCAGAGAGGAAAGATGAATGCTAAGAAGAACACTGGAAGAAGGGAGTTGATATCAGTGCAACTTATACCATCTGACTCTGGTTTAGCTTCATGTGGCCTGGGGAAGAGCACTTAGGAATTCTGAGAGCAGGACCAACTACATAAGCAATTCCTTCTCATTCTTATTGAAAATTTCAGAGAAGAGTGAAGACAAAGTGGCTAAAGAGGAAGCAAAGAAGGTGTAATGGAATTTGTATGCAAGTATCTTCTCTTGAACCAGTAGAGATCTTTGCAACTAGGGGTGAACCATATTCAAGTAAAAATTGCATAAGTTGTCTGGCTCTAGTAGACTACTTGCAAAATGCTCAGCCATTTTTGGGTAGGAGGGCAAATCATACATTGTGATTTGTTTGGGTAATGCTGCACACACACATACACACCTTGTTTGTCTGCAGATTGTTAACCTAGACTAAAGTGGACTCTTACAGTTCACATTGATTTACAATAAAGAAAAAGGGCCACAAATGAGTTAATGTGGATATATGGAAAGAAATGAGGCTTAACAAAATGCAAAAGAGTTCATTAATTAGAGCTATATGAGAGAACAGAAGCCTAATTGATGCTATCATTGTCAATAATTTTTGGGGACTACTTATGAACAGATTGTATTGTTTATCATAGATATTGACAAAGTATAATTTAAGGAGCTTGAACTTGTTGCATATGTTTTAAAAATTTATGTAAATATGCTTATGCACATGTATATTTTTGAGACTTAAGTTTTTATGCAATATCAATTTTCATGATTTGTGTAATAAGGCCTGAAATCTTTTCACTAAATGATGGAACTTATCATGACATTTACATTCTCTAACATCCAATCATCTTGGTTTTAATGAAAATATTTTCTTTAAATATTTTGAAAGTAAAGCATCTTCACTGAATCAAAACTGACATTTTAATTTGAACTCTCCACTCTGAAAAGAGTTTGCAGTCAAAATTCGTCATTAAAAAAACTCAATGAAATGAAAAATAATGATATGCTGGCTTGCTCTTACAAAATTCAGAATAGAATTCTAATGATACTATATTGTAATGCTTCTTTTACTACTATATAGGAGTTAAATAGGAGACAGCTCTCGGTGCAGTACAAAGTACCGTGAACTTAAACTCAGAAGAACTGTACTTAAGTTGGAGCTGGCTCACTTATCAGTAGGGGTGACTTTGCTCAAGTCATTTGTTCTTAGTTTCTTCATCCTTAAAATGGATATAGTTTTTAAAGGTGTGCTTTCTTCTTTATTCACTATTATTACGATTGCTATGATTTAAATACACCCTCCAAAGTTTATGTGTTAAAAACTTAATTCTCGAAGTAAGAGTGTTAAGAGGTGGGGGCTTTAGGAGTTGATTTAGGTCATGAGAACTCTGCTTTCATGAGTGGATTTGTTGTTCTCAGAAAAGTGAACTTGCTATAATAGTGAGTTTTGTTTCTCTTTTTTTTCTTTTCCTCTCCCTTGCATGTGCATTCCTCTTCCCCTTCCACCATGGGATGATGCAACAAGAAGACCCTCATCAGATGTGGGTCTCCATAAGTGTAAGAAATAAATCTCTGTTCTTTACAAATTATACAGTGTGAGGTATTGTGTTACAGCAGCACAAAATGTACTAAGTCAGTGAAGTACAATATTCAATATTTAATTGGTTGTTTTTCTCTGAACATAATATAATACTCATGTTTTTAGGACAAAACATTTATCTCATAAGACTGCATAATTTAATATACACTATTTTATGTTCATGAATCATGATTTATAATTTACCTAACCATCTCTCTATTAATTGAATAAAAACTTTAGGATATTTACAAACTTTTGCAGATGACTATTATTTGTATTAATCCTTGAATACATTTGCTGGTATTCCTGATGAAACAAAAAGTTTGTTGTTTCTATAAAAACTGCCAACATACCTTCTAGGAAAATGTGGCAAATTTCTATTCTCTTAGGTACCTGTGAAGGTACCTGTCTTCCTACATCTAGTAGATGTTGAATGTTACAATTATTTAATATTTTTTTGTCAATGTCATAGGTAAAAAATCCTATCTCCCTGTTATTAATTACAGCATATATATCCATTATAATTTATCTTTTGTAATCTGCTTGTTCATGACTTTGCTTCAACTTTCTCAAAGTACTTGTTAGGAAATATATATATTTTTTTAATTTTGCAAATTTGTTTTATTTTACATGAGCAAACATCTTTATTCCAGACCAAAAAAAAAATCATTTATTAGAATAGTTCTACAAGGACATGTTTGCAAGAAAATAAATCACTATTTATATAGGCACAGGAAAAAATAATGCAGAGATTTAAGAATAATTTCTTTTATAAAATTTAAGTAGCAAAAGTAGGGCTGTTCTCATTGGTCTAATTATTGCTGTCTTGATTCTGTAACCTTAAGAAACTGGATGCTGGAGAGTGTCTGGCCATGGTGCATGGGCCTTCAGGAACTCCTCCAGGTGTATCATCTTCTTAGCTCATTGGCCAGGAAGTTCTAGATACCAGGATTCCAGGTTCAGGAGAATGCTCTTCACCACTTCTGTGCACTGGACCATCCCAATATAGTGATTGCAACTAGGTTCCCAGAGTCCACTGTGTCCACTCTCTGCCAGGCCTGGCTTATCCACTTCATTTTCAAGATTATGGGTGGGTCTGGGCCAAAGAGCACATCCACCAGTGCTGTCTTCAAATAGAACACGAAAAGGATACTCCCTACCTGCACAGGTAATCACCACCAACCATGCAAAGTCCTGGTGGAGGAAGGGGTAACCAGAACAGCTTCTCCAGGCAGTGGGCTGTGTCCCTAGGTCCTAAGCAGCCTTAGTAACATCAATAGCATTAGTAGCGCCAATGTGGCTGACCCTGAGAGAGCTGGCAAACCAAGGAGTGCCCCAAAGTGCTCTCTATGACTTCCTCCAGCACTTTTTTTTATACAGGTGATTGAATCCAAGTGCACTTACTTGATGAGCCACATCCTGATTCCTTTTTAATGTTTTATTTAGATACAAGTTCTCACTGAGTTGCTTTGGACCTTTGCTAAGCTGGCTTTGTACTAACAATTCTCCTGCCTCAATTTCTCAAGCCCTCCAATAGTTCTTTTTTTAATTTTTAGATTTTATTTAATCTAATTAGTTATATATGACAGCAGAGTTCAATTCAATTCATATTACACAAAAAGAGCACAATTTTTCATGTCTCTGGTTGAACACAAAGAGTCACACCATCCATGTTTTCATACGTCTATTTAGGGTAATGATGTCTGTCTCATTCCACCATCTTTACTACCCCCATCTGCCCCCGGCATTTGCCCTATCTAAATTTTGTCTATTCCTCCCATGCTTCCCCCCCATGCCCATTATGAATCAGCATCCTTATATTAGAGAAGACATTAGGCATTTGGTTTTTAGGGATTGGCTAACTTCACTTAGCATTATATTTTCCAACTCCATCCATTTACCTGCAAATGCTATAATTTTATTCTCTTTTAATGCTGAATAGTATTCCATTGGGTATATATACAACATTTTCTTTATCCAGTCATATACTGAAGGGCGTCTAGGTTGGATTCACAATTTATATGTTGTGAATTGTGCTTCTATAAACATTGATGTGGCTGTGTCCCTATAGTATGCGGTTTTTAAATCCTTTGGGTATAGACCAAGGAGTGGGATAGCTAGGTCAAATGGTGGTTCCATTCCCAGTTTTCCAAGGAATCTCCATACTGCTTTCCAGATTGGCTGCACCAATTTGCAGTCCCATCAGCAATGTAAGGGAGTGCCCTTTTCCCAACATCCTCACCAACATTCATTGTTGTTTGTATTCTTAATAGCTGGCATTCTGACTGGAGTGAGATGAAATTTTACAGTAGTTTTGTATTGCATTTCTCTAATTGCTAGAGATACTTCAACAGTTCTTAGGAGTTCTTTACACAGTCAGATTATTAAACTTTTGTCATCAATGTTGTAAATATGTTTTACCATTTTTTCATTTGCCTTTCCTAAGCTTTACTGAGGTATGACAATAAAAATTGTATATAAATCTGCCTCTTAATGATTTGGAGTTGTGTGTGTGTGTGTGTGTGTGTGGTCTGTGTATGTGGTGAAATAACCACAACAACCTAACATTTGTCATTAAGTTGTGCTTATGATGCTTTTTTTTTTTTGAATTTCTTTTTTTTTTTAATTTTTTATTGGTTGTTCACAACATTACAAAGCTCTTGACATATCATATTTCATACATTAGATTGAAGTGGGTTATGAACCCCCAATTTTACCCCAAATGCAGATTGCAGAATCACATCGGTTACACATCCACAATTTTACATAATGCCCTATTAGTAATTGTTGTATTCTGCTACCTTTCCTATCCCCTACTATCCCCCCCCTCCCAACTTCTCTCTCTACCCCATCTACTGTAGTTCATTTCTCTCCTTGTTTATTTTCCCATTCCCCTCACAACCTCTTATATGTAATTTTGTATAGCAATGAGGGTCTCCCTCCATTTCCATGCAATTTCCCTTTTCTCTCCCTTTCCCTCCCTACTCTGTTCATAGTTGCTCTCATTATATCAAAGAAGACATTTGGTATTTGTTTTTTAGGGATTGGCTAGCTTCACTAAGCATAATCTGCTCTAGTGCCATCCATTTCCCTGAAAATTCTATGATTTTGTCATTTTTTATTGCTGCATAGTACTCCATTGTGTATAGATGCCACATTTTTTTATCCATTCATCTATTGAAGGGCATCTGGGTTGGTTCCACAGTCTAGCTATTGTGAATTGTGCTGCTATGAGCATCGATGTGGCAGTATCCCTGTAGCATGCTTTTTTAAGGTCTTCAGGGAATAGTCCGAGAAGGGCAATAGCTGGGTCAAATGGTGGTTCCATTCCCAGCTTTCCCAGGAATCTCCAAACTGCTTTCCAAATTGGCCGCACCAATTTGCAGTCCCACCAGCAATGTACAAGTGTACCCTTTTCTCCACATCCTCGCCAGCACTTGTTGTTGTTTGACTTCATAGTGGCTGCCAATCTTACTGGGGTGAGATGGTATCTTAGTGTGGTTTTGATTTGCATTTCTCTGACTGCTAGAGATGGAGAGCATTTTTTCATGTACTTGTTGATTGATTGTATATCCTCCTCTGAGAAGTGTCTGTTCAGGTCCTTGGCCCATTTGTTGATTGGGTTATTTGTTATCTTATTGTCTAATTTTTTGAGTTCTTTGTATACTCTGGATATCAGGGCTCTATCTGAGGTGTGAGGAGTAAAAATTTGTTCCCAGGATGTAGGCTCCCTATTTACCTCTCTTATTGTTTCTTTTGCTGAGAAAAAACTTTTAAGTTTAATTAAGTCCCATTTGTTGATTCTAGTTGTTAACTCTTGTGCTATGGGTGTCCTATTAAGGAATTTGGAGCCCGACCCCACAATCTGTAGGTCGGAGCCAACATTTTCTTCTATCAGACGCAGAGTTTCTGATTTGATATCAAGCTCCTTGATCCATTTTGAGTTAACTTTTGTGCGGGGCGAGAGAAAGGGATTCAGTTTCATTTTGTTGCATATGGATTTCCAGTTTTCCCAACACCATTTGTTAAAGATGCTATCCTTCCTCCATTGCATGCTTATAGCCCCTTTATCAAATATAAGATAGTTGTAGCTTTGTGGATTAGTCTCTGTGTCCTCTATTTTATACCATTGGTCCACCCGCCTGTTTTGGTACCAGTACCATGCTGTTTTTGTCACTATTGCTCTGTAATATAGTTTGAAATCTGGTATTGCTATACCACCTGATTCACACTTTCTGCTTAGAATTGCTTTTGCTATTCTGGGTCTTTTATTTTTCCATATGAATTTCATGATTGCTTTATCTATTTCTACAAGAAATGCCATTGGGATTTTGATTGGCATTGCATTAAATCTATAGAGAACTTTTGGTAATATCGCCATTTTGATGATGTTAGTTCTGCCTATCCATGAACAGGGTATATTTTTCCATCTTCTAAGATCTTCTTCTACTTCTCTCTTTAGGGTTCTGTAGTTTTCATTGTATAAATCTTTCACCTCTTTTGTTAGGTTGATTCCCAAGTATTTTTTTTTTTTGAGGATATTGTGAATGGAGTGTTTTTCCTCATTTCCATTTCAGAAGTTTTGTCGCTGATATACAGAAATGCGTTTGATTTATGCGTGTTGATTTTATATCCTGCCACTTTGCTGAATTCATTTATTAGTTCTAGTAGTTTCTTTGTAGACCCTTTTGGGTCTTCTAGGTATAGAATCATGTCATCTGCAAATAGTGATAATTTAAGTTCTTCTTTTCCAATTTTTATGCCTTTAATTTCTTTCGTCTGTCTAATTCCTCTGGCCAGTGTTTCGAGAACTATATTGAATAGAAGTGGAGATAAAGGGCATCCCTGTCTTGTTCCGGATTTTAGAGGGAATGCCTTCAACTTTTGTCCATTCAGAATAATGCTAGCCTGAGGCTTTGCATAGATAGCTTTTACAATGTCAAGGTAAGTTCCTGTTATCCCTAGTTTTTCTAATGTTTTGAACATAAAGGGATGCTGTACTTTGTCAAATGCTTTCTCTGCATCTATCGAGATGATCATATGGTTCTTATCTTTAAGTCTATTGATGTGGTGAATAACATTTATTGATTTCCGTATGTTGAACCATCCTTGCATCCCAGGGATGAATCCTACTTGATCATGGTGCACTATTTTTTTGATGTGTTTTTGTATTCGATTCGCCAGAATTTTATTGAGGATTTTTGCATCTAGGTTCATTAGAGATTAGAAAGAAAACTGTAGTTTTCTTTCTTTGAGGTGTCTTTGTCTGGTTTCGGAATCAGGGTGATGTTGGCCTCACAGAATGAATTTGGAAGAGCTCCCTCTTTTTCTATTTCCTGAAATAACTTGAAAAGTATTGGTATTAATTCTTCTTTAAAGGTTTTGTAAAACTCCGCTGTATACCCATCCGGTCCTGGACTTTTCTTGGTTGGTAGTCTTTTGATGGTTTCTTCAATTTCATTCATTGATATTGGTCTGTTCAGATTGTGTGTATCCTCCTGACTCAGTCTGGGCAAATCATATGACTTAAGAAATTTATCGATGTCTTCACTATCCTCTATTTTATTGGAATATAGGTTTTCAAAATAATTTCTGATTGTCTTCTGTATTTCTGTAGCATCTGTTGTGATATTGCCTTTTTCATCCCATATGTTAGTAATTTGAGTTCTCTCTCTTCTTCTCTTCGTTAGCATGACTAAAGGTCTGTCGATCTTATTTATTTTTTCGAAGAACCAACTTTTAGTTTTGTTAATTTTTTCAATAGTTTCTTTTGTTTCAATTTCATTGATTTCTGCTCTGATTTTAATTATTTCTTGCCTTCTGCTACATTTGCTGTTGTTTTGCTCTTCCTCTTCTAGGGCTTTGAGTTGGAGTGTGAGCTCATTTATTTGTTGGTTTCTTCTTTTTTTGAGGAATGACCTCCGGGCGATGAATTTTCCTCTTAAAACTGCTTTCATTGTGTCCCATAGATTCCGATATGTTGTGTCTGTATTTTCGTTTATCTCTAAGAATTTTTTGATTTCCTCCTTTATGTCTTCTGTAACCCATTGATCATTCAGTAATATATTGTTCATTTTCCATGTGATGTAGGATTTTTCCTTCCTTCTTTTATCATTGATTTCTAGTTTCATTCCATTATGATCAGATAAAATGCATGGTATTATCTCCACCCCTTTATATTTTCTGAGGGTTGCCCTATGGCATAATATTTGGTCTATTTTTGAGAAGGATCCATGTGCTGCTGAGAAAAAAGTATAGCCATTTGATGATGGTTGATATATTCTATATAAGTCAGTTAAGTCTAGGTTATTGATTGTGGTATTGAGATCTATAGTTTCTTTATTCAACTTTTGTTTGGAGGATCTGTCCAATGGTGAGAGTGGTGTGTTGAAGTCTCCCATAATTATTGTGTTGTGGTCTATTTGATTCTTGAATTTGAGAAGAATTTTTTTTATGAATGTCGCAGCACCATTATTTGGTGCGTAAATATTGATAATTGTTATGTCTTGTTGGTGAATGGTTCCTTTTAACAGTATATAATGTCCCTCCTTATCCCTTTTGATTAACTTAGTCTTGAAGTCGATTTTATTCGATATGAGGATGGCCACCCCTGCTTGCTTGCGAGGACCGTGTGCGTGGTATATTTTTTCCCATCCTTTCACCTTTAGCCTGTGTATGTCTTTTCCAATCAGATGTGTCTCCTGGAGGCAGCATATTGTTGGATTTGTTTTTTTAATCCATGATACCAGCCTATGTCGCTTTATTGGAGAGTTTAAGCCATTAACATTCAGAGTTACTATTGATATATGGTTTGAACTTCCATCC
This sequence comes from Spermophilus citellus, assembly GCF_964194105.1. Taxonomy (NCBI): domain Eukaryota; kingdom Metazoa; phylum Chordata; class Mammalia; order Rodentia; family Sciuridae; genus Spermophilus; species Spermophilus citellus. The sequence goes on along the minus strand of NC_138182.1, from coordinate 248,277,060 downwards.
ATGATTGATTGTTTATCCCTTTTTTTTTTAAAAAAAAAATTTTAGTTTGTTTTACCATGGTTGTCTTTCCCCTCGCCCTCTGTCTTTACTGAGGCACTTCCCACTGATGGTTTTGGTTATTGTTTTTCATTTCTTCTTCATGTAGTGTTTTGCTCAAAATGCTTTGCAATGCTGGTTTTCTGGCTGCAAATTCTTTTAACTTTTGTTTATCATGAAAGATTTTTATTTCGTTGTCATGCCTGAAGCTTAATTTTGCTGGATACAGGATTCTTGGTTGGCATCCATTGTCTTTCAGTGTTTGAAATACATTGTTCCATGACCTTCTTGCTTTCAGTGTCTGTGCTGAAAAATCCGTTGTTAACCGTATTGGTTTACCCCTAAATGTAATCTGTCTCCTTTCTCTTGTAGCTTTTAATATTTTCTCTTTGTTCTGTATATTGGATATCTTCATAACAATGTGTCTTGGCGTTGGTCTACTGTGATTTTGTGTGCTCGGTGTCCTGTATGCATCTTCAATTTGTATATCTGTTTCCTTTTTTATTTCTGGGAAGTTTTCTGTAATTATTTCATCCAGCAGGTTACTCATTCCCTTGGTTTGAATCTCTGTACCTTCTTCTATCCCGATGACTCGTAAGTTTGGTTTCTTCATGTTATCCCATAACTCTTGGATGTTTGTCTCGTGATTTTTTACCAGCCTTTCTGAGTTGGCTAGACTCTTTTCAAGATGATATATTTTGTCTTCATTATCTGACGTTCTGGTTTCTACTTGCTCCACTCTGTTAGTGATACTCTCAATTGAGTTTTTAATTTGGTTTATCGTTTCCTTCATTTCTAGAATTATTGTTTGATTATTTTTTATAATCTCTATCTCCTGATAGAGATGCTTAACTTCTTCTTTTATCTGTTTATGAAATTCATTCTGAATGTGTTCTTTTGCTGCTTGAATTTGCTGTCTTGTATCCTCCTTAAGGTTCCATTCCATCTGTCTAAGGTGTTCCTTGAGTTCTTTATATGACCATTTTTCTGATGACTCCACGTCCTCCTGAATATTTAGGCTGTCCTGCATTGTTTGTAGTCCTTTTCTTCCTTGTTTTTTGAAGCTGCTCATGTTACTTCTTGTTCTGTTTGACTGCTGGGTTACTGTTTACTCCTATAAATTAATTTGATGTTTGGGAGGAAAGGTATTTGAAGGGAAGGGGTGAAGTCACTAAAGAGAATGAGAGTAGGCAGGTAGAATTCAAGGAAAGGGGGGATAAGAGAAATGAAAAGACTAAAGAAGAAAAAAATAGGAACTAAAAAAGAAAAAAAATTAAAAAAAATAATAATAATAATTAAAAAAATAATTAAAAAAAATTTAAATTAAAATTAGTAGCAAAAAAAAATTTTTTAAACAATATTTTGTAAAAAAAATTAATTAAACAAGAAAGAAAAAAATGAAACTGAAAGAAAAACCTAAATCAAAAAAAAAAAAAAAAAAACCTAATAAATGCCGTCTTAGAGTTTGATTAACTTCTCTTCCAGTAGGTGGCACTTTGTCCACCAGGCCAAGTTTCTCCTGTCGATACGCGGGAACCAATCACTGTGCAGCAGCTCCTCCCAGACTGGGCGAGTCTCCAGTCCTGAGTGTCTAGGGCCTCCTCTTGTGTCTAGTCACTTCCCACTTTTTCTCTAGCCATGCCCCTCTCACCACAATACTGGCTACAAGCCAGGTCTGCTGCTCCCGGGAGCCCTGTTTTCATGAACGACTGGGCACACTCTTCCAGTTTGCCATTCCCTCAGACCCTAAGTTTGTAGAGCTTGGGGCTGAGAATCCTCAGCGGATTTTACTTGCCCTCCTGTATCCACTTCCCCGTAGCTGGTGCAAGAGACCTCAGCAGTCAGCCCTGGTGGGAGCGGTAGATCCGCGCCGCGGGGACCCGCACCACCTCTGATTCCCTCGGGCTGGCTGTAGCACTCGTGGGAGAGCTGGGAGGGGCCCTTGCGGGAGAGCTGGGAGTGGCCCTTAAGGTTTTCCCGATGTGTGGAGAGGGAAGGCTGTGGGATCACACAACTGTAGCTGTCGGTTTCAACGAAGTTATCTCCTCCACAGCAGTCTGATGACGTTGTTTCCCTTTGCTGGGCTACCAATGCAACGGGTGGGTCCTTACTGTCTCTCCCAAGCCCCGTTTCAAACCTGTGGCCACTACTTATGAAGGCTCGGTAGGCATTTACCTTCGTATGATGAGAAGGGCTGACCAGTTGTTTCAGCCGGATGGATAAATGCCGAGTCATAGCTGTTTGTCTGCGGGAAGCAGGTGACCGGGAGTTTGAATTCAGCGGATCAGGGCTCAGTGTGTGTTCTCGGTTCACTTGGATTTTAAATTGTCTCTCATCTTATCAGCTGTTTCATTTAATTCGGCAGCTCCTTCGCGCGGTGAAGAGTCTGCTCTATGATGCTCTGTGGGAGGCGGTGGCAGCAGCGGCGGCGGCAGCGGCCTTCGGGACCCCTGGAGAGGGGGTGCGGGTTGGGGGAGGGGAGGCGGCGCCTCGGGCCGCGGGGGCCGGGTACCGGACACGCGGGAGAGCGGGCGGGGTGGGGGAAAGAAATTGAAATCTAGATTTAGAGACTGAGCTTGGGAGGAGAGACAGCTGGGGAGAAGCAAGGCGGAGAGGCGGAGAGGAGAAGGAGATGGGGCCGATAGAGCCGTGCACCTGGGGCTGCAGCCTTACTGCTCGCGCTGAAGTCGTGATGGATTCCCTCCACCTTGGCTCATGACTTGATGTTTTCAATCACAGGCCTAGGCTCCGTCCCAGGCATCGGCTCCGCGGGGCTCCGGCGGTGCGGGCCTGGCAGCGGCGAAACCACACTCAGCTGCCCAGGGACCTCGGGGGTGCTCGAGCGGCGGGGGCCGCTCGGCGCGGGCGCCGCGGACTGCTCGGCGCGGGCGCCGCGGACTCGGCAGGTCCAGGTCCCACGTCGGCGACGCGCCCTCCTCCTCCTCGCGCGAGGCGGGACGCGGCTTTGGCGGGGCCCGGTCCGAGGCGCCGGCGGCGGCGGTCGGGGTGCGGGGCCGTTCCGCTCCCTCTGGCTCCGGCTCCGGCGGGCCTGTGGCGGCGGTGGTGGGAGCGCGGAGGCGCGGGGCGGCCTGTTACCGGGCAGCGGGGAGGGACCGGCCGCTTATGATGCTTTTTAAAAATGATTTAAATACTGGGTACAGTGACATATGCTTGTAATCCTAACTACTCAGCAGGCTGGTGCAAGAGGATTACAGACTTGAAGCCGACCTGAGCAAAAAAAAAATAAAAAAAAAATATATATATATATAAAGGACTGGGGATGTGGTTCAGTGGTAAAATACCCTGGGTTCAACCCCCAGCACTTCAAACAAACAAGCAAACAATATAGACCTGTATGGTGTCTCACATCTGTAACCCCAGAGACTTGAGAGATTGAAACAGGAGCTAGCCTTGTCAACTCAGGGAGGCCCTAAACAACTTAAAGACAACCTGTCTCTAAATAAATAAATAAAGGGATAAATAAATAAATAAGGCTGAGGATGTAGCTCAGTGGTAAAGTACTCCTGGGTTCAATGCCCAGTACCAACACAAAACTATGTACACATTTCTAATGTATTAGGTAGTGATTGTTCTAAATTGTATTATCCATCTCCTTGCCACCTTATCTGAAAAGTGCACATGTGTTATATGACAGCCACTAGAAATATTTTTATTTTTTGTTTTTTCATATAATATTTCAAAGTTCTTGCTATCATCCTGTATATCTAGGTCCATTAAAGGTTTCAGAAATAATAAATAATTTTCTGAGTTTAACAGAACTTATGAAGGGAAGACCTTGACTTGAACTTAAACTTAAATCCATTGCTTTCTATACTACACACAACATAGTCCTATTGTGTGTTAATATTTGAAGGCAGTCAAAGTCCACGAAAATGTGAAGAGTTATCTTTGCATGATGTCTACTTTGGAGATTCATGATTACTTCTTTAAAAGTTGCTTCTATATATGTTTTCCTTAATTTCAAACAAGAAACTAATGTCCTGCTTTTAGTTACTGTGTGCCCGTCAGTGTGATGGGTGTTTGAAGATTTCCCCCATTCATGCTTTATTTTTATCACTCAGTATGTTGTAGGGGAGACAGAGATAACCAGGATTACAAATATATATATATATATATATATATATATATATATATATATATATATATATATACATACAAAACAAGATTTAAAAGTTTTTGAGCAAATCTAATTTGCCTTTGTATAAGTGAAGCTTATGAATTTGTATTGCCTTAACTAGCCTTTCTCAAATTTATTAATGCTTGTGTCACAGTCTGCAAACACTCTAATAACTTTATCTGATTTTGTCCTTTATGTAATACTGAAGGTTAGAAAGAGTAAACATTTTCATTTTACAACTGAAGGAGATGAAGTTATAAGAAATTAATAACTTGCTCAGGTTTCTATTTAAGAGTTAATGGCTTCCATTTGGAATGTATTATTTGATGATCTTGGGCTGGATTGTTAAGAGATAAGTAACTTTAAAATAGCTAAAAAGAGTGCCAGGCATGGTGGCACACCCCTATAATCCCATCAGCTCCTAGCAGCTCTTGAGGCTGAGTCAGGAGGATCATAAGTTCAAAGCTAGCATCAGCAACTTAGCCAGGCCCTAAGCAATTTGTTGAGACCTGTCTCTAAACAAACAAACAAACAAACAGTGGCTGGGGATGTGGCTCTGTGGTTAAATTGCCCCTGGCTTCAATCCCTGGTACAAAAAACAAAAACAAAAACAAACAAACAAAAAAAACCCAGAATTCTTAAGAGTTAATGCATTGAAGCATTCAGTGGTGGTAGGGGTCTGACTAGAGAGTGTAAAAGTAATAAACTGATATAAACTTTTGTTTATGTGGTTTAAGCTATAAAGAAAACTATGAACCTTTAAGTAAGGTTAAATTTAATGTTACAACATGATACTAGATTGAAAGTATTATTTTTTTGCTGAAAAGCAAATATCTTATCTAGATATTAAAGTCCTCTGCTAAAGAAATTTCCAGTGTAATAACATTATAGGATTTCTATTAAGATGAGTATGTGTATACTAAATAAAGTACACATGATTATAATAGTATAACTGATGAAGACTGAATTCAATATGTATTTATTAGATGCTTATTATTACATCCAGAATTATGTTGTATGATAGAGTTGGGAGATGTGAATATAATTGGAAAAATTACTAAAATATTGAATAACTATAAAATATAGTATAATATTTGCATGCACATCTGTATTTGCAAAGAGACACCATATGAAATAATTCCTAAGTGGATTCCAAACTATAGAGATCAATAGAAGTCAAAAGAAAGGCTTGGTTGTGAATAAAGTGGGGGCTTCCTATAGAAAGAGGAGTAGACTGAGAGATAAGTCAGATAGTATTTGTATTAGTTAAAGCTTTTTTTGTGCAAGCAACAAATTGACTCTTTATAATGAGAACTAAAAGGATGGCTGTCAGGACAGAAAGATGAGTTACAAAATTAGTTCTTTGGAAGAAAAGAATCCAAGGAATCTTTGAGGTTCCAGGAAATAGCCATCACTGATTGATTCAGCTTCAACTATTTATACTCTTTGCTTCATTCTACCAAGAAATCATGAGTGAATTTGTTAAAATCTCATAAGGTAGCTAGAGTTATTTGTGTCTTCCTCAATCAGGAGCTCAATTCATCAAGGATCTTAATTCTTTTTATCATAACCTGCATCTATGACCAGAAATAATATCAAAGGGTTTACAAGGTAAAGTCTAAAGTGCAAGAATAGTTGACCTCTTCTTCAGATCCTCTTGATTGTTCTTGCTGAATTTCTGTTCTGTCTGCCCTACCCATGTAATGGTCCTGATCTTAGGTCATGTGTACTTCCTTTCTGCCACATTGAATTTGGTCACTCAGTCATCTAGACTCGAGGTGGGGTCTGGAATCTGTTAGGTATTTACTTCCCAGCTGATTTTAGCCTTGGTTCTTATTGAACCCAGAGGTGCTTTTACCATTGAGGTATACCCTCAGCCATTAAGCACCAACAAAACAAAACAAAACAAAACAAAAACAAAAACAAATAACCCAATCAACAAATGGGCCAAGGAACTGAATAGACACTTCTCAGAAGAGGATATACAATCAATCAACAAATATATGAAAAAATGCTCATCATCTATAGCAATCAGAGAAATGCAAATCAAAACTACTCTAAGATATTATCTTTCTCCAGTCAGAATGGCAGCTATTATGAAGACAGACAACAATAAATGTTGGCAAGGATGTGGGGAAAAAGGTACATTCATACATTGCTTGTGGGACTGCAAATTGGTACAGTCAATATGGAAAGCAGTATAGAGATTCCTTAGAAATCTGGGAATGGAACCACCATTTGACCCAGCTATCCCTCTCCTCGGTCTATACCCAAAGGACTTAAAAACAGCATACTACATGGACACAGCCACATCAATGTTTATAGCAGCACAATTCACAATAGCTAAACTGTGGAGCCAAACTAGATGTCTTTCAGTGGTTGAATGGATGAAAAAAATGTGGCATATATACACAATGGAATATTACTCAGCAATAAAAGGGAATAAAATCATGGCATTTGAAGGTAAATGGATGGTGTTGGAGAAGATAAAGCTAAGTGAAGTTAGCCAATCCCCAAAACCAAATGCCGGATGTTTTCTCTGACATAAGGAAGCTGGTTCATAGAGGAATAGGGAGTGGGAACATGGGAGGAATAGATGAACTCTAGATAGGGCAGAGGGATGAGAGAGAAGGGGAGGGGGCAGGGGGTTAGCAAGGATGGTGGAATGTGATGGGCATCATTATCCAAAGTACATGTATGAAGACACGAATTGGGTGTTAAAATACTTTATATACAAACAGAGATATGAAAAATTGTGGTATATATGTGTCATAAAAATTGTAAAAAAACCCAAGTACATGCATAAAGACATGAATTGGCATGAACATACTTTATAAAAAGATATGAAAAATTGTGCTCTGTATGTGTAATAAGAATTTTAATACATTCCGTGGTTGTGTATTTAAAAAAATAAAACCAATAAAAAAAGAATACCTAACATGAGCTTAAAAAAATAAAATTTTGAGACGGGTCTCAATAGGTGGTTTAGGGTCTCACTAAGTAGCTGACATGGGCTTCAAACTTGTGATACTACTGCCTCAGCCTCCTCATCATAGGCATGACCAGAATGGGTTTAAGCTGGTACTTCACCAAAGATATAGTATTTTTGATAATATCTACTCCTTATCTTCTTCCAAGCTAAGTGACCAACATATTGTATTGTTCTAATTTTTACACATGTATTCTGATAAGTAAAAATGGGAGATAGTATAACAGTGTAGCTAAGAGTGTGGGATCTGGATAGTATAACAGTGTAGCTAAGAGTGTGGGATCTGGAATCAGTCTGCTAGATTCAAATCCTAGGTTCACAGAGGAGGGAGGAGAGGAAAAAGGGAAATACTGGGGAATGATACTGACCAAATTGTATGTGGTGTACATGTACAAATATGTAGCAACAAGTCTCACCATTATGTACAAATATAATTCACCAATAAAAAATAAGAGAATAATAATAATAATCTGATCCACTCCAGATATTGAAACTTGTTTAGGGAAGCCACTTCCTCTTATAGTAGCTTAATTTCATCATTTATAAAATAGAACTCACAGTAGTGTTTAACATTTAGAATGACTGTGAGGATTAAAAGAGTTCCTACATATACCATCATTGGTGGAAAATCCAAATAAGTTCTACTATGTGACAGAGAGTCTTTAAGCCTCATTTAAAATATTTAGGATCATATTTCTGATAGGAGTTAACTAAACTTTAAAAAAACATGAACATCTTTCCTCATGTCAAATATTTGAACCACAGTTCTTTTTTATTTTTTTTTGTACCAGGGATTGAACCCAGTGGAATTTAATCACCAAGCCACATCTCCAGTCGTTTTTAAAATATATTTTTATTAGAGAAAGGGTCTTGCTGAGTTCTCAGGACCTCATGAAGTTGCTGAGGCTCGGTTTGACCTTGCGATCCTCTTGTCTCAGCCTCCCAAGTTGCTAGAATTTACAAGTGTGTGCCACCGTACCCTGCTTGAATCAAAATTCTTAAATAGAAAATCTGAAATGTACTATAGACTTAACGTTTTATTTGTTTCATTCAAATTTATCAAAGTTAGTCATTGACCTTTATCAAAATGTATTATTAGTTCTTAACATTTAAGAGAAGTACTTCTGAACATTAAGGAATGTCTACCTTTAGGTCATTAGACAGTTCCAACCACTCATTATAAAATTAGTGAATGCTATTTTAATTTCTTCCATAAAATACATTTCTATCATAGTGTTGCGGAATTCATACTTATTTTCAAATGGTAATTCAATGAAATCCTAAGCAAGACATAAAAACATGAGCAACAAATGTGATAAAAAAAGGAGGTTCACCAAGTCAGACTAGACAATCCATTTTAGGATTAAGTGGTATGCATCCTTTTGTTCAAATAAAGAGGCATATTATTTTAAACTTTATCAGTGTACCAATGGGTAAAATGTTCTGAGGATACTTATATGGCAAACCTTCTTTCTTCTCGATCTCACATATGGAATAGTGTCCACTTAAAACACTTCAATAGGACTCCATCACCTATGGAATAAAGATGAAAAATTGACGCTTACATTCTCAGACCCTCGTGATCTAGTTTTTGGGACTATGAAGTACTTGAAATTCCCCAAAGGGGTCATGTGTTTTCTTGTACACGCAGGCTCTTCCACCTGGGATGCCTTTATACTTCCCGTTTGCCTGGAAAAACCTTGTGCATTAGTTCTCAGCTCACATAGCATCCCCTCAGGAAGCCTTTCTGGATAACCAGCTCAAATCTCCTGATGTGGAAGCACCTGTTCATCTTCTTATGTCATTCTTGCCCTTGTTATAAGCATTTGTTTACATGTCTGAGATTCCCATCAAAGTCTAAACTACATGAGATAAGGCTCTTACTAATCTACAGAACTTAGTCAAGTTCCTGGCAATAATAATAATATCTACAAAACAAATCAACATTTATTAAACTCATTATATCCTAGACATTGTGCTGGTTTAATCTAAATTATCTCATTTGCTTAGATCATTTTCACTTCAAAAGTGATGAAAATAAGGCGAAGAGGAGCTAAAGGTACTCATGATGGCTACAATAGTGAGGACAGAGAGGCCAGGTTATTTTGTGGTAACAAACAATCTCCCACTTCTCAGTGGTCTGCAATCACCAAACCTCAGTTTTTACTTATATTTTCTGTTCATGGCAGACTGGGTATAGTTCTGCTCTGTTATCTTCACTAGGAAACTGAAACTTATGAAGCAAATGTTTTATATCAAACATTGTTAGATAATTTCAGAGATAGACATCATGATAAACCATGATGTACTCTTAAAGTTTCTCCCAGAAGTGAAAATATCTTACTTGCTAATATTTCATTATACAGCAAGGATAATCATGTTGTCCATAGGAATACTTTTAAATGATATTATAGTCCACCACAGATACCAATTCAGACTTTCCTGACTCTAGGGCTCATATTTAACCACTAAATACTACCAAATAGCTTTCCGCTTTTCTACATTGTCCAAATAAGAGAATGAATAGTGAATATGGAAGAACACAATATGTAGTAGTAAAGGGGGAACCATCAGATAGGATAAATGACCTATATTACTGTTAATACCTAAATGTAATTTTTTTCTAAGTCTACTTGGCACATTCAATGACTGATTAAAATGTGGTAAACATAAGTTCAGGCTTTACTTATCAGCCTCTACTGGTGTAGGATTCTTTCAGTCAAAGCCCTCCATCATCAGTAGCATGTGCTTACATCACACAGTAATTAGCCTCCCTGAGATTAGGAATGATTGCTAAAGTCTGAATTTTTTTTGATATTAATTACCCTTGGATTTCCAATATGTCCTGATAGTGGTGACTACCAAAAATGAAATAGACAGATTTTGTTTATTTAAAAAATATGCATTATGTAATATCTTAAAAAATGATTCATAGGTTTCTTAGGACTACAACTAGGTTTTTAGAAGGTTTATTACAATGTGTTGAACATGCAGATAAATAGGAAGAATTTTCTTTGTATTACAAAATAATCCTCTATTTTTTCTGTGGTGTATATAATTGTACCTTCTTGAGTACACTTAATTTTTATTTCCCTAATGAACAGATCCACTACTGAGAAATTCAAAATTCTAGTTGGAAACTATGGAGTAAGAAAGATCAATCTGAAATTACAATAAGAAAAATATGCTGGCATTGACAAAAATGGTATTTGCATGCACATCCTAGAGCATATGTCAAAGGAAGCTGGCTTTTAACTGCTTAGTGGGCAGTAACAATCAGAGGGAAGGAGTTAAGGAGAGACTTGGAACTGCAAGTCCATAGAACCATATGCTCTTTCCAAGTTAGGTTTTTGAATCATGAACAAAGTTTCTGGAGATTGCCAATCTCAGGCACTTGTTTTGTCTGCCATGCCACTGTCAAATTGTTTTGTATAAAACTACAGAACCATCATTCTTTGTGTGTATGTGGTACTACTAACTATTGAACTCAGGTCCTTGTACATGGTATATTTTCTATGTAAGAATTTTAAGATACATCTATTTTAAAATATTTTTATTAATTTAATCTTTTTCTCAGGAAGTCTATTCTTGAAGAATATATGACTATTTAATGTCATTTAATCTTTGCATATTCAATATCTCCAATTTTAGTGATAAATCATTTTACTGAAGTAAATACTATGCCTCCAAGTAACATCCAAATATGAATGGTTATCTTCAGGGATGACCTAGTTTATGTTGAAATCAGCTCTTTATGATATGTGTAGCAGTATAGAAATACATTCTGAGGAGTTTTCCTTCTCCCCTGCTGGATGCACAAGTCCTATGGATACAATTGAAATCACACCTCTGAAACATGGAATAAACATGTTGTGCCAAATTTCGTGTAAGAAAGACAAGAGGAAATTTGAACAACCATGCAGACTGGGCATGTATCATCTCTACTTGGATGTGTGACTAAATTATATAGATGACTCAATAAGACATGTGCATTTTAATATTCCCTTTCTTTCTTATTTTGTTTTAAATGTAGGTTGTGCTGGGGGTTGAACCCAGTGCCTCATACATGCTAGGCAAATGCTCTACCACTGAGCAACAATGCCAGCCCACTATTCCCTTTTTTTTGAAACATCTTAGGAAGTCATGCAGTCTTCCTTTTATTATTACTACATCATTGTTGTTATATAATATTATAAATATCATGATCCCGGATAATGACAGGTACTCTGAAATATGTCCCGACTCTCAATGATAGAGAGCTGAAGACAGGTTGTGATGAGGACAGAGATGACAAGGTATGGTGGATATTTTGAAGATCTCCTTGATCATAGAGTTGCTGGTTGCTAGGAAGCTGAACAGCAAAGACACCAAAAAGCAAATTTAAAAAATATTGAATTTTTTCATGCGTGTGTGTTTGCATATGTGTTTTGTGTGTGTGTGTGTGTGTGTGTGTGTGTGTGAGAGAGAGAGAGAGAGAGAGAGAGAGAGAGAGAGAGAGAGAGAATGGGAGAGACTGACTGTAGATAATATAGCCCAAAATACAGCAAAATGTACATGAATCTTGAATTTTTTTTATAATCCTTGGGCTGGACTTGTTTTTGATAGACTCATTGGTAAGATCAGTTCCTGAATTCTCATCTTTTGAGAGGAAGAAAAATTTTAAAATTCAATACATTTGCCGGACAATATAGATATGAGCTAAGTTTTATATTCCCAATGGGGACAGATTTAAAGACCATTTTCTAGATATGGCATATTAAATATTTAAGTTTAAAAATATATTTTAAACATATATACTTCATACAATAAAAACTATTATTTTCTTATCATTTACTTGAAATTTCTATTTTCTTAGGGGGCTGAAAAAAGTCTCTCCCAAGTCACTCTGCCTGATGCCAAAGGGCAGGTTTGTGTGGTATGTAGGCAGTGACTCATGCTCTCCTGCCTGAGCTGGTTTAGGTGTCCCACACTTGAAGGATTATCTCAATGGGGGAGCACAACAGGATCACATCAAGTTGTCAATGGGAGATAGGCTCTGAGCTGGAGTCATCCCAGATACCATGGTTTTGTTCTTGGTGTCAATGTCCCAGAGCCAATATAAATATTTGGAGTCTCTTGAGCTGACTTACCCTCTTTGGTGGACCCACCAGCCTAAAACTCTGGATAGTTGAAGTCTAGTATGAATTCAAATGCAATTGTCACTACCTAGATCTATTTTCTTTCTCTCTTCCCACGAATATATTCCTCTTTCTTGTCTGAAAACAGGTTAATGTGCTCCTGAACTAATCATTTATTATAAAACTATATTCTTTGGAGCTCTAAATCCCTTGGAGGGTCATTGGGCGCTACTAGAAATATGTCAGAGAGGCTTAGCATAAGATTATGAGTACCATTCTGATGCTTGTCATGAAATTTTACAAAAAATGAAAAGTATTATTGGAAAATTACAAATATCAGGGAATTATATGATCTCAAAAATCTGTTTTAGTTTTATTCTGTGGTAAGTCCATCATTTTCCTATATCAAAGACTATTCCCCTACTCCCAATGTTCCTAGGTTTTGGAGGGAGATCCCACTTATTTTATATAGCAGTAATATATATATATTACTGAGAAAAATTCTTTTAGAAACATGGATTAGCTCAGTTCTTGATCAGTATAGCATGTCTACCTATGAGACAAGTGATTTTATTTTTTCCATAATTTTCAATTGGTGCTTTAAAACTACACATAATAGTGGGATTTGTTGTTACATATCTGTACTTGCATAACTTGTTTTTGATGTAACCCCTTTTTCATAGTGCTAGCATCACAGATATTTGCAGTATTGTGTTAACACACATATTGTGTTATCACACAGTATTGTGTTATCTAGTTGAATTCAAGTAAGTAAGTATGTTTGCTTCATTTGATTCATATATGATACTGACAATACATGTTTGTGCTTTAACATGCCCTAAATGTCTGGTTGCATAGAGAAAGAGTATATAGTGTTTAATAAGGTACATACTTTTAATTTTATTTAAAAAATCAGGTGTTTTCAGTCTATTTATTTGAACACATATATGCTATTTTTTTAAAACACAAAAAAATTATAGCTCCTTTGATACTCGGCAACAACCACCCAGAGCATGACCACAGTGAAGGATGTACACTATACTGATGATGCATTTTATCTCTTCTTTTAGAAAACATTCCAAGACAAGATGGGTTAAGTGTTAACATTGAAGCTTTTTGCAAGAATTTAACTAATAATGTAGAAAAAAGTAATCAAAAACTGATTTAAATCTTTGTTCCTCCAGACATATATATTGGCCCTGCTAGGATCCAGGTTCTTCCTTTTTTTCCGTCACAATGGAGAAACGTTTTCTCTTTTTATCAAAAGTCTGATTCCATCTCTAACTTCCTTCTTAAGTTCCTTATTCCTTTGGTGACTCTAAATTTCTTGCATAATTTTTCTGTCCCCCTTTTTGGTATTTTTTCTGTTTTAAAAATTTTGTTCTAGTGGGGCTGAGGTTGGGGCTCAGAGGTAGAGTGCTTGCCTAGCATGCATGAAGCATTGGGTTTGATCCTTAGTACCACATAAAAATTAAAAAAAAATAAGATATGGAGTTCACCTAAAACTAAAAAATATATATTAAAAAAATGTTCTAGCATGGTATTGGCACCAAAATAGACTTGTAGACCAACGATTCAGAATAGAGGACACAGAGACAAATCCACATAAATACAGTTATCTCATACTAGACAAAGGTGCCAGAAACATACATTGGAGAAAAGATAGCCTCTTCAACAAATGGTGCTTCTAAAACTGGAAACTCATATGCAACAAAAAGAAATTAAACCCTTATCTCTCACCATGCACAAAACTCAACACAAAGTGGATCAAGGACCTAAGAATTAAACCAGAGATACTTCACCTATTAGAAGAAAAAGTAGGCCCAAATCTCCATCATGTCAGATTAGCCCCCATATTCCTTAATAAGACTCCTACAGCACAAGAATTAAAATCAAGAATCAATAAATGGGATGAATTCAAACTAAAAAGCTACTCTGAGCAAAAGAAACAATCAGTGAGGTGAATAGAAAGCCTACATTTTGGGAGTAAATTTTTACCATATGCACATCAGATACAGCATAAATCTCTAGGATATATAAAGAACTCAGAAATATTAACACCAAGGAAACAACCCAATCAATAAATGGGCCAAGGAACTGAATAGACATTTCTCGGAAGATGATATACAATCAATCAATAAATATATGAAAAAGTGTTCATCATCTCTAGCAATTAGAGAAATGTAAATTAAAACTACTCTGAGATTTCACCTCACTCCAGTCAGAATGGCAGCTATTTAGAATACAAACAACAATAAGTGTTGGCGAGGATGTGGGGGGAAAGGCACACTCATACATTACTGGTGGAACTGCAAATTGGTGGAGCCAATCTGGAAATCAGTATGGAGATTCCTTGGAAAACTTGGAATGGAACAACCGTTTGACCCAGCTATCCCACCCCTGGTCTATACCCAAAGGACTTAAAACCAGCATTCTACAGGGACACGGTCACATCAATGTTTATAGGAGCACAATTCACAATAGCTAAACTGTGGAACCAACCTAGACGCCATTCAGTAGATGACTGGATAAAGAAAATGTGGTATATATACACAATGGAATACTATTCAGCATTGAAAGAGAATAAAATTATAGCATTTGCAGGTAAATGGATGGAGTTGGAGAATATAATGTTAAGTGAAGTTAGCCAGTCCCCAAAAACAAAATTCCAAATATTTTCTCTGATATAAGGATGCTGATTCATAATAGGCATGGGGGGAGCATTGGAGAATTAGATGAACTCTAGATAGAGCAAAGGGGTGGGAGAAGAAGGGAAGGGGGGTTGGGTGTAGTAAAGATTGTGATATGAGATGGATATCATCACCCTATGTACATGTATGAGGACATGAGTGGTGTGACTCTACTTTGTGTACAACCAGAGATATGAAAAATTGTGCTCTATATGTATAATGTGAATTATAATGCATTTTGCTGTCATATATAACAAATTAGAATACAAATAATAATAAATTTGTTTTAATTAGTTACACATGACCACAGAATGCACTTTGACACATTATACATAAATAGAGTATAATTTCTTATTCTTCTGTTATACATGATGTATAATCACACTGGTCATGCACATAGGGCAATAATGTCTGATTCATTCAACTATCTTTCCTACCCCCATACCCCTCCCCTCCCTTCACTCCACTCTACCTAATCCAAAATAACTCCATTCTTCCCTAGCCACCCCAATCTCTATTGTGAATTAGCATCCATATATCAGAGAAAATATGCTGCCCCTTTTTGATCATTACCACTAGCATTTAATCATGTAGTGATACTTCTCACCTTAATAAATTATGAAAATATCTTTCCCAGTCTGGGTAAATATCAAAAAAATGATCTATACTTATTTTCTTCCCTCTCAGTCATTTCTTGTTTTGTTAACTTCCCTACTCCATTGAAACTGCTATTGCCAGGGTCACCAGAAATGTGCACATGCCGTATCTAACCTTTCTCCTCATTTTAGACCTCTTCTTTCCTAGAGTTTTCTATTGGCTAGTAGGTCATGCCTCACCCCCTTTTTCTTTCCTCATAACTGACCCTTCTCTCTCAGTCACCTTGGCTGGCTTCTCCTCTATTTCACTTATAAATATTGACATGTTCCAACCTTAGTATTAAGCTCATTTTCTAGACATAAACTTCATGTGTCCAAAGTGAAAATTTTAGTTCTTTGTCCCCATCAAGCCCAGTTTTTTTTCCTCAGTTGTCTAAGTAAATACAACCATCATCCACTTTTTTGTTGAAACCAGATGTAAGAAGCCAACATTGATTTCTTTCTTCTGTGCCCTACTCTATCAGCAATCCTCCTTATAATTTGTACAAAATAAACATGGAGACCCATTCTACCTCTTCTAGTTCTACCACTATTGTCTTTCCCTCTTGAATTATTTCCCTCTTGAATAACTGTGACAGTTTTCTGAGATTAGGTGTCCTCTCCAGCTTTTGCTCTCTTCTAATCCAATTCACACTCAGCAGGAAAAGTGAGATTATCAAAATGTTAATAGAACCACATCACTTTCTTTGAAGAGGCCCTTCAGTGATTCCCCCTTGCACTTAGAATGAAATTGAAGCCTCTTCCCAAGGTCTAAAATTCCCTGTGTGGCCTGGCATGGTGGTGCATATCTGCAATCCCAGCGTCTTGGGATATTAAGGTAGGAGGATTGCAAGTGTGAGACCAGTGTCAGCAATTTATCAAAATTCTGTCTACAAACAAACAAACAAACAAACAAAAATCAAGCAAACAAAACCTGGGATATACTTCAGAGGAAAAGCTCCCTTGGGTTCAATCCCCAGTACCAAAGATATGTATCTCCACTTTATAAGTACCTAAGTGATCTTATCCTTGCCTAACATCACTCTTTCACCCCTTTGTGGGGCTCCAAACCTGCTAATTCTTTTACTGTTGAAAAAACTGAAACTCTTTCTCTCCAGAGCTTTTGCAAATCTTTTTACTTGAAATCCCAGTGCTTATTACCAGAATGGGTCCTTTTTTCCTTGGGACATTGCTGATTGAGTGGTGCCACCACTAGAAGGACTTCTCTTATTATCCTCTATCATTCTTATTCTCAGATCATTGCTTATAGCATTGCTTCATAGTGCCTATTACATCTTGTTTTTTTCCTTGTTTGCTCTAATCATGTACCATCATGAGAGTAGGGAAAATGCCTATGTAATATGTTGTTTCCTGACACATCTTAGGTGTTTAATAAATGTTGAATAACTAAAAAATTTATCACTTTGTTGAGGGGTATATAAAAACTATTGTATACAATTAATGCCAACTTTTTTTTTTTAAAGGAATAGAAAGGTAGACTGATTCTGATAGAATTAAATGAAATGCAAAGCAAATAAATACTTGGGTGGTCCAGGAGAAAATTCCTATTCAAAATTATTATTATTATTATAAATTGATGCACACTAATTACACAGAATGGTGAGTTTCATTGTGGCACATTTAAATCAACATAAAATATAATTTGAAAATCTCCATTTTTTGTTCCATCTGTCTTTTGCCACAGAGGCAATAAATAATAGTATATATTTTCCATGATTTTAGGCACTTTGAAGAAATAAAAAGTACAAACGGTAATCTATTACCCCTGAATATTTTGTAATCTAGATTTTTAAATATACAAATCAACTTAAGAGGCTAATTTTTGCTTGAATTATTTGAGTAATCATTGCAATAGTCCACTGGTAATGTCCATAGGTTATTTTCTTCCTTGGCTTTTATGTCCTCTTCTGTATGTGTTGTTTCACACTCTGCAAAACAAAGGATAAAGGAAAATTGTCTCAGTTAACCTAGAGCACTTTTCAGTTTAGGCATTATCATGCTATTGTATTTGGATTAAAATTGTTCGTCTGACCCAACGTCCAATGAACTATGGATTAAATAACTATGTTTTTCAGGTAGGGGATAGAAATTAAACCTTATGCTCTATGGCTTCCATTGTCCCTTGGTATGTATCAGTATGCTAGCTAGTGATAAATTACCAACAAAGGCAGTTGCTGTACCATTTTCTCTTTGGAAAAATGATTATGTTTTCAACCATGGCACTTAACTTTTTACTAACATGCTCTCATGAACTTCTCTTAAGCCAAGAACCTACAAAAGATCCTCTTGTCTTTTGGCATGAGGCCCTGCTATTTGTCGTTCATTTTAAATACTCAAAAGTGTGAGGTTTTGCATTCATGGGCAGGAAAGAATGACTTATGTGTTTCTTTCCTATATGAGGATTAAAAAAAATAAAATTTTGACATTTATTCCCCTGTTTCATATCAGAAAATTCTGTGACATTCCTTTATTTTCTCTGAAATTTCAGAGGCAAGTAATGGTGATTTTAACAATTGCTTTATATATGGATTTATTTATTGATTTATATATGGATTTATCATATCACATATAATAAAAACATCGCATGTCCATGTATTGTTCTGCTTAATGTGTGATCAAAAATGAAGGAGTAATCCATTTTATTTTCCACATTTTTAAGCACCTAATCTTTTGAGTCTTACATATTTACAAAGGAGCAAACTTTGGAAATTTATTTTATAAAATCTGGTTCACCTTTAAAAATATCAGCCTTTTGAGATATAATTTACATACAATAAACATACCATTTTCAAGTATAATTCAATGAATTTTTAAAAATGAGTCTACTCATACCACATCAGGATATAGAATGTCATTATTCCAAAAAGTTCCCTCTAGTCCCTTTGCAGTGACTACTTGTTAGCTTTCTGTCACTATATTTGATTTATTTTTCTAAATTCCAAATAAATAAAGTCATATCTTACACAGTCTCTTGAGTCTGATTGTTGTTTAACATATGATTTGCAATTCATCCATGGTGGTATGTGTATCAACAGTTACTTTTGCTTTAGTTCTGAGTAGTATTGCATTGTAGGGATATACCACTGTTGATGTATTCATTCACTTGTTGGACTCTTTCCATCTCTAATCTCAATCATGGCATCGTCTTTTTACAGGACCTGAATTGATAACACATGGGTCACCTTCCAAGTATATGTTCAAATCCATTATAAACTGCCAAACTCTTTCCTAAAGTGTTTGAACCTCTTATAGTCTTGTCACAAATGAATGAGAATTCAAATTGTTCTATGTCTTTACCAGTATTGGGTACCTTCAGTGTTTTTTCTCCACTCTAGTGGGTGTGTAATAGTATCTTATTACAGGGTTGAATTTACATGTATTTTATCACTGATGATGTTGTACAATGTTCTTTTTTATTTGAATTTTGTGTAATGCTTGCTGTCTATATCTGAGAAATACTTTACTGACTGTCTAAGGGTAGAAAAAATGGAAATTTAAATAAGAGTGAAGTTCAGAGAAGAGCAAGAGAAAAGACAATCATGGGAATGAAAGAGAAGAAATAAATAGTTGCCTTTGGAATTCTAGTTCTTGAATTGTCTTTTGCTTTTCTATTTTATGGGGAAATCTGGTTATGGCTTTAGAGGTTTGTGCTTTGCTGATAATAATGAAATTATAAGAAAATGATGCATATGTATATGCATGTATACATTTTGATCTGATAGAATCAATTAAATAGTACATGTTATTAATTATAACAATACAACTGGATCTAAGAGAGAGAGAGAGAGAGAGAGAAAGACACAGAGAGAATAGGCTCTTCTGTTTTAAAAAAATCTACAGTTTTCTATTTTTCTTTAAAATGTAAATTTTTACAGAATATTACTAATAGATATATTTGCTCTGAGACCAAATATAGACAGTGTAATTCTGACTTTATTTAACTGATGAATACTGAACTTATTCTATTTGAATTTCTGTTAGATATGAATTGAATGGATATTACATAATAACATCAACATTTTAAAATAAATTATAAGCTTAAAATTCAAGGAAGATAAGAGAGCTATATTGAGTTATTGACATAAGCTTTTCATAATTTATTTGTAGCAAAATGTAGACTGAAATGGAGATGGGAACATCAATAAATTTTAGAAATATCACTTTTTCATTTTCTCTTCCTCAACGAAGCAAATAAAACATCAGTGGATGCATTCGGTAGCAGCATATTTGTTGAGAAGCTTTCATATGTAAATCGGTACAAGAGAATTTCTGTCTGTATGTTAGCGTGACATGGTAGTTTTAGGCACTATGTCTTGCTGATTACCACATAACCCAACTGTCACATAAATTATCTTTATAAATAAAACTTTGCATACATATGCAACATCTCGAATGGGGCAATAAATTGGTCGTGACTCCTTGTCTCCAGTGGCGCCACTTCATCACTTCCTTTAGCAAGTTGGAACTGGGGGCACGTTGGTGAACGCCTTTTACTAATCTCCTATCATGATGCACCTCATATTTCAATATGCAACTGGAAGAGTTGGCCTGTGAAGGAAAGAAAGTTCAGTTTCCTGCACTGTCAGTCTTTTTACCTTTCTGCCTACAGCAAACCTAAAAAAAAAAAAAAAATTACTTGGGAGAAATGTTAAGCAACCAAACCTTTTATAAAACATGTCAAGATTAATTGCTAGTTTCACTCATGAGCTGTGTAGACTGTTTCCTAAGATTCTCATCTTATTAGATACAGTGATTCATATTCCCTTTCTTGGCAAAACATCTGCTTCTTTGCAGATATCCCCATCAATAATGTAGGCAGCGATGGGGTTCTGCCAACCCTGAACTCACTAAAAAATGCAAAGAGTAAAATCCTTTCAAGAAACCTCTTTGGTCTTTGGTAGCTTCGACTATGGGATGCTTGGGTACTTGAACTTTACTTCTACTTAACTATGTGATAGGAATGATCTAAATCTTAAACTTGTCTTTTATTGAACTCAAATTGGAAAGCTGTTAATGAGTTTCTGAGCATTGTTGCCTGCATTCTTCTTTTCTGTGATCATGTAGAGCTAATTCTGAAGCGTCTGTCTTGAAATAATTTCGTGATGTTTTCTTCACATAGTACCATTGTGTCAGAACCTGAGACAGGGCATTTCAACATCAATCCTTAAACCCCTTCAACCCTATTGTTTTTTCTGTGGTTCACTAAACTGCTCACTTTCCTCTCTTCCCTTTTTAGTCTTTGAAAAGTTGTGTGACACAGTTATGATAATTAGAAATCAGTGAAGTTCTATTGTGGGTTTTCTGAAAAGTTTTTGCTTTCTTTCTACAAAGGAAGAGACATAGTTGGAATCATCCTCTCTCCATTCTTCCTGTCTTGGGAGTGGATGTGATGCTAGGAGATACAACAGCAAACATGTGACAGTGAGGTGACAAGCTTGAGAATCAAAGGTTTACTTACCCTGATGTATCTGGAACTCTGAACTACTTCCCCAATCCTCCTACTTCTATAATTTGGTCCTATGAGAAAAATGCATCCCCATGTATTGAAGGCATTCTGGGGCAGGGTTTGGTTTCTTTGCAGCTGCAAATCGATTGATAAAATTAGCACTGGATCCAATGATAGAAGTCGGCTTTACATTTGGACCCCAAATGGTCCAATGAATCGACAGGGGATCTTTCATCTAAGAATAAGATCGAAAGAGTGGTGAAAAAATAAAATAGTCTTTATTTTTAACATTCTTCATATGAACCTTTTTGATACATGATACTGGGTAAGTGCTAAAACCAAACCTCGTATTTGCAACTATGATGAAAGCTTATTAAAATCAAACTCTTTAGAAAGACATTGAAGTTCTTCTCCACTAAAAGGATGGCATATTCATAGTTTCTTAGGAAAGCAACATGGATTCTGACCTTTGCTTCTTTCTTACAACTTCTCAAAATTGTATACCTTTTTATTTGCTTTACTCTAATTTCTTCTATTCAATACCACCCACTTTCCACCTTCCTTACATGATAGGGCATACCTGACTGTGCAAACTCACAATGATCATTCTCTTCCCTAAAGTAAACTTGTTATAGTTTGGATATGAGGTGTCTTCTGAAAAACTCTTGTGTAAGGCAATGCAGGAATAATCAGAGGTGAAATGATTAGATTATGGGAACTGTAATCTCATCGGTGGATTAATCTGTTTGATGGCTTAATTTGATTGGACTACAGAGTGGTAACTGTAAAAAGGTGGAAGTCAGAAGTAGGTCACTGAGAGTGTGCCCTTGGGGATTGTGCTTTGTCCCTGACTCCCCATGTCATGCCTGCACCTGAGCACAACCCCCACTTGGCCCCACTGCCTGACTTTCTGCCATGACATTTCTGCCTTGGAGCTAGCCTAAGGTTTCAACCTCTGAAACTGTGAGCCCCAAATTACCTTTTTCTCCTCTAAGTTGTTCTTATAAGGTATTTTGGTCACAACAATGAAAAGTTGACTAACAGAGACACGAATTATGTGATCAATATTTTAATATTTTTTTTATATTGTGTCTTTCTATTCTGTTTGGCTTTTCAACAGAATCCCATGCTCTCAAGGAGTAAAGAATGTGTTTCATATTGAATATGCCCAGTTTACTACTTCATAGTAAATGCCCAATAAATGCTTGTTAAATTAAGATGTATTGTTGCATATACTTCTATGTTTTATTCACTTAAGCATTTTGAGCAGCTACATGATGCTACACATTAGTCTGCTTTTAAACACCCACTTGTGGGTCTGGAAGTGTAGCTCAGTGGCAGGGCATTGGCCTAGCATTTGATAGGCTTTGACTTTGATCTTCAGCACTGCAAAAACAGAACAACACCTATCTGCTAAATAAAAATATGTGCAGTATTTAAAGTACTAATATAGAATCACAAAAATCCAAAGAAAAAAGTGCAATAGAACTTGAGTAGATATTAAATAAATAAATTCAAATGACCAAAACATTCAAATAAAAAGAACTCCAACTTTACTTATATCAAAAATATCAGTAGAAAGACCAAAAGATGGCAGCGGGAAGTGAGTAAGCCGCTCCGTGCTCCGCGCCGCCGCGCCCGCAGTGTATGTTCCTGCGTCTTAAAAGATGAAGTAAAGATCATTAAAGGAGATCTGTCGACAAAGACTCAGCACTGTGTCAAGAAAGGGGCCTAGGTGGAGTGAATCCACCACAACTCCAGCCAAGGTGGAGGGAGTCCATCACGACTTCAGCGCGAGCAGTAAGGCTGCAGCCCCCGAGCTGCCCGGCTCCCTCGGCCCCTTCTCCTTTTCCTCTCTGCCTTTCCGCTTTGCTTCTCCCCCGCCGTCTCTCCTCCCACGCTCAGTCCCTAAATCTAGATCTCAATTTCTTTCCCCCACCCCGCCCGCTCTCCCGCATGTCCAGTACCTGGCCCATGCGGGCCCCAAGGTGCTGCCTCCCCTCCCCCAGCCCGCACCACCTCCCCGGGGGTCCCGAAGGCCACAGCTGGGCCGCCACCGCGCCGCCGCCGCCGCCGCCGCCACCGCCACCGCTTCCCGCGGAGCACCATAGAGCAGACTCTTCACCGCGCAAGTGAGCTGCCGAGTTAAATGGAACAGCTGATAAGATGAGTGACAATTTAAAATCTAAGTGATCCAACATGGTGGCGGACGCAGAGAGATCAAGTCTCTAACCCCTTCAGCTGCGCGAGCATAGGGAGAAGTAAACTGTCAAAATACTGTTCGCTCAGGACCCCTAGGCACTGTTGAGCTGAAGGGGATCCCGGGCGAACAGTCTGCCCCTCTCAGAACACACCGAGCCCAGATTGGGCTGCATTCTAGTTCTGGTTCGCCTGCTTCTCGTGACTCAGCACTAATGATCCCGCTGAAATAACTAGTCGGCCCACCTGAACTCACAGAGGTAAAAGCCAACTGAGCACAATAGTCAGACCCAGGGTATCCCTCTGCTGACAACAGAGGTCCCTTGCACCAGCTACCAGGGGAGTTGCTACCTGAGGGCAAACAAATTCGCTGGGGGTCCTCAGCCCCAAGCCCTACAAACTTAGGGTCTGAGGGAGGCAAACAGAAAGGGTGTGCCCAGGCATCCATGGAAACAGGGCTCCCAGGAGCAGCATACCCGGCATGTAGCCAGTATTGTGGCGAGCTTCACAGGTGAGTGGGGCCTGGCTTTAGGAACCACAAGAGAAGGCCCTAGGCACTCAGGATTGGAGACCCGCACAGTCTGGGAAGAAGAGCTGAGGAACAGTGATTGGTTCCCACCCATCAAGAAGAGAAGCCTGGCCCAGTTCCTACCTACTGGAAGATAAGTTAATTGAGCTCTATGACTGCATTTATTATTATTATTATTGTTTTTAATGATTATTATTGGTATTTTTTTTATTTTATTTTCACTTTTTGTTGTTGATGTTGTTGTTGCTCTTCAACTTTCTTATTAATGGTTTCAATTTTTTTAATTCTTTTTATTCTATTATTATTACTATTAATTTTTAAACTTTAATTTCCGTTTGTTTATTATCATTATAATTTTTTTTTGGTTTTAAATTTTTATTTTTTCGTTTTTTCTTTCTTTCTTTTCAATTCTTTTCTTTTGTCTTTTCATTTGTTTTCAATTTTCTTATTCCCCCTTTCTTGAATTCTACCTGCCTACACTCACTCTCTTTAGTGACTTCTTCCCTTCCCTTCTAATACCTCTCCTCCCAAGCATCAAATAAATTTATAAGAGTAAACAGTAACTCAGCAGTCAAACAGAACAAGAAGTATCATGAGCATAAAAAAGCAAGGAAGAAAAGGAGTACAAACAATGAAGGACAGCCTGAATATTCAGGAGGACCTGGTGTCATCAGAAAAATGGCCATATAAAGAACTCAAGGAACACCTTAGACAGATGGAAAGGAACCTTAAAGATCACATTGAAAATGAATTACATAAACAGATAAAAGAAGAAGTTAAGCATCTTTATCAGGAGATAGAGATTATAAAAAAAATCAAACAATAATTCTAGAAATGAAGGAAACGATAAACCAAATTAAAAACTCAATCGAGAGTATCACTAACAGAGTGGAGCAAGTAGAAGCCAGAACGTCAGATAATGAAGACAAAATATATCATCTTGAAAAGAGTCTAGCCAACTCAGATAGGCTGGTAAAAAATCACAAGAAAAACATCCAAGAGATTTGGGATAACTTAAAAAAAACCAAACTTATGAGTCATCGGGATAGAGGAAGGCACAGAGATTCATACCAAGGGAATGTGTAACTTGCTGAATGAAATAATTACAGAAAACTTTCCAGAAATAAAAAAGGAAACAGATATACAAATTGTAGATGCATACAGGACACCTAGCACACAAAATCACAGTAGACCAACGCCAAGACACATTGTTATGAAGATATCCAATATACAGAACAAAGAGAAAATATTAAAAGCTACAAGAGAAAAGAGGCAGATTACATTCAGGGGTAAACCAATAAGGTTAACAACGGATTTTTCATCATAGACGCTGAAAGCGAGAAGATCCTGGAACAACGTATTTCAAACACTGAAAGACAATGGATGCCAACCAAGAATTCTGTATCCAGCAAAATTAAGCTTCAGATACGAAAACGAAATAAAAATCTTTCATGATAAACAAAAGCTAAAAGAATTTGTAGCCAGAAAACCAGCATTGCAAAGCATCTTGAGCAAAACTCTACACGAGGAAGAAATGAAAAACAATAACCAAAACCATCAGCAGGAAGTGCCTCGGTAAAGACAGAGGACGGGGGGAAAGCTAATCATGGAGAAACAAACTAAATTAGAAAAAAAAAGAGATTAATAATCAAACATGGCAGGAAGTACAAACCATATATCAATAGTAACTCTAAACGTTAATGGCTTAAACTCTCCAATAAAGCGACATAGGCTGGTAACATGGATTAAAAAAACAAATCCAACCATATGCTGCCTCCAGGAGACACATCTGATTGGAAAAGACATACACAGGCTCAAGGTAAAAGGTTGGGAAAAAATATACCACGCACACGGTCCTCGTAAGCAAGCAGGGGTGGCCATTCTCATATCGAATAAAATCGACTTCAAGACTAAGTTAATCAAAAGGGATAAGGAAGGACATTATATACTGTTAAAAGGAACCATTCACCAACAAGACATAACAATTATCAATATTTACGCACCAAATAATGGCGCTGCGACGTTCATAAAACAAACTCTCCTCAAGTTCAAGAATCAAATAGACCACAACACAATAATCATGGGTGACTTCAACACACCTCTCTCACCATTGGACAGATCCTCCAAACAAAAGTTGAATAAAGAAACTATTGACCTCAATATCACAATCAATAACCTAGACTTAACTGACATATATAGAATATATCAACCATCATCAAGTGGATATACTTTTTTCTCAGCAGCACATGAATCCTTCTCAAAAATAGAACATATATTATGCCATAGGGCAACCCTCAGTAAATATAAAGGGGTGGAGATAATACCATGCACTTTATCAGATCATAATGGAATGAAACTGGAAATCAATGATAAAAGAAGGAAGGAAAAATCCTACATCACATGGACAATGAACAATACATTACTGAATGATCAATGGGTTACAGAAGACATAAAGGAGGAAATCAAAAAATTCTTAGAGATAAATGAAAATACAGACACAACATATCGGAATCTATGGGACACAATGAAAGCAGTTTTAAGAGGGAAGTTCATCGCCTGGAGGTCATTCCTCTAAAAAAGGAAAAACCAACAAATAAATGAGCTCACACTTCATCTCAAAGCCCTAGAAAAGGAAGAGCAAAACAACAGCAAATATAGCAGAAGGCAAGAATTAATTAAAATCAGAGCAGAAATCAATGAAATTGAAACAAAAGAAACCATTGAAAACATTAACAAAACAAAAAGTTGGTTCTTTGAAAAAATAAATAAGATCGACAGACCCCTAGCCATACTAACGAAGAGAAGAAGAAAGAGAACTCAAATTACTAACATACGAGATGAAAAAGGCAATATTACAACAGACGCTTCAGAAATACAGAAGACAATTAGAAATTATTTTGAAAACCTATATTCCAATAAAATAGAAGATAGTGAAGACATCGATAAATTCCATAAGTCATATGATTTGCCCAGACTGAGTCAGGAGGATACTCACACCTTAAACAGACCAGTATCAATAGATGAAATAGAAGAAGCAATCAAAAGATTTCCAACCAAGAAAAGCCCAGGACTGGATGGGTATACAGCGGAGTTTTACAAAACCTTTAAAGAAGAATTAATACCAATACTTTTCAAGTTATTTCAGGAAATAGAAAAAGAAGGAGCTCTGCCAAATTCATTCTATGAGGCCAACATCACCCTGATTCCGAAACCAGACAAAGACACCTCAAAGAAAGAAAACTACAGACCAATATCTCTGATGAACCTACATGCAAAAATCCTCAATAAAATTCTGGCGAATCGGATACAAAGGCACATCAAAAAAATTGTGCACCATGATCAAGTAGGATTCATCCCTGGGATGCAAGGATGGTTCAATATATGGAAATCAATAAATGTTATTCACCACATCAATAGACTTAAAGATAAGAACCATATGATCATCTCGATAGATGCAGAAAAAGCATTTGACAAAGAACAGCAACCCTTTATGTTCAAAACATTAGAAAAACTAGGGATAACAGGAACTTACCTTGACATTGTAAAAGCTATCTATGCTAAGCCTCAGGCTAGCATCATTCTGAATGGAGAAAAATTGAAGGCATTCCCTCTAAAATCTGGAACAAGACAGGGATACCCCCTATCACCACTTCTATTCAATATAGTTCTTGAAACACTGGCCAGAGCAATTAGACAGACGAAAGAAATTAAAGGCATAAAAATAGGAAAAGAAGAACTTAAATTGTCACTATTTGCGGAAGACATGATTCTATACCTAGGAGACCCAAAAGGGTCTACAAAAAAACTACTAGAACTAATAAATGAATTCAGCAAAGTGGCAGGATATAAAATCAACACACATAAATCAAAGGCATTTCTGTATATCAGCGACAAAACTTCTGAAACGGAAATGAGGAAAAACACTCCATTCACAATGTCCTCAAAAAAAAAATAAAATACTTGGGAATCAACCTAACAAAAGAGGTGAAAGACCTATACAATGAAAACTACAGAACCCTAAAGAGAGAAATAGAAGAGGATCTTAGAAGATGGAAAAATATACCTTGTTCATGGATAGGCAGAACTAATATCATCAAAATGGCAATATTACCAAAAGTTCTCTATAGGTTTAATGCAATGTCAATCAAAATCCCAATGGCATTTCTTGTAGAAATAGATAAAGCAATCGTGAAATTCATATGGAAAAATAAAATACCCAGAATAGCAAAAACAATTCTAAGCAGGAAGTGTGAATCAAGTGGTATAGTGATACCAGATTTCAAACTATATTACAGAGCAATAGTAAGAAAAACAGCATGGTACTGGTACCAGAACAGGCGGGTGGACCAATGGTACAGAATAGAGGACACAGAGACTAATCCACAAAGCTACAACTATCTTATATTTGATAAAGGAGCTAAAAACATGCAATGGAGAAAGGATAGCATCTTCAACAAATGGTGTTGGGAAAACTGGAAATCCATATGCAACAAAATGAAACTGAATCCCCTCCTCTCGCCATGCACAAAAGTCAACTCAAAGTGGATCAAGGAGCTAGATATCAAATCAGAGACTCTTCGTCTGATAGAAGAAAAAGTTGGCTCCGATCTACATATTGTGGGGTCGGGCTCAAAATTCCTTAATAGGACACCCATAGCATAAGAGTTAATAACAAGAATCAACAAATGAAACTTTCTTAAACTGAAAAGTTTTTTCTCAGCAAGAGAAACAATAAGAGAGGTAAATAGGGAGCCTACATTCTGGGAACAAATTTTTAGTCCTCACACTTCAGATAGAGCCCTAATATCCAGAGTATACAAAGAACTCAACAAATTAGACAATAAGAAAACAAATAACCCAATCAACAAATGGGCCAAGGACCTGAACAGACACTTCTCAGAGGAGGACATACAATCAATCAACAAGTACATGAAAAAATGCTCACCATCTCTAGCAGTCAAGGAAATGCAAATCAAAACCACCCTAAGATACCACCTCACCCCAGTAAGATTGGCAGCCATGATGAAGTCAAACAACAATGAGTGCTGGCGAGGATGTGGGGAAAAGGGTACTCTTGTACACTGCTGGTGGGATTGCAAACGGGTGCGGCCAATTTGGAAAGCAGTATGGAGATTCCTGGGAAAGCTGGGAATGGAACCACCATTTGACCCAGCTATTGCCCTTCTCGGACTATTCCCTGAAGACCTTAAAAGAGCACTCTACAGGGATACTGCCACATTGATGTTCATAGCAGCACAATTCACAATAGTTAGACTGTGGAACCAACCCAGATGCCCTTCAATAGATGAATGGATAAAAAAATGTGGCATTTATACACCATGGAGTATTACGCAGCACTAAAAAATGACAAAATCACGGAATTTGCAGGGAAATGGATGGCACTAGAGCAGATTATGCTTAGTGAAGCTAGCCAATCCCTAAAAAACAAATACCAAATATCTTCTTTGATATAATGAGAGCAACTAAGAACAGAACATGGAGGAAGAGCAGGAAGAAAAGAGTAACATTAAACAGAGACATGAGGTGGGAGGGAAAGGGAGAAAAAAAGGGAAATCACATGGAAATGGAAGGAGACCCTCATTGTTATACAAAATTACATATAAGAGGTTATGAGGGGAATGGGATAACAAACATGGAGGGAAATGAATTACAGTAGATGGGGTAGAGAGAGAAGATGGGAGGGAGGGGAGGGGGGATAGTAGAGGATAGGAAAGGTAGCAGAATACAACAGTCACTAATATGGCAGTATGTAAAAATGTGATGTGTAACCGATGTGATTCTGCAATCTGTATTTGGGGTAAAAATGGGAGTTCATAACCCACTTGATTCTAATGTATGAAATATGATATGTCAAGAGCTTTGTAATGTTGTGAACAACCAATAAAAAAAAATCAGTAAACTGAGAATAAAATGAGGCTGATTTTTTTGTGTGTTTTATAGTTTATTCTAATACCTTAAATCCATTTTGATATTTATGATCATACATTAAAATAGTAATAAACTATCTTATTATCATTTATGTAGGTATCCATTATTCTCTACTGACTTAAATATTTTTTTCACAAGGTACCATTTTTTTTTCACCTATCAAGTTGAAAGCCATTTTTGCTGGAAGCTATGATTGGCAGTGGTTCATTCTACTGTCTTTCCTATTCCCGTGTATGTCAAAATACACTCTACTGTCACGTAGATCTAAAAAGAACAACAACAACAACAACAAGATTGGCAGTGGTGCAGTTTGTAGGCCACACACTCACATACTATCTTGCAGGGGCATTTTTACTTATGCAAAGCAAGTGAGGCGATTTCCAGTTTTTGGTGTCTGATCCATTTTTTTAGGAATATTCCAATGGAAAATAATGAAAAAGGAGTAAAAATTTACTCTGAGAAACGTTGAACTATTGAAAAGATCCTGCCTATTGGGCAATATGTAAATTATTAATCTGAGACGAGGTTACTATGAGAAAGCAATCATAGTAATCTAGGAGTACTAGACAAGGGAGGGGCTGGAAGGAGAGTGCTTCTTAAAATCTTACAAAAAAAGAAAGAACAAAGGATAGAAGAGGATGTGGTAACACTAAGGTGGGGAAGAAACTACTGATAATGTTAGCATTTATCTGAGTACCTTGTGCTTATTATAATGGAAGATCTTAAGATTTGTTATACTGTTAATAAAAACATTTTAATCAAATATCACTTCTCATAACAATATCTATATTTTGGTAAACACAATGGTTAAGATCTTAGTATATAATATTATTTAGTGTATAGATTTTTGGTCATGTACTGAGCATTATATATGGATTTCTCATTAATTCTTTCCACACCCCAAGAAGTAGAGAGGTAGATTCTAATGTTACTATTTTACAAATGAGAAAACTGTGGCTTCAGAAATAAAATAGCTTTGCCAAAATAACACAGTTACTGAAGAATGGTGTCAGAATTTAAATTTGTGTCTATTTGGCTACTGAAGCCAGATTTTAAACCAATTTTTGGTAATTTTTCATATTTATCTATGCATATTTTAAGGTTGGTTAATTACTCATAACTCAGGTACATATTTATGTGGGAGGCTTCTTATATAGCTGAAGTTGAAGAGATCATTTGACTCTCAGTTCTGTCTCGAGGTTGGGACAAGTTACTTAACTTCTCTGAGCTGTGTATTTTCTTATAAAACATGGATAATGATTCCTATCTTAAAGTATTATATGACAGCTTAAGTTTGCAAAGTATCTCTCAGTGTTTGACATATGAATGCAAATGGTAATCTTTAATGCTATCATTTTATTATTAACATGCTTTGGTTTAGAAGGCTGGAAAGAGTCATCATTGTTTACAAAGTCCACATAGGAGGAAATATATTTTTAAAATACAAAAATCAAACATTATTTATGTGGTACTACCAATTATGTATATGGGGCTTTTTGTAATGGCTTTTCAAATATGAGGTCCTATAGCACACACTTTCCATCCTATTTTTGTTAATCAATACCAGCGGACATTTTCCAGTGTCAACTGGGACAGCTCTAAGGTACAGGTATTTTAATTTCTTTGTGATAGATTTCTAGGAGTAAGGTTTCTGTGCAGAAAAGTGATTGCATTTTAATTGGTGCAGCCAATATGGAAAGCAGTATGGAGATTCCTTGGAAAACTGGGAATGAAACCACCATTTGACCCAGCTATCCCTCTCCTCTGAATATACTCAAAGGACTTAAAAACAGCATACTACAGGGATACAGCCACATCAATGTTTATAGCAGCACAATTCACAATAGCTAAACTGTGGAGCCAACCTAGATGCCCTTCAGTAGATGAATGGATGAAAAAAATGTGGTATATATACACAATGAAATAATACTCCGAAATAAAAGAGAATAAAATCATGGCATTTGCAGGTAAAAAGATGGAGTTAGAGAAGATAATGCTAGCGAAGTTAGCCAATCCTAAAAAACCAAATGATGAATGTTTTCTCTGATATAAGGAGGCTGATTCATAGTGGGGTGGGAGGTGGGGAATATGGGAGGAATAGATGAACTCTAGATAGGGCAGAGGGCTGGGAGGGAAAGGGTGGAACAGGGGATTAGCAAGGATGGTGGAATGTGATAGACATCATTATCCAAAGTACATGTATGAAGACACAAATTGGTGTCAACATACTTTATATACAACCAGAGATATGAAAAATTGTGCTGTATATGTGTAATAAGAATTGTAATAATGGGGCTGGGGATGTAGCTCAGTGGGGCTGGGGATGTAGCTCAGTTCGTAGAGTGCTTGCCTCGAATGCACAAGGCCCTCAGTTCAATCCCCAGCACCCAAAACAAACAAACAAAAAATCAACAAATAAATAAAATAAAGGGGGCTGGGGTTGCAGCTCAGTGGTAGAGCACTTGCCCCGTGTGTGTGTGTGAGATTCTGGGTTCAATTCTCAGCACCACATTAAAAAAATAAAAAATAAAGATATTGTGTCCATGTACAACTAAAAGTATTTTTTTTAAATTTTAATGCAAAGAAAAAAAGCATTTGCATTTTTAATTTTAGTAGTTTTTGATTATTCCACAAAAATGTATGAGAGTATGCTTTTCTAAAAATTCTCCTATTGTTCATTTTTCATTTTTTACTTTTATAATATGAGAAAATATAAAGCAAAGTAAGAGAGCATCAAAGGAGTATGGGAAAGTAAGCTATGCAAATCTATATTAGGCATTTTTAAACCCACTAAATAATAATGATGTATTCTTTTTCATCTAGTAGAATAACAAGATCTTTTGAAATTCTTTCTTTGGATTTTATTCTGCAAAACCTTAGCTCATAAGAGGCCAAAGGGTAAGGGCACCCCCTTTATCTTTCTACTGTCTTGCTTTTCCCCTCTCCTCTGCCACCAATTGTTTATTTTGGATGATGAGGCTCGAATTAGAGTTGGGAGAGGAGGAGAGATGGATGTATTAACAAGTTATTCTTGTCTCAGAATCCCCTGCCTATCTTTTTGGAGAAGTTCCTTGAATAACTTCAACAAGATTTTCATTGAAAATGACTGAACTAATATTTCAGGGAGTAAAATTATGTGCTGTTATATGTGGATGTCTCGTTATGTTACCTCCTGGTCACTGAAATGCATGGAGTCTGGAACCTTTTGCCTTTCTGTAGCAGACATTTGATATTCACTACCACCTATCAAATGACAACACTTACTGTTGGTTTGTGTGATTAGTTTTGGTTAAGATAGTGAGCATTGCACACATGTAACACTTCTATGATGACAGCGAGAAAACCCCTGGCACAATCTTCATAATCTTCCTTGCTGGAGACCATTTGTTGACAATGTAGTTTATAAGATGGAAGAAGGCCGGATCTTTCAGTGCTCCCAGACCCACAGGGGACTTGACTGTAAATAAGAACTAAAATAAATTCTTCAGTGCCAAGTTATAGAGATTTTTATATTTGTTATCACAGCCTAGCTTAGCCTGCCTGACTAATATGCTATCTTGTTCTACTATTAGACCTGTCCTGGGGACAACTCTTCTGTGCAATTAATAGCTCACGATTAAAAGAGAATAAAATCATGACATTTGCAGGTAAATGAGTGGAGTTGGAGAAGATAATGTTAAGTTAGCCAGTCCCCCCAAAACAAATGACCAATATTTTCTCTGATATAACAGCACATAATTTTACTCCCTGAAATATTAGTTCAGTCTGACTCATAGTGAGGTAGGGAGGGGAAACATGGGAGTAATAGATGAAGTCTAGATAGGGCAGAGGGGTGGGAGGGGAAGGGAAGGGGTAGGGGATTAGCAATAATGGTAGAATGTGATCATTATCCAAAGTACATGTATGAAGACATGAATTGGTGTGAACATACTTTATATACAGAGATATAAAAAATTGTGCTCTATATGTGTAATAAGAATTGTAATGCATTCCACTTCATGTATTTAAAAAATAAAATCAATTAAAAATACCTCATAATTAACAGTTATTTCAGGCATAAGTTAACAGAGGAATACATAAAGCTAGAGATCACAATTGACAGTTGTTAGGTGAGTTCAGGGAGAAAAGAAATTTGATTGTCTCATCCATAACACAAGCCAGTCTTACAGTGCAGTTTCATAATTATAGAGTTCAGGTGGCTGTCAGCCATATAGAGGCAGACAAGAGACCTGTGAAATATAGGATTTCAGTCCTAGTGTCCGCAGATTTGTGCCAGCTTTTCCCTGCATACATGAAGATATTTTAAGATTTTTGTAACGGAGAAAGTTATAATGCATAACATTTTTGAAGTTTTTGTTTTATTTTCTCCTAATACACAGTAAAATGCTTTTGAAAATGAAAACCAGTGTGTTAATAGCAGTAAATGGACATCAATACAGCCCTGGTGTCAGGGCTTGTGGTGACAGTGGTGGGACATTGAGAGAACCCCAAGAGGGTGCCATTCAGGGAGGCAAAGTTCTTTCAGAGCTGACTTAAGAAGTTCAGGTATTGACTTGAACTTTGAACAGAGATGGAATTTCCAAAGGTTGGGCTGGGGATAGGCAACCTTGGTGGAGGAATCAGAGTTAGCAGAGACAGGGGAGTGATTGATAGGGAGTGATGGGTGAGGTAACCAGGGAAAACCCCTTTCCCACGGTCTTCCTTCCTCAGTGCAGAGGGAAAGAGCTACCTATGCAGCTCTGACTTGGGGACTCTAATTGAATCTGCTTATTAGGGAAGCAGATTACTGCCTGGAAAAAGCTATTCCTGCATCTGAAGTGCTCTCTTGGGTTCTCCTTTCCAGAAGCTTTAGCAGAAAGCTGCCCAAAAGATGTGGCACTGTCTGCTCTCTGAGCAGCCCCTGCCTTCTCTGGCAACTGCTTCCCCATGCGAGCTGATCTACATTCATCCTGTCAGCACCCAGCAGAGGGCTGATGGGGAGGCTTTGGTTTAGCAAGAGGAGAGAAGTCCTCATAAAGCTGTAAGTTAGGCTTAGGGGAACCCGAGGGCTCTGCAGTGGGTATATGGGCATTGATTGTGATTAGAAATAAGATCACTCTGTGCTCCCTGTTCACCATATTCTTTAGAAAGTTCTTGAATGAAGGGGGGGGGCAGGACTTGAGCATTCCTTGTTCCTAGCTAACTACTCTTCAAAACCAACAAAATTCTATGAATAACTCGTATCAATGGATAAACCAGTTTCTGAAGCTAGAAAATAAGGATACTAATGATATAACAACCTCCCTTGAGAAGAGCTAAGTGATCAGTGATTGAAAAGACACTGCATAATTTTAATACATAAGTTCAATTTTGAATCAACTCAGGCGAGA
The DNA here is from genome assembly GCF_964194105.1 of Spermophilus citellus. NCBI lineage: Eukaryota > Metazoa > Chordata > Mammalia > Rodentia > Sciuridae > Spermophilus > Spermophilus citellus. The sequence goes on along the minus strand of NC_138182.1, from coordinate 248,241,942 downwards.
GTTTGAAACAGATAAACCTTTAATAACTCTATAAAGTACTGAGCCCTATTTTTACATTCTTTATTTTTTAGGGTATGATTAAAATAACTTGAAAATATACTGAAACATTCTGAGTTCCTTAATTCATAAATATGCATAGACATATATAATAGGGCTAATGTATTCAGATCAGTAATAATATGTCATCCAGTTAAATTCAGGGAAGAATTTTCAAGCCCAAAAGAAATAATCTGTCTTAACTATATGCTATTAGTTGTATACTAGCTTTTGAGATTTCAGGAGAGAGATAAGCATGAAAATGTAAAAGTGGAAAAAATTCCCCTTTTTACTCTAAGAATGCACTAGGCATGAGCAAACCTCCTACTGCTCAGTACATATCTATGAACAGTGGGATAAAAATGAATACTTTAAAGACGTTCTTCTAGATGGATTCTTTAGAGTTCAGCAGTGTTACTCTATGTACAAAGCAATCAGGGGGTAAAGAAAGGACCCTTTTCTTTTACAAAGAAATAAAATGGATTTTGTATTTCTGGAGACCTCCTTCTAATTTTTTTAAATGTCTCAAGATTTTCTTTAGACATTTGAGACCCTCACCTGACATTTTCCAGGTACTTAAAGCTCTATTTTCTTTCAGAGAATAGGGACATGAGATAATTATAATATCCTCTGTTAATGTCTATAGTAACTGATTAACAAATTAAATCCATATTGGCAAACAGTTTTCTAATGAATATATTCCCAATTGATAAATATCCCAAAGCAATAGAAACTCAAATCTGTAATATATATACAGACTTAAAGTACTATTTAAATATCATTTAAGATATCTAATTTAACTACTTATATTTAAATATTTCATACAATTTAAAGTAATCATTTAAGCTACTTAAATATCATTTGAAGTATTTAATTCTACTTGTTTCTAAATGTTACTTGAGGCAGGTAATAGAGTAGATAAAAGCATGGTCTTCAAGGGTAGAAAGATTATGAGAAATTAATCAGGTATTTTCCTCTTCTCAAAGCTAAAATTTTTTTGTTTGTAATAGTAACTAGTAATTTCTATTTTACCTTGGTTTTATGAGGAATAATACATTCATCAAGGTCATCAGTGACCTAAAACTTGTCTCAGCCAATAATTTTAACTTTTCTCAATACTTCAGTAGTATTTATTGGAGTTGATCACTCTTTGTTTCTTTCTTTCTTTGTTTCTTTCTTTCTTTCTTTTTTTTAAATTTTATAGTTGTAGATGGACATATAGTTGTTTATCTTTATGTATTGCTGAGGATTTAACCCAGTGTCTCATCCCTCCTAGGAAAGTACTCTGCTACTAAGCTATAGCCCCAACCCACTCTTTGCTTCTTGAAACACTGTCTCCTTTTCAGCTTCTGGGGTGCCCTGAGCCTGACTTAAGGTTTCCTGTAATCTCATTGGCCACTTCCTTCAGCCAAATTCTGTTTTAGAAAGGTACAAGCAGTCTCATCAGCTCCTAGGGAGCTTTATATACAAGCTTATCAACCTTATGTTGATAAGACTCAGATTTCTGTCACTAGACCACACACTTCTCTTAATTTCCAGAAATGTATATATAACTCCCTACTCACATCCAGATGTCAAACAGACATGGTAAACATAACAGAAAGATAATTATTGATAAGCCCTGTAAACCTCTTCATCTCAATCATCCATCCAGTTTTTCAGACCTGAATCCTAGGAAATCATTGCTTCTTTTTATTACGCCCCATGATACTTCTGTAATTTCAGTCAGCACCACTTCCAAAATATACCCTTGATTTATATCCATTTCTCAACAATTCTTCAGCTGCATCCCAGATACCCTTGTCACTTCCTTAGACAACACTTAGCAGTCTTCTTTATCTCAACACTTGCTCCATTGCAGTCTATTTTGCAAAAACAGGTAAAATGATCTTCTTATAACATTATATATCTTGCCATACCCTGCTTAAGGCCCTTAAGTGATTTACAATTGCAATTAGATTTGTACCCAAATTCCTCTCCAGGCTACTCATGATCTAATCCCCTGCCTCCCTGACAGACCTCATCTCCCTGCTCTTATCCTTCACGTGTTCTCCTTCAGCTCTCCAATCTTTGTTCTGTCTCCTGCATGTGCCAAGTTTGTTTGTTTCTAGGAGGTCTCACTATGTGCTTGGATTTGGAATAGCTACCTTCCTGTCATTCATGCAGGTGATAATTCAGAGGTGGACTTCCCTAAGTTTTCTTGTGAAAGCAGCTCTCCATTTTTCTCTCTTCCATGTTCCCCTCTGATTTCTATGGAACACTGATCAATAGTTACATCTGTATATGCTGCCTGTTCTCCCTGCCCCTACTACCAATGTAAATTTTCAGTTCATATTCAGTTTTCCTGCCTATTGCTCTGATCACAGTGGCCATTACCAGTTTGATACATCTTAAGGACTGAAGAAGTAGCATCTGGAGTGGTATTGTTACTTCAGATGAAGTTCAGACATTAATGCATGCATTAGTGGAAGTGGTCTGTTAATAATTTCTCTTTGTCTTTTATTTTCACAAAAGATATTACATCTTGATTAGAATTGTTACTATGAGGAAATTTTGGTTAATCCTGCCTTATTAAGAAAGAAAAAAGCTTGTAACTACTGGATTGTTGGTATTTATACATCTGCAATTACCAATGATATGTAGAACCAAAAAACCACAAAAATGCAAGGATCTTAAGATGCTTAGTAAGAGGTCATCCTCTCTCAGTAAAGGAAATTAACTAGAAACATACCACAAATGGCATTAATTAATTAGAAAAAATAAATTATGTTACTAAGTATTTTTCCTTCTATAGGCATAAATAATTTTTGTTTTTTGAGTTCATACTTCTTTCCCTTCCCAATTTCATCTCTTCACCTTCATAAAATGTTTGATTATATTTTTAGTCATTTGAGTTTTTGGTTCTTCTTGTTAGTGTTGTTTGAAAATGTGCAATGTACTCCATTAGTTATATAGTCTTTTACATGGGATTAGAATTCACTTCCAGAGTATCATAGTCTAAATATTGATTTTTTAAAATTTCTTCATAATACAAAAATTTATTAAAGTAAACCCCAAATGAAAGGAGAGTTTTGAATAAAAGCAGTTTTATTTCAGAATTTACTTTCAACTAAACTTTAAGCCACCTTGATTGATTGCCAAATTAAATTTAGATATATTCTGAGCCTGTTTTTCTTTAGAAAAAATTTAAATTTAGTTTTTAGTTATACACCACAGTAGAGTATATTTTGACGTATTTATAAAAACATGGAGTATATCTTATTATAATTAGGATCCCAGTCTTGTGCTTGTGCATGATGTGGGGCATCATTGTGGTATATTCATATGTTTGAACCGAGGAGTTTAATTTTATGCATTAGATACTCTGCATCTATGAGTTCCATGTAAATGCTAAGGTCAATTGAGAATCTGACAGTTCATGAAAAACTGCTCTGACTCCATCTTGTGTTTACATTTGTGTCAAACCAAACTAATAAATGGACATACATATAAATACAGAAATGACATTAAGAGTTCACATTTTGTATTTTATTTTCTACTTAAATGGTTAATGAAAATATCCCTTTATTTTAGCATTTTATTTTTTTTTAAAATTTGGTATATGTAAACAGTTGAAAAGATTTCAACTGTAGGAAGAAAATACAAGGGATGTCCAATAAAGGACAGAAAAATAAAGCCTCTGTTCTTAAGTCCCACTTGGATTAACTCTATCAGAATGAAGAACAAACTATAATGAACATCTGCTTCAGGCTTCTAGGATGGTAGGAAAGGAAGAATGAAATAAGAATTGCTGGATCAAATGCTAAGGAACTTGAAACCACAGGATATTGTAGTCCTTTGGGATTCTAAATATTCAGGCATCTGTTAGGTAGCAGATTTAGCTAAACATGGATCATCAAAGGAATTCCAAAATTATGTTGAGGACAAGTTTATAATCCATAAAGAAGAAAATAAGTCACTGGGGAAGTTATCTTAGAAGAAAGTAACTATTTGAAATAATTGTGTTACTAAGTAGAAGTTTTTTTGGGGAAAAAAGTATGTTCAAACCTTTAACCCTCTAACTTCTCCCTTCTCATCACCACCTTGCCAAAAAGAATGCCAGCTGGTGCAGAAGAAGCTTACTTGAGAAAATCAAATGTGGTATGCAGAAATGAAGCAGCTTCCATCATTCGGTGCTAATGGACTATCCCAAATGAAATATAATTTAGGATAGTTACCTCAGTTAAATTTTGGTAACATTGTAGAGTCACAAAGAATGGTTTCCTTCCTTCTTTCCTTCTTTCTTTTTCCTCCCTCTCTTCCTTCTTTCCTTCTTCCTTCCTCCTTCCCTCCCTCCTTCCCCCTCCTCCTTCTTCCTTCTTCCTTCCTCCTTCCCCCTCCACCTTCCTTCCTCCCTCCCTCCTTCTTTCCTTCCTTCCTTCTCTCCTTCCTTCCTCCCTCCCTCCTTCTCTCCTTCCTTCTTTTCCTCCTTCCCTCCCTTCCTTTCTCCCTCTCTTCCTTTCTCCCTCCCTTCCTTTCTCCCTTCCTCCCCCCCCCACCTAGTATTGTGGATTGAACCCAGGGACACTTCACCACTGCAATACATCCATAACTCTTTTTTTTTAAATTTTCTTAAGTTTGAGACAGAGTCTCACTGATTTGCCAAAACTGATCTTGAACTTTTGATTCTTCTACCTCAGTCTTCCAAGTGGCTGGGATTACAGGTGTGAACCACAGCATCTGGCTTCCTTACTCTTTATACTTATTTTATTGCCTTAAATTATTCTTTAAGTCATAGATTTCTAAAAGCAGAACTTGAAATGAGAACCCAATCTTTATATGGTAGAAGATTACAATCCCAAACTATGAAATTTAGAATGGCATGGGATCCCATACTATTACCTTTCTGTCTTCTCAGAGACATTAAGAACATTCATCTCTTTAAATTCAACAAGCACTTGTTAACTATCTCCTCTGTGTTAAGTTGAAAGAATATATAACTGAAGAAAAAGAGGCAAAAATTTCTATTTCTATGGTATTTCCCTTTTGTTTTCCTTGGAAGGAGAGGGATTACAAATTTGAAGAGGAAAACATCTCCCAGGGAAGGGAGATAAGATTGTATTGTATCACATCAAGCCATCTATCCTTCTAGTCTTCTATTAAATGCTAGGAATTCTTTTAGTAAAATGCATATTATTTTGTTTTCCTATTTATCCATTTTATTTATTTTATGATGCATATTTAAGGTGGTATGTTTCAATATATTTCATGATGTATGTTAATATATCCCCAAATGTATGTTGATGTACATTGTACCCTGAAACATACATTATTAACTTTGATTTAGCATTTTTTTCTGAAATAATAAATCAACAACAAAATGTGAACTTTTACTCTATTTACAAAATGTGAAAAAAACTGGGAAGTATATGCATACAACCATCTTTTAATTTGTTTGTTTGTGGGCTGTGTGTGTTGTCACTGATCTTTAGTCCTTTGCATTGCTGTTAGGTCCATGAAACCAAAAAAAACCCTTGGTACATGATAAGGATCCTTTGCTGAAGGATTAGGAGGAGAACAACATTTATATACAAGTCAGAACCTTGTCAGAACCTTTGTAAAATACAGCACAAATTAGGATTTAAACTTTCTGTGCCATCATATTCTTATGAAAGCACATAAAGCTCTTTCTCCTTCTATTCTTTTTATATATCCTCTTTGTCTTCTCATACCAATTTGACTTCCCAATCAGAACCACTTGGAAAGTTTACTACCATATTAGAGAAAGATGTTGCAAACCAACTATGCTCTGATGCATCGTTGATTTACTTGTAGATGGTACAATTTACAGTTTAAAAAAATATAGCTTTTGTCATTGGCATTTAAAAAATTCTCTTGACTACAGTCATTTTTCATAGCTGATTGCTATTGTCCATAGACCGAGGGTTATTTAGACTCTTTGGTTCTTTTCTTCCCAGTCGGTACTTTTACATCATGGTCATTTTATTGCTCTCTGACAGCCCTATTAGCCGTCCCTCAAATTAATAAATTCTGATAGTTGGCCGATTTAGTTTGGTGTGGAGAGGAAGTTTAAAACATTTGTTGACATAGGTTTGGGGGCCTATGCATAATTTTGACATTGGGAACTTGCAGCGAATTTAGCACCAGTAAAATACATTAAGGCTCTAGCCCTTCTGAAAGTTCCCAGGGCTTATTTTAATGGGTTGGGCACAGTCTTACTGTATGGCTCAAATGGAGCCTTCATATTTACTTTTACAGCTCACCTCTTTAAGAGAGAACATTCACAATGGAAAACAGCAGCAAGGGTTAGAAGACTTTAAAAAGGAAGCTGTTAGTGCAGCAGTAAAATTTGGCCAGGTAAATTTTTTTTTCTTTTTCTCATTAGGTTTCAATCTTCTTTAGTATTATGACTTATCCAAAACAGACTAGCATTGAATCAGAGCTTTCAGTTTTTCAAAAATTATGGCATGTTTGTCTAAGCTCCATTTTAACTTGCCAGTTTAACTATACTCTGAGCTTGAATCTCAATAATTCTTTTATTAACATTTTCAGAATAAGAACTTTAGAATTAAATGTTTGAGCTATGTCATTAGTTAAGTCTTCTAAAGATTTATTGAAGCAGAGATTATTTGAATTTCTTTAATAGCTCCATCAGCATAGAAACATGAGCTCTTATGTTTATGTATTTTTCTTTAAAAAACATTTTATTAGGAAACTTTTCAAACATAACCATAAGAAGAGAGTAAAATAAACCCCTATGTATCTTTTTCTGGCTTAAATAACCACCAGCATTTTTCCATGTGTGATGATATTTTAATAATGATTAATAGATAATAACAGGAAGACTCTCATGTGCTATTTAAAAATGGCTAGTAAGATTCATAAATTTGTGAAGAACTATGATTTTTGGTGAATTTTATCTTTGAAAATAGCATATTATTTGCTGTATGTTTCTAGATATGCTATATTAAATTAGAAAGTTAATCATTATTTCTACTTTATCTATTGCTTAGGATATTGGTGGCATATGAATTTTTGTTTTCCAAATGTCAGCTGTTCTTTTCTCTATTCCTGGTTCAAAGCCAGCATTGTCAGAAGGGAGACTAGTTGGCAACTAGCCTAAATACCACTGGGGATACATTGTCTCATCTGGACTTATATTATTAAATACCACCTTAAAAATCTGTAGATAATTAGTGTAGCAATCTTGAAAATATTAATTAAGAAAAGAGCTAATAATTACTATGCTTGAAACAGAAAGTGATATAATTAGACTTAAACTGTGAGGTTTTTATTTGAAATTGATTAAGACTTTGCATGAATTAGTTGGCAAAGAGAAATTCCCCATTTCTATTATTAAGTATGTACTAGTTAATTGATATATAAACAGGCTCAAATGTCTGTTTACTTACAGATTCTTATGTATAATTTCATCTCATTTTAATTATCTATATGTATGATGATTTATTTATGATAATGGAATTTAGCACAGCTGACCAAATAATATTGAGGAACACTTGAGAAATTTGATTATGCTCTTAAAATGCTTACTTTAGGTATACAGACAAGTTCTTTACTCAAATTTTAAAACATTTTCTACAAATCTACTTTGTTTATTCTAAATATTTGCCTGTACATTAAATAATGTTTTGAGCACCCCCTCCCCCCACCCCCAGCAACCTCCATCTCAAAACAAAGAAACCTGTAATGGTGCATTTGAAAAAGGAGGAACTTCCTCAAGCTGCCAACTTTAGTAGCTTTTCACTAATAGGCTGGGGTGAGAGTTAAGGAATGTGGATTGCTGCTGACACCACCACTGTTCTTGCAGCTGATGATGCCCCATGAAACTCACACCCTGGTCTGCCTGCAGAGAAGGTAATCGCATCAGTCAGTCCCTGTTGCCTGAGTCTATGAAGTCATCATTATTACTTCATTTTTTTTATTCCTACATAATCCAGATAAACTTTAGAAGGATTTCTGCTTTCCTCATCACAAGTTATTGTTCTGAAATGTAGAAATAACTTGAGAGAACTTTTATAAAACTATCCTCTTCTGTTCATCCTAAGTGAGTAGATGAAGCAACATGTTAACTTTCTAGGCAATAGAGCAACTAGATCAAACTCAACTTCAGGTGATTCAAAGAACTTCTCTCAATGCAAGTAATCCTCTGGATAAAAAAGACACATGAAATAGTGATGGGTCAAGAATGAGAATACTTTGAGAAGGAAGTATGGCATTTGGTTAAAAAAGAAAGTTTTTTTTTTAAATAAGAAAACAATTACTAAACTAATGAAAGAGTGCCGGAGATCATTAATATACCAATGCAAACAGGCTATGTTAGAAATAGTGAATTTTAATACCTTACAAAGATGGTAAAGAATATGGACACAAAAGTTTGATGTGGATATGAATCCAACACTAGCACCTGTTAGCTCTGATATTTTAGTTCTTGCTTCTATCCATTTCAGTGGTCTATTTTTTCCCCCTATGAAGGAGCATATAGCAAGTATTTTAGGCTTTCTGGGTAATGATGCTCTTGCCACTCTCAACTCTGCCATTGTGAAAGTTAAAGCAGCCAGGCAATAAATAAAGGAGTGAGCATCCCGTTTCAATAAATGTCTGTTTATAGACACTGTAGTTTGACTTCCATATCATTTTTTATGCATTGCAAATATTCTTTTGATTTTTAACACTATTTAAAGGTTAAAAGCAATCAGATTTTAGTCCACACAAGAAAAAGCCAAGTCAGGCTATGGCACACTTCCTGTAATCCAACTTACTCCTCAGGCTGAGGTGGGAGGATCACATTCAAGGTCATCTTGGGCAACATGGTCAAAGAATTTAAAAAATAATCAATAAAGAAAAAACAATGTCTGGAGATTGTGGTAGAGCACTTACCTAGCATGTGAGATGCCCTGGGTTGACTCTTCAGAACTACAGAAAAAAAAAAAGAAGAAAGAAAGAAAGAAAGAAAGAAAGAAAGAAAGAAAGAAAGAAAGAAAGAAAGAAAGAAAGAAAGAAAGAAAAACTGGTGGGCTGGATTTGACCTGTGGATCATAAGTTTCTGAAAGTGGATTTTAAACAGCGATTTTCACAGTTTTATCAGCAGAGCCAGCGGTGCTGTAACATCTTCAAAATGCAAATTCTCAGGCCTTCCATTGGACCTCCTACTGAGTAATTAGAAACTCTGAAGAGGGTTCTGTAAACATTTTAACAGATTTTCAGGTGATTCCAAGGCACACTAAAGCAAGAGCCATTGATCTGCTGATAATCCTTTTAACCACTTTGAGTTCTTATAAGAAGTAATATGTAATAACTTGATGTGTTGTTCAGCTACCTCAGAAGTGCTTTTCTTGTTAGCTATTATAATCGAGATTGAAGTTAAGTCGGTTTTAATTTAGATCAATAATGTGACAGAGAATAATTTTTCTGGAAAAACAGAATACTTTTCACACAGACACTTCCTTTGGTCTGTTAGTACTAAAATTGGAAAATTGATTGAAACAAAATTTTTAAAAATATTTTTTAGTTGTAGATGGACACAATACCTTTATTTATTTATTTTTATGTGGTGTTGAGAATAGAACCCGGTGCTTCACAAGTTAGGCAAGTGCTCTACCACTGAGCTACAACTCCAGTTCCTGTAGAAACAATTTTTGGTGTCAGAAATTTTATAGTAGAATGAGTACTTGTACAGAGAGAGAGAGAGAGAGAGAGAGAGAGAGAACACAAAGCATGAGTTTAGATTTGGGCAAAGGGACCTACAACACAGTGTTTCTTCTCTTTCATTTCTTTATGAACATGTGAATGGAATATACTTGGATTACACCTGGCCATGTCTGCCTGGGTTAGCAGAGTCAGCCACTGACTGTCCTATCATCTGTCTGGTTCAGATATGACTGACTAGGCAAATGTTGAAGACAAGTTTAATGTTATCATGTAAAATAATTTCTTTGTGCTTTTGTACAACTGATGTCCTGGAAACTCCCATCATTATTGAGTTAATCATTTTGAAATTTAAACAACTAAATAAAAATTAAAGAAGAGGATACTTACAGAAAACCACCGTGTACATTTTTTTACTTTGAATTTATTACTGAGTGTGAAAATTACTAAATAATTACAAGTGAACAAAAAATATGAAGTTAAGAGATAACATTTTTCATAAATAGATCTTTTTTTTCTTTTGTACTAGGGGATTGAACCCAGAGGTGCTTAATCATTGAGTCATGTCTCCAGATCTTTTTATTTTTTATTTTGAGACAGGGTCTCACTAAGTTGGTTAGGGCTCACTAAGTTGCTGAGGCTGGCTTTGAACATACAATCCTTCTGCCTCAGCCTCCAATTCCTCTGGGATTACAAACATGTGCCACTGCGCCTGACTAAATAAAGATTTTTTAGCAAGCTATGTCTTGATAAAAGACCCTGGAATAAGAAGGGAATAAAGGAGATTCTGCTTTTTTTCACATCTGGATAAATTAAATACAAATTCAGTTTTTGCGATGATTTATCTGGACATCTGACTACAATGGCTAATCAAAATATTCCATGCAAAACATTTTGTAGTTTAAAATTGCTTTTATGTGTGCACATTTTATTGCAGATGCTCATAAAATTTCCTTGGTAATAGTTGGCCTTGAAACATCCTCACGATGTCCAGTGAATCTGCAAAAGCAGATGAAGTCCTTCTGTAAACTCAAGTGAACTGGAAATTAAAGAAGAATAAAAATGCTTAGGCAAGTTCTCAGTCTTAGAAATGTTCTGTTCCAAGTTTTCCTATGTTTTGGTATTTTAATAAAGACCACATGATATGAGGCATTTTCTGGCTCTTCTCACTCTGGTTGCTATTTCTGCGACAGTCTTAGTTTATAAAGGTCAGACATTTTTTCAGACTTTTATTTTGTCATTTTAGCCAGAATAGAGAAGAAAAAACAGCAGCACCAATGTCACAGCATGCCTCTTCGCAGCATGCTGATGCATTTTTTGACAGCTAGGTATTTCTGATAGAATATTTAGATTTCATTTTTTTGTATGTAATATAACATTTGAAACTTTAGAATATTTGTTTATTCATCAAGCTGTTATGTCTGTAAAAATAGCTCCAATGGAAAATTTCTAAAAAAATATTGTTCAGGCTTTGCTTGGTTTACAGTGAACATTAAATAGAAATAATCATCAAAGAGTTCAATATTGGGTTTAGCTCCAAATGCAAACAACTAGAAAAAGATGTTTCCTACTTTCATAACTTCAGATCGCCTATTGGCTTCCATAACTGTACTATCTAAATCAAATGCCTTGAATTCTACAGTGGAAAGCCCAGAATCCTGCCCATAACCTGTAGCTTCTCTGGAGTGTGTATGGTTCCACATAAGCGCACTTATTTGTGGATTCTTATATGCTCTTGGTTATTCTGACTGGGGCCATTTACCATTCATTCTGTGTGCTCTCTGTGCCTGAGCTGGCCCAGTGTGGGGTACTACCCCTCTTCCTTCCTTCACATTAGCAAAGAGCCACACACTGACCCTCATATGAATGACTGCCTTTGACTGTGGATTCAAGAACTGCAGAAAGTAATTGCAGATCAGAAAACACTCCCCACTTTACTGTCAGGTACTGATGTCAAAGTTTTTAGTCATTTGTCAGCCATCCATAAGGAGTTTGGCATGACTGTATACCCTTGTCAGCTCCAGTTATGTGCCAGGAGGCTTCTTGCTTTTTCCTCTAAATTTGCCTTGCAATGTTCTCTTCTCATTTCCAATCCCATCTCCTAGGCTGCCTGCAGCAAAGCCAAATTCTTCTCACTTTATTATGCACTGTAACAGTTGTGCTTTGTTTTTATCTCAACTACACATCCAGCCTTGACCAGGGATCTGGGCTTTTTCAACCAAAGGAGGAAACAGCATATACAATTAAGGTGTTTTTCTCAAAAAAGGAGTCATCTCCTCCTTGGGGATGAATGACACCACTTTTCTGGAAGGCAAAATCCATCTTAGTCAGTCTTTGCTTTCAATAATAATGGCTCTTTTCCCAATGTATGTTGGTATTTTCATTCAAGGGAGCTACCAGCCTGCCCCATAGGGAGATCGTTTTTATCCCCTTTTATACATTCTTCACACTGCAGACAGATGACCTTTATAAGGGGTTAAAGCATGAGTGGCATCTCACTGGTCTCAGGATGAAGTTCAAAATCCATAATAGTTTCTGCAGAGCTCTATGATCCTTCTACCTCTGCTCCAGCCTTGAACCTCACCAGTCTCCAGTGGGATGACTACTTTCTGTTTTCTCTCTCAAGTTGTAGCCTTTTGTCTTCTAGAATAGCTCATGTTCCTTCCCACATAGGTCCTATACAGTATTATTCTCCTTGCCTGGAAGACCTTCCCAGTTCATCTACCAATTTCATACTCATCTTTTCATATCTATGCTTAAATATTTCTTCTTAAAATTTTCTCTGAGCTACAGCTGTAAGAATAGAACTCCTACATCTCTGTCTTGGCACACTGTCTTTGCCTTCCATAGCACTCATCAAAATTATAATGCACTTTTTTGAAAACAAGGTGGTTGTCTGGTTGCTGTGGGAACTCCATCCAGGGCTTAAGGATTATCTGTGTGTCTCTACTTAAGGTTTCTACAAGGAAAGCTTTCTTCTCTATATTGATATCCTCCTCTTTCTCATTGTTCCTCCAAATTTAGGGGTAGCAACTGCTCTCCTCTGTCCAACAGGACAATAGTCCAACAGGAAAATTCTCCATACTCTCCAAATCTGCTAACCACTCCTCATCTCCTCTGTACTCCTTAAGGCTCTTCCCACCTGTCTGGATTCTAATAGCCTCCCCTGTTTGGATTTCAGTAACATACTCCTAAACTCTTATCTTTTGTAAGGGCTTGCATAACTGCTAAATAATTTTCTATTTTGCCTTTTTCCTTTCTATCATCTTTTTACCTTCACAATCTCTTGTACAGCCATACACATTTTTTCCCCCTCACATATTCTCATGAGTCCTTTTTTTCCCCTTCTACCCCTGGGCTCTTATGCATGCTATTTACAAAAAGATGCAAGCCACCTTTAGTCTGCTAAATCCTCCTTTTATCTATTCAAGCACTTACTTTCAAGGTTTTTTTAAATTTTAATTCCTCTGAGAAACCAAAGCTCACTCTACTTTTTCCCTTCTAAATAGGTGCTTATGACAGGCAGACTAATAACCCATAGAGAGTTGTACATTCTTACTGCTGGAGCCTGGTAATGTGTTAGCTTACAAGGTATGGGGGAATTGAGGTTGCAGATGGAATTGAGGTGGCTAATCATGTGATATTGGAATGGAAAGACTATTATTTGTGGATTATTTAGGTCAGTCCAATGTAGTCACAAGGGACCTTATGAGTGAAATAAGAGGTAAAATGGTCAATGCAAGAGAGACACAGCATAAAAAGACTCCACTGGACATTGATGCTTCTGCTGATGAAGGGGCCACTACCCAAGGAATTCAGGCAACTGGGGAGCTACCACCTCTCTCCTATCCATTGTGTAATATGTCAGGAACTGCATGTGAGCAAACTAATTAGTAAGTGGAAATGATTTTTGTTGAGATATGGACAACTGAAAAACATGTTGTAACTAGGTGATTAACAGCAGAATACATCAGTCACTAGAAAGGCAATTTGTAAATCAATGGAAATGTAACTGATGTGACACAGCAATCTGTATACGGGGTAAAAATGGGAGTTCATAACCCACTTGAATCAATCTGTGAAATATGGTATATTAAGAACTATGTAATGTTTTGAACAACCAACAATAAAATAAAAAAAAAAAAAAAGATCAGATGGGCATCCTCTGGTCACAACCCTGGAACCATCACCCATGGTGAGAAGAGGCCCAGCACTCGGTGAACACCTTCCATCTGCCTATCTAAATCAGTGTCCTTCCAGGATGGACTTTGGATGAAAATCCTCCATCTTCTTGGCCAGTGGGCTTTTCAAATAAAGTGGACTTCCTTGCCTCTACTTAAATGGCCTGTTGTGCAGTTAGGAGACAGATTTTGGTTCTGTAGCACCAAGTTGTAGCAATTCCTTAAAGCAGAAGAAACTAGTGCAATGTTCTTTCCAGGAGTTTCCATATTCTATATTTCTCTATCATGGCTTTTATTATCTTATATTTTAATTAACTATTTGACCCTTTAACAGAATCTAAAGCTTACAGGAAAGGGACAGTGGTTATCTTATTCTGTTAAATACTATGTCATACTTAACTGCAGTGATAAACAAGAAGGTAGTCAACATACAGGATTTTTTTTTCTGAGTAAATTAATGCCACAGCCAGAATTCAACCTCTTGATTATACTACCAATAAGAAAATGCAAAGTAAACAAATTTATTGGATCCCTTTAATATCTTCAAGTAGGAGAATGGTATATTATTCATTTGTCATTAAAATCTATTCCATGTGTCTCCATAATACATTGTTCTAAGATGGCCAGAGTGGCTCAGTAGATAGAGCAAGGAATGGCTGCATGTGGGCCACATACAAGGCTTCAAATCCTCACTTGGTTAGTTTCTCCTCCCAAGAAAAACCCATGCTCATTCTGAAGGCAAATTCCTCAGTTTTATCTGTCTCAGCTATGAGTGAGGAAGACTGGACCATCCCAGTATCCCTAGAGCCAATGCCAAAGGGAAGAGTATTCACAGATCAACTTGCCTCTCTGTATGATGAAAGTTCCTGGTTACCACGCACATAGCAAAACACAATAAATCATCAGGTTTTAGTATGATAAAAAACAGGCTTTTTTTTTTTCTTTCCTTTTTGGTTTTTCTCTCTAGTGAACAATTTGATGGGCAAATATCAAAAGCTGTTGGAACTTAGTACATTATCACTCTCTATGTCTTATATTTTAAGGTATAATGAAAAAAAAAAGGGGGAAAAAATCTCCTAAATGATTCTTTTCATTTTTTACAAATACAGAAACTCTATCAGCTAAAATCACTAAGAAATTAAAGCTGATTAAGGAACATTAGGAAAGCTGTCAATGCATTTTTAAAAATCAAGGATAAAGTTTTAGCATTCATTAAGCCCTCAGGGGAAGAAAGCTATATTCTATCAAATCATAACAATTGAAATGCATTTCTATTATTTTTTACTCACAATTCTTCATGTACTTATACTAAATTTTAGAAAGCTTCAGTAACTTCAAACTGATAAGAGTGTAAATGCTTTGGAGAGTGCTAGTGTGGGAGCTAGAAAAGGAATAGCATTTTGGATTTCTGGACAGCCAACTAATTATTTTGCAGGATATAATTTAGGTAATAATTTAGATGAACTTGAAAATTTATATACATGTTTTATGGGCTCTTACAATCTTGAAGATTCGATTTTAATAAAATTTGTTTCCTTCAGAAAGAGTTTAACTTAGGCAAAATTTGGAAATCTGAAATGTAGTCATAACCTTTTGGATCATGGGAACACTTTACCAGAAAAGTTCTCTAGTTCAGCTTCTGCAAAAACTGTTTTGTAAGATGAGTCCTAGAGGCTGGACTGCAAAAACTGTTTTGTAAGAGGAGACATAGAGGCTGGACTGCTTGCTGAAGTGTGAAAACCAAAACATCAAGCGGTATTCTTCAACTTCTGATTGAAGAAGTGAGGGTAGAAACCTAAAATGTGGCTCAGAAGCAAAACTCATATGAGTGGACCTACCAGAAAGAAAGTTTCTTCCCATTATATGTCAGCAACTTAAGATCAGTAGATGAAAGAATTGTAAAATGGTATGGGAAACAATCCAGAAGAAAACAGGAATAAATGTGAACCAATATGAAATTACTTTTATATAAGAAATGAAAAAGCAGTTAGATTTCTTTGAAAACTCTATCTTAAATCTATCATCATCTTTCCCAATTTGAAACAAGCCAGTAAGGGATTTACAAGCACATATCACCAAAAGCCCATGTTTCCCAAAGCTGTCATTTCCCCTCTATCTAATTAAACAGTACTTCCCCCCCCCTCTGTTAGTCATTTTAAGGATAAAAATAAAACTCAGTTCACTATGCCCTGAATTTCATGCTCCGAAGCTATAGTAATAGCCCTTTGTAATGGTTGGATCTCCCATTTGTGCTGAAAGCCCTTCATACTGTTTTGTGTTTTAACCCTGTTAAAGAAGCCATCTCCCCAGAATGTTTTAACACAGTTTACTGGACCAAACCAGCTTGCCCTGGTCCATCACTATCACAAACATGTGGAAATGCAGGGTTGAAAAAAATGGAGAAAGAATTTAACTTCTAGTCTTTTAAAAGCAGAGAACTTATATTTGCTTTGATTATGCTGGTACAATGTAAATAAACAGAATTAATTTAAAGATTTGATATTTTGGTATAGAAAAGACAAGAAATACATAGTTTATATTGAAATCTCACCAGAACATAAATCATGGAATATGATAAATTCCTTTCTTTGGAAAATAGAGAATGTCATTGCAAAATGATTAAAAATCAACTACTATAAGAGATATGTCTATGTCAAGAAAGTTTGTTACAGCAAGAAAAATCTTAAACTAGTTCAGATCTAAATATCAGGGTCTTGTGAAAGGATCTCTCTACCTTATATCATTGCCTTGTCACTGAATGCTGATTGAGTTTGGTGACACTTCATTTATCTAGAAATTTTATACCTGATAGGATTTTTCACATTAGAAAATTTCCCACTTATTTTATTCATGTTAATGAAGAATGCAAGATTGTTTCCTTTTTTGATCTAAAGCCATCAATTGTGAGGTTTTGAGTTATTTTTTCTTTCTTCCTGATATCAGAATGATTGTTTTTGTCTGACAATACTCTTTACAGTGTCATGCTGAGAGCCATAGCCAAATAGGAATGATGCATGGCATTTTGAAAGGTGATCCTGCTCAGGGATTAGGGCGGCTCCAGGTTTAGGGTGGATCCTGCTGGATTAGGGTGGCTCCAGGTTTAGGGTGGATCCTGCTGGGAATAGGGCGTATATTGCTGCCTCAGGCGCGCTCCTTGAGTTCCCATTGAGTTCTCCTGGGATTCAGAGGGTAATTGGTATGCAGAGCCCGGGGGAGGGAGTGTTTTTTCCCAGAACGTGCGTATAGACTGCCAGTGAGAGTTCAGGAATAAAGAGTTGCTGTTTGAATCTACAAGGCTTTTGTGGTGGCTCGGTTATTTTGTGCCCAGCCAGACTGCGGCAGTGTCATAGCTAATAGTTGGCTGGTTAGGATTTGTTGTGGGCTGTTGGAATTATAATTCACTCTGGTGATAGTGTTGCATTTTTCAACTTAAAATTTTTGTTGTATTTTAAAATACATATTTTCAATTTTGAAAATGGTAATTGCGGAACAGTTTTTTTTCCCCTCCAAATTCTTTGGTAGGAACTCAGACTATATTTTACCATGGGCAAAAGAGTTAAAAAGAGTAAATTCCTATGCCCAAAGACTATTCAACCATTCCATTGATTGTATTGAAATATTCTTAATACAGCCACAAAACCCCAAACTGGTAGAGTCTCTGGGTCCTTAGTTTTGGCATTGAGTCCTGTCCCTAAAAATTTTACTTCCTTCTTTTTGAGTTCCTTGAATTTGAGGAAGGCAGGATGTGAAAGAGGACAGTGGAGAAATGGGGAAGGAACCTGTGGCTGGGATTGATAAATTCCTATGCTACCTATGACAGAATAATCTGTCAGCTCAGAATTAAAGAGCAAGGCTGGGACAGCGCCCCATTGGAGAAGATGCAGCATAACAAAATCAACAGCTCTGTAATAAGCCTGTAGCCTGCAACAGGAAAACTTTGCCATTGATTATTAATGAGGACATCTCAATATAAACTGGAACTTTCCCTAATTGATTCAAAAACTCTTAGGAAGTCACTTATGAGTTTGAACATCCCTCCAGCATATTTTCATGATAGTGAATATGGGGAGCTCTGTCTGTATACAGGAAAGATTTGCTCTAAGGATTCCATTTGAGGCTCTGGGTGGAAGAGAGTGTTGACTAGTCATGAATACATGGTATCCCATTCAAGAAGATTGAAGTTAAATAAGCCTTTAAAATAGGAAAACAAACTTAGTCACTCTAAATTATTTGCAAATAATGTAAATAAGTAATTTTGGAATGTGAAAAAGGGCTATTTTTTAAATGGAAAGTTTTTTTTTCAAGCTGCAAGATAAATAATCAGCATATCTCTTATAAACATAAGTTTTATTTTAGCACTACCCAGTGTGATAATAGTCTCTAGCTTTTGATAAAAATAGTTCATCTTCTTGTGTGTCTGTCTGTTTGTTTGTTTATTTATTTATTCATTCATTCTAATTTGTTATATATGATGGCAGAATGCAATTTATTTCATATTACACATGCAGAGTACAATTTTTCAAGTCACTGGTTGTACACAAAATATTTGCACACCATTTGTATCTTCCTACATATACTTAGGGTAATGCTGTCTAACTCATTCCACCATCATTCCTACCCCTTTGCCCCCTCTCTTCCACTCCCTCCCCTTTGCCCTATCTAAATTTCCTCCATTCCTCCAATGCTTCCTGACACTATCACCATTATGAGTCAGCATCCTCATATCAAAGAAAACATTTGGCCTTTGTTTTTTTGGGATTCGCTTACTTTACTTATCATTATGTTCTCCACTCCATCCATTTACCTGCAAATGCCATGATTTTATTCTCTTTTAATGCTGAGTAATATTGCATTGTGTATATAAACCAAAGTTTTCCTATCCATTCATCTACTGAAGGGTATGTGGGTTGGTTCCACATTTAGCTATTGTGAATTGTGCTGCTATGAACATTGATGTGGCTGCTTCACTGTAGTATGCTGTTTTTAAGTCTTTTGGATATAGACCTAAGGGGTGGGATAGCTGGATCAAATGGGAGTTCCATTCCCAGTTTTCCAGATTGGCTGCACCAATTTGCAGTTTCAACAGCAACATATGAATGTGCTTCCCCCTCCCCCCCTGCCCACACACATCCTCGCCAACACTTATTGTTTTTTGCTGCCATTCTGACTGAAGTGAGATGAAATCTCAAAGTAGTTTTGATTTTCATTTCTATATTTTTAAATTCAATGATGATGATCAGATTTAACTCTCTCTGAAGGATATATAATCTACTAACACATAGTTGAAGATATATAATCCACTGTAGGTAGAGCTAGAGATAGAAAAAAACTGAAGTGCTATTATTTCTGTGATATTCCCTGGGTTGAAATAAATCCCCAGCATACCTCAACTCTCTAATGAATTTAGTTTTATAATACATAATTGAGCAGTAAAGAAAACATCTTTGGAACAAAAGAAAGAAAAAGAATGGAATGCTTTAAATTGGTGAGCCAGCAGAATTAATGACATCCAGAAAAAAGTTTTCTCTTGCAGTTCTTATTTTTAGAACATTTTTTACTCCCCTCATCCTCATTTCTGCCTTCTCCTCAAGCCCTAGCTTCTCAGGGCTTGATCAGTTTAGAGAACAGGAAAAGTGAAGTACAATGTATTCAATAAAAATTACAAAAAATGATTTAAGGAAGGTAAAAGTAATAACACAACTTGAAATTTGGACATCAAATAAAAACAATTGTCTAACTTCTTTCCCATTTCTAGAAAACCATAGTCTATGAGAAAGTCTTTAGTATGCCTAACAGTGAGAATCATGATTTCATTTCTCATATGAATTGCAACACTATTGTTGATTTTTGAAATAATATTCCAGTACTGCAGGAACACATGAAAGTTCTTAGGAGTAAAAAAGAATCATATCTAGAATCAAGGTCAGATAGGAAAATGACATTCTAGGGGAACACACAAAAAAATTAAAAATTCTATTTTGACATTTAATAGAATAGTTCACAATTTTGGCTATTATAAAAATGACATGTATTTTTGTTTGCTGATTTCTAATATCAAATTATTAAAGATAATATTAGTGATTTTTGGAGATCATTTTCAAATGTGATGAAAGTTTTGGAACAGAAAAATTGAAGTGAATACAGATGTATAAAGAAAATTCACACAAGATTTTCTACTAAAGAATGATGTATTTTACTAGGTGATGTTTTACCATTTGTAATATATGAATTGCAATCAAATGGCAAAATGTACATAGAAGAATGACTGAATACAGTTCACTTAAAGAAAACTATAAAAAAAAACCATGGTTAGAATTTGTTTCAGCAACTAAGTACAATGATCGCACAGTAGCTATAAGTCAAACGATACTGTGATAAGATTGGATATAAGAATAAACTGTGACAGCTAAAAGACTCAAAGTATAATTTTAAAATACATTGACTAGAATATATATATTCTAGATTTTAATCTATCAAAAATTATTTGGATGTTAATTTTAATTATAGCTAAATTTTATATATATAGTTAATTTTAGTTATAGTGGTTTATCAAATCACAACATGTGCCTTTGCAAAATGATCTCAAATTTTAATAAAAATCTTATAGAAACTTTATTGTTCATGATCAGAATAAACACAGTGATGATCATATCACAAAATGTGCTTCTGCAATTTTAAAATTTTCTGAATTAATGTGTTTTTTTTGGTCTTAATTCTCTCTTTAAACTGTTTTGAAAATTGTCAAAATAGTTGTTTAGCAGAAAGTATAATGTAGAAAAAGAACATATTGCTAAAGTGTATTTGCTTGGAGTTCATAGTTGCACCGTTCTGTAGTGCACACTTTCATATACTTTCTTGATCGTGGTATTAAAATTGAATATTATAACTAGTAAGCACTGAAACTAAGAAAGACAAGAATCATAAACAACAAAGTGTTCATAAGAATGTTACTGATCAAAGGTTGGATCATTTGGTTTTTAATTTGTTGAAAGCACATACCGAAAATATTTTTTGAGCCTCAGAAAATTTGTTAAACCCAATTAAATGTAATTTTATTTTAAATGATAAAAACTCGAAATGAGTAATTTTTGGTAAAAATTTTACTTTCCCAAGTATGTGTATGAATAACTTTGGTTAATTTATCATATTTTTAAACTTAACATGTTTTAACAAGCTACATTTCATTTTAATTTTCAAATTACAATAATGGAATCTCTAGTAAATCTTAATGCCGGTTATTTCTGTCTGAATTAACTCGCAATCTTTATTGACACATGGAAAAGTGAAGGTTTCTTTTCTTGCTGATAATTACATTGTTCTGGCTGTTAGAATTACAGTGTCACTGCTTTGTTCAAAGCTGGTCAGGGCAAGTTTTTGAACTTGGATTTATTACCACTTACTCATCTGAGGTCTACCACCACATCCAGAGTTGTGACAGAGACTCTTCAATTTATATTTTACCGTATTAAACGGACAGGAACATCAACAGGTATAAACAAAGTTTAGGAATATTTATTTATGAATGAGGAACATGTTTTACTACAGTGTGCCATTTTAAAAAAAGTAGACTTGCTTTAGATTTCAATTTTCTGAAATAGAAGAAATAGAATACATTCCCTGAATTTTATGTTTTTAGTTCACCTAAGAAAACAAGCCAATACATTTTAACAGATACACATTATAGCATTTTCAATCAAATTTGTCCTGTAATATTTTCCCCTATCCTTAAGTCCATGCTTTTTTTTTTCTTACTACATTTATACTTTTCTGCTCCCACTTTACCTGTCTGTCTTCCACCCCCCACCTTCCTCCCATTCTCTTTCAAAGCATTTTTCCAATCAGCACATGAGGTACTGAAAGAATATTATTTAGTCTTGGCTCTCCCCTCAACTTTATTCAGCAAAGCTACTGACTTGAACAAAAGCAGTACTGTACCTGCTCCTGGTCGCCAGAAACAATGACGAGCGCCTTGATAAGATTAGATGTAATTTTAAATGCAATGGGGACAAAGACTCCCTCCCACTCACCCCACTCCTAACCCCCTACTGTAATTCCACCACAGTGAACAGTTGAAAAATCCCGGGCCAGAGCCAGACTGCTCCGTAAGCGGCACCTCACAGACATAGAAACATGATCTGCATCATTTTCAGGCTTGGCAGACATTTTGTGCATAAAAAGAGAGAAGAAAAGAAAAGGGGGGAAAAAAGGCCATCTTTGAAACCAGACACAAGCAAACTTTACACATTTCTAGTTTTATAGTTTCAGGGATGACTTAAATTTAAAATCATAAAACAAAAAAAGAAAGAAAAACATCATATTGAAAGCACATTTTACAATCAGTCTCTTAACTTGTTTTTGAGCAGCTATTTCCCTTTATATATAAGGTGAATTGTTCTGTGGATTGTGTTGTGTTGTAAACCACAGGAGTAAGCATATGTGGCTTCTTTATGAATCTAAGAAGCTAGAAGCTCAGTGAGCATTTTTTTAACAGATAAAAATTTATCCTTTAATTGTGTAAAAACATCTACAAAGGATCAGAGTGCTTTCCTTTGTCATCTATCATTTAGTTAAAAAGGTTGACCTAATAGATATCCTTATTTCTATGTTTAATATTTCTTTTGGGGAAAAATTCTATTGACTCATCTTTTCATACATTAGTGAGAAAATAATAACTTAATCTTTTTTTTTGTATTTCACTCAATAACTATTTATCCACTCATCATTTGCATAAATACAAAACACTGATTTTTTAGTTCCTGAGAAATTATATAGGCAGAGATGAAAATATAGTTGTTTGTTTACTTAATCAGATGCAATTCTGTCCACATATAGGCTTTTATAACATCATATTAAGTTTGAATTTTTGTGAAAGAAATCATTTGAACTGCATTATGTAAACTTTTTAATCTAAGGTAACTCTTTTATTAGGTGGATAAGATCTTAATTTGTCAGTTCTAAGATGCTCTTTTGGTATCAAATGTTCTTTATAAGGGGGCATGACTGCATGCTGACAAAAAGTCAGATGTTGAAATGGGATAAAGAGCCTTAGCTGACTAAATTTGAGAGCCTCACTAATCTCTGAACTTGTGATCCCATAGTAGCAGATACTTTTGAGTTAATGCAAGAGGACAAATCTATACTCTTGGCTAGTTATGGAAATCGGTGGTGTTTGAATATTGAGCCTAACCATTAACCTGAGAAACAAACTCATGGGTGTGCTCTTATTCCTCTTGTTTCTTGTCATAAAACTTCAGAAACCTGAGAAAATACCTTTAGGATCTTAATCTCTGTTCAACCCACCCTGAATTTGTATGCTGTGTGAGAAAGGAAAGAAGCCTGAACAGTAAGAATTTCCACAAGATTTCAGTTAATTAGCTTCCACTAAATATTAATGAAATGTACTATTATCCTAAAAAGTGATTAACTATATTGATTTTTTTTCAATTGATTGAATTGAAAAATTGAATTCCCTTTCTGCCTTCTTCCTTTTTTCCTTCCTTCCTTCTTTCTTTCATTCCTTTCTTCCTTCCTTCTTGTTTTCCTTGTTTTAAAATCTGCCAATAGTGTCACAAAATATCCTTAATGATCTTCTGTGTCTGTTTTGTATCTCCCTCCATCTGTTCCTGGGAAAATGTGGATAGGACCCTCTGCTAGCCTCCCCACAGGTGCTGAGCAGCCTCTAGATATTTCCAGCTTCTCAGCAATCTCCCTGAGAAGTTCTTCCTTTTACTCCTCCCTCTCTCCTCTCTTCTTCAGTCTTCTATTTTCCTGCATTGTGGCAGACTGTCTTGTGGATAGGGCTTGAATAAGAGATGGATACAATATAGTTCCTGCTGTCAAAAGAGCCATAGCAGGGGACTGGGGTTGTCATTCAGTGGTAGAGAGCTTGCCTCCCACATGTGAGGCTCTGGGTTCAATCCTCAGCACCACATATAAATAAACAAATAAAATAAAGGTATTGTGTCCATTTACAACTAAAAAATAAAAGTTTATAGCCTGGAGACAAGACTGTCAAGAAAGGGTTTACTTGTGACCTTGTTTTCTCACATTCAGCTCCTTATCATACTGAAGATTCCAATTTTCTCATTCCTTCTACTTATTGGAACCTGTGACATGAATGCTAGCTACAATTACTGATAATAGTTTAAAGTGGTGCTCATCTTAGCATTTAAATTTTAATTCTTGCTTTCAAGAGTAAGATAAATAGTAAGGACTTTTGTTAGCAAAGAGCACAAATGAAAGAGGAATGCATTTTATATTAGGGAAGCTTCCTCAGGACAATTTAATAATGATAAAAATGTATTAAACTTAAGACTAACCCCATTTTCTTGATCCAGAGTTTATATAAATCCATCAGAATTCAAACTCAGAGGAATAAATTACAATATTTTATTTTTTTCATATCTGCAATATAGTCTTTGTATGAAAGAAGAATAAACCTGATTACTACCTATATGCCAATAAATACTCGTCATTAAACAAGGAAATTTAGACATTTATTGAAAAATTATTTTGCATTACTAACATATCTTTGTAAGAATTAAAAATGGTTTCTAGCTTTAGTAAACCTATACTTAGAAACTCTCCTACCTGTATATTTTTATTAGCATTAATATATTTTATTAGCATTATTGTGAATCCATTATTAATAACTGTTTACTATGAAAATATTACAAGATCTACATAAATAATAGAAAACAAAAAATAAGATGTTATCATATTTGTAGAACTTGACATCTGCTTTCAATTTTTTATTCAAGCATTTTTATATTTTTAAACAAGTGAGGTCATTTTGTACACACATTTTTTTCTTTTTCTTTTCTTTTTTAACCATTTTATATTAATAGTATATTTCACAATTGTTTAAAATTCACAAGAAGGATGTTTACAAATATAATTCTATCGTTATAATGTCTGCATTGTGTGCATGTAGAATTTATTCAGACCTTTCCTTCTCATTTCTTGTGTTCCTCTTCTCCTTGTATTATACTGGTTCAGCATCCTTATTCTGAAAATCTAAAATCCAAAATGTCCAAATGATGACATTTTTGAATACTGACATGATGTCACAAATAGGAAATTCTACACACAAAACTTTGTTTCATATAAAAACTATTAAAATCAAGGTAAAAATTACCCAGGCTGTGTATATAAGGTTTATATGAAACATAAATTTACTTGGTGTTTATACTTAGTCCTACTCACCAAGATATTGCTTTATGTCTATGCAAATATTTCAAAATCTTTATGTATATGAAAATATTTTGAAACACTCTGTTCTCCAGCATTTTGGATAAATGCTCCTCTACCTGTACTAATGTCTTCTATTTTGGCTCTTTAACCTCCAGTTTCCATGTCTGTTAGTCCTACCTGGTCCAAATGCAAAGCCTTTTCTTCTTTCATCTGTCTGTCTGGAAATCATGTTCATTCTATAACATGAATTCTATAAGACTCAAGCGATAGGCCACTTTCTCAGCAGAACCATGCATTCAGCTTCATCCTCTGCATTCCTATCATTCCTTTCGTGTGCTTTTTTGGATGGAATTTACCACACTGTGTACAGAGTAATAGTGTTCTGGATCAGAGATCAGACTCTGCCAGGCCAGTAAGTGGCATTAGCAGTGTAGCCTCCTAAGGGTGTATGTTATACGCTCTGGAGAGAGGAGACTGTAGATAGCATTAACTGTTTGGGAACTCCTTATTTTTTTTCATAGATACAGAAAATCCTGAAGCAGTTGCCTGATTAAGTTCCATATTTAGCATCAGACTGAGAGTCCTGTGAGAAAGCACATGAATTCAAATCAAAGCTGCGATTCACGCAGAAGCAAATAAGACTGAAAAAATGAGGGTTTCTCCAAAGAGATTCAGTTAAGAAAGTGATCACAGCTCCCTAAGAGTAAACCATCCCAGAGGCTGACTGAGTAGAAAGGTTGAAATGTTGGCAGGAATGATGGTTGCCATTGTACCTGGAGACTGTGCCTGCTCTTGCTTGACCTTTCTTGACCAGCCCTGC
Source organism: Spermophilus citellus (assembly GCF_964194105.1). NCBI lineage: Eukaryota > Metazoa > Chordata > Mammalia > Rodentia > Sciuridae > Spermophilus > Spermophilus citellus. The sequence continues at coordinate 248,216,046 of NC_138182.1, read as the reverse complement.
TCAACCTGGGATTGCTGTCGTAAATAGAAAGACTTGGGCCAGGAGGGATCTAATGGCTTGGCTGTAGAAACCTCTCTGACAGAATGAGTCAAACTCAGAGACAGAGTCACATAGATACAGCGCAGCCTGTGCTTGCTGAGGTCCCTATGTGGTTCACTCTGGTTGGCAGCAGCATTGAGAGCAGCTTGAGCAGAGATATTCTGGTGGCAGAGTGCTGAGGTCATGTCACAGAAGAACAGAGCACGTGCAAAAACCTTAAAGACAGAGTCTTTTGGAGAAGCTCCCCTCCTTACTACCCCCCATCATCCTCAAATTGTTCATTGGCATGTGAGGAATCCCACATTTCTTAAGCATGCAATGTAATTTATTTGGAACTGTGATCCTAAATCTCTTTACTTAGACCTGATGATGAAATATAAAATGGACATTTAAAATTACTTTGAGTTGGATTCTTTAATAAATATTTTTCATTTCTTAATATTCAAGATCCTATGCCTAATTCATGGAGAGAATAAAAGGTGAATAACTGTTTCCATTTTAGGATAAGTCCTAGTAGATTCATCCAAAGGTGTAGTCTTTCAAAATTAATGAGCTGTAAAGTGCTACTTTCCCTGACTGTTGACAGATCAGAACCTTAATCCAGGATACTCAGCCTGGGTGGGAGAGGGGACAAGGAGGAGGTGCTGGGCACACCAGAAACAGTATTGTCTGAATTGCCTGTAACAGACTTGGAATGTTCATTCATTTATCCATGCATAATAAATGTGTACAAAGGTGTTTCTCTCCATTTCTCACTTGAGTTCCATTACTTTTAATATCCTATAATAGATAAATTTGCCATAAAAATAATTAGAAAATGATAATTTGGAGATGAAAAGCCAGGTCTTTTCTAAAGCTTTATTTGCTTTTAAAGATAGCTTAATCATAAAAGTAACTAATATGTATAACATTTCATATTTCATAAAGAACACACACATTTAATTTTTATAGAAATTTCAGGAGCCCAGAATTTTTATCTTAATTTTATAGGTGAGAAAATGAATAAAAGATATTAAGTAATCTGTCCAGTTTGATTAAGACAGGGCAAGAATTTGTTCAGTTATCAGAAAGCAAATGTATAAACAAAATTATTTGTTTTTCCTCCCCATACGGCAAAACATAACACTTAAAATTTTTCAGGGAGATGCTGGTGATATGATGGTGTAACCTCTGCTTACAAAGACCTTATATTTGAATGTGAGTAAAGGAAACCATATATGTAAGACATGAATCATATTAAAAAGTGTAAAATAATGTGATACACATTATAGACACAAATTCTGAGGTCATATGGAGTAATAGTATAGTTCTGTGATGTTAAGGCTATCAATTCTGAGGATATTACTTTCTCAACGGGTAGGAGAGGTGTTGGGTGACTACCTTTGAGTCATTAGAAGTTCACCGTAAAATAATTGTGGAGAAACTTGGAAAAGAAAAGTGGGTGTCTTTGAGTAGTGGAAGATTTCAAGGAGAGTGAACCTCCTTTATGAAGTCTAATTTCATTATTGGTGAAATTAAAATGAAAAGAACTAAAATGCTATTTCATTTTTACTGTAGAGGATGATGTTTTAAAAAATATCTTTTTACAAAAAGCATGAGAGATTATTGAAATGCATCATAAACTAAGAAGGAGTCCCTCTTAGTTCAGCAGTTTTTGAGCCAAGCATAGGACTCTCTCAGTGGGTACTTGGAAGCAGTTGTAGAGGAAGTGTCTTCCCTTCTAGGAGAGCCTGAAGCAAAGGGAGAATGCAATCTGCACCTCCTGTAATGCAAGGTGATACTTGTTAAAGTAGAGGTTTTATTTTACAACAGACCTACAGCATATATTCCCACAGGTGTAACACTGACCTACACAGAGGGGTTGGGAGATATATACTAATTAGGTTCTGAAGTTTTTGAAGTGAAAAAGATTTTTAAAAGAAGAAGAAGAAGAAGAAGAAAATGGCTTCATCTCTCAAGCCCCAGGGCAGCTATCATTTACATGGACAGTGATGAGTTAGGGAGTCTCAGCTTGCTGTTCTTGGAGAAATGGTGGAAGCAAGTGATCTGAAATAAATTGTTCCATTTAGATTCCTCTTTTTCAGTTTTGATGGGGTGGGTGGGGAATTCTCCAAAAGGTTTTAAACAAGGAAACATACTTAATTGCAGAAAGCTCTGTTTTTCTCCCTTTATTTTTGTAGTCAATAATTATATAGGTGGATATTGCTTAAAGTTTTTATTCCTAGATTCATTCTTCATATATTTTCTTAGATTTTGACTGATAAGCCCAGACTAAGAATTTGTGCAAGTAAAACCATCATTTAAAACAACAGCTGGTTAAATTCTGGCATCATCCTGAATTATAACCACAAAACCCAAATACTTTGATAAAGTTGTTGGCTCAGTAATTTATAATAAGTTTTATAAAAATGTAATGTTTCAAATGAGCACTACTTTTGTGAATGATATTAGGATCCCACAATTTTTGCCATTATGTCCAGCTACTATTTTGTCTTTAAAAATGTTGTATACCGTGTTAACCGGAAGTCAAAGGGAGTCTCATATGACCTTCCCATTACTTTAGTGTACATGTGTCTTTATCCAGACCACTTAGGTTCATATCTACATTTTCATCATGTCCAAAAATGTAATAAAAAAAATCCTTTCCTAAGCTACAAGATCTAGAATGGCATATGAGAAGATATTTGAAAATGAATTCTGAAAATGGTGAAGCCTTCACATACTTGTATGTGACTATATAATGAATGTATACTTTATATACTCTGTATATAATTATGATATATTTACAATTCAGAATATGATACGCGTTTTTTATTGATGGTATCAGAAATATATAGGCATTTGTTTAAAACTAAAATGAACTCTTGTCCTGTGGCTATCCCAAGAAGCAATGTGGTATAGTGAACAATGCTTGGGCTTTCATGTCTTGTATAACCTAGCTGAATCCTGGCCCTGCTGTTTACTAACTAGATGATCTTGTGCACATTATTTAACTAATAATAATGAGTCTGAATTTCCCCTTGTATATAACAAGAATAATTATATCTATATATTTAGGCTTTTGCACAAATTAAGTGAAGTTCAGTGTGGGCCATAGCAGGTATTGACTACTAACAGTATAAGCACTTTTAGGAAGCTAATTGATATGTGAACACAGGAGTTAATTAATCAATATCTAATAGAATTTTTCATCGCTTTAAATATATGATTATCATGATAGTCTGAAAAAAATTATGCTCTTCAAAATGTCTGAAATTACTAGGAAAGAAGCAGTATTTTTTTTCTTTTTAGTTTTGAAGTTCTTTAATACAAAAACATAAAAATTGTACATATGTATTAGATACCATGTAATGTTTTGATACACATATATTGTGAATAATATTTAAAACAGGTTAAACATACCTATCTCCTCAATCATTTACCAATTCTTTATGGTGACAACTACAGGTATTTAGTTTTTATTTTTATTTTTTAAATTAGTTGTAGTTGGACACAATACCTTTATTTTATTTATTTATTTTCATGTGGTACTGAGGATCGAGCCCAACACCTTGCAGGTGCTAGGCGAGCACTACCACTGAGTCACAACAATTATTTTGCCAGAAATAAAGTATATGGAATAATTGTAATATTGTTTGAAACAATTTCTCCTACTTATACTGATTTCCACACAGATTACATCTTATTTCCTAAGCTCTTTGGAATGAATGAGTCTTTAAGTGTTTACCTTTTATACAAATTAATAAAATTATATGCTGATTTTAAATTATTGTTTTGTTATTGTTTTATGATAAGTAAACAGTTTAACTTGTACTTGACTAACTTCAAGAAGTTTTACTTAAATGCAAATTTTTTATTTGTTCTTTTTAGATATACATACCAGTAGGGCATATTTTTTATTGATTTGTTCTTTTTAAATGTACATGACAGTAGAGTTTATTTTGATGTATTATATATACATGCAGTATAACTTATTCTAATTAGGATCCCATTCTTATTGTACATGAATGTGGAGTTTCACTGTTGTGTATTCATATGCGAACCTAGGAAGGTTATGCTCAACTCATATGCTGTCTTTCCTATTCCCAGTTTTTTAAAAATTCTTTTTATACCTTTATTTTGTTTACTTATTTTTATGTTGTGCTGAGGATTGAACCCTATGCCTCACATGTGCAAGGCAAGCGCTGTCCAGCTGATCCACAACCCTAGTCCTAAATGTAAAATTTTTAAATTAAAAGTAATTGATGTGTTTATTGTTAGATTTCTGTGGGGAAATGAGGCAAAAATTTTATGATAATATAAATAATTTGGCATGAGATGTATCATTTTTATAAAAATGGAATTCTCAAATATTTTTATTACTTTGGAGAATTAAAAAATATTTTGCTTGTATTAAAAATATCTTTGCTTCTATTTCTATTTCTATGCTCCCAATCTAAAATGAAGAGTCATATTAAAAATGAAATAATAGTCATATTAGTCATAATAATCATACTAGAAGTAGAAAAAAGTCATGTATCTTCATAGACATTAAAATAGGACAGTTGATAGATCACAGTTGCTCTTGACCATTTGTAATTTATTTCATATTTGAAGAAGCTAACTGAAGCTCTATGCTAGGTTTTGTTAGCTGTAAAACAAGCATTCAATATAGTTAAAAAGTGGTTTAGCTATGAAAGCTAATTCTAGTGCATAAACATACATTAATTTGGTTATTATAGATGAATTTTTAAAAATATATGGAAAAAGCTTTCAGAAATATTTTTACATATTTGTTCAGCACATCTTTATTGTAAACCAAAATGATATAAGAGATAATTAATAGAAAAAGCAAGTGTTTCATTAGGAGACAAAAATTATAACATTTATTAGAGAATTATGATAACTGTGTTAAAGGGTTTGAAATGCAAGTATTTCCCTTCAGTTGGTAATAAAGTATATGATGCCACATCTACCCTTTCCCTATCTTAAAGTTATTTTCAAGAAATTGATTATTCAAATTCACAGTGGAAAAATTGCCTATTAATAATAATAGTTATTTTTGAATTCACATATGATATTTGTACATATTTGTGAGATGTACAAATGTGATGTTTTGATTTATGCATGCATTAGGTAGTGGCCAAATCAGGGTAACTGGCATATCCATCACCTTAAATTTTCATCATTTCTTGATGGTGAGAACATACAATTCCTATCTTCTATTTTGAGGTATGTAATGCATTGCATATTATTATCTGTTACTGGAGACAAAGAAGCCCCAAAATAAAATCTTTCTAACCTGAAAGAAGAACCTTGTGACTGGACTAGTTTCTATATTTTTAACAACAACAACAACAACAAAATCAATATCCTACTTGTCCAACTCAGAATAGATGTGGCTTTAACTTCCTATTAATGTGAATTAGTGTTTGTAGGGCATGATGTTGATTGTTCTCTTCACATCTGGAAAAGCAGAAAGAAGCTTTGTATCCAACTCAGAAAGATCTAGTACTACAAAAAGCAATCAAAAAGTGCTTGGGAATTGAGAAGGGCCCCTTGTTTTTTTATTGTTTCCCTCTATTTCTTTTTTCTTGGTCAGTGTTAACGATTTGGGCAGATTCCCTGGAGAACAGAGCTTTTTGTGTGTGTGGTAGGCATTAAAAATTCCTCTTGAGTCATTTGTGAATGAGAGTAGATAATATGTAAGGATGTCAGGAATCTGGAACATTTTTTGTCTGGTAAAGGGTTAATTTTCAGAATTCCCACCAGTTCTTTCTGCTATGAATTGCTGATGCACTCATGAATTTGGCCATGAAATATTATTACTTGCTGCTAAAGTTAATTTCAAATAAGCAGAGAAGGTACTGTGTTAAACTACAGTTCAAGTTGAGAGCAATTAAGAAGAGTCAAATCACCTTTTTCTTTTTTTTACAAAAATGAATTTAATGAATATGCCTATTTTATAAAAGTGACTGATACAGAAAAGTGAATGATGCTTATATGCCTTCTTAGTAATTTCAATTGCATTTTAAAATATTTTAATTCATTAATGAAAGGAGACAAGGTGAAATACTGACATGTTTTATCTCTGTAGTTATTAATATAGCAATTTTTCAATACAATCGCTAAAAAAAAACTTTATTTTATAAAAATATATATTCTCATAAAACAATATTAGTCTTCACATACTGAACTTAAAATTGTAGTTTGTTTTTACACAAAACTCAAGACCCTTATCATTTCAAAATTTTGCAAGAGGTGAATGGGTCAGTTACATGTCTATCATTCATAACGGGAGATTCAAGCATACCAAACTTTAAATCAGGAATTGAGAATGTTTTGATACATTATGAGGTTCATATTTTTCATTTTAACTTTTAGAAATTATAGACATAATATCAAAGAGTAAAAGCATTTTGCATATGCAAACAAAAATGGAGAAAAAGCTAAAAGCTGGGTGGATAAAAACCTGCACGCTCACACTTATAACACACATGCATGTACATGCAGGCATTGGTTATCTATTTTATATCTGGTCACAAACATTAGCTTCTATAGAATACTTCACTTTTCCACTAAGGCTGCTACTTGTGTCTCAAAGTTACTAAAATAAAAGCACCTGTCCTTTTTAGAACAGTCACTAAATATCTTGTGTGTTAAAATAACCTCCAAATACAAACTGGACACTTTGAAAACATTGATAGGCACAAGAGAATCAAAGACTAATATCTAATTTAAGACAACTAAGCTAATATATCTTTTTAGTTTAATAAGTACTTTTACCGTAACGTTTCTGATGCCTAACTACTCTGAACTACTTTTTACCTAGGCAATGTGCTTGTTCTGCATGTATACAATCTTGTGCCTACCGACAAACTGATCTTGTGCATAAGTGATACTCAAACTGCAGCAGTTTTAAGAGTTGAAGTGGCCAGATAAATTAACAGGGCTGATAGTACTAAGTTACACATTTAAAAGTGACACCGTTGTCCTTTGATATCATTTCCCAACAAGGTTATCATTGAAACTTCTTCCATTCCAAAGAATTGTATTTCTCAGTCAGCTAAAGTAGCTGACAACATAGTGTGAGTTGACATGTAGCTCCAGTTTCTTCCTTTTTTTTTTCCTTTGAGTTCTCTTAAAAGATTTCAGTTATCTGTCATTAGGCTCCAGTTTAGATTCTCCTGAACCAACACAGCTTGGAATGTGTTGGTGAAGAGGACACTCCAGACAGGACAACATGCTTGTCTACAGGCTGAGCTCGAAGGAGAATGCTAAGAGGTTGTAGCAGTATTGCTTTGGCTGGGGTAAGCCATGGGAGGAGAGTGGATGCACTGGAAACAAATGCTGGTGCTGAAGGGTGCACTTCAAGCTTTCAGTTTGTACACAAGCCTCAGAGCAACAGCACTATCTGGCAGTTGGCCTTCTTATGCCTCATTTTCAACCCATAAGTAGGAGTGAGGTTGTTGAGGATATCCTCACTCTTAGAGTTATTCACTTTGCATAATGACTCTACTTAGCACATTAGGAGGGAGTGCTGATGTCCAAGTGAAGATATGCTCTATGGTCATTACTGTGTACCCTTCAATTAAGAGTCCAGATATGAGTTCTTTTAAGATAAACTGAATGTGATTATGATGCACATTTGTCAAAATTCATCCAACATTTAAAACAGGTGATTTTATTGTAAGTAAATTATATCTCAATTTAATTGTTATAAAAATGTTGAGGGATCTCAATGTAAAGAATTGTTAGATGAAAGTCAAAAACTTGCTGTCATCAGGAACATGCTAATTTCAGTTACTATTACAGGAATAATCTTTCATGAGTCAAAAATTCATGAATCATTAATAATAAATAGTAATACCATTTCATAATCAACTTGTTTTGCAATGCTTACATAAAAAAGCCATGCCTCCTTTACCCCTCATTTTATCCCCAAGGATTTTTCTGGTTCACAGCACATAGTAATCCTTAGCATATAAAATGTCATGTATTACTGCCTTAAAATATATTTCAAAAATATAAAAAAAGAAAGCCATGCTAGAAATATGTATTTAGTCTACAAATAAAAAGATAGTTTTGAACTGTTTTGCTAAACATCTTTTAATGCCATCACACTTAACTCTTTTGGTATATTCCCTATGTTGGATGGTAGTGCACTAACTTGGATGATTGATATCACAAGTAAAAATCCAAGCTTATTAGAGTGGACTTGATTGTGATTGACCCTTAAAGGTAAATCAGGGGATTTCCTGACCATTTCATTTCATGTAGTTGATGCTTTTTACAACCTAACACATAGCTATAGGCTTACTTTGTATGATGGAAAGTTAACAAGCTTTAGAATTTTGCATTAATGAAGGTGACAGAGGCTTTGTTCTTTGTCCATGGACACAATGCACTGTGTTGTGTGGGGTTGCAGGTGTTTGGTATGATCTAATGGAGCATGCTAAAAGAAGGACTGTGTCTTGATTTCTGCAGAATCTTTACTCAGTCCTGTGATTTTCATAAAACTTTGAAATCATTTAAATTATGAACTCAAAAGAGATAAAGAAAAAAGGGAAAGAGAATAGGAGAATTTTCTGAGGTGTGATAGAGGATGGTGATAGCAATGGGTGGATAAAGTAAACACTTAGGGGAGATGCTTGGTTGGAAACTTTTAAAATTTACTTTATGTCTGAAAGAAACACAGTTGAATTTGGCACTGAACTGAGTGTCTGATAACTTGGAATGCCACCCTGGAGAATTTGAGGATGGAGGGAGAGATGCCCTTTCTCTGTGGTGTGTTGAACTCACCTAAACACACTGAAAGGGAAGGGATGATAGCTATCATTGTGAAGTTACACACACACACACACACACACACACACACACACACACATTGCTGAAGTTTGGAGCTAATGTTCTTTCTCTCCACTCATGCCAACTCTGTTTTGGGGGGAAGAGACGGTACTAGGGATTGAACTCAGGGTCATCCAATCACTGAGCCACATCCCAGCCCCATTTTGTATTTTATTTAGAGACAGGGTCTCATTGAGTTGCTTAGTGCAATGCAGTTGCTGAGGCTGGCTGTGAACCTGCAATCCCCCTGTCTCAGCCTCCTGAACTGCTGGGATTACAGGCATGCACCACAGTGCACAGCTATGCCAACTCTTATCATCGACTCGTTTTCTAAATATTTTTTCTGTTACAGTATAAGCTGTTTCATGGCTGAAACTCTGTACCACATGCAGTATCTAACACATGATATAGTATTCATTGAATACTCATGGAAAGATTGAATGTATAAATTAAGAAATAAGTGCATCATACATGTGTTTAAGTGCTTACTGTGGTGAAACACATTAATTGTCCTTTGGTTACCATGTTCCCTTTCTCCCTACTAGAGTGATCCAAGTTTAAGCTGAGCACATGGCTGCTTAGTCAGTTTCCATTTTCACTTGTTCTTGCAGCTAGTTTTGATCATGTGACTAAGTTAGGCTAATTCTGATATCATCAGAAAAGATGTCCACAGATTTTTATATATCCATATCAAGAGAAGCTACTGGCCTTGGGCTTCCACTTTTTTCCCCACGTATGAGTTAGCATACTAACTTAATATGAGGAAGCTAGCCCCAATGAAATGACAGGATATGAAGATAGACGGAGTCTGCACCTTTGAATGAAAACTTGCAACACAACCATCTTTCCAGCTTGGACGATCTACATTGGAGAAAGAAAGAAAAGTTAACATCTATTTGATTTATATTATTTTATTTGGGAGTCTTTGTTATAGCAGCTTAACATACATTTTGACTGATACCTATCATGTGCTAATACAAGCTGTGAGTATATAGAACATACATGCATGCAATCACATACCTCATAATTGAATTAAACTCAGAAGGAAGAAAATTAACTAAATTATCCCATTAAAAAACTCATTTGCTATTAATTCACCTCACATGTGAAGCATAATGCTATGCAATATTCACCATTTTCTAGTGCTAAATGAGACCATTATGGAATATAAGAGTCAATACATTAACTTGTTACCTAATTATTCTGGGCATCATTTTCAAAATTGAAGATCTGAACTCTAAAATTGTATTTATTTGTGGAATTTTTAGAATTCTTTTTTATTGTTTCTTTTATTATACATGACAGTAGAAGTCATTTTGAAATAAACATAAAAACATGAAATATAATTTGTTCTAATTTGGTCTCTAGTATTTTTCTCCCCCCTTCCTCTCTTCCCTCTCCTGCCCCCTTCCCTCTACTCTATTTATCTTTTTGCTACTTACTTGTAGTTATTTTTTAAAAATTATTGTCCTATAGATATACATTATTGTGAGATTCACTGTGGTATACTCAATTAAGTACAAAGGAAAGTTAGGTCAGATTCATTCTGCTATCTCTCCCTATTCTATTTCTCCTCCTTAATGTTAGAGTAATATAATTTTTTTTAATAATTGGTGAGGTAATTTCTCAATATCTCACACATAACTAAAATATTCAAAATAAGGCTCATAAAAAGAAAAACCTAGCTTTTTGTAGGGTTTTTTTTGTTGTTGTTGTTGTTAGCTTAGGGTATTTCCTCCACAGTTAATCATGGACACATAACATTATATTCTATCACTTAGAAGACAGAATAATAAAATATTGACTAGCTTTCTTAGCAAAGATAAAAAAATTAGGAATTAGACTCTTTGTTGATTTCTTCTAAATTTTACTGTACAAAAATTTCACATACTCAATTCACAGAATATTTATTTTACTCATGAATGTGTCAGAGATTTACATTCTTAGTTTAATTTCTCCCAATGTTTGTTGCTCTGAAATTATTGTAAAAATTCATAGATGTTATAGCCATTTTTGGGAAGTCAACTGTAATAATTCCATGAGTCACACAAAGAGATTTTCAACATGATCCCTGCTTTAAGGTGCCTGAAGAGTCATGTTAAAAGAGAACCACCAAAAAAAAAAAAAAAAAAAGAGAGAGAGAACCACACACACACACACACTCAAACCACTACCATTACTGAAAAGGTAGTGTTGCAGATCTTTGTTCTTAGAAGCTCGGATGTGAGAGAGATGTGAAGAAAAATAGGAAAGCTGAAATTTCAAGTCTAAGAGTTGATGTGAAATTGAAATGAACCTTAACATATGAGCAGGCTGTAACTTAGAGTCTGACACTATGTTTTAGTAAGAAGGAACAGAGGTGGGACTGTGTACAGCTTTCTGTAAAGTCAGGGGCAGCCTAGTTGAACTGAAGGAGTCAGTTGGGGTATATGTGGAATATAGACTTTGGGGATAATTTTGGACCCAGTCAATTCTTGTCTTAGAGATTAATTTGAGAATTACATATTTTATTAATTTTTTAAAAGATATAAAAAGACATAAAATCTAGGTTTTTTTGGAAGATTAATTTCAGAGCATTATCTTCAAAGGAGCAGAGAGAGAAACAAGAAGCAGAGAATTAAGTTGGGGGAAATTATAGTTAGGAAGGAGAGAATGTAGATTTGAATTAGAGGAAATGACAGGTTGTATGACTTTTAGAGCCTTATTCCATGACAGGTTGTATGACTTTTAGAGCCTTATTCCATTGGCAAAGAATATATATAATATATATATATATATTTATATTTTTCAATATTCAGTATATATATACACACACACATATACTGAAGATTGAACCAAGGGGTGCTTAACCACTGAGCCACATCCCCAGCCTTTTATAAAAAAATATTTTATTTAGAGACAGGGTCTTGCTGAGTTTCTAAGTGCCTCCCTAAGTTGCTGAGACTGGCTTTGAACTCTCAATCCTCCTGCCTCAGCCTCCCAAACTGCTGGGATCACAGGCAGCAAAGAATTTTAACCAGTTTAGTGGTTTTTCTTCCCTCTACTGAGTATTCTTAATTGAGATCTGTCTTTCCATGGTTAACCCCAAATCTTTCCTGGCTCCCACACTAAGAATGTTTATGTTATTAATTATATAACTAAAGAAAGTAATAGGAGTTTTTATTTGATAATACCTTTCACTAATTGCTTACTGTATTCCATGTACTATCTTAAATAATTTACACATTCTAGTGAACTAAATGAAACTGACAACCTTACAGGTTAAAAATGATGAAGAGCAATAATTCCAAACATTCCCTAAATCCTCACAACAATTATGTGTTAGTTATTGTTAATAACCCCATTTTCATGCAAGAAAATCAATGCACAGAAAGGTAAACTTGCCTAAGTTTGTGTTAGAGCTAGGATTTGAATATTATCCCACAGATAAGCTGTAAAACACTTGCTATCTGCTTACACTGAAACCAATTTTTCTCATGTAATCTTCCAACTTCAGGAAGTAGGAATATTTCTACTTTACAAGTGAGAAAATGAGGAACAGATGAATAACTTGCCCATAATTATACACACACACACACACACACACACACACACACACACACAAGTCAAGATTTGAACATACTGTTGACTCTGGAATGCTCCTGCTCAACCTGGATGCAGTACTTGGAGAGAGGAGGTGGGATGGGGATCTTCTTGGCTCCACATTGATGTTTTTAAGAGATTGTTCTACAGATTTGTTTTCATCATCCTACTTTCTTGCTTAATTTATGGGTGCTTTCAGCATCCAAAAGTGTTCCACATCTATAAGAATATTTAAAGTTTTATCTTGACACTACAATCCACCACCATCCTCTCCCTCCCATCACTACTAAACATTGCCTTCAACCCCATATTGACATTTTGGTTCCTTAATCCCATTTGATTTTACCTGTCTTTTGTCCTTTTCCTTTTCCACTTTATACACAAATCATAATAGATATCAGTCAGTTATTTCATCTCCTTCTTTCTTATAATTTTCAATTTCCTACCTCCAGTGACACATTTGTTTCAGATTACAAGGTAATTCTCAACCTTGGCTCAACCAAACTATTAATTTTCCCTAATTCTGTTTTTAGGCAATATGAATACAGCTGGAGAAAATTACAGAATCAGGTGGATCAACTTCAATACAAATGTATGATTTTCAACCTAAGTTGGAACCTCTATATTACTCAGTAATATATTTTAAAAAAACTGTAACTCATTCATTTAATATTTATTCAAGTTTCTAAATACCTATAGAACTTTAAAAAAAAAACTGTTTCTTTTGTTCTCAAACTGCCAATCCTTTTTGTATCCGTTCCATTCTCCATTCCTAGTTCATTGAAAATTTAAAACTTTGTACTCCGTAGTTTCTCCACCGGGCTTGCTCACTTTCCTGAAACCAATAGTCTCTCATCTACTCAGAAAAAATATTGTCCTCTTCCTCCACCCCCATAAAGTTAACCTTTCCCCAAGATTTTGTCTTCTCCTAGAACTTTGAGCCTTAGATTGCCATTTCTTTTGAATCATGAATTGCCTGCTGATTCTTGACTGAATCTCTTGTTGCCACTTAAATACACACTCAAAGCCAAAGTTCCCCCCTTACAAAAGGAAAAAGGCATTACAAAACAAAACAACAAACAAACCAAAACAAATCTGCTCTTGCTCTACATTCTACAAAGTCTTCCATAGTTATTTAAATTCGCCATATTAATCAATCACATCTGTCTGTCTTCTCACAAAATGCTTCTTACACTTCTCCAGATCTTTTTCAACTCTCATCACATGCTGTTTGCCATTTGTCACCTCACCCTGCTCCTTTTCTCTGAGCTTAGCTTTGCTTCTGCTTTGATTCATGCTGCTTGTTTGTTTATCTATTTATTTATTTTGCTAAGGACTGGACACACTTGAGTAGATTCCCTACTGGAGTACAATATGCCCATATAACAAGAATGCAAATAAAATTTCACTCTCTGCCACCTTCACTCCTTTATTAACCCTCAGGTCATTCCAAGAGTGGTCTACATTTATTTTCTATGCTTAAACTGTGTTTGACATTTTGACATTTTGCAATCTGGCCTGTTCTTATCACTCTGTGAAACTACTCTTGCTCTGTGAATCCATGATCTTCAAGTGGAGTGTCCAAATCAAATGTTCTAATCTTCCTTTCTTCCATGTGGTCAAACAATCCTTTTCCCCATTCCTCTTTTCTGAGTTCTTTGTTAACATTTATTTATGAACTTTCTTAAGTTTTTGAGCATGTTTTATGTTCAAGGCAATTAGTAGGTACCAGCATTAAAGAGACCCATGAAATACTTCTTTTCTTCAAGAAAACCGATTTTATACATAGGGGGAGAGTCAAAAAAGTCAACTTTTAAAATAAATATTTAGCAAAGGGAAAGCCAAAGAGAATGTGGTAGTATTAAAATAATAAAAGGACAGTTTCTCAGCTTGGAAAGATATTTCATATTTCATCTCTCAGCTTCATCTATTAATTTATCCTCTCTTCCTGATCCTTGAATGTAAGTTTTCTGTGAGTTACTCTTTTGCCCCTCTTCTTTTCTAATTGTAGTATATTTTCTCTGTTGAAATCTCATCCATACCCCTATTTTACTTTACCTTTTAATGTGGCAATCAATATCAGTATCTCGGTTCCACCTGTCAAGTCCAAGATCAACTGTTGACTCATGTGATCTCTTAATTGTTGAACAATACATTCATTTGCTTATCTATAAAATATTTTTTCTCCTTTTGAGTTGCCTTTCTTCACTAATGACCTCATCCATCCAGTCTCCAATTCACGGACCTCTTAGCATCTAGGAGACAACTCCATTGTAGATATGTTTGTGTCCCCAACTGGACAATGAATTAAAGAGAGGAACACTGCTCCTTTCACTGGTGACTGGACTCTACTTGGCCTATTTAAGGCTTACTGCTGTCTGTAAATGATGCATGGAAATGAAGAAACATTAATAATTATTAGCAACATACTAGGAATCAATGCAAAGTTGAGTCCTTGTGATGGGGAGAAATTCCATGACATTAGTACTGAGTGAGGGAAAGAAGAAACATCAATTCATATTTTGTGTTGAGTATTTTAGTTTTTAAAAATTGATATGTCGCTCAATTTGCATGTAGAGATAATCAGGTTGTATTTGGAAATACTACTCTGAACTGGACAAAGGGACTCGAGAGCACTTACTGAAGAATGGAATGGGAATGGCACTTTTAATACTTGGATGCAGGGAAATGGAAAAGGAAAATTGGGTTAAAACTTTTAAGAATAGTTAATAGCCTCATCTTGTTACTATTACAGACATCCAAGTAAATTTTTGATGTTTGTTTGAGGTCAAAGTTTAATGTCCAAGAGGGAAAACCCTTGTAGATTTGTTTAGAAAACTATGAAGTAAAGGCAGAACTATCAAACTGTAACAGTGTCTTGTCACAAAAATCCAAGTTGATAGAATAATGGTCTGTTGGTGTGATTAATCTAGAGAAAAACTGTGATGTCTCTTTTCATTGTTGTATAGAACTACCAAGGAAAAGGACTCTTATAAATAGGTGAACAGCTATGTTGAAATAAACTAAAGCTCAGTCTGACAATGAGATGGAAAAAAACCCACCACCAATCAACTTTTTCTTTGATTTAGTGACAAAAATGACAGCAAGAGAATGATAGGGCAAGTGTTAGGCAAACTAGGGGAAACGGGCAATAAAAGGAGGTAATTATCATAAAGTACATTTCAAGGAATTTTGCAGAAAATGGAAGAACAAATATAATTAGTCAAGCAGGAGCAAAGTCAGAATAATTTTATTTAATTTTAACTGCTTTTGTTTTCTCTTTTTTTTTTCTTTTATTTAATAGGGGTCAGGTGGTAGGGAAGTTCTTCCTATCTTTGTAGGTAAACAGAAAATAGGTGGAGTAGATGACAGGGAGGAGAAGGGATAATTGAGCATGAACAAATGGAATGAGTAGTTAACCTGGAAGATGCTCTGTAGTTGAGCATAGCCCACCCAGTGGATGTTCAGTAAGTCTCTTCCTAACACCAGGCTGCAAATAATTCTTTCTTGAGGGCATAATGCAACTTTGGTGGCCTGAGCCCTAAATTCTAAGGTGATTTTTTTTTTCTTAAATTGGGAATGTTCAAGCATGTAGAGCGCTAATCCTACCTCTGACCTTTACATACCTTCCTTTGTGGTTTTAAGGAAAATGGGCCAAGACAGTGAATGGAAACATGGAATTCACAGTTCAGAGGCTGGCTATGCATACAGAAAGTGTGATTTGCAATTTGACTATTTTACTGTTTTTTTTGCTAACAGTTTTTTTTTTTTTTTTTTTTTTTTTTTGGCAGAGCACAAAGTATTTGCTTCAGTACCTCCCATGGGGATTTTACTATCCATAAAAAGTAAAATAACTAAAAATCTTCTGTAGAAATTGAAGAAACATCATTTACATTTTATTGTAACATGTCTTTGTGAATACTAATTCACGTTTTATTGTAATTTGCCTTTGTGTATACTAATTCATTTATACTCATGTAATCAACTTTTCCATCTAAGACCTTATACAGAATTGACTGGTGGTACTGGGTTTTATCATGCTGGCATTATGCCTGTGTTTAATGTGGTCTTCTCTAAAAGAAGTTTAAAAAAACCTGCAACATGCTTTAGTAGGTATTTTTCTGATACTCAAACAAATTCATTTTAGAATTCACATTTATTTTAAAATACATGTTTTAAAACTTAAAAATTCAAACTGATTCCCACAGATACAAAATATTTAATTTCCAAGCCTATAAAAAGCCCATGACTCATTTAAGCTATTTCTCATAAAAAGTTAACATTATGATATAATGAAATGAAACAATGTTTTGCTTAATACTTAATAGTTCTGCATTTTCAAATTAGGTTCTGAGTAAAGAAAGCACAAGTTTTTTTTTTCACTGTGTAGAAATATATGCATTTATAATTCAGAAAAAGGTCTAGAACTTTGTAAAAACATTCAATCCTGAAGAAAAAAGTGGTTGTTTCTTGGTGCTGTCATCATTTGTAAGGAGATTAATAGAAGTTGACAACATGTGCCATTTACACGTCAGTCTGGTTGGCAAATTCTTTTGATATGCAGAATTATTTGTCAGGTAACATTTCTAGTTCTTTCTGCACCTTTAAGTGGATCTATCTGCTTTGGGTCATTCCTATGATATCTGATAGAGTGGTTTTAGCACAGTTTAGTGTTATGTATTCTCCTGTTTTTCCTCTTTATTAAGAATATTGTTTTTAGAACACCTATTATACTTTTCTTTGCAGCACTACAACAAAAATTAGGTAAAAAATGTGTCACTTAATAGATTCTAATCACCAACTTGAGTATTGAGGAGCTAACTTCAATTATAAGTGAACTCCTTTTAGTATCAACTTTGTATTTCAATTTAGATAAATGATACAGTATCTACAATTTTTACATTGGCTCATTGAAGACAAATTACCATGACCTTTGAATTCTATGCATGTTTCTGATTCCCAGGGAGTTTACAACTTCAACATTTGACAAACTAAACAAATAAAACAAATAAATTTTAAAATTATTTTTCACTAATTACAGGATTCTCACTTGCAACATTTTTATTGCCTTGAAGGTATGTAAGATTGTACAGTTTATTAGTAGAAGGCAAATCCATGAACTTAGGTAAGAAAATTTTGTCAGAGACTTTCCCTTTTTCTTTTCTTTTTCTTCAACTCTAATTATGTTTCTTGAAATTTGCAATAGTTAATGCAGTTTTTTTTCATTATCAAATTAACAATACTTCTATTTTGAGTAGGTATAGAATTACCATGTTACTGTTTTAGAAGATTATTCTGTGTGGTTTAAAAAGTTAAATCTGGGGAGAAAATATATTTTTGTATCATTTTCCATTGGTTGATATAGAGAACTATGTCTCTGATATTCTAATTGAATATATAAATTGTTACCTATTAATTTCTGGCTTTCTTTTGTAACATAGTCGATGATCTCTTTTAGAATTTATTGTCTTTTAACATTGTTATAATAATGAATTAAGAAATGATTTTGCTTTTCTCGACTAGGCAAAAATTAAACCATACTCATATATGATTTTTAAACCTCAATTTAATAGTTTCTAAAATTATTAAAGTACACTTTAACATGTGAAAGAAACTAAATTTCCAGTGTATTATAATATTGTAACTTTTAGAGTAGTCCAGATATTTCAGTAAATATCAAACCTTTCTATAATCTATATTATTGAGTAACTATTTACCAAATTTTTAAATTCAAATTTGATTTTTTTAACAATTTCAGCTAATTTTTCATTAAATTTAATTTTGACACATTGTATAGGATACAATTCATTTTAAAAGAAAGTTCTCTTTTATGTTTCTAACATATGGAAACTGCCTTTAGGTTATATTGATTAAAAGATGGATTCCTTTTAGCTTTGCTAGCTTCACCTTCAAGATCTGGCAATTAAAGGGTTATTTAATTGAAGAAGTTCAGAGTAGGATCAGAATTTCCCAGTGGCACATATCTTTAGCAGTAAGTGTGGAAGCCAACTCGGAAGAAACACGTTTGAAGTGGCAGAACTAATCACGCAGAAGCAATTTGCGATTTTCTCTCTCAGCCTAGATAAAGCAGAGCATTATGACATTGGCTGCTCCGAACAAGGTCAATTTACTGTGAAAAGCCAGCTATAGACTACAACTTCAAATACACTTTCATCCTGCATAGCTAAAACCAGAATTTACCCTATTGCTTTCACTAAAGAATAGGAAAAATGAAGTGTACAATTCAATTAGGATGCACCCATAATTGTCACTTAAAAAAACAAAAACTGTTTCAGAAAATCAGTTAGTAAGCAGATATGAAGATTTCTCTTAACTCTGAGAATGAAGTATAAATCCTTGATCATTCACATGCTCTGCAATGAAGTTTATTTTTTAGTGTTTTAAATTTAATCAATGAGTCTATCAATTGTCCGTTCAAAAAAATGTCCCGGTTTATTTCTTTTTATTCCATTAAAGTTGGGGGGGAGGACGTTTAAAAAAATCTCTCAGGAATTTTTACAAATTGTCTTTATATTAACCTCATCAAATAAAAAAATTTCAGTTCAACATTATATGATGTGCTATCTGAATGTTTTACTATTATCCCTAATATAGGATATACTTCATAAAAATTATCCTGCCTCTTCTGTTGGACTAGATGTAGAAGCCTCATTTCTTTTTAGAAATGATTATATTTATGGGAGCAATCATATAAATTGTTTGGCTAATCTCAGTGAATAAACACAGTCTACTTTTAGCAAAGGGGAAAGACTACCTTCTTCTCTGGCTGATGTCCAGAGTAGATTATTCTTAGGAAAAATGAAATGAGTGTACCTTAATAAGCTGTTCAAGGATCCTGCCATCTGGGATGTCCATGTTTTAGTGCATTTAACTTTATTAGGTGCATCTGATAGACTTCCTTTGTCCACACTCTATATTGATAATGGTGTTGATAATCAATTATATTCAAAATATCATGAAAGTGGGATGAGACTTGTTCTGGGAAGTCAAGCTAGAAAGTAAATGAAGTTATGATTAAATGTCATTGTTAGGGTAGCTCATAATAAAAATGTGCAGCCATGTCTGGGACATAATAGCTCTAAAAATTAATGTACTCGTCAACAGTTTCTGGATCATCATCTGGTGCTCCTGTTAAGTTTGGCAAGTGATGGAAGTCCATGGTATTGACATTCACTCCTGGAACATTGGAGAAGCAAGTCTCCTAATGTCTTCATTGGCTCATGGAGATGCTGAGGTCAAGCATCTCGGTAAGCCAAGGATCACTGGGGTCCTGCTTTTGCTGACCCAGTGATTGACAGAACACAATATTCTTTTAGAGTTTATGACTCTGGGTAAAGAGAAAAATATGTGACTCAGAACAAAAATGAAGATGAAGAAAATGAGATGTGGGGTGCTTATATTAAACTAAAGGGCAGAATCACTTGCTGCTATGGTAATTTAAAACTCAAATCATGATTATTGAAAATAAATATAAGGTCCTCCCCTGACAGAATTAATGTATATTCTCAATGGCAATCAACAATATATTTAAAAATTTAAAGCACATATGTGAAAATTCACTTTGTGTTTTTTTCAAATATAAGCATTTAAAATTAATTATTTGTTTATTCAGCAATTTCTTTTTACTTTGCGAAATATTACCTCCTAGATAATCCTTTGTAATGCAGGATCTATTGTGAACTTTTACTAGGGCTGGGAGATTGTAAGCTTTATATTTCCTTGTAATATAGCATAACTCGATTCCATTCTGCATGACAAAATACAATCTCAGTGAATTGCATATGTTGTGTTTTCATGCAAGTAATCTCTGAATTAAAAAAAAATAAGTGATTTTTGGATATAGAATATTTATTTTGAATTCAGGTTTAATGAATGCATATTATTCTGTAACTGTACATTAACTGTACTGTGATGGTTGTACACTAAAATAAATGATATCAATATAGTTATAGCACATAATTCTCAACCTTCATTGGAATTATCTGGCTTATTTTAAAATACATTACATCTGGTCCCAATCCACAAAACTGTGATTTAATCTGTCTGGTGTATTGCCTGATTACACTATATAAAGAGTTCAATGTGCCAACCATTTCTTGATCTAGATAACTCCAATTTACTGGTAGTTTACTATAAATTTTGGGGCAGATGTCACATATCTTAATAATTGTTTTCTATTTTTCCCCAGATTTTTTCTTTATTTCTTTGCTTATTATGTGTGGAGCCTAAATTATTTTTCTTGTGTGCCCTTGTGTGGTGTAGTCTAATTTCTTAGAAACTGACTTTAGTACAAACATTTCAGTATTGCCTATATGAAAGAATCTTAAAAGTGCTTTTGAAATGAACCTGCACAGATTGTTTCTTTAAAACATTTGCTGTTTATCAGTCACTACCAAGGCAATTTTATGTTCAATAAAATTACTTTAAAATGGTATATATGAAAGTGTTTAGTAAAGTTAAAAAATCTAAAGAAAACACAAGTGAAGCATCTGTATGTAGGTACTATTTTTGATCAACAAATTCACTAACTTGAGACATCTTTATATTTACATTCAACCACAGTCTCATCATTCTTATCATGAAGAACTTTTAAAGTATCTTCTTATGTAGTTTCATTGACATTTTACACTTACTCTACCCTTAATCAAACTTCTTAAGGTTTTAAAGTTCAGGATTTTCGTATTCGTGTGTGTGTGTGTGTGTGTGTGTGTGTGTGTGTGTGTGTGTGTGAATTTATCTTCAAGAAGCTCTCTTCACTGTTGTGCATAATTTCCATTTGGATAATTTAATCATGACAAGTTAATACTCTTGATTTAGTGCCTAAATAAGGTACATCTTCAGGCTTGGTAATTATCAAGCAAGTTATGGAATTATTTCACTTTCTAACCTGCCACAACCATGATGGTTGACTTGCATAACATAGTTTAAGTGCTCTTAAAATTGCACATACCCCTTCAAAGAGGATTGCATTCATGAGAGAAGCCAGTAATCTCTGACTCAGTCAACTTTCTGCCTCTCATGTGCAAACCAACTCACCAGCAAAGATTAGTCTTATTTACATATGGAGGGATAAAATTATCTTTCATTTCTTACAATCTAATTGACAATATGCCATCTGCTAATGTACAATGTAGAAAATGAACAAAGCCAATTAATCATCTTCTCCTCTCATACACAGGAAATTATTTTCTCTCTGTGAAAAATGCAAAAACTATTGGGATAAATCAGATGCAGTATTCTTGACCATATCAGGCATGCAACATTTTTGTTTTAGTTAACCAATAAAATATGCTTATTCAATATTTCATGGAAAGATTTTTATAATTGAGTATAAAATTGATGTAATAACTACACAATACTCTTATATTGCAGAAATTTTCAGATTTAAAAAAAGAGAACATGAGGGTCATTTCTATATAAAAAAGGTAGAAACACAGAATGATATAAACATTAATTTATAGAAGACTATATAAAATTTCCACAGGAGCAGGTACCAATACTTCATAACTAATGTGTTGAAACTTTGTAGAAAGATTCATCCTCTTGGGCTAGGGATGTGGCTCAAGTTGTTGCGCGCTCGCCTGGCATGCATGCGGCCCGGGTTCGAGCCTCAGCACCACATACAAACAAAGATGTTGTGTCCGCCAATAACTAAAAAATAAATATTAAAATTCTCTCTCTCTAGAAAAAAAAGATTCATCCTCTTCATTTGTGATATTAAGCTAAAAGTATGTTGTTTTGTATGTGTCTGAAAGCGAGAGAAGTAGAGAGTGAGATGGAGAGGAAGAGGGCAGAGAGGGAGGGAGAGAGTGAAATAAAGAGAACTGCGTGAGACAAAAATTACAAGCGGCTTTTTTTTTTTTAAAGTAAGACTTACAATCAGAAGAAATGGTAAGATGACAATAAATGAGTGGTTATACTTTTAGAAGGGTTAGAGTAGAAAATAATTTTTGACAAGATATTTAGAACACCAGTACATCAAGTTAATTGATACTAAAACACTGTCCTTCATTTCTTTTTAAAAAAAATTTTTTTAAATTTATTTTTTATTTATATATGACAGCGGAATGCATTACAATTCTTATTACACATATAGAGCACAATTTTTCATATCTTTGGTTGTATACACAGTATATTCACACCAATTCATGTCTTCATACATGTACTTTGGAAAACAATGATCATCACATTCCACTATCATTAATAACCCCATGCGCCCTCCCTTCCCCTCCAACCCCTCTGCCCTATCTAGAGTTCATCTATTCCCACTTCCTGTCCCACTATGAATCAGCCTCCTTATATCAAAGAAAATATCCTTCATTTCTAAATTTCAGTGTTAAATAGATGTAAATGGAAGTTGCTTATTGGGGGGACACTGGCCTTAAGGACTTAGTTGTCTTTGAATCAGGACTATTCAGAATGATAAGTAGAAAGAAAAAGACCTAAAAAAACAAAAACAACAACAACAACAACAAAAAACTGAGTCCTCCTTTATTTTATCTTCAAGATCAATATCTCCACACACATTTAACCCTGGAGGTATTCCCCATTGTGAGAGTTTGTTTTCCTCTTAGCCTCAAATGCAAGAACACTGGGGCAGCCAGCAGATTGTAATTCATTACTAAATAGCAGTAGATCCTTTTGATGTTTTATTCTTTATACTTTTCTAGTATTTTGCTTGTACTGTTCTGGAAGGTTAGCATTTGACTTGTGAGATCTGCTTATGTTCACTCTTTAAAAATATTTGAAGCCTCTTTCTCCCCTTTTTCTTCCTCATGAAGGCTTCTGCTGGCACCAGCACAGTGAGGAAAGGAGATTGGAGTCTTCAGTACCTTGGTGAGTGAGGAATCAGCAGTTCCATGAAGTCATGAGTCTTGAGTTGATCTGACATAATAAGGGTACAGGACTCAATGGGTTAAAAATATGAAGTATTCTCATTCTCATACTATAACATGTCACAGTCTTAAGAGTTAGAAAAATTATATCTTAGAATGGTGTTGATTTTTGAAAGGCATTGATTATAATACTACCAAGGAGTGGGAAAGTTAGAAAACAGCATAGCCTAGTGGAAAGACAGGCTACGGAGTGTCAGGATAGCTAATTCTGGCTTTGACTTTGTAATATCACACAAGTCAGTGGACTTCTCCAAGTCCAGTGTTATTTTTTGCAGAATAAGATTTTGTGTTTTTTTTTTCTTACCACAAAGAAGTACTAGGAATGAGTGTGAGATTAAGGACTGTTTGAAAGTAAATTGCTGCTGATAATTAAACTTGAAACTCCTCTGTGTCCTTCATGAGCATCTGGGGACTATAATGCATCTTCTTCTCACCTTCCTGTCCTCTCTTCTTTTATCTCCTAGGATCCTCTTTCTACAAAGAGCTGACCAGGGCCACTTGTACAGTTGTGCCTGGTGTGTATTCTGGTGTGCGTAGTGCAGGGGGTGCCACTTGTGCTGGATGCTCAAGTGAACTTCAGGCAGATGGCATTAAAGTGTTTTGTTATAAAAAATTGCACATATTACAATAATATTCTGACAGAAGTATTTTGACAATGGAGTACATTTATTCTAATTAGCATTAAATTATTGTTCTGGTCAGCTGTGGTTCATCCAAACTGTATTCTAATTGGATGCAAATTTGCCTTCCTCACTAGACTGGCTTCATGAAGCTGGGAACTGTTTCTGGTGTACTCCACTCTCTCTCACCTTTCTGATGCAATCAGAGGGACATACAAACTGAATAAAGGAGATAGCAGCATCTGGATGGAGAGGGTTGGCTGAAGTTGGGGCAGCTGATAAATTTTAAAGTTATAGGTATTGTGAAATTTTTTTTTTCATAAACTGAAGATATTATTACCAGTGCTAATATCTCTAAAGTCTCAGTAGCTCTTGGGATATTATAATGAAACATTATTAATTATAATTTTTGCTAAAAACCTAAAAAGATATACCTATACCTATATGTACCTCCCCTCTCTCCACAAATACTTTAAAATACTTTAAAAAAAGCATTCTTACCTTTTTTTGTTGTTTTTTAACCAATATGTTCATACTTGGAGTTGACTATGTAGACAGTAAATGAGGAAAGTAAACAGAGAGGATCAGAAAAACTTGCTAAGAGTTAAGCCACACATTTAAATATGATGGATCAAAGCAGATATTTTCAAAAACATCTTAAAGAGATCCTGGCAAGATCTGACTATAACCTGATGAAAAAATATTACTCCATTTAAGGAAGGAATGTGTCAGTCAGAAGAGGGCTTGATCACCCATGTAAGGGTTGGAAACAGATTCCAGAGTAAAACCTTTGCCTCTCTTAGAAGAATCTGTACTTTATCTATCCTAAACTTGTCTCCTTGCCCCCTGCATCCTGCCCCCTATCATTTAGTGTCATTCTTTTCAAAAGAAACTGAAGATTATAACATGGCCATGTTAAAACTCCAGGGGCAGGCTGGGGTTATAGCTCAGTGGTAGAGTGCTTGCCTAGCACATATAAGGCCCTGGGTTTGATCCTCAGCACCACATAAAAATAAACAAACAAATAAAAATATTGTGAAAAAAAGTAAAAAGCAAAACAAACAAACAAACAGAAAACCCCTCCAGGGCCTTTGTCTTGCCCTGGCCTACAAATCTCATGGCACTGATCCTATATGTCTGTCCCACTGCATCCCTTAGCATCCTGTCCTCTGTTCCTGTCCTCCAGACCTCTGGTCTTCTGTGTGTTCCTCCAACATGACACCTGTTCTCACTAAGGGGCTTTGTGTTAGCTGTCCCTTTTGCCGGGAATGCTCCTCCACATGGGCCCTTTCTTTAGCTGACAGTTTAAAGGTCATTTCCCTACCACCTACATTACAGAGGTCCAGTCACTCTCTATTATGCTAATGACCTGTAATTACCTCCAAAATTATCAGACACCTCTCACTCTCTGAATGCTTGTTTGTTTCTTTGGGACACACTTCCTAGTCAGTCCCCAGAATTTGTTTGCTCTTTTTTATGGGAACATAGCTAGAGGAGGAACACAGTAAGGAGATTAATGCCTGATTGTCAACACAAACAGATTGATAATCAGGCCAGTATCATGGACAAAAGCTAAGGTTGGGGGATCCAAGGAATGCCTGGAAACCTGTAGGAGTTGCTGAGAGTATGGCCTGGTGGATTCCCATAGTTTTATTTCCAAGGCAGAGTTAAGTGAGCTATTGAGAGGCAGCAGAGCCCCAGTGTTGGTCCTGGACCAGCCAGGTTAATGCTGGGAGACCCATGGAGGTGGACACATTCGATTCGGCAGTTGGCTGTAACAGAATGCATATATCCCAACCTCAAAGAATTTTTCCTCTGAGGCATACTTTAAGCTCTTAAGCATTTCTTGAGAAGACATGAGTAAATCCCAGGATGTAGGCTGACTTTGGCTATTAACTGAACATCATGCTCTCACTCTGTAACATTTTTCTTTGGCCATGCAATAGATCAAATTATGTCCCCTTTAGTCTAGGCAGAGTTTCAAATATTTTGAACCCAATCCAAACTTCTTCACTTCAACTTCATTCTCCTGGAACAAGTATTCCAATGCCCCAGTATGTTTTTTTCTCTATAAATTGATATATTGTAGTTGCTGAGGAAAACAAAGCATGACCTAAGGATGCTCATGACTAATGCTGAATGTTTATTCATCTTCACGGTCTCCAAACTACTAGTGCCTAACAGCAGCCTAGCTGTTTTTCCAAATTTACTTCAAAACCAGTCTTGTTTTGTTTTGAACTTTGACTACTGCGAATTCCATCTTATCTCAGATTAAAGATGGCAATAGGAAAAAGTTAAAATTACAAGTCAGTCGACTTAAAAATCAGGAACCTACACAGAAGAAAGTTTGTAATTGTGTCCTGATAATCCCCATGGCATGAATAGCTGAAGCTCGCCAGAATGCTCCAGGGAATCAGCAGTAGGAGAATCAAGGACTTGAGCTTCAGGCAGAAAAAAAAAAAAGTCAGGATAAGCTTGTGTCTTACATTGCCACCCATGACTCAAAGAACAGCTATTCTTCCCAATGACAGGTTTTCTAGTTTAAACTACACCAATGAAAGGGAACATGCCTTTCACTGATGCAGCATTGTTGCTGTGGTTTAACTTCTTAACCCCTCTTCCTGTGGAAGATTCCTTCATCCTGAAGAATGTCTACAGCTCTAGTCATTTAATACATTTCCACCAACTAGAATCAGAAAAATAAAATTCAGGGAAACATACTCTTTTGTGGTATGCATTGAAATTATTTTAAATTTTGGTCAATTCTACATTGGAAAAATCCTTCTCATAATCTGTGTAATTACAGTTTCTTGGTGTAAACTTGATTTACTGAAATGAACACAGTTAAAAAAAAACATACTGTAATTATACTCACAGATACATAAACTTGTTCATTGAAATAATTTCATGTTATTTGCCAGAAAATTTTAAATTGTTCACAAAATGAGAAGTTGTTTTGATATTAACAACTTCTTTTCACTTTTTCTGTTTAAATCAATAAAGTGTTATTGCTGCCTTAAAGAGAAATTACCATCTGTTTGATTCTATGTATTTTCACACAGAACAGAGTATTTGTGTTCAGGGGTAGGATACTGGTTTTCAGTTCTAAATCTATTTAAATTGTATACTAGAGATGAATTTGTAAGGAAGTGTATTATAGTTAAAGAGTGTCAGGATTCTCACTATAAGAAGAGACATTATGACATTTCAAACAGGCAAAGGTAGGGCTGAGGATTTAACTCAGTAGCAGAGCACTTGCCTCGCAAGCACAAGGCCCTGAGATCAATCCCTAGTAGTCACTGGGGAAAAAAAAAAGACACAAACAAAATCAAGAAAAACCAAGAAAATAGGCAAAGGGTTAATGATTATAATGGATTATAATGATTATAATGGAACTGTGTAGTCAGTACTAGTTTGCTAGTTTGGGGTCGTAGATATCATCCAGGAGTGTGTGTACACTGGGCATATATAAAAATAAATACATGCATGTGTATAAGAATAGAGTTCTCTGTGTGTATATGTGTACACACACACACACACACACACACACACACACACACACATTTTCTAACTTTGCTTGCTAACAGGGTCTGGAATCAGTGACATCCATGAGCAGCAAATGTAACTGGCACTAAGACCTTCCTTTCTAATTCCACACTCCAGTTAGAGGAGCCAGGGTTTCCTGGAGGAGTGGCTGGTCTAGGGCTCAGACAGGAAAAACATATACTGAGTCTGGAGCATCTTGAGTTAAAGTAAGGAAGTGTAAAAGAAAAAAAAAGAGGAGGAGTAAGAGAAAGGAGACCTGAGGTATTTTCAGGAAGAGACAATAAACAACCTAAAATAAAGGGTTTCCAATAGGCAAAATTGGAAAAAAAATTCAAATGACAAAATAAATATTAATAATATTGAAGTATTGTCCCCAGATGTAAAATAAATACTGAAAAGTCTATGCTGATATAAATGAATGAATGATTAAATAAGTGGGGAAGAAAGGACAACTCATACAGAAGGTATGAGGATGTTACAAACTTATATGCTCCCCTAAAATGTTTTAATTGCTAGGATGTAATTTTAACAGATGCCCTTCAGAAATTGAAGCTGATTCCTTGATACACTTATCTCCAGGAGGAGTGTGACCACATCCCATTGAGTATGGACTAGATTGAGGACTTACTTCTAATGTGTGAAGTACAGAAAGGAAAAGAAACAACAGGGGAAAACCTGGGGTGGGCCACCTTAAACCAGCAATCAAGGTTAACATCACAGTAACAAGGTACATTGACCTCATGTGCCCTCTGGTATTCTCTGAAAAGAAGAGTATGTTACCTCTGTAGCTTTCTTAATAATAAAAAAAAAACCCAGAATCTTAGAAAATAGACAAACCTCAATGGAGGAACATTCCACAAACTTCCCAATATCCTTCAAAAGTGTCAAGATCATGAAAGACAAAGACTTAAGAAGTCTCACATATTGGAGGAGACCAAGGAGACGGGGCAACTGATTGCACTGTGGATCTGTGGACAGAATCTTGAAATAGAAAAGGGACATTAATAGCAACTTGCAAAAAAATTATAATGTTATACTAATGATAATTTCTTAATATTGTTGGCTGTTTCATGGTAGATGTGATGTTAACATTAGTGAGAGCTGAATGAAAGGGATATAAGGTAAAGGTATATGATGTACTAAATAAATAAATCAATCAGGTCTTATAGAGTTATATGTCTGCCAGCTCAATTCACAATAGCTAAACTATGGAACCAGACTAGGTTCCTTCAACAGATGAATGGATTAAAAAGAAATATTACTCAGCCATAAGGAGAAAAAAAATTATAGCATTTGCCAGTAAATGGATGGAACTGGAGGCTGTCATGCTATGTTAAATAAGCCAATCCCCCCAAAACCAAAGGCCAAATGTTCTGTTATGCCAGTGCTAACTCATAATATGGGCTAATAGGAAAAACGGGGGAATAGGCATAGAAAAGAATGCATTGGACATTACTTTCCTATGTTCATATATGAACACATCACCAATGTAATTCCACATCTTGTACAATCAGATGAATATGAAGTTGTACTCCATGTATGTCTAATATGTCAAAACACATTCTACTGCTGTATATAACTAAAAAGAATGATAAAAAGGAAAAAAAAGAAAAGCTGATTTCTGGATTTCTGGGCCATAAGCTCTCTCTCTTGCTCATTCCACTCTGCTTTACCCTACAGAATGCTGCTTTTACCTTCACTTTCAATAAATCTGTACTTTTTCAGTTTTTTTTAAGTATGTCTGCTATCAAAAATGCCCCTCTATTTTTCATTGTGTGAAGAGATATTATTATTATCAGCAGTGCTGGGTATCAAACCCACAGTTCCATGCATGCCAGACAAGCACTCTACCACATTCATTAATTTTTTAAATGTCATTTTTTTTTTTTTTGCTACAGAAAGAGTTCTGAAGTGACAAGGTATTCCTGTTTTTCTTTTAGTATTTTGAAGGCATTACTCAGTTGTCTCCCATCCATGTATGGTTTCTTACAAGGAATTTGTTCTCATTTTAATCTTTATTCTACTGATGGTAATGCATCATTTTTGTCTGGCTTTTCAAGATATTGTCTTTAGTTTTTGGCAGTTTCATTACACCTAGGTATTCAACTGACTTTCTTGTTTCCTTTGTCTTCTTTTTTTAAAAATTTTGTATTTATCTTACATCATTTTTTCTAAGTTTTCATGTCTGTTAGTTGCTGTCTATCATTAGTTTTTGAAAATTATTGGTCATTATATTTTTAATTATTTTCCTGACCAATATTTTCCTTCTTTTCCTAGGATTCCAAATAGACACAAATTGGACTCCTTGGTACGTTTGTGGGTACTCTTCTGTTCTTATTTATTTATTTATTTATTTTGCCTGATTTTTCTCTTTGTGTCTCATTTTGTGTGACTTTTATCACCCTCTCTCCATGTTTGCTTATCCTTTCCTTGCTGCACTGAATATGCTTACTGATGAATCTGTCAAAAGCTTTCTTCATGTCTAATAATTTGCTTTTTATTTCTATCACTATAATTTGATTTTTCTTTAGAGCCAGTACCTTTGCTAAAGCCACCTGATTAATCTGAAATTTCATGTTTTCTGTCTTTCTCATTAGAGATTTTAACACATTTACCGTGGTTAGTTTAAGTTCCCTGAAACCTATGTCAACTGTGAGAGTGATTCTGAGGACTGTATTTTCTCTTGAGTTTTTTTTTTTTCCCATGAATTTTTCTATACCTTGCACTTTTCTTGTTGAAACCTGGTCATCATTAAGAAAACAGTAGATACTGAGGTCCCGCACCACCACCATCACCACTGTCAGGGACTACTGTGGAAGTTTTATTAAGTTTCACAGGAAGTGAGCTGACTTTAATATCTGCTGTTGCTGTAGTTTCCCTAGCGCGCCATACTCTAAACATTTCTTTACTGATAATTTGTGTTGAATGTGTGGATTGGTTTATCAGGGCTATTTTCTCCTGGTTACCTCTTTGCTCTCTGTCCCCTTTGTGCTGCTTTCCAGAGACAATCTGTACATTGTAGACCACACAGCTCTGTATCCTGATGCTTCTTAAGATGATGGAAGAAGACAGTAGGGACTCATTGCAGATATTTTGTTCAGGACTGAATCTTGGGTAGGTACTGTGCACTGGTTCAGAGTGTGGCCTTCACAGTGTACTTGTCATTCTTCCAGCGATAGTGTTGGGCCTGTGACATATTCCTGCCTCTTCTCCATGGGCAATGTCTTTCATCCTTTGTTTTTTCCTCTGACTGCTTCCTCTAGTACCCCATGACAGTAGTCTTCTTGCTCTTTCTCCTATTCATTAAGGTTTCCTCCCTTGAGAGACAGATTCTGCTGTTCCTCTTCCCTATTAGTACCAAGACAATATCTACTTCAGGGTTCTCCCAGATCTTTCCTGTATCTGGGGAGGTATATGGGAAAAGACCTGCAGAGGGCTTTCCCTTATGTTCCCCAGGGACTAAGCAGGTATCAGGTAGAATTAAAATCCAGGCTTGCAGCTCCTATTCTAATCAAGATTTTGTTTATCTAAGTTGTAGTTAAATTCAAATTCAACTCATTGAATCTAACAAATATTTATTACTCACCTGTTCTGTTTACAGCCTATCTATAGACTGGGGGCCAAAATTAGTTAAACTGTAGATTCACTCCTTAGAGTTCACAGCGTAGTGAGAGAAACAACATGGCAGTGAAGAAAACATTGCAATGGCATCTGATATTGAAAGTAAGAGCAGAGATTTTGAGGTCACCCAGACAGATGCTCATATTCTTGTTCTGTATTTTGGATAAGTGAGCTCAGGAAATTAATTAATTAATTTAAGTTTGAATTAGAATGAAATGACAATTGGGTTTTGTAAAATATTTATTAGCACTAGGAACACATGCTTAATTCCTGTATTAAAGGGAAGAGAAAGTTACTACATTCTTCAATCATCCAAGTAAGAATTAAGCTTTGCTCTGATTGAATCATACCTAAAACAATTCTTGTAGCAGAGGAAAAGATTGGTTCCTCATAAAAGGGCACAGCTTCTGTCTCACTAGGAAGAAACAAGATGCTGTGGAGACAACCACCAAGTCTCATAACTTTTTCATCATGAATCTTGTTATTTGCATTCAGCTATTTCTTTTCTTTCATTTAACATTATTATTGGGACATAAGCTTTTTAGTTTTGAAGGATTTTAGATGACCTAAAAAGATCACATTTCACATAATAAAAAGTCTCAAAACATAAAAAAAAAAACATGATATTACCAGACATTTGGAGAATGGAGATTCAAATGATAACTAGAAAGTTAGCAATGACTTTAAGAAAAAATAAGTCTGGGGATGTAGCTCAGTCAAAGAGCACTTGCCTAGTGTAGAGAAGGCCCTGGGTTTGATACCTAGAACCATATGTTTAAAAAAGAAAACAAAAGGAAGAAATAAAACAGAAAAAATGTGGCATGCAGATTCAGAGCCTATACCAGTTTACTATTAAAAATAAAGAATATTTGGTATTAAAGTAGCAATTATTTGTGTTTGTGATTGGTAGGTTATCAACCACCTTGGTAAGTGAAATTAATTGTGTAGAGTCACAAGTAATATCAGTCTGTATTTCCTAAAATAATACTTAAGAATATATTTTTCATCACATAAAATATTGTTTCAGTAATTTAGATGAGAAAAAATCCTTTGTGGAAGCATACTATGTAAAAGACAATAAGAAACAATTGGAATTTTTAACACATAAGACTAAAAATGATTAACCATATGATATAATAAAAACAGCCATTATCTATTGAATATGACCTTAATAGTTTCAAATGGTAAATAATTATGTTAAAAATGCAAACTAGCTGAAAAGTTTTTATTGTATATTTGATAGATTACAGTTGTATACATTTAGAGTATACAACATGACATTTTCATTTATGAATACAATATGGAATAATTAAATCAAGCTAATTAACATATCCATCAGTTCAAATATTTATTGATTTTTTTGTAGTGAAAACATTTGGAATTTGTTCTCAATGATTCTGAAATGTCAAACCAGATTTAACTGATTTAGACAATGTGTGTATATATTTTTACTCAAGGTTGGAGATTCTACAAAAAATAATGCATAGTTTTTTTGACATTAAAAATTGGATAACTTGGCTTGCCAGTAAATGGATGGAACTGGAGAATATCATGCTAACCAAAATAAGCCAATTCCAAAAAACCAAAAGGCCAATTTTTTTTCTCTAATGTGCGGAGGCTAATTGACAATAAGGAGTTGGGGTCTAGGTGAGAATAGAGGTACTTTGGGTAAGACAGAGGGGCATGCAGGGAGGGGAGGGGATATGGGGGTAGGAAGAATAGTAGAATGAATTACTCTATGTTCATAAATGATTACATGACTGATGTAATTCTATGTCATGTAGAACTAGAAGAGCGAAAAGTTATACTCCATGTATGTATGATTTGTCCAAATGCATTCTACTGTCATGTATAACTAATTAGAAGAAATTTAAAAAAGAAAAAACTTGATAACTTGGCTTAAACACGTGATTATCAGTAGATAGGATAACAGAATCAAACAAATGTCCATTAATGGATGACTAGAATAAGAAAATGTCATCACATATAATATTTGGTAATGATATTTCTAAAGTTTCTGATGTGCTTTATATGTCTATCATCTCTGGTTCTTTTTTTCTCCTCTTAACTGATAAAAAAATTGGGACTCATAAAAAGATATCTGACAGAGAAGTGAATGCTGATTTGAAGGACTGTTCTTGGCTGAACAAATGGTAAGTCAGAACTGATTCTCCTGTTATCAGGCCTGAGGGAGCTCACTGGACTTCTGACACTAATGACGAAAAATGTCTAGAAATTTGGTTACTCTTTTCAGCTTTCCATGTGTGTTTGAATTCATGGCCCTAAACTTATATTTATATATTATAAAAGGATATATTTTTTGTCACTTATTTTGCTCCCTACCCTTTGGTGAGAGGAAACATGAGGGGGATGGGTTGAGTTTTTCTTTTCTCTCAGGTTGATGAAGCCCGAAGTAAACTCCACTCAGAATCTGATAAAATAGTTTTTGTTGAATGCAGGTTTTTTAAAGAACAGAATGCTCAGGACATTTTTCAAAGTGGTTATTTTTCTTTTTCCCTTCTGGGAGCATGAGAAGATTTTTTTTCCCCCTAACATTCTCTAACAAGTTCTGAGAGAGAAAAAAAAAAAAAAAAAAACAGAGGAAATGTGCACGTTTTCTCCATTCCTGTCACAGTACATTTTGTGCTACTATAATAAAATACCTGACTGAGACTGGGTATCATCTAAAGAATGAAATTTAATTTTTTGACAATTCCGAGGCTTAGAACTCTAATATCAAGGTGCCAGCAGGTTGAATTCTCTGGTGGGGGCTGTGTCCTCTGGAGGGGAGGAATGGTGTATCCTCCTGTGATAGAAAATGGAAGAGAAAAAGGCATCAAGCCTAAGGACACCTAATCCCATTCACCTCTCAAAGGCCAAACCTCTGAATACTGTTGCAGTGGGAACTAAATATCAACATGGATTTTGGAGATAGCAAAAACATTCAAACCATAGTACTCCCTACAGTCAACAGTTCCCAACTCTCAAACTTGCCTAAACTGAGCTGCCAGTAGTTTGCAGATTACAATTTTAAGGATTTCTCACTTGTACTGGCTCCAAGTTTTTGTTTACTTTTTATCACTGTGACCAAAATACTGGACAAGAGCAACTTAGAAATGGAAGTATTTACTGTGGGCTAGTGGTTTCAGAGGTTCAGTCCATGGTCAGCTAAATTCATTCCTCTGGACCTGAGATGAAGCAGACATCATAGTAGCAGAGGACACTTCCTCAATTCATTTGTGCCAGAAAGAGTGGGGGTGGGCAGGGAGGAAGAGGAAACACAACAGGAGCCAGGGACAAAATATAATCCTCAAGGGCAAACCCCCAGTGACCTTCCTCCAGTCGTACCCTATTTTTCTGCAGTTACTACCCAGTAGTACATTAAATTATTAATATACCAAGTGGGTTAATCCACTGATAAGGCTATAGCTCTTTTAATCTAATTGTCTCACCTCTGTACATTACTGCACTGGACATCATGTTTCTAATATATGAGCTATTCAGGGGACACTTCATATCCAACCACAGCTCTCCAGCAGAAGTGCAAATTCTGATTTTCTCCATCTATCCATCTAACTAATTTTAAAGGTAGGAGCTTACTTTTTGGTTTAATTTCTCTGATAGACCTGAGAAAAATGTTTCATTTTCACTTTCTTCAGCTTAATGTCAGGACTGGAGTGATAATGTCCAAGTTTTTCATGCTCTGGACTGGAAACCAGAAGTCTAATTAATCTTGTGAAAAGTAAAGTTAGAAAATGACACATTCTTTGGTCTCTTATAATTAAAAGGAAACATTTTCTGTGCTTTTGGTAAATACAAAGTTTTTATTATTAACTTGATTCAATATTTTCCTACAGTTTCACCATAAGTGAACTATACCACACTCTTTACTGAATGTAGAGCATAAAAATTTTGCTCAATGCAATATTCTAAATAGCAAGTCTCACCAATATGCATGTTTCATATATATGATTATAGCAAAAATTAAATTTGCTTAAATTTGTTGGCAAAAATTTTGTTTTGGTTGTAGATTAGTCATATGCATCCAGTTGGGTAGATATTTACAATCAAAAGTTTGGTAGTTTTTAAGTGTTACAATTTGGTACAGAAATGGCTTGTGTTTTAATTTAGATGTTTATCCTTGGTTGGTTCCTAACTTCTCTGAGCTTTGCAAGTTTCTTACTTGGAAAAATGGGGATAATAATACCTATCTCAGAAAGTCACAGTATTTCTGAAATGTTTTCATTAGTGAATTATAGTTTTGCATAATAGTGGTGCTTATTTTGACATTATCATACATGCACTAGGATATAATTTGCTCCATTTCAGTCCGCAGTACTTCCTCTTTCCCTCCCTTTCTCCCTGTTCCTTGCTTCTACTCTACTGATCTTCCTTCTATTTATTTATTTATATTTTTTACATTGATGCTTTATAGATGTACATAAAGGTGGTATTCACTGTGATATATTCATATATGTACATAGCTTAATTTGGTCTATTTTATTCCATTATTCCTTTCTTATCCCACCTTTCCTTCCTCTCTCAATCCCTTTCCTCTCCTTCACTGATCTCACTTCCATTTTCATGGAATTCCCTCCACCTTTCATACCTTATTTTGGTCTATATTCTGCATACAAGAGAAAACTTTCACTCTTGGTTTTTTGAGTCTGTCTTACTTAATGTAGCATGATTTTCTCCAGTTCCATCTACTTATCAGCAAATGCCATAATTTCATTCTTTTTTATGGCTGAGTAAAACTCCATTGCACATACATAACACATATTATTTATCCATTGATCTGTTGACAGCCACCTGGGCTGATTCCATAACTAGGCTATTGTGAGTTGCACTACTATAGTGTTGAGCCTGCATTACTAGTGTATGCTGATTTTTTTTTTTTGGATATGAACAAAGGAGTGGAACATCTGGGTCAAAGACTAGGAAAGACTAGGCCTATTTCTAGTCTTTCAAGGAATCTCCATACTGATTTCCAAAGTTGTTGTACTTATTTGCACTCTCACCAACAATTTATAAGTGTACATTTCCCCCCATGTCCTCACCAGCATTTATTGTTATTTGTATTCTTGATTGCTATTCTAACTGAAGTGAGATGAATTCTCAGTGTAGTTTTGATTTGCATTTTGCTGATTGTTAGGAATGTTGAACTTCTTAAAAATATAGTTCTTGGCCATTTGTGTTTTTTCTTGTGAGAAATGTCTGTTTAGGTTTTTTTTTTTGTCCATTTTTAATTGAGTTCTTTGTTTATTTGGTGTTAAGTTTTTTGAATTCTTTGAATATTCTGGATATCAATCAGCTGTCCAAGTAGTAGCTGACAAAATTTTCTTCCATTCTGTAGGCTTTTTCTCCAAGCTTTGTTTTCTTTGCTCTGCAGAAGCTTTGTAAATTTGATGTCTCCCACTTATGTTTCTTGGTTTTATTTTCAAGCACTTCAAGGGTCTTTTTAAGGAAGTGAGTGCCTGTACCAATATGTTGGAATGTTGAACCCTACTTTTTCTTTTAGAGTTACCAAGTTTCTTATTTAATTACTAAGTCTTTGATTCATTTTTTTTGATTCACTTTGATTTGATGTATGTGCAGGGAGAGAGAGAGAGAGATCTAGTGTCAATCTTCCACATATGGATATTCAGTTTCCTAGGACGATGTTTTTAAAAGTCTGTATTTTCTTCAACTTTTGTTTTTTTGGCATTTTTCTTGTATATTGGATGACTGTATCTCTGGAGGTTTGCCTCTGTGTCCTCAGAAAGTTATTTTGAAGATTAAATGAGATTGTATGTACAAGGCTAAACACAATATCCAAAGCATAAGGAGTCTCAAGTCATCATTTTGTTCTGTGAGTTCTGCAGGATTTCTGAGATCAGCAGGAACTGAGTCTCAGAATTGGGTGAGTAGGGTATTAGCCTCCCCTTGGGGAGGTAGGAAAGATTTCACATTGGATGAAAGTTAAGCAGATGACCTGTAAGAGCCCATATAAATCATGTCTCATCTAATAAGAGAATTACGTCATTAGTCTTCTGTTTATATTTGAGATGTCAATTTTAATTACTGGTTTTAATAATGGTCTCCTTACCTCATTAAAGTTGTTAGTACATATATCTATGAGGGAATATTAATTAATTTGAATTTTTAACTTGTATCCATAGGTTTATGTTATTCACTGACTTATGAATTTCTTTAAAATATAAAATGCCTCTAATTCAGAAATGTCTGGAGTGTTTCATATTAGCTGTGTAGTTTTACTTTTCTTTTAATTAAAATTAAGCATTCATGGATCATGAGGTCAGTGGTTTAGAATTGATATAGATAGTTAATTGTTTAGATTTGAAAGTCAGCAGCATTCTGGATGGGATATGTGTTCTTCATTTAGCCACAGTCCCTACCACTCCCTAGTGTCCTACACAGATCTCAGTTCGTTTATTTTAATTATGTACTATCCTTTCTAGGCATTTGAGTTTGCAGCTTTTTCTTTATGTATTTATTATATTCATTAATCCTTTTCAGTTACTCAAATTGACCCCTCAATTCTTGAACTTAATTTTTATGGTCAGGAAAGACAAAAATTGAGTTACATGAAAGGTTGTTGAATTTCTGGTAGTGCTATGTGATCTGCTTTTCTAAAAACTTGTTAGTTAAAAAGAGTAGAAGACCTAAATACTTGAAGGCTGAAGGGAAACAATTGTGAGGTTTCGGGAAACTAAAAAGGAAAATGTAAGTGGTATATCATAAGTCAATAAAAGCTCAGAAAATGTTTTAAAAAGACATATACTCTGGAAAGTTAGATCTACCATTAGTTATATAGATCAAAGTGGTGGAATTTGGCATTAAAATGATTTGCTAGAGGAGATATATACTTATGTGTACTGCCAATTAGTCTCAGGCATGTGAATGTGAATAAAGAGTAAAATTATAAATTGAATAGAAAAACATCTGGCATTTGGGACTGGATTTTAAATTAAGCATTACTAATTTCAGCATGTAAAATGTCTTTAAAACACATATTTAGATGCATGCATTAAAAACCAAAACAATATAGATGTGAGAAAAGTTTTGTTGAAAAAATCCAATATGGAAAAATATATCTACCTTGCTATGTTTTAAATATATTAATGTTCTATAATCTCATGTATCATTCCTTATTCATTCACTTGACATCTGGTCCAATTCATATAATGAACACAATACAATTTAATATTCTTGATTCAAAACATAGTGACTCACTATAATTCTGAATATGTCATTATTTATTGGTGTTCATATATCTTCTAAGAAAAACTAGATATCTCAATAACAAAAAAATCAACTAGATATGTAAAAATATTGATAAAATTCTTGAGTGCTATCTTAAATGCAATGTAATTCTTAAATTATCTAAACAGGAATAGACTCTGAAGGGTTCCTGTGAGTGAATTTTACACAGAATGTATATAGGATATGAAATGATATAAATATGGTACTGCTGCAGTAACAACTGCACGTTTTTATTACTATGTATTATTCTATCAATAGTTACATTAAATCCTATTTAAGAGGCTAGTTCTAGTGAATGTACCTATTTTAAGCGCAACTTCTTAAAATTTTATAGGCAAAGCCCTTCAATGAGCAATGAAAAGATGATTAAAAAAAGACGATTGAATAGAAAAACAGCTGGCAACAGTAATTCATTTTGGATATAGTTTTACTTTTTATGAATAAGTCTGCAAAATATCAACATAAAGAGTGTACCTTTTTTTTTTTAAATGAATGCAGCCTCAATACTGAAAGCCAGCTCAAATAGTGAACATTTTAAACTTCTTATGACATAGTATTACACCCTTGTGGTTCACATAGCATATCCTGCATTGGTTTAAATTTTTACTACTCAGAGAACAGGAGAGTACAAGGCAAATCATTTGGTTTCTTTTAAAATAATCTGCCATTTTATTTTTCTATGCTATTTTGGATATGACAAAGGTAATGCCATACAAAGTGGCATCTGTCTTTATGAGTATTTCAAATTTAATGTGTATTAAAATATCATTATCATTAATAAATGCACAGCTTTGAGGCACTATTCAGAACTAGTAGAAAACATGGACCTTGATCACAAAGAACTTTCTTATTAGAGTAGGAACATTATAAGGGGTATTTACTAGCACATATAAACATTTTACCAGCTCATTCTGTCCCATGGAACTATAGTGAAAAGAATTAGCATTTTTAACTGTTGTCCAGGATCAATGGTTATAGACTAGTGAAGTAGGCAAATAACTTTCATGTCCCTAAAGTTGAGGAAACAGACAAGCAAATGGAACACATCAGAATTCTGCCCTCTCTCCACCATCCTCAGCCTAAGGAAGCATGATGTGCTAGAGAGGTCCTCTATAAATTAGCTGATCAAATAAACAATCTTTTAAAAAGATTGATTTTCAAGATATAGACTGCAACCATTTCCATACAGAAATTCCATTACACAACATATAAACACTGGATATGTATATTGAAACATTACTTGGCACCTCACTAATATGTACAATTTTCATATTTTTATGTACTAGTTAAAAGAAAAGAAAAAAGAAAATGGCAAAATCATCCCTTTTCCACAGGCAAGAATAAAAAGAAATGTTATCAGAATGAGCTGCCCAGAGAAAAGAAGTTCTGAAGTGTAAACATTTTGGTAAGTAAGAAGTAAGATTTCATCAAATGAAAATCACAGGAATAAGTTTTTAAAAGCTGAGCCTAAATAGTGGTAATTGTAAAATTTATATTTTCAAATTATTATCAAATTCTTTTTTTTAATTAATTAATTCATTTCATCTAATTTGTTATACATGACAGCTGAATAGATTTCAGTTCATAGTACACAAATGGAGCACATTTTCTTTTTTTCATTTTTCTGGTTGTATACAAAGAAGAGTCACACCATTTGTGTCTTCATACCTTTACCTAGGGTGCTCATTCCACCATCTTTACTACCTCCATGCCCCCTCACTGAACCTCCCTCCCCTTTGCTCTATCCAAATTTCCTCCATTCCTCCCATGCTCCCCACCCCACATTGTGGATTAGCATCCACTTATCAGAGAAAACATTTGGTCTTTAGATTTTTGGGGGGTTGACTTTCTTGTCTTAGCATGATATTCTCCAACTCCATCCATTTACCTACAAATGTTATGATTTTATTTTCTTTTAATGCTCAGTAATATTCCGTTGTGTATATGTACCACAGTTTCTTTATCCATTCATCTATTAAAGGGTATATAGGTTGTTTCCACAATTTGGCTATTGTGAATTGTTCTGCTATAAACATTGATGTGGACGCATCATTGTAGTATGCTGTTTTTAAGTCCTTTGGGTATAAACTGAGGAGTGGGATAGCTGGGTCAAATGGTGGTTCCATTTCCAGTTTTCCAAGGAATTTCCATACTGTTTTCCAGATCAATTGCACCAATTTGCAGTGCCACCAGCAATGTAAAAGTGTACGTTTCCCCCCACATCCTTGCAAACACTTATTGTTGTTTGTATTCCTAATAACTGCCATTCTGACTGGAATGAGATAAAATTAAGTTCTTGATCTAGGTTATAGTAACAAGAAAGAAAATACATGAATGGTTCATTAAAAACATTAATATCACTCAGCCTTAAAGAAAAATAAAATTATGGCATTTGCAGGTAAATGAATGGAACTAGAGAATATCATACTAAGTGAAATAAGTCAATCCTCCCAAAACTGAAAGCAGAATGTTTACTCTGATAAGTGGATGCTGAACTACAGTGGGGGTGAGGGGTTAGATAGGGAAGAATGAAGGAACTTTGGTTTGTGTAGAGAAGAGTGATGGGAGGGGTGGAGTTGTGGGGATGGGAAGGACTATAGAATGAGACAGATATTATTATGCTATACACATGAATGATTATACTATTGGAGTGATTCTGCACCATGTACAGCCAGAGGAATGAGAAGTTGTGCATTTATGTACAATATGTCAAAAAGCATTCTACTGTAAAATAAATAAACAAACAAACAAATAAATAAATAAATAAATAAATTTAATTATATCAGTGATGATGGTACAGGGAAGATTGTTGAGAAAGATCAAATACTAATTAATTTTTTGTGGATTTAAATTTGGGAAATAAAATTTCAAATTTCACATTTTATTATAAGAAGTGATACTTTATTGAGAAATTACAATGTCATTAAATG
This sequence comes from Spermophilus citellus, assembly GCF_964194105.1. Classification (NCBI taxonomy): domain Eukaryota; kingdom Metazoa; phylum Chordata; class Mammalia; order Rodentia; family Sciuridae; genus Spermophilus; species Spermophilus citellus. The sequence goes on along the minus strand of NC_138182.1, from coordinate 248,174,700 downwards.
AATTTGAAGTATGGCCTGGCATGGTAAGTTTCATGCAACATTGATAAAGAGGCTCAAAGGATTCACTTAAAATAATGGCATTTTGGAGTTTAACTTATCTCTTATTTAAGGATTTATGAAAACATCAATATGGATTAAGTACAGTAAAGAAATGGAAAATTATAGAAAAATATGAAGAATTTAAGAATATAAATTAAGTACACATAAGGAAATTTCTTTTAATATTTTACTCTGCTCTTTTCCATTATTAAAAAAAAACTATTTACACACACCTAAATGTTATATATTGCTTATTTAATGACTGAGATGATAGTGCATATCTGGTATTGTTAGAGGCATTGTTTAATATAATTAAATATTAGTTTAAACATAAGTTTTAAGTTTTCCATTGTATTTTCATTGGGTAGATAAAAGTTTCAACCCCCAATTCATGGACATTAAGTTTTTTCTATTATTTTACTCTTATATATGACTCTACATAAAACTAAACATTACTAAATATAAATTCTTGACAAAATCTTTGATAATGTTCTTAGGAAAAATTTTTTAATTGATTTTATTTTTTTTAAATACACGACAGCAGAATTCATTACAATTCTTATTACACATATAGAGCACAATTTTTCATCTTTGTATATAAAGTATGTTCATGACAATTCATGTCTTTATACATGTACTGTTTTTTTGCATTACAATTCTTATTACACGTATATACAACAATTTTTCATATCTCTGTTTGTATATAAAGTATGTTGACACCCAATTCCTGACTTCATATATGTACTTTGGATAATGATGTCCATCACATTCCACCAATCTTGCTAATCCCCTGCCCCCTTCCTTTCCTCCCTCCCCTCTTTTCTATCTAGAATTTATCTATTCCTCCCATGCTCTCCCTCCCTACCCTTGGGAAAATTTTTTGAGAAATAGGTCACCAGATTAAACAGTTTAACTATTTCAAGTATCTTAATTTATATTTCCCAATTGTTTCCTAGAAACCTTTCTATATTTAATATACCTCTAAAAGGGTGAAACAATCCATTTCATCTCACATTTACCAATATTAGGTATTATAAAATAGTTTGGGATTTTTAAAATTGTTAATAAAGTAATTATTATCAATTTACTATTTTTAATGTATATCCAGTAGTTACTTCTGTGACTTGAAATTATTTATGTTATTGCTTATTTTTTTCATAGGAGTGTTTAAAAATACTTAAAAGCCCACTTTATACTTTCAGAGGATTAAACCTTTCTCACATAGCAAAATTAAAACTCAGTTGGTAGTTGGATTTTAATTTTGCTCATAGTGGGTTCATTTTGGCACACAAACTTTAAAATCATAGCACATTCAAATAAGTTTTTTTTTGTCTTTGGAATTTTTCCATTTCTTTATATTTTGAAACTCTTTCTCTACTCTAAAAGTATAATATAGCTATAAATAGGTCATGCAAATATTTCAAAGAACTATGGAGAGCAAAGATACACATAACATTTATATATACACAGACACATATGCCATATTAGAAATTAAAATAACAGTAAATTAAATTTTCTCGTTATGATGCTATCTATTAATTCATTTTAAATACTAAGTGTTTAATACATTGCAAATTTAATATTATGTATTGTATAGAGGAATCTTACAAATCTAGTCACTCTTTCAACAATTAGAACCATATTAAGTGCTGAGGGTAGAGCTATGTCAAAGTAGAAACCCCTTCCCTGGTGAAGCATAGATTCTAGTAACATATATTTTTTACTAACATCTTTCACTAATCTTTCAGCATGCCTTTCTTGATTTGATTGTAAGGATTTTCCCAAACTGTTTTCAAAAATATGATTGCTTTTGGGTAACTCTTCCCTATTTTATTTGACTACTGATAGTTATAAATATAGCTGACACTGTGTACTTATAGTACTTTTTAAATTGGGTGATTTTTTTTTTTTAATTAGTGCCGATGATTCAAGGTGCTGGCCTTGAGTATGTTGCAACTGCCTCTACTGCTCAGCTACACCTCTAGCTCGTTACAATTTTGATATGCCATCTATTTCCTTCCTCATCTTTAAAAAATACTTTCCCGTTTTATTTGTAGTCATTTTCTGCTACCAAATATAATTTAGAATCACTACATTCTAAGTATAGTAAAATAGTACTGCTCAAATTTGGATTAAGTATAAATTACTTTAAAAGTCTTAACTTTTTAATGTTACTTATTGTACTCTCCCAGGTACTTGGAAGATCTTACTTTTATTGATGTCTTTAAATTTCTTAGAAAATTAAAAAAAAAAAAATCTTGTCTTTCAGATTTTGTGTATTGCTTGTTGAAGTTTTGCCTTATGTTCCATATTTTTATTTCTCTTATGAATTACATATTTTTGTACACTTAATGATTTATCAATATTATATGGAAAAGATGTTCTCTTTGAATTTAGGTTGCATCATCAATTTGTTGATCTACTTATTTGTTCTAACAGAGTTTTCATTTAACTTGTGGGATTTTCTGCATAGTTCTTTTCTTTTTTTTTGGTATTAGGGATTGAACTAGGGGCACTCTGCCTCTGAGTCACGTCCCTAGCCCTATTTTGTATTTTATTTAGAGATAGGGTCTCACTGAGTTGCTTAGCATCTCACTTTTGCTGAAGTTGACTTTGAACTCATGCTCCTCCTGTCTCAACCTCCTGAGGAGCTGGGATTACAAGTGTGCTACACCCAACGATTTTCTGGATAGTTATTTTTTTTTTTTTTAAATAAACAATCATTAAGATATCAAGATGTCAAAGTCTTCAGTTACTACCTTTTTTTTCTTTCTTTTTGTTTTTATTGGTTGTTCACAACATTACAAAGCTCTTGACATATCATATTTCATACATTAGATTGAAGTGGGTTATGAACTCCCAATTTTACCCCAAATGCAGATTGCAGAATCATGTCAGTTACACATCCACAATTTTACATAATGCCCTATTAGTAATTGTTGTATTCTGCTACCTTTCAATAAACAAGGAGAGAAATGAATTACAGTAGATGGGGTAGAGAGAGAAGATGTGAGGGAAGGGGAGGGGGGATAGTAGGGGATAGGAAAGGTAACAGTTACTACCTTTACTTCAGTGGAAACTTCAAGCAGTCATGTGAATGAATGGCCAGAAAATTGTCTGTAATCCACCTGCTGGGCAAATACCTCATGGAGTTTATAACATCATCCAGGCAAGGTCTTGAACACTTCTGAGCATTGCTGAAAAGATTATATTTATAGAAGGATTTTTAGTTTGCATTTCAAAATGTTTCAATTTCTACCTCAGATGTTATCAGAGATTTAGACAATATAAATTAGCATTTCAAGAAGTAGAGCTAGGCAACAATGATAAAATACTTTAAAAACAATTTATTGCTCCTCCCTCCAAAGGGAACCTCACCCCTCACCCATACCTCAGGTGGCCATAGTGACTAAGAACCAAAAGCAGTAGAGGGTGATAACCTTGCTTTCTGGGAAATAGATGCAAATAAGATTCATTACAAAAGAAATGAATGTAGAGGGAAAAGTTGTTACACTAAACTAATTTTTATTCCCCTTTCTTGGACTCCCTTATCCATTTCTTTCATATCAACGTTATTATATTTTTCACTTAAAACCAAGAAATATTTCCATAATGAAAGCATAAATTAATTTTTGAAGACCTTTTAAAAAATTATGATGCAATCCAGCCTGTGAAAGACAGAATGATTGACAAAGGTTTCAGGAGCAATAAGGAAGTGCTAGGAAATACAGACTTTTAGCAGAAGTATCAGGTCATAGTCTTTAGAAAGGAAAAGGATTCAGTGTCCATGAAAGTTAGAAGTAAAAGTTTACAATGGACAAACTTGTTGAAAAAATATCAAGAATAATTTTTCAGCTGAAACAAAATTAATTTTCCAGGCTAAATTTACTCCTCTCCCTTAAAGCCAAAACAAAAACAAAAACAAAACCCGTTACTATTTTTTACTCTTAAATTCTGGGAGTTGGTAGATGCAAACTCACAGTTGGGCTTAATTTAGAGATGTTCCAGGGTCTGGCTTTAGGTGGGTGCAGTTAAGTTTGTAGTTTCACTGACAGGGAGATCTAATAAAGATTTGAAGGTGACAGCTGGTTCCTTGAGAAAAATAGACATCAGGCCAAGAGATGCAGGGCAAGTGTTCTTAGGTCAGAAGAATGAGGGTAGACTTCCAATTATACTATGATCCATATTATGGGAGACTTTTATGTAGACAATATACATGGGAAAGGTTTACTTTAAAAAACACAGGTTTGGAGATCATGATAAATCTACTTCATTATGACAGATTTTGTCATATTGTTTTCTAAATGTTAAATTTAATCCAAAAATGTCACACGTGCTATTTTGAAATTCTTTTGTCATTAAAATCAATGATATAGTCTGGGTCAACATATGCAAATTAATATTTGATACTACTTCCCTCATATGTGTATCTTTTTTATTATGATGCTGATACAATTATTCAGCTCTCAAATCAATGAAATCCTTAAGTGTTTAGATGTTACTAGATGCCAGACTCAGACACTACAAAATATTACATTGAAGTGTATTTTAAAAGTGCATATTTTTGGTCCAATTATTCATATGGAATTTTAATAACGTGAAACTTATTCTGAATTATTACAAGTTCAAATGGTTTTAGAAATCTGACACATTCTTTGAAGTGCTTTGAAAGATTTTAAAAAACGTATCTCACAAACAAATTTTTGTTTTTTTACATACTTCTTTGCTCACAGTCACACCAAGACACCACTTCAAACGTTAAGAGCAGAGCTGAGGACAGACAGGCTGCCACAAGAGAAGCAGAACAGTCTTGAGACAGACAAGCTGCAATCATGAGGGGGAGACATTAAAAAATAATAATAATGAAATAGAGAAAAAAAGAAAAAACCCTCAAGTGTTTCTCAGACTGGAGGTAGAAATTCATTTACCAAGCACCCCAGTTTCTGTAACCAGAGCCTGCAGGTCTGAACCTTGCGCAAGGAACAACATGAGATACCCTGCTGGACCCAATGGCTCTGCTGACAATCAGATTCTCAAAGCAGAGCAAGAGCTGCTGCAGCAGTACCTTTGAACTTGGAGATTAGGGATAACTCTGCTCACCAGTCAAGCTCTATTTTCAGGCACATTATTCGTAATATTAACAAAATGAGTTTTAAATAAAAGATACTTTTCAAAAGAAGAGGGTTTTTTTTTTGTTTGTTTTGTTTTGTTTTTAAATAAAATCCTTTGGGTCCTAAGATACTCTCAATGTACATTAGGGAAAGCATATAAAAATCAAAACACTTAAGAATATGTAAGCTGGGCATGGTGGTGCACTCCTGTAATCCCAGCAACTGGGGAGGCTGACGCAGGAGGATTGTGAGTTCAAAGCCAGCTTCAACAAAAGTGAGGCACTAAGCAACTCAGTGAGACCTTGTCTCTAAATAAAATACGAACTAGGGCTGAGGATGCCCCTGAGTTCAATCCCTGATACCTCACTTGGCCCCAAAAAGAATGTATAATATGTTCAATAAATTTTAATATTATTACTCTTTAAAATAGTATAGTTCTTTGGATTTGATACATTCATGTGAAAGTACAGTTTATCAAGCATGGCTAAAAGCTTTGAGCTCCCTGTGATAACACTGAAATTCATATTGTGGGAGCTACTGAACTATTCTTTGGTGCCTGGAATTATCCTTTTGGCTCATTTGATTTTATCCATGGAATTTTCAATTATGGATATGACTTTACTTTCAAGTTTCTAAAAAGATTTTTTTTGAGGAAAGTTTATCAATCTTGGTTTTATAAAGAAAGTTATACTTACATTCAGTAAGAGTCTCTTATTAGGATATCTGGTTGTAAAATTCTTAGACAAAAAGACTAATTTTATTAAGTTAATAATGGTTATTTCCAATGTTTGGTATTTTATGTATTAGGTAACAGATAATCTAAGACTTGTTCTATATATGGTGATATAAGACATCTAGACTAGGGGAGAAAAACATCACTAAGAAATTTTTGTCTGGTCAGTAGGAGGGTAAATGCAATAGATTTTGGATAATGTGATCAAAGATTAAATGTCAATTTAGATTTTTACCACATACTAAAACAACAACTACCACCACCACATTTTGGGGAAAAATGATTTGGGGTCAGAAGTAGAGACCAGATCACAGAACTGGCTCAGCAGGAGAGAGAAAATTAATGTTCACAATTAGGTGGTGGAAAAGAATAGGAGAATACTTCACTAGTCCATCTAAGTTACTGAAGTAGCAGCTTCTAGGGTTCCATGTTAAATTATTCACTGAAAAGATGGTTATTTTTATGGCATTGGAGACATTTAGAGTCAAAGTTATCCACACTATTCAAAATGTGAATAAAAATAATAAATCTTGAAATAATAAAATGCCAGTTCTTCCGTAATCCAAGAAAGATTACATATTCACTGACTTGAAATTCTTTTAGATAACTAGTTGAGTTTTATAATAATTTATAACTTACAAATTAAATGACATGAAATATAAAAATATAACGAAAATATGTTAGAAAATAAAAAAAATTGTCAGTAGAAACATGAATAGTTATCAAAACAGTCACAGAAATTAATAATTAGCAGATCATTTAACATTCTGGGAAAAAATTACAAGTACATATGCATATATATGTATATATGTGAACTAAAATACACATATATATATTCTACTTGCTGGTAATTTAAAAAAATATTATTATTATTTTTTAATGCACCAGAGTTAAAATATTTATGAATTTTATTATTAGTTATCTTAATAGTGAATTAAAAGAAAAAAAACAATTTTCAAATTAATATATTTCTTAACCTCCAATCATCACTTGCCTTACAAATTAAAAACAAATTTTTTTTTTGTATTTTTGTTTTTACAGATGATAATCAAAGCAGCCCAACAGTGGCCTTCTGCCTTTATTGTGGACTCACTTTTGATGACTACAGCAACATTTTACTTACAGAAATGGCCTTTAATTTCTATTTACTATATTTCTAAAAAAATTTCTGACTCCTTTTTTTTTTTTGAAAAAGAATATCAATATATAATTGCTGTTAAAGAAAGACAGAGATAGAATATGGCACCTTCTATTTCTTTGTTAAATTGCTTGTTTGCACTTCCTCTTACTAATATTTAAGAAGATACATTGTTCTATTACAATCCAAACTAAGACAACTAAAAGAGAAAGATAAAAGTGGGATTATAATTAAGGAACCCATGAGGTATTGTTGAGTATTCTAGATACTTATTCTTTAAAAATGCTGAATAATTCATTTTTTTTAAATAAAGCATGAATTAACAAAAATGTGATCTTATTTCCATGTTCATGTTATGAATTATTTCATCTTACATATTTAAAAGGAGAATGAAATAACTTTAGTACACAAGCTATGGTCACAAAGTCTCATCGCTCTTGTAGTTGATTGATTGTTTTTTTCCACTTCCATTACCAACAATGACTATCCAAAAAAAGAATCAGTCTTTGGGACTCTGAAAAAGGATTTTTGTTTGTTTTTGTTACCAAAGAGTGGGAAAAAATGAATGTGTATATATAAGCGGCAGATACTCAAGTTGAGCTTGAGATCTTAGGTGAAATTTACAATAAGCATTTACAATATAAGGACAAGTAGGAAAAATATTTTGTGAGGAAAAAGCAAAAACTTTTATATTGCTGAAAATTTATGTAGAGTTTTTCTGAGAAGATTGGGCTTATAAGGAAAAGTCTGGGTAAAATTTCAGGATTTAAGAGAATACCAATAAAGTGAAGACTGACATTAACCAGACCTGGCTATAAATACCACACAAAGAGACCAAACACGTCCTGACAGGTCTGGCCACCTCCCCTTCAGAACAAACCTATACCAAACAACAGGAGAATGAACCATTGTTCTTTTAGGTTCAACGAAACTTAATATGCTAGTTAAAGAACTTTTGCTTTAGGATGATTTCGATGTGTGTATTACCTGATTACCATGTTAAGTATAGTTAAACCCTGCAGTGTACCAGCAGAGCCAAGAATCTGCACATTTCATCATTTAATCATCTCTATTATCTCCCTGTCTTATCAGTCAAAGTAATATGACTTCTTTCTTCTCAACATCATTTTGATGTGAAGGAAGAAGTCACTTTTATGTTGCTGAAAAACCTCTAATTACCTTTATTGAGAAAAGCGAAAATACTAACGTGAAATAAACATGCTTCTTTCTCTGCTCTATCGTATTTGCTTGGCAAATACTAGTGCACAGACCTTACTGCTGGTTGATAGCACTGATTTACATGCATTTATTTTCCTTTTCTGTCTTTAAAATGTACATGTATTCTAATAGGAATATTATATCCTGTAATTGTTACAGACTAATTACATGTTACTGAATAGTAAAATATTTTTGTTATTTATTGTTCAGTATTCCAACAATGATCTTAAAGGTATGATTTCTGATACTTAAAGAAAATCTTTTAGAGTATTATCTGTAAGGACCAAAATAAATATGAGTACTATATGAAGACAATATTTTAATACAATTTTCATTGACAAATAATTATTACCTGAAATATATATTTGTTTAAAGTTCTAAATTTTATTTTAAATTATTACATGACTTGACTAAGAAATATCCAACAAATATTAATTGAAGATTTTGCATGTAAAAGGTATATGCAAGTTATGAAAGTTTTGAAATGTAGCCAGAAAACAAAGTGACATTGTTATTTATGTTTAATTTTCAAATTAAACTATTTTTTTGAAATGAATATTTGTTCATAACACTAAAATAATTTTTTTCAATTTTACTAATGACTCAAACTACAAATGCTCTGCAAAGGAAATCACCCTATTACAGATAGCTAATTAATAAAATTGAAGTCATCTTCTGTAAAACCTCCAAGGTTTATTTCTTTTATAGAACAGAATTAATACATTATATACACTATAATTGAGTGATTTGGGTCCCAGCATACTGAAAGTACCAGTAATGTTCATTACTAAAATATTTAAATGGGGACCTATGTAGCACAAACTTTGAACCACATTTTATGAAGTTAAGGCAAATATGTTCCAACATCACTGAAATGCTTTATTCATGGAGATTTATTTCTGTTCCTAGTAATGCACCAACTCCTACTCTCTTTTACTTGTTTTGGCCACAATTGATATTGAGGATGCACTGTCTTTTACTAAGAATCAAACTCTTCTTCAGAAAAAAATTAGCAATGGCTGTATTCTTGTTAGCCTCTAGTAAAATATCACTGAAACAATTTACCGAACTCAGCATGGGATAATAGATAAATTTTCATTTTTTCGCTATTGCTGTATGTTCGTTCTATTTTTCTCTTGGCATCTTTTAAGCAACTTGAAGTTTGAGATTATTAGTTTTTTCATGTTTGCTTAGCCCAGAACCTGCTCCCTCCGGGAAATGTCTACTAAATAGTTTGTATTTGTTTGGATGAATTTGTGCTAGAGAAGTATTTATTCAAACAGGCCTTCACTGTCTTTGGACTGTTGTGTGGTACACTTGTTTCTGAAGTGCATCTGAGAGTTCAAATTAAATGGAGGTAAAATGAGAAATCCAAAGAGGTTTTTCAGATGTGCTCTACAGATCCTGGGAGGGTGTGGGTTAGAATGTTGTTTCAGAGAGCGAAAGGTAAAACAAGGAGGGATATCAGGTAAAGAATCTAATTTGCAAGTTGGCATAAATTTTTAAAGAAAAGGCTATGCTCTAAGGAGACAGGTTTGAAAATTCTGTATTTAGGAGGTGAGACAAACATCTGATTTAAATTAAAGCCTCCATGGTGAGAGCCTGGACTGCCTCTTTACCTTCCTTGGTGCATCTTCATTATGAGGCATAATCTTGGCACATGATAGCTGCTCAGTAAGTATTTTTACCAGTAATGATGAATTGACTAATGTTCTGTTTGTATACAATGACAGTTAATCCCAATAAACTCAGCAAACAATAGTGCAAAATTCAGTTTTACTTGTTTCACACCTTGTTTCTATGTTTAACTTTGAGTTAAATTTGATGTGCTTCTGTATCATTTTGAATTTATACATTTTACATGAGTTAGAGGTAAAGTGAAATAGTATTTCTTGAAACCATATGTTTAAAGGGAGAAATTTAAAATAATATATTTAACAATGAAATTGGTGACAAAGTTCAAGTTCATATTTACAGTCATCAACTAACCACACAGCTATCATCACACATACTAATAAGCATGCATCCAAAGAAATCAATATTCTGAAAAGTCACGCTGATTGAGGTGAAGAAAAAATGCCATTGATCATCACAGATCACTTTTCAGAGGATAGTCTCCCATAGTAAAATTTCACAAAAGCATACCCTGTTTTTCTCTTAAATCATTTGGAAGCACAAGTAATCACAAAAATAAGATTCTTTACTTCAGTATAAATAAAACAATACAGTGTTATATAAACTCTATGCAACAAATTTTAAATATGTCAATTTAATTTTATTTGTTAAAATTTTCAAAAGAAATACATCAGGTGTAAAGTAGAATCATGTACTATTAGGAAAATGCTTATCAAGCTTTTCTCTTATTGACATTGTCACAAGTATACAGAGAGGAAAACACAGTTTATAATATTGCCTCATGACATAATTTAGAGAAACCCCAAGATTGATCATCCAAAATATTATCAATCTGAAGTATATTATCATACAATGTCTTACTCATTCCGCTAGATAAAGCAGGGTGTCACAGATAATCCTATATTTTATGTTCAATATATTACACAGGTCCATATAAAGAAAATAAAACACTTGTAAAATATTGGAAAAATATATAATACAAAAACAATATTTAAAGCTTTTATCACGTCATTAAATAAGTTGACCAAGATCTATGATGCCTGTAGTAGCTGAAAACAATGTCAGAGAAGGTAAGAGCAGTGTTTTTTTTTTTTCAAATGCTGATGTAGAAAATATGTTTAGATTTTATATTGTTGGATGGTACACAGATAAAAATAACAGTTCTTAAGATACTTTTATCTTTAATAATAGCATTAGATAAATGTCATATAAATTAAATATTTTTAAGGTCTAGTCTTTCAAATGCAGATTTTTCAAAACTATTTGTGTGAAAAGCATTAAGTTTTAAACTTCCTTTGTTTTCTTGGTAGAGCCTATTGACTTGTTTTATGGCAAGGTGTTAATACATCTATTTCAAATAGACAAGAAACATCCCTGCTTTCTAACGCAGGGAATATCTTAGCTAAAATAAGCTCAGCTATGCCACTGGCTTCCCCACAATGCACATCCTGTTAATATTTGGAGTAAGCCAGAAAGGATCCTTTTAGTAAAGTACTATCACAATGTCATTTTACTTATTTAAAACTGCAAATAAAGTGTCAGTAATCAAAACAGAGCTCTTAAATTTGCCTTGAAATGTAAGTAACATATATTTACTGTTTTGAAACTTTGATAGAGATAGGGTGAGTTGGCTAATTTTAGAGGCTGACATTGTTGAACACAGAATGGATAAGATACATTTGAACATTAGTTTCCAAAGAATGATAATTTAAAATGGATGAGAAACTGTTCATCAACCAATTCCAACTTGAAAATTTAACAATTAAGGTTTGAGAGCAGATGTTAGATAATGCTAGTAATTCAACCTTGAAACAATTTTCTGCTACTTCTCCTTTAGTCTTCCAGATGAGTTAAATTGAAGAGCATCAGGAAATTGCAGGATGAGCTGTATAAAAACGGTTATCATTTGCAATTGTTCTATATAATACAGAAATTGTTTTTATATCATGCAACCCAAAATAAAACAGAAATAATTTTTATGTTCAAGATTATGCAAATTGTTAGCTCTCATTTACAATCTCTACTTAGAAATTCTTTGCTTTGAAATTACCTTTGTGTTCTCATTAATTGCCTCTAAAGGAAATATTATATATGAAACTTAAAAATAAATACATACAAGTAAATTACTGTTTTGTGTGCTTATGGTTTGTGGTTGTATGTTAACTTTTTTTTTTGAAGAAAAGTTTCAGCTACTAAAAATGTATGAAAAGAAGATTCTAGGTGTTTTATTTAACGATTAATGTAAAGGACACACCTTTGATTTTCTAACTTAAAACATGGTCATTGCGATAGCTTATTTTTAGTGTTGCTGTAAGAACTAAGGACAGTATATGTAATGTTTACAGATAATTTATGAAGCAATATTGAAACACTTAACACAGTGTTTGTCCTGAAATAATCATGCCGTAAATTTCATTATTATTGCTCTCAGAGATGCCCTCTTTGTGAAAGAGTGAGAAAGGAATCTTTAGGAGTACACTGAATAGCTCTGGTACTTCTAACTTTGATATCACAGCTCAGCATCTAATATTTCTCAAAGTGCGTTTTGTCACAGCTTATTTTAGAATCTGACAGAAGCTGGGGACCTGCAGCTCCCACATATGTAAGCTTTTTGTATTTTCCTGCTGAGTTTAAAATTTCCTGTAGGGTCTCCTCTATCTAGAGATTGCAGATTGAGATTTTACCTCAAGTTTGATTTTTAGAGATTATAGAAACACAGCTAGTTCTTCAATGAAATAACCTCAAGACATTTTTTTTTCTCAGATATATATTTAACAATCAGTAGTACAACTTTAAGATTTCAGAATTCACTGCGTTGGTTTAATGTTTAGCTGTTTTCGAAGCGCATTCCTATAGCCTGTAAATTGGGTATTCAGTCATCAAGTGCAGTTGTCTGTATCACGCCTTGTCTTAAAATGGAGAAGAGGGCTGGGAAAGAAGCACACATCTACAATTAAAAAAAAATTCCTGAAGCTATTGTCTGACATCTATGAAAACAGAAATATGTGTATCATGGATAAGAAAAAAATAAATGAAGAATGCAAGTGAGCTGAAATGCTGTAACCTAGGTTCCTCATTTGTATTTACACAAACTGTAAAATTTTCAAGGGCACCACAGGGTACAAAGTCCATTCTTTTTATAGTTTGAATGTTTTAAATAGTATTTTCAGATAAACCTCTTCTTTCTTTCAAAGAAATAAAATGCAGGGTGATTAGTATTACAGTACATCAGTTAGTGTCTCTGTTCTCTTCATAATATATCATATGTCAAAACTTCTCTCTTTAGAATAACAAAAATGACCTTTTGGTGCCATAAGCTCTGGCTGACCTTTTAGTAGCCATAACAGTGGCAGAGAAACAATAAAGATACATCCAGCCAGGGTCACTTCCAGCCACTGGAACACTCAGGAACTGAACCAGAATATTCTATGAAATTTGTTTCACTAGATTTGAAAGTAAAAATTAACAAAAGGACTTTCTATTATGAGAATCAACTTCATGACCTTAAAGTGGTGTTTAAGTATTTCAGTTTAACATAAAGCTTACAGCAATCTGCACTTTAGAGAAAGTGCCATTTTCAGAATATACTTTAGTGAGTGATGTAAGTATCAACATTTTGAAGGCTACATCTATAGCTTGAAGTAAATTTATTAATGGAAAATAAAGTTTAAACACAGAGTATTGTGGTTTAATTTACAAAAATATAAAACAGTATAATACTTTTTTTATTTGACTTTTTCCCATTAATTAAGATGTTAACATTGGCTTGTCACAGAGAAACGATTTCTTTTCAAAGAACTTGGAACCACACACTGACTGATGTTTAAATCCAGAATCTATGTGATTTATCTGTAGGGCAACGTTTGAACATTTATTATCTTTGCTGTCCAGCATTTCTTATTTTGTTTATGTTTTTCATGAAGTGTGGAATCACAATTATGAATTTATATAAACCCAAGATTGGTAGTTAAATAAGATGAAAGACCAGAATTACTTCAGAACATTCCAGAGAGAGCAAACTGGGATTCTGGTTACAGTGAAGCTCCTACATGGTGAAGTTGTTATGGGTGAGGGTGAGAAGAGGGGGGATGGTGCCATCAAAGAAAGCCAGGTCTATGTAGGGAAACTCTGCCTGACAAAGAAAGGCTTCTTCAAATATGGTTTCAATAGTTATTTATTCTCCTGGTGTCCTGGTGTTGTTAATTGATACATATCTGTGATCAATGCTTTTTTTTTTTTTTGGCTATTTTTGCGGTAATCTTTTATTTTTTCCCCTATTTTTTTTTCTTTTTTCTTTCTTTCTTTTTTTTTTTTAACCTCTGATCTCAAAATCTATTGCAAACAATTTGGACTCTCTGTTAAAACAATGAAACACTTGTTCCATTCTTTTAGGCATTTGTGTTTAAATTATTTTTTAAAGCAATATATTCTCATTCTCAGCTTTTTTCCCTCTCCAATTAAAATTTACTTATGTATTGTTTCTTATAATTGCCATTTTGTTAAATCCTGCCTCCCTGCAAGATAGTCTCTTCCTCTTGACCTTTCTGATACTTTTTCTTTATTTTAAATAACATTCCATCTTCTTCCCTTGGTTAAATAATTCCTTGTGTCTCTTCAACAGCACCTTTTCTATCCAAGCATCCTGTTGACGCCTCTCTATCTCCTACAGCACCTGGGGCAAAACTATGTATGCCCCGTGTTGCTAGCCATTATACTCCAGAAACCACAGGGGTCTATTTACTGAAAATAAAGTGTGAATGTTATACAACTCTGAGGTCATGCATACGACACAATTTTATCTTACTGAGTACTTTATAATTGATTTTCACTAGTTTTTACCCCCTTTTCCTTGAAATCAGTGTTTCTGGAATTGTGGTCTGAAGAAGCCATGCATCAGGGACACACACAAGTACTTATGAAACTCCTTGGACAGCCTAAACTCCCCTCACAAGGACAGAGAGGTGTCTGAGCATCTGATTTTCAGATAGACATCCAGGCGATGACTATGCCTCCTACAGTTTCAGGAATATTTGATGCCTTGAAACTTCTCAAAGGCACCAATCATTGACTTTTACATCTTTAGTATCTACTCTGGCCTATGGAGGCATTAAATATTTTAAAGTGAATATCTATTCTCAAATATGGAAATAAACATTTTTTTTGTGACTAGGAATGGAATAATCTCTTCAGTATAAGACTATGATTATCAAACATTTTATAAGTAACTATACACAGTATCTATAATGCAGGGCAAGATGTAAGCACTTCTCACCTTACCTCCAGTTATCCAGACAAGTGTAGTCAAGAGGTAAGGGTTTCCCTCTTCCACTGAGCCCTCATTGATAACACAGTGTCCCTAAGAGTGTTGCAAACCATTTACCTTTGCCTTGGATCATAAGGCAATAATTGCATTGCGAGAGTCAAGTTGAGAAGAACTAAAGCTACTGCCCTCTTTACTCCTTAGGAATCAGCTCTGAAGGCAGGGATGTCTCTCAGGGAGAAATCTGCCATTGTTCATATTCCAACACCATAGCCAATACTTAGATATTGTGCAGGAGATAAAGCAGGTTAGAGAACAGAAAGCTCCAAATCACTCCCCCAAAGAGGCTGTTTTCATTTGAAACATAGCATGGAGAAGTTCAAGCCGAAAAGAACTCTCAAAAACAGCACAGTGCGTGGTGGAAGGCAACTGCAAAGACCTAACAGATTTCTTGAACATATGGGTTTATCTGTAGGTTGACTAGTTTAACCAAGAGAACATGGGAGAGTGCTGGCCTGGGGAAAATAAAATCTTACACAACAACTTGAAATCTGAATTTCATTGGCTTAGGTAGTAGGACAATGTTTTCCCAAGACACTGTTGAAAACAATGAAGCAAAAAGGCAGTAATTAGTATATATTAGTAGATGGATGTGAGCCAGAAAAGAGACAGTCAACAAGATCCCTTTAAACCCAGTTGCATTGAAAGTGACTGTGGACGGGGCTGGGGATGTGGCTCAAGTGGTAGCGCGCTCGCCTCGCATGCGTGCGGCCCGGGTTCGATCCTCAGCACCACATACCAACAAAGATGTTGTGTCCACCGAGAACTAAAAAAATAAATAAATATTAAAAATTCTCTCTCTCACTCTCCCCTCTCTCACTCTTAAAAAAAAAAAAAAAAAAAGAAAGTGACCGCGGACTTACTCAAAGCTGTAGCCTCTAAATAAGACAGATGCCAAGAAATTAACTCATAGACATACTACTATATACAATATAAATGCTGAGAGTCAAAAACAAGGAGTAAATCTTAAATCTTGAGGAAAATCAGAAACTTACTGTAGGATAAAAATATTCTACTAAAATACTTAAGCCATTTAATAAGCACATAAACTAGCACATAACTATGAAGAGCTCTTGACAGAGGAGTGGTACCAGTGCCTAGAATTACTATAATATATTGTTTAAATGTCCATTTTGTAACAAAAAGTTATGATATATGCAAAGAAATAAAAGTATAAACTATGTACCAGAAAAAAGTAGGCAAAAGAAACTTGTCTTTCAGAGTTAACAGCAAATTTAAAAGAAACAGCTTTCAAAGTAACCACTATCACTATGTTCAAAGTGATAAAGAAATTAATACGCCAATATCACATTATAGAAATACCAATAAAATATGTCATAATAGAGAAGCAACCTATAAATTCTGGATTAAGAAACTGCAAAAACTAAGATAAAAAGTTATTAGATAGGCTAATTGATACATCTGAACTGGTAGAGCAAAGAATTGAACTCAAAGATAGACTGAAAGACAAAGACAAACAAAACTGAAAACAAACTGAAAGACAAACAAAAAGAATAATGAAGAAAAATGAGTAGAGCCCTAGAGAAACACAGAATACTATCAAGCACCCCAACATAGGTATCACATGATTCACAAAAGAAGAGAAAATAGAAAAAGGAGCACAAAATTATCAAAGAACTAATAACTGACTCTTTTCCCAACTCCTTTAAAGCACATACACATCCATCTAAGAGTCTTAACAAACTCTAAATAAGATAGATGAAAAGAAAGTAATTCATAGACATGCTACTATATATAATATAAATGCTGAGTGTCAAAAACAAGGAGTAAATCTTAAAGCAGTAAGAGAAAAATAAACTCATCACTTAACAGGAAACTCCAATATGTCAGTTTTTGTTATTGAGATCAAAATACCTGAAAAGAAAACCTGAGAGGAGGCAAAGTACATTTTGGTTCACTGTTTCAGAGGTTTCAGTCCATGGTTAGATGAATTCATTGCTCTGGGCCTAAGGAGAGGCAGAGTGTAGTGGCCGAAGAGCATGGCAAAGGAAAGCTACTGAGTTCAAGATGGCTGGAATAAAGAGAGAAAAAGACAGGGAAAAGATATAGTCTTCAAGGGCATGCTCTCAGAAATCTTCTTGCTCTAGGCATACCCTACCTACCTGGAGTTATCAACAATAGTCCCTTTAATTTTTTAAAAATTTATTTCTTACATACATGACAATAGTGGACTACATTACATTCATAATTATCCATTCACAGCACAATTTTTTGTAACTCTCTCTATAAAGTTATGTTCATGCCAAATTATGCCATTATACATGAGCTCTCTTAATTTTTTTTGCATACAATTCTTAATACACCTTTTACCACAATTTATCATATCTCTGTTAGTATATAAGGTATAGTCCCTTTAAATTTTAATCCATCAAATAAATTAATCCACTGATGAGGTTGGAGCACTAATCATTGCTTATAAGCCCCACTTCTGAAACTTGATGCATTGGAAATCATGCTTTAAGACATGAGATTTGGAGTGAGGGGGTCTTTCTGAACTAAACCATAATACCCAACAAGAATAATAGCTGACTTTTCTGCAGAAACAATGGAGACCATAGAGAAGTACGATAACATATTCAAATGGCTCAAAGGGAAAAAAAAAACACCTAAAAACACAAACAAATGACAACAGCTGTCATTAATATTCTATCTATGAAACTGTCTTTAGAAAAAAATACCAAATTAATCATTCCACAATAAACAAAAGCTGAGAGAACTTGTTTTTAACAGAACAATTTTACAAGAAATACTAAAGAAAGTTCCTCAAGCTAAAAGCAAGTAATTTAAGAAGGTAATTCAATTTGATAGATACACAAAACAAAAACACTAGTCAAGGCAATTATATAATTCAAAGCACATTAGAAACACATTTCTATTTTTTCTTAAGTTATTTTAGAAAGCATTTGTATGAAATAATATGTATACTATGTGCTGTTGGGCCTATAATATATTTAAATGTGATATATTTAAAATATGTTTGTCAATAACAGTACTAAGGAACTGGGTAGGAACAAAGGGCTAGAGAAAATCATAGCAATGTAATATTGAGTTTGTAACATTGATATGTGTTATCTATATAAACATCATGTCTCAAAACTGAGAAAAGCAAATAGAGATTTATACATATGTTTTTATATCCCTGGGAGTAAACTAGCATAAATATAAACCTGTTTTTGTTAAGTTAAAATATATGTGGTAAGCTTTAGAGCAACCATAGAAAAATAATTTTAAGAATATAGTGAAAACAGTTATTAAAAATTTAAATCCACTATTAGAAAATATTCTCTTAAGGAAATCAGTAAAGAAGGAATAAAACAATAAAAACAAGAGATACAGAGAAAATAATAAAATGGAAGACAAACCATGTTAGAAATGATATTAAACATGAATAGATTATTCACTTAAAAGGAGTTTTCATATTTCAAAGGCAGAACAGTACTCCATTGTGTATATGTACCATGTTTTCTTTATTCTTCTGATGAATAGCCTGATTCCATATCTTTGCTATTGGAAGTGATGTTGCAATGAACATGGGAGTACAATATCACTTTCCATAATAATTTGAAATTTTATTAGAATACATGCTCCTAAGTAGAATTGCTGAGTCATCTTATAATATATTTTGGATTTTCAGGAACTTCCATCGGTTTTCCATAATGACAATATTAATTTGCATTTCTTTTTTTTTCTTTTTTTTTATTGATTGTTCAAAACATTACAGAGCTCATGATATATCATCTTTCATACATTAGACTCAATTGGGTTTTGAACTCCCATTTTTACCCCAAATACAGATTGCAGAATCACAACTGTTACATACTCACTAATTTGCATTTCTAACAATGGTGATCAAGGGCTTCCTTTACTCTGCCTCTGTTATAAATACTTGTTAACTTTTCTCTTTTTGATTACAACCATTGAACATGTGTGAGAAAATACTTAATTATAGTGTTAATTTGCATTTTCCCAATTATTAGCATTTTGTCATTTATCTGTTGCTTATTTGTATATTATCTTTTGAGAAATGGCTGTTCAGGTACTTTCCCCATTTTGTAAACGAGGATATTTGCGTTTTATGCTATTGCGTTTTTTAAGTTCCTCGCACATTTTGTCTATTAACCCTTCAGTTGATGTATTACTTGAAAATACATACCATGCTGTTTGTTGTCTCTCACTTTGTTGGTTCCATTGCTATACAGAAGTTTTAGTTTGATGCAGTAGCATTTGTTTACTTTTGCCTTTACTGTCTGAGTTTTGTGGTGTCAGACCAATGTCATGTAGTCCTTCTTTGTTTTCTTGTAGTATTTTCATAATTTCACACCTCACATTTAAGACTTTCAACCATTTTGAGTTGATTTTTTTAAAAAAAATTTAAGTGCTTTAAGCTGGTATACAAAAACAAAAGTTGTGCACAATGTAATATTTTGCTAATATATAGTGTAATGTTTAAGGTTAAATAAATCTATCTCTTCAAAATTTGTTTTAAATTTCTTTGTGGTGAAAATTTTCAAAATTTTTTTCTTCCAGTTCTTTTTTTAAAAATATACAGTACATCATTTTGTAATCTATAGTAAGTGCACAGTGCAATGCACTGTAGAGCTTCTTGTTCCCATCTAACTGTAACTTAATCTTTGCTGATCAACTTTTCTTTATCCATCTTTCACCCCACTCTACCCATACTCTGGTAACCACCATTCAATTCTCAGCTTCTATAAGATCTTATTTTAGATTCAACATATGATTGAGATCACATGGTACTTGACTTTCTTTGCCTGGCATTTTTCACTTAACATGATGATCTTCAGTTCCATCCATGACAGGATTTCTGTATATAGTGTTAGACAAGGTTCTAATTTCACTTTTCATATATATATATATATATATATATATATATATATATATATGCATATATATATGTGTATGTGTATATAAATATATTTTTTTCAGTTGTCTCAACACTATTCATTGAAAAGACTCTGCTTTCTCCACTATGTATTCCTGTAACATTTGTTTTAAAATCAATTAATTATAAATAAATGTTTGGATTCATTTCCGGGTTCTCTATTGTGTTCAATTGGTCACTGTTCCACTTTATGACACTATCATGTTATTTTAACTATTTTATTTTTGTAGAATAGTTTCAAGTCATATAGTGTTATGCCTCTACCATTGATATTTTTGCTCACAATTGTATTTGTTATTTGGTATTTTGTAGTTTCTCATAAAGTTTAGGATTATCCCATTTTTTAAAAAATAACATTGGAATTTTGATAGGGATTGCATTTAATTTGTAGATTGTATTAGGGAAAAAGGACATTTTCATAATATTAATTCTTCCTATTCATGAACAAAGGATACTTTCCATTTTTCTATGTTTTTTTCAATTTACTTCACTTAGTATTTTATAGTTTTCAGTCTACCGATCTTTTACCTTCTTGACTAAATTTATTCCTTCATATTTTACTTTCTTGTGGCTATGGTAAATGGGATTGTTTTCTTCATTTGTTTTATGAATATGTCATTTTTAGTCTTAAGAAAAGTTAGCAATTTTTGTGTGTTAACTTTGTATCTTCAACTTTACTGTATTTGTTTATTAGTTCTCAAGTTTTCTTTTGAGTGTAATGTTATCTGTGGATTTTGTGATATATGGCCTATATTGTGTAAAGTCCTAAACCTAATTTGTTGAGAGTTTTTGATGAGAAAGAATGTTTAATTTTTTCAAATGCCTTTTCTGAATCAATTGAGATGATCACATTTTTCCCCCTTCATTTTGCAAATCTGGTGAATCATATTTTTAGATTTACATTTGTTGAACTATCTTTGCATCCAAGGAATAAATCTCACTTGATCATAAAAAATGATACTTTTAATATGCTATTCAGTTAGGGTTGCTAGTATTTTATTGAGTTGCTTTACTTCTGTGTTTAACAGGGATATTGACTTTAATAAAATTTTCTTATCTTGTAATGTCATTGGCTGGTTTGGTTTCAAGGTCATGCTGGCTTAATAAAAATAATTCAAAATTACTCCCTTCCCTTTAATTTTTTTATGGAAGGGTTTGAGAAGGTATGGTATTCTTGAAATGTGTGGTAGAATTCACCCCAAAATTTTCAGATTCCAGTTTTTTTTAAATTTTTTAAATTTTTTTTATTGATTATTTAAAGCATTACATAGCTCATGATATATCATCTTTCATACATTTGACTCAAATTGTGTTTTGAATTCCCATTTTCACCCCAAATACAGATTGCAGAATCACATCTGTTACATATTCACATTTTTACATAATGCCATATTAGTGACTGTTGTATTCTGCTACCTTTCCTATCCCCTACTATCCCCCCTCCCCTCCCCTCCCCTCCCCTCCCATCTTCCCTCTCTACCTCCCCTGCTGTTGTTCAATTCTCTCCCTTTTTTTCCCTCCCCCTTGCCCCTCATAACCTCTTATAATTTTATGTATCATTGAAGGTCTCCTACCATTTCCATATGCTTTCCCTTCTCTCTCCGTTTCTCTCCCCCCATTCGTCTTTGTTTACTGTAGTCTTTTCCTCACGCTCTTCCTTCCTATTCTGTTCTTAGTTGTTCTCTTTATATCAAAGCAGACATTTGGCATTTGTTTTTTAGGGCTTGGCTAGCTTCGCTTAGCATAATCTGCTCTAATGCCATCCATTTCCCTGCAAATTCTATGATTTTGTCATTTCTTAGTGCTGCATAATACTCCATTGTGTATAGATGCCACATTTTTTAAATCCATTCATCTATTGAGGGGCATCTAGATTGGTTCCACAGTCTAGCTATTGTGAATTGTGCCGCTATAATCATTGATGCAGCCGTATCCCTATAGAGCGCTTTTTTAAGGTCCTCAGGGAATAGTCCGAGAAGGGCGATAGCTGGGTCAAATGGTGGATCCATTCCCAGCTTTCCCAGGAATCTCCATACTGCTTTCCAAATTGGCCTCACCATTTTGCAGCCCCACCAGCAGTGTACAAGTGTACCCTTTTCCCCACATCCCCGCCAACACTTGTTGTTGTTTGACTTCATAATGGCTGCCAATCTTACTGGAGTGAGATGGTATCTTAGGGTGGTTTTGATTTGCATTTCTCTGATTGCTAGAGATGGTGAGCATTTTTTCATGTACTTGTTGATTGATTGTATGTCCTCCTCTGAGAAGTGTCTGTTCAGGTCCTTGGCCTATTTGTTAATTGGGTTATTTGTTGTCTTATTGTTTAATTTTTTGAGTTCTTTGTACATTCTGGATATTAGGGCTCTATCGGAGGTGTGGGGGGTAAAAATTTGTTCCCAGGATGTAGGCTCTCTATTTACCTCTTTTATTGTTTCTCTTGCTGAGAAAAAACTTTTTAGTTTAAGTAAGTCCCATTTGTTGATTCTTGTTGTTAACTCTTGGGCTATGGGTGTCCTATTAAGGAATTTGGAGCCTCACCCCACAATATGTAGATCATAGCCAACTTTTTCTTCTATCAGACGCAGTGTCTCTGATTTGATATCTAGCTCCCTGATCCATTTGGAGTTAATTTTTGTGGATGGTGAGAGAAAGGGATTCAATTTCATTTTGTTGCATATGGATTTCCAATTTTCCCAGCACCATTTGTTGAAGATGCTATCCTTCCTCCATTGCATGCTTTTAGCCCCTTTATCAAATATAAGATAGTTGTAACTTTGTGGATTAGTCTCTGTGTCTTCTATTCTGTACCATTGGTCCACCTGCCTGTTTTGGTACCAGTACCATGCTGTTTTTGTTACTATTGCTCTGTAATATAGTTTGACCTCTGGTATCGCTATACCTCCAGATTCACACTTCCTGCTTAGAATTGCTTTTGCTATTCTGGGTCTTTTGTTTTTCCATATGAATTTCATGATTGCTTTGTCTATTTCTACAAGAAATGCCGTTGGGATTTTGATTGGCATCACATTAAACCTGTAGAGAACTTTGGGTAATATCGCCATTTTGATGATGTTAGTTCTGCCTATCCATGAACAGGGTACATTTTTCCATCTTCTGAGATCTTCTTCTATCTCTCTCTTTAGGGTTCTGTAGTTTTCATTGTATAAATCTTTCACCTCTTTTGTTAGGTTGATTCCCAAGTATCTTATTTTCTTTGAGGATATTGTGAATGGAGTGGTTTTCCTTATTTCCATTTCAGAGGTTTTGTTGCTGATATACAGGAATGCCTTTGATTTATGCATGTTGATTTTATAACCTGCTACTTTGCTGAATTCATTTATTAACTCTAGCAGCTTCTTTGTAGACTCTTTTGGGTCTGTTAAGTATATTATCATGTCATCTGCAAATAGCGATAGTTTAACTTCTTCTTTTCCTATTTTTATGCCTTTAATTTCTTTTGTCTGTCTAATTGCTCTGGCTAGTACTTCGAGAACTAAATTGAATAGAAGTGGTGATAGAGGGCATCCCTGTCTTGTTCCAGATTTTAGAGGAAATGCCTTCAGTTTTTCTCCCTTTAGGATGATGCTAGCCTGAGGTTTAGCATATATAGCTTTTACAGTGTTGAGGTAAGTTCCTGTTATCCCTAGTTTTTCTAGTGTTTTGAACATAAAGGGATGCTGTACTTTGTCAAATGCTTTTTCTGCATCCATCGAGATGATCATGTGGTTCTTGTCTTTAAGTCTATTGATGTGGTGAATAGCATTTATTGATTTCCGTATATTGAACCATCCTTGCATCCCAGGAATGAATCCTACTTGATCATGGTGCACAAGTTTTCTGATATGTTTTTGTATTCGATTCGCCAGAATTTTATTGAGAATTTTTGCATCCAAGTTCATTAGAGATATTGGTCTGTAGTTTTCTTTCTTTGAAGTATCTTTGTCTGGTTTTGGGATCAAAGTGATGTTGGCCTCATAGAATGAATTTGGAAGAACTCCTTGTTTTTCTATTTCTTGAAATAGCTTGAAAGTATTGGTATTAATTCTTCTTTGAACGTTTTGTAGAACTCCGCTGTATACCCATCCCGTCCAGGGCTTTTCTTGGTTGGTAGTCTTTTGATGGCTTCTTCTATTTCTTCTTTTGTTATTGGTCTGTTTAAATTGTGTATGTCTTCCTGTCTCAATCTGGGCAAATCATATGCCTTAAGAAATTTATCGATATCTTCATTATCTTCTATTTTATTGGAATATAGGGTTTCAAAATACTTTCTAATTATCTTCTGTATTTCTGTAGTGTCTGTTGTGATATTGCCTTTTTCATCCCGTATGTTAGTAATTTGAGTTCTCTCTCTTCTTCTTTTCGTTAGCATGGCTAAAGGCTTGTCTATCTTATTTATTTTTTCAAAGAACCAACTTTTAGTTTTATGAATTTTTTCAATGGTTTCTTTTGTTTCAATTTCATTGATTTCTGCTCTAATTTTAATTATTTCTTGTCTTCTACTACATTTGCTGTTGTTTTGCTCTTCCTTTTCTAGGTTTTTGAGGTGTTGTGTGAGTTCATTTATTTGTTGGTTTTTTCTTTTTTTGAGGTAAGAACTCCAAGAAATGAATTTCCCTCTTAAAACTGCTTTCATTGTGTCCCATAGATTCTGGTATGTTGTGTCTGTGTTATCATTTGACTCTAAGAATTTTTTCATCTCCTCCTTTATGTCTTCTATAACCCATTGATCATTCAATAACATATTGTTCATTTTCCATGTGATGTAGGATTTTTCCTTCCTTCTTTTATCATTGATTTCCAATTTCATTCCATTATGATCAGATATGGTGCATGGTATTATCTCCACGCCTTTATATTTACTAAGAGTTGCCTTATGGCATAATATATGGTCTATCTTTGAGTAGGATCCATGTGCTGCTGAGAAGAACGTGTATTCACTTGATGATGGTTGATATAATCTATATATGTCGGTTAAGTCTAGGTTATTGTTTGTGCTGTTGAGTTCTATAGTTTCTTTATTCAGTTTTTGTCTAGAGGATCTGTCTAATGGCAAGAGCGGTGTGTTGAAGTCACCCATAATTATTGTGTTGTGGTCTATTTGACTCTTGAACTTGAGGAGAGTTTGTTTTATGAACGTTGCAGCTCCATTGTTTGGTGCATACAAATTGATGATTGTTATGTCTTGTTGGTGGATGGTTCCTTTTAACAGTATATAGTGACCTTCTTTATCCTTCTTGATTAACTTAGGTTTGAAGTTGATTTTATTCAATATGAGTATGGCCACTCCTGCTTGCTTCTGAGGGCCATGTGAGTGGTATGATTTTTCCCAACCTTTTACCTTCAGCCTGTGTATGTCTTTTCCTATCATATGAGTCTCCTGAAGGCAACATATTGTTGGATTTGTTTTTTTGATCCAGGTTACTAGCCTATGTCTCTTGATTGGTGAGTTTAGGCCATTAACATTTAAGGTTACAATTGAGATATGATTTGTACTTCCAGTCATGCTTCTTTATTTATTTATTTTAGTTTGGCTAGTTTTGCTTTTTGGTTATTTTCCTCCCCCTTTACTGAGGTACCTCCTGTTGTTAGTTTTGGGCACTATTTTTCAATTCCTCTTCTTGTAGTGTTTTGTTCAAAATGCTTTGCAGAGCTGGTTTTCTTGCTGCAAATTCTTTTAGCTTTTGTTTATCGTGAAAGATTTTAATTTCGTTGTCAAATTTGAAGCTCAATTTTGCTGGATATAGTATTCTTGGTTGGAATCCATTATTTTTCAGCGTTTGAAATACATTATTCCAGGATCTTCTCGCTTTCAAAGTTTGTGATAAGAAATCGGTCGTTAACCTAATTGGTTGACCCCTGAATGTAATCTGCCTCTTTTCTCTCGTAGCTTTTAATATTCTCTCCTTGTTCTGTATGTTGGCTATCTTCATAATTATATGTCTTGGAGTTGGTCTATTATGGTTTTGAATGTTTGGGGTCCTGTAGGCTTCCAGGATTTGGCAATCCATTCCATCTTTCATCTCTGGGAAGTTTTCTAGAATTATTTCATTTAATATGCTGTCCATTCCTTTGGTTTGAATCTCTGTGCCTTCTTCTATCCCTATGACTCTCACATTTGGTTTTTTTATGACATACCATATCTCTTGAATAGATTGCTCATGGGAATTAAGCATCTTTTCTGTGTTGACTATATTCTTTTCAAGTTGATAAACCTTGTCTTCATTATCTAATGTTCTGACTTCTACTTGTTGAAGTCTATTTGTAATATTCTCGTTTGAGTTTTTAATTTGGTTTATAGTTTCCTGCAATTCTAGGATTATTGTTTGATTTTTTTTTAAGATCTCTATCTCCTGGTAGAGCTCGTTCTTTGCCATTTGAATTTGTTTGTTTAATTCATTTTCAAACTATACTTTTATTTCTTGGACTTGCTGTCTCATGTCTTCTCTAATATTTCTTTCCATTCGAGTTAGGTATGCCTTGAGTTCTTTCCCTATCCCTGTTTCTGATGTTTCTATGTCCTCCTGTAGAATTGAGTTGTCTTGCATTGTTTGTAATCCTTTTTTCCCTTGTTTTCTCATGTTGTCCACGTTACTTTCCAGCTCTTTTTGATTGTCGTGATTCTGCTCTCTTCTATAGATTTGTTTTGTTTCTGTATTACTCTTTTGTCTCTCCTTTGTGTTGTTGAACTATGCCTGCTAACGTGGATTCCGCTGGGAAGGAATTCCGACGTCCGAGCTCCAGTGACGACACTACTCTGCTATGACGGGCTCCAGTCTCCTTGCTGGGGTGCCCTAATGGGGGGGGGTGTGACTGGACTGTCTCTGTTTGGTTTCAGCTCCTGGTCGCGGCAGGCGTGCAGTCCAGGTTTTTTTTTAAATTTTAGACTTTAATTACGGATTCATTCTTCTTATTCTCTATTGGTCTCTTTAAGCTACAAATGGTTTGTTATCGATTTAATTTTGGTACGATTATATGTGTCTAAAAATTTACCCATTTTTAAACTTATTCTAATTTTAATGTTTAGTTATTCATTGTAATCTCTAGTGATCCTTGAATTTCCATGGTAGAAGTTATGATAGTTCTTCTTTCCTTTTTAGTTTTATTTGTTATTGTCTTCTCTTTATTTCTCTAAGTTGTTGATTTTGTTTATCTTAAAAAACCTTCAGATTTATTGATTTTTTCAATTGCTTTTCTATTCTTAATTTCATATATTTTTGTTTTGGTTATTTATTGTTATATATTATTGTTATTTCCTCCTTTACTAACTTTGGGCTTATCTTACTTTTTTCTTAGTTCCTTAAGGTATAATGTTATATTGTCAGACTTGAGATATTTCTTCTTTTTTGTTATAGGCATAAAGTCCCTCTGGGTACTGATTTTGCTGTCTCATACAGTTTAGTATGTTGTGTTTTCATTTTATTTGTGTTAATATATGTATTTTTATTTCCATTTTATTTTTTCTTTGATCCAATAGGTGCTTAATTTCTACATATTTGTGAGTTTTCCAACATTTCTACTGCTATTAATTTCCAGTTTCATACTATGTGATCAGAAAAGATACTTGATATCATTTCCTTCCTCCTAAATTTGTTCAGACTTGATTTTATGCAATCTGATTTAAATATTACAATGCACCTAGGTATAGAATTTTTGGTATATATCTCAGTTGATGTGTTTGGAGTGTTTGAGATCTGTGGTTGAATGCCTGTTATTAGTTTTGTAAAACTTTCAGCCATTTTTATCTTCAGTGTTTCTAATTCTTTTTCTTTTATTTCTTGTAATACTATTATGCATATTTAATACCCTTATTATTTGTTCCACAGTTCTGGGATATTTTATACTTTTTTTCTTAGTTTAACAAGTATTTTTGGAAATATCCTTAATCTTGCTAATTCTTTTCTTGGCTCTGTTGAGTCTACTGATGTGTCTACTAAACATTCTTCATTTACTTTCAGTGCTTTTGATTTTGGGCTTTTCTTTTTTTTTTATTCTAAGAGTTTTTTTTCTTTTAATTCTTTAATGCTGTATGTTTTTTCCACTAAAATCCTTGGCATTATAATTTCTAATTTATTTTTTTTAAATCCCCCACATATGATTATTCCAAAGCCTCTGCCATAGCTGAGTCTGATTCTGATGCTTAGTATGTAGTTTTAAAGTAATTTTTTCCCCTTTCTTTTTCTTTCTAACATATCTGGTAATTATATCTTTGTAGAAACCACACAATATGTACTGGTTAAAGAGAACTGAGTTAGATATGACTTTAGTATACAATTTTACATTTTTCTGGCTAGGAGTTACACTGAGTTGACTATTTGCTGTAGCTGTGATGTCAGAAGTTAAAAATTTTGTCTGGTCTTAATTTTTTTGTCTGTTTGCTTATCTTTGGTTTTTCTAGAGACTCCTTCAATATGGCAGAGGCTTTCATATTTTCAGGTATATTTTTCCCTTGTTATTACATAAGAGTCTATTGATGAGGTTAAATTTATAGAAACAGAAAAAAATGTTAAGGATTGCCAGGATCTGTGGTATGTGATGAGTAGTGATGACTAATGGATACAAGATTTTTGATAGGTGATTAAAATGCCATGAAATTAGATAAAAGTGATTGCTCAACTCTGTGAATTTATAGATAATCACTGAATTGTACATTTTAGTGAGATAAATATTTTGGTATGCGAATTAGTCTTCATTAAAACTTTTTTTTAATAAGTGAACTCATTAAATTAGTTGGTAGGGAATATTGGAATTATAATTTTTTCCAACATTATGCATAGTTGGAGAAAATTGAAATATTCTAAATTACATTATACCCAAATTACAAAGTTTTATGCAGTAATTGAGATTAAGTGACCAGCTAGGAACAGTGAGGCATGCCTGTAATTGTTGTGACTCAGAAGGCTAAGGCAGAGGGTCATGAGTTCAAAGCCAGCTCAGCAATATAGGGATGCCCTAAACAACTTAGTGAGACCCTGTTTCAAAATAAATTAAAAATAAAATGGCCTAGGAATATGGCTCAGTTGTTGACTGCCCCTGGGTTTAATAACTCCTAGTACCAAAAAAAAAAAATAATATGTGACCAAAACACATTGCAAGTTAAGTGAAAAACCCCAAGAACAATTAGATAAAATTAGATACATGAGGTAATTATAAAATACATTTCCTCTATTTGTATATATTTCTGCATCTATATTTAAGTTTACATATTTCAACAAGAAAATTGAATAAAAAAATTTGTCTTCCTTATCCAAATTTTCTCCATTCTTCCCTCATTCCCTGCCCCCATTATGGATCAACATCACTTACCAGAGAAAACATTTGGCCTTTGGTTTTGGGGATTTGGATAGGGCAAAGGAGAGGGCGGGGATGGGAGAGGACATGAGGGGAGGAAAGATGGTGGAATAAGGTGTACATCATTACTCTAGGTACATGTATGATAACTCGAATGGTGTCACTCTACATGAGAAATTGTGCTCCATTTGTGTACTATGAATAAAAAAATAGGAAAACTATAAAAATATTAGTTCATTCAAAGATTTTATCTTAATATCAATTGCATTATGTTTTGGCACTGGGGATTTAACCTAGGGGCGCTAAACCACTTGAGTTTTTATTTTTTATTTTGAGTCAGGGTCTCACTAAGTTGCTTAGGTCCTCACTAAGTTGCTGAGGATGGTTTTGAATTTGAAATCTCTTGCTTCAGCCTCCCAAGCTGGTGGGATTATAGATAGGCACCACCATGCCTGGCAATAGTGTTTATTTTTGAATGGCAATATTATGAATAATGAAGTTCTATCATTTTTCATTATAAATTTTAAAATTTTCCAAATTCTCTATAATGAGTATGCATTGCATTTACAATTATAACACACACATATCAATAAAAGATTTTTACTTTTAATTCTTAAATCCATAGAATATGATAAAAAGAAATTAATTATTTGATTAATTATAGTTGATGAATTAATATATATTATCCAATTTTTATTCCACTTAACAAATTCAGTGTTTTTTTTCCTCCAATACTGATAGAATGTTCAAGCAAAAGAACACAATGACATATGTGACTTCTGAGTTTGCCTTGTGAAAAATCCATTTGAGATGAGAAGTTTAGCAATGCATTACATGGTGAGGCAAGGTAATTTATAGCACACCTTTGAAACTTAATTATACAATCATTTCAGAGGTAACATTTACAAAATTCCATGAAGTCCATTCAACAATTTAAAAAAATGCCCTTTTAGGTGCCTCTTTAGTAACCAATTGCAAGATATATGGTGGTAAGGCAAAATTTATTTAAAAAAATAGAAAAAAGCTGAAAATTTATGAAAAATTCTGAATAATGATAATAATTATATGCATTCCTTATAATTATTTCACAAAAACCAGAACAGGAAGAGGCAGAACTTATTAAAAGATGCATTAAACAAAGCACTAAATGATTAGACTTGCACACTACCATATCTAGAAGTCTTGTGACCTTGCAGACATGTAAAATACTAAGAAATGCTGATACAAACTTAAGAAACAAAATATTACACCTGGAACAATTTTCTCAAAAGTTATTTAGACTTTGCTACTTGGCTTAAAAGCAGTTCACATTATGTTAATAGGTCCAAGTAAGCATTTTAGGTTATAGGTAGGGCATATGATACACATAGTGGAGCAGAGGTTGAAATATTTTTAAGCAATTGGTTTTCTTAATTTGTTTTATTGATGACCTAAGTAAGTCCTAGTAGCACACTTTTTATAAAAGTAAAACTGCACTTAGAACTTCTACCAAATACTCTGAATTTCATTATACCTTGTTCTTGTTGATTATGTGTTTCTTATTTGAAATGAAGTTCCCCTGTGGAAAGAACTGTGTGTTCCATTTTTTATATAATTTTCCCAAGCACCCAGAACTGTTCTGAGCAATAATTAAAGAATACGTGATTTAATTTTGCAGTGTTGGTTTTCTTACCTAAAAACCCCGGTTTAATTGGACTCACAGAGTTCCCCCCAAGTAACTGTGAATGTAAGTAATACCTTGTCATATTGTCATATATTTTCTGTAAATTCCTTTCTTCATCCATCCATTTATTCAACAAACTATTTCAAACAATTTTTCTTTACTACAGGCCTTAAGCACTTTTTTTCTCTAGCATTCCAGAAAGCAAGTATTTTAGGCACTGTGGTCCATATGGTCTTTGTAACAGTTACTTGACTCTGCCATTGTAGCAGAAAAGCAGCCAAGAAGGTACAAAAACAAATGAGTGTAGCTGGGTTCCAGTAAAACTTTATTTATGAAACTGAATCACATGCTGAATTTGGCCATGGGCATAATTTTCAGATTTCTGAAATCTGTCCATCTTCTTTCTCACTCAGAAATTTTCCATATATACATGTACATTCAAAGTGCCACAAACTCTTCTAGAAATGATACCACTAATAATAAATTTTCAGAGTATTAATGACATTCTTAATTTGATTTTTAAAAAATGTTTTGATTTCTAACATCCCTAAACATTTGCTAGTCCACATAAACATGCTAGTTTTGCCTCATGTTCAGAGAAGCTTGAGCCTTTCCCACATATCAGATTTATCTACACCATTTTATTGTTACTAAACTGTCTCTCTATATTTTTTAGGAGCCATTTCTATCAAACTTTGAAAAGCCACTCTTTCCCTGACAACCTAGAAGATGACTACTTAGTAGTGATGTTTATCTATATAATTCATTTATTTGTGTGATTCATTGATCCTTCTGTCTTTATTTTACAGTTATCTGTTGCTAAGATCAATTTTATTTTAATTCTCTTATTTTATCATCTTGTATTTCTAATTCAGCTATAAATTCTTAAAGAAATGTGTTAAACTTATATAAAATTTTCATCTAACATTTCATCTAACACAGTGATTATCAAATTGTAGATGTTCACTATGTTCAATTTGATGGCTACAACTATGAAGAACTCCCCTCAATAGCATACTCCTTAAAATTTCCCAAGATGATATGGTAGGTGGCAATTGATGATTGAAAAGTTTTTCTCTCTCAGGGAAAATTAAATTTCTGTGGGGTAAACACATAATTTGGGGTAAAATTAACAATTTTAGTAGTACTTCTATTTAATTCTGATTGTGACAAAAATATTAGGTACTATACATATAAAATAATTTATCAATAACTATCAACATTATAAATATTTGCTGAAAACTAATAGTATTTGAGCTTGTTACCAAGTATTCAACAAAATAATCTTTCAAAGCTTATAAAAGATAAATAAAAGAAACACATTACATGGTATATAGATAAAAATATACCTATGCTTGTTTTTCACTGGAATGAATATATATATTATATATATATAATACACACACACACACACACACATATATATATATATATATATATATATATATATATATATATATATATTTCCTTAAAAGGGAAATGAATGAAGTTTCTACATGATGGCTACTTATTTAATGCACAGTCTGAATGTAGAAGGAATATTTTTTTGTGTGTGAAATTCCAGTTATTAAAGTAATTCTAGTTATTAAAATAATTTTTTAAATTAGAGCTTTATAGTTACATATAGTCATTGGGTTTATCCTTACAAACTCATGCATGCATGGAAATTGATTTCAGATCATGATCCCCTGCTTTTCCCTCCCTCCCTCACCCCTTCTTCTTCCTCTACTCTATTAGACTTCTACTTCTACTAGACTTCACTGATCTATTAATTTGTACTTGATGGGTTCTTTCTGTTATCCTATTCTTCCCTCTCCCTTTGTTTTATTATACTCTAATTTTTGCATATGAGAAAAGTTGGACCTTTGAGTTTCTGAGTTTGGCTAATTTCACTTAGCATGATATTCTCTATTTCCATCAATTTACTGGCAAATGCCATAATTTCATTTTTTTTTTTAAGGATGAGTAAAACTCCATTGTGTGTGTGAGATATATATATATGTGTGTGTGTGTGTGTGTGTGTGTGTGTGTATGAATGAAACAATTCTTAATATATTCATCTATTGACAGACATATAAGTTGATTCCATAATTTATTTAATGGGAATTGTGCTGCTATAAACATTGAAGGGCTGTTAACACTACAATATGCTGATTTTATGTCTTTTGGGAAAATACCAATGAATGGGATAGCTGGGTCATGTTTTTTGTAGACTCTCCCTACTGCTTTCCAAAGTGATTATACAGGTTTCCAGTCAACCAACAATATTCAAGTGTACCTTTTTACCCACAACCTCACCAGCATTTATTATTGTTCATATTCTTGATCACTGCCATTCTGACCTGAGTGAGATGAAAACTTATTATAGTTTTGATTTGCATTCCCTTATTACTAGAGATGTTGAACATTTAAAAAATATTTTGTTGACCATTTGTGTTTCTTCTTTCAAAAAGTTTCTGTTTGGTTCTTTTATTATTATTATTGATTGTCCAAGAGGTAACTGGCCAAGATTTTTTTTCCCATTCTGAAGACTCTCTCTTTACACTCTTAATCATTTTCTTTGCTAAGCAGAAACTTTTTACTTTGATGGCACACCATTTATTGATTGTTGGTTTTATTTCATGAGCTTTGAGGATATTGTTAAGGAAGTCAATGCCAGCATCTTTGTGATGGGTGTTTCTTTAAAATGTCTTTATTTGTTCTTTTAAATTATATATGACATTAGAATTTGACAGATCATATATACATGGAATATAACTTCCCACTTTTGTAGTTGTACATGTTGTGGATTTACAGTGGTTGTGTATTCATATATGAAGAGAGGAAAGTTATATCCTATTCCTTCTACTGTCTTTCCCATTCTCATCTCCCCTTCCTTCCCTCCACACCACCCTGTCCAATCCAGTGAACTCCGCCTGCCCCCATCCCAGTTCCCTCGGATTGTGAGTCAGCATCCACATATCAGGAAGACATTTGGCCTTTGGTTTTTGGAGATTGGCTTATTTCACTTAGTGTGATGGAGTTTGACCCTATGTTTTCTAGCAATTATAAAGTTTGTGGTCTAATTCCTAAGTCTTTGATCTTTTTCAATTTGTGTTTTGTGCAGGGTGAGAGATAAGGGTCTAATTTCACTGTTCTACATATAGCTATTCAGTTTTCCCAGAACCACTTGTTAAAAAGGTTGTCTTTTCTCCAAGTTATATTTTTTACAACTTTTTCAAGTGTCAGATGGTTAGAGGTATGTGGATTTTTCTCTGTGCTTCTATTCTATTCCATTGGTTTTCGTGTCAATTTTAATGTCAATATCATGCTCTTTTTTTTTGTTTCTAAAGCTCTGTAGTATAACTTCAGATCAGGTATTGTGATGCTTCCTGCTTTACTTTTCTTGCTTTGTATTGCTTTGACTATTCTGGCTCTCTTATTCTTCCAAGTGAATTTAACAATTGTTTTTTTCTAATTCTATGAAGAATATCATTGGTATTTTGATGGGGATTGCATTGAATCTATATATTGCTTTGAGTAGTATGGCCATTTTGACAATATTATTTCTCTTTATCCAAGAACATGGGATGTCTTTCCATCTTGTAAGGTCTTCTTCAATTTCTTTCTTCAGTGTTCTAAAATTTTCATTTTAGAAGTATTTTACCTCATTGGTTAGATTAATTCCCAAACATCTAAAAATTTTCAGAGGTTATTGTCAATGGGATGGTTTCCTGGTTATTTTCTTGACTGAATCACTGTTAGAGTATAGGAAAGCTGTTGATTTATTGTTGTTGATCTTGTATTCTGCTACTTTGCTAAACTCATTTATAAGCTCTAGAAGTTTTCTGGTAGAGTTTTTTTTGGGGGGTCTTCTAGATACAGAATCACATTTTTGGCAAACAAAGATAATTTGGCCTCTTCTTTTCCTATTTGTATCTCTTTGATTTTAAAGCAATAAAACAATGCTTTCTAGTTTGCAAAATACACATGGAATTAAATTTCATGACAATAAGAGAAATGCCAGTGAAGAAGGGCAAGGAAAACACGAGTGATAGCATTTATTTGACTATAATAAGTCAGAGTGATAATTGCAATCTCTAAAATCTTCACAAAAGAAAAGCAAAAGAATGGGTAACTCATGAGTTAACAGAAAGTCATAAAAATGTGTCTAATAAGTAGAAAAAGAAGAATAAGGAAACAGAAGTTCGATTAAACAATTAGAAAAAATATACAATGATAATATAGACTAAAATATATCAATAACTGTATGAATATAATTTAATAAAATTTACAGTTAAATGTCTGTGATTTTTCAAGCTGATTAAAAACAAGGGTATCTGACAAAAGACATACTTACAAAATAAGGACAGAAAGAAAAAAGAAAGACAATGTAAACCCTAAGAGAAAGTTGATCTTGCTGTGTTAAAACCTGGAGCATTTGGCTTTTAGGAAGACATATCACTAAATTTAAATAGTAAAATTTCACCATGAATTAAGTGTAAATGCAGTAAGGAGAAATTTTACACTGACCTGTACCTAGTAAATGAATAATATCAGTCATCTGTGAATTTGCAAATTAGAAAGATTGGAAGAAATATAGGCTACATTTAATTCTCCTAATGAGACTGAAAACTAAGTCTCACCCTCATTTTACAGCTAAGAATTGCAATTCTAAGAATAATTACCTTGTTCAAAATTACTAATTTGTCCAGAGTAATAAATGACAGCCAGAACTAAAATGTAAATTTTGTTGTTGCTATGTTTTTCATGTAAATCTCACAAATGAGAGAAATAGGACCATAGCCAGAGATGGCAGGAAGGTTAAATGGAGGTTTTTGTTTGGTTTATTTATTCGTTTGTTGTTTGTTTATTTATTTTTAAGACAGGGGAGTAACTTGTGAATTAGCCAGTGCAGAGAAAGATATGAAAATTGCCATTTAGACAGAAAGGAAATAAATAATTGTGGGAACAGAGTTCTATGGAATGAGGGAAGAATAAATAAAGAAATTTAAACTCTTTCTTTGCTCCTTTAAATAATAGCTCCAAACTAAACTACTTACAGAAGTCAGACTAACAAAATAGATTTCTGAAGCATGATGGGTATATTAGTTTCCAAGTGCTGACATAACAAATTACTATAATCTGGGTGGCTTAAAATGAGAGAAATTTATTCTCCTAATGTTCTGGAGGCTGGAAGTCTGGAACTAAGGTTTCAGTGGTGCCACGCTCTGAGGGCTCTAGGGAAGAACTACTCCTGCTGGTTCCCAGCTTCTGGTGGTTGCCAGCAACCTCTGCTGTTCTCTGGCTCACAGCTGCATCACTCCACCTCTGCTTGTGACGTCATGTGGCCTTCTTCCCTCTGTAGGTATTGTGTCTTCCATCTCTTCTGCTGAGAACCCTAGTCATTAGCCTGAAGGCCTGCCCTGATTCAGAGTGACCTTCTCTGACACCTCTTTTGTTTTTTCATTGTCTAACCATTCACATCTGTAACGACTGTATTTCCAAATAAGTGCACATTTCAAAGTGCTGACAGGACTAGAACATCTTTTCATCTTTTTTGGTGAAATTTTCTACTTTCACTGACTAAGTCTTGTCCTAAACCTGATAAGATTTAATACCTACATATAGCTGTAATATCTGCAGCTGGGAAGTTGCAGGGGTTATTGATTATAAAACTACTCAAATGTTTCAATCTGCAATTCCTAGGTTGGCCAATTTCACTCTAAACATTAAAAAAAAATTGGTGTATTATAATTATTCATAATAGTGGGATTCATTATGCTATATTCCCACAGGCACATGACATAATTTACTTGCTCTGCCCAAGTACCTTCCCTTCACTTCCCTCCTCCCGCCCTCCCCTGATTCACTTGTTCTAATCTACTGTAACAGTTATCTTCTCCACTATCTTTGCTCCTTCCTTACCATTAGATTACAGATTCTTCTGGAGCAATAAAACATTTTCCTCTCCTCTCCTCTCACTCCTTATTGTACATACTGGTCACTTCTAAATCGGATTGTGATAGCTTCAAAATACTTCTTTTAAAATTGAAGTTATTCAATTTTATCACCATCGAGCTATTAATATGAAATAATAACAAAACAAATTTTTAAGAAAGGACTACATAGGAGAATTAAATTGTTATTAATCATCTACTAAACACCCAGCTTAAAGAAAGTGAATTATTTGTGCTTCTGGTGAATTTTATATTACAACTTTTCTAATACTGCCCCTGGAAGGAAATTCATTTATTATTTGATAATTCCCACTTCATGAACTACTGAAAGGAGTTTACTTTGAAACTTGGAAGGATTTTTCTCTTACCTGGAGCAATGAAACAAACTTATTATACTTATGTCTTAGAAGAAAAAAGATACAAATTCTGAAAAGACTTAGCTCTTTGGGGATTGCAATATTTCAATTAATGACACTCCTTCAAATCTCTTAAATCCTGCTTCTTTGCTCAAAATTCTTTCTATTATCATAAATTTATTCTCTTGTGTTAGGACAAGTCTAAACTAGCAAAATGAAGTAGAAAATGGAGTCAATTATTTAGATAATTGTAGTAAAATACTTTTTTCTCATTACTGCATATTTCAGATAAAATCTTTTTAAAAACCTGATTATAAGAACTACCCAGTTCCTTTCTAATAGTTTGTAAAGTTAGATAATATTATTTAAAATTTCTAAGACTTGTGAACTTTTTGACTTTGACAGTCTACGTAGGTAAATAACTCCATTAGCAGGGCTAAAATATGTCTGGGGAATTGAGTTAGAAGTAAAATGTTAGACTTTGATTAGTGAGTATAAGGTATTAGAAAATTTACCCAAATAGACATATGAAATTCTCTTCCTTAGAGTCTATGTCCAAATCAGTAAATA
Source organism: Spermophilus citellus (assembly GCF_964194105.1). Lineage (NCBI taxonomy): Eukaryota > Metazoa > Chordata > Mammalia > Rodentia > Sciuridae > Spermophilus > Spermophilus citellus. The sequence goes on along the minus strand of NC_138182.1, from coordinate 248,136,766 downwards.
AAATGAAGAATCAAAGTAGTTGTCTAAATAAATAAATTACAAAACTAATATCTTCATTATAGAGTATAGAAATTCAAAAAATTATGATTAAAGCATTCAAATTTGCCCCCACTTTACATACTTTTTTTTTTCATCTAAAACTTTAAGATACAATGATGTTTTCTGGCATGATATAAAGGAGAAAAGACATGATATTTGCTCCTTAAAACTAATGTCATTTATTAATTCTCCAGAATATTATGAACTATATTTTCCCCTTTTATATACTGGAATTATCCTAATATGTTAGTTTATTTTGGTTTCTAAAATATTCTTTAATTGCCTATTTTTGTATTTTATTGTGCTGCTAAAATTTTACCTAGGTCTACACATATGATGATATGGGTACTGCTAGCTCATTGTACTGAAAAAAGAAGTTCGTTAATTACATAAAAAGGCATATTTAAGGTGAATTAAATTAAATTAAACAATTAAATGTGCATAAGTAAAAATATAAAGAATAGAACTTTGTGATGAGGAATTTCTTAAATGAGACACCAAGAGACATACCATACAACAAAAATGAAGAGACTGAACACATCAAAATTAAGGACTTCTGTTAATAACTGGAAAATGTTGTAGCACAATGCATTACTCCCACGTTTGGGGCAATGCGGGCAAAAATAAGCCTACTGTGTTGTCAGTCCCATAAAAGTATAGCAACACAATTATGTGTAGTGTCTTATACTTGATAATGATAGTAAATAACTGTGCTCCTGGTCTATGTGTTTACTATACTTCATCATTAATTTTGAGTGTACTACTATTTAATGAAACATTTGCTGTAAAAAAGGCAGCATTGAAAAATTCGACTAACAGGCTGTGAGAAAACATTTTCATTGTCCCAAACCTGACAAGACTTAATACCTACATATAGCTCTTATAAAACAATAAGATTAAACAAAACATAAATATGAGAAGAAGAATTATCAGAGGAAAGAAAAAATTCAAATGGCTCACAAATACATGAAAAGAAGATTAATTTCATATCAAGCCAAATAAAAGTAAATTAAAACTACAATTAGATATCTATAAGCATCCAACTTTTGAAAATTAGAAATTCAGTATCAATATTGTCCAGGATTTGGGAAAAGACAATTTCTAATGCACTATCTTTGCATATAAACTGATGTAATTCTTCACAAGAAATATTTTTCAGGTTTACATGAAATAGTACATATATAATTTATGACCCAATCTCTGATCTAGAAGTAGTAAATTCCACTCCTGGATATTTACCTGAGAGAAATTCTTGCACAGCTCATTGTTGCATTTTTTTGAGCTGTCATTATGGAAATGGAAATGTAAAAAGGAGGTAATTGGATATCTCCTATTAGAACACCTCTGTTAAGAGCAATGGGCCTTAAGAGAGCAAGCAGGAGAGTCAGGATATATTCAACAGAGCAAAAGGATAACATTTTCAAGTGCTTTCTTGCTGAGAACTTGCTGTTATCATAGGAGCATATGACATCTTCTTTAGGTCAGATTTATATATTTTCCTTTAATTGGAAAAGAAACTGAGTAGGATGTTGCCAATGGAGAGCACATATTGATCCTGGATTTCCATCCCCAATAGAAAATGCCAGGCATCAATTTCCTGCCTCACTGGTGTAGGGCTGGATGTGGCTTAGCTAGAGTCAGGACTAGAGTCAACACCACCCAACAGTGATGAAAGCATCTCAATGGTGTCAATGCAAGTCATATTGCAGGAGAAATTGAGAACCCCCTTCCCTTTGTCAGATTGGAGAGAAAAAGTGGAGGCCTGCTGAGGAGCTGGGATCTCTCACTCTGTAAGCAACAATTAGCAGCTCACCTCTCGTGGGTATCAGTGGAGGCTGAGAGTTACCAAACTGCTTTGCAACAATTCCCTGGCACTCCTCAATTCCCCTGCACCTATATTTTAAAGAAAGGCTGCTAAGGCAGATATTTAAATGGGATCAAGAGGTTCAGAATATACCTCCCCAAATGCCCAGGTTTCAATTTCAATTCATTTACTATACCATAAATAAGGAAAATCTCAAATGAAATGAGAAAAGAAATAAAAAGGTCAGCACTGAGTGAGAAAAAATAAAACATGGGCTAGAATGATCTGACAAGTATTTTAAAATAGTTATAATGAGAACATTATAAGTAATTAGTAATTAGGCAAGTATCTGAAATAGATAAAACAAAGAAAGAAATCCTAGCCAAAAATTAAAATAAGAAAAATAAAAACTCAAAGAAGAACTAAATGAAAATTTTAGAACTGAAAAATACCCAAATAAAACAATACAACAACAAAACCCCTCAGCACACGAAGCTCAGTAACTGAATGGATGGGACAGAAGAAAGAACAATGAACTTGAAGACAGAACAATAGAAATTACTAGATATAAATATCAGAGAAAATACACGGAAACAAAACTGTTCTTCACGAATGTATTAAACTAATACTGTTGTCCTAAGAGTCCCTAAGGAAGGATAGAAGGGGTGGCACTGAAAAATGTCAGATAAATAATAGATGAGAATTTCCAAAAATTCCAAAAGGCACAAATCTACAGATCCAACAAACTGAGCAGACACCAAACAAGATAAAAGGAAATAGATGCAAAGTTGCATTGTAATTAAACTTCTGAAAAGTAAAGGAAGAAAATACCTTGAAAGCAGTGAAAGAAAAGTGACCCCCCCTTTTTTTATATAGAAAAGACAATTTGAATGGCAGATTTGTCATCAGAAACCATGAGGCTAGAAGGAAAAAATGGTACTTGGAATATATTCAAGTGCTGAAAGAAAAGAACTATCAGTCCCTAGTCCTGAAAATGTCCTTTGGGAATTAAGGAGAAAAGAAGAATCTCAGATAAAATAAAACTAAGAGAATTTATAGGGAGCAAATTAAATTTATCCTGAAAGGGTAGATAAAAAAGCATCATTAATACAAAGAAAATGATCAGAATGATCAGAAAAGGAATACTGAAGCACTAAGAAGAAGGAAAGACTAAAGAGTGAAAGTATGGATAATTATGATAGATTTTCTTACCTTTTTTGAATTTTTTAGTTATTTTGAAAATTATAATACTGTCTGATATGATTCTCAACATATGTAAAGAGTAAAATTACATCTAGGAAAGTAACACTTTTTCTTTTTTTTTTATTTTTAAAAAACTTTTAAAAACCTAATAAAATGTTGATAACAACAGAAGTGATATGTGTGTGTGTGCCTATGTATAAACACACATAAATATTTACTTATATATGTATAGCTTTTTACATATTTATGTGTGCATATGTATATATACATGCATATATATCATATGTATACCTATATACATATAATATAGATAAAACATTATATGTACATATGTAAACAATACAAAAAGATGCACTCACCACTTAGATAAATCATAATGAGTCTTAATCAACTTTCAAGCATCTCACAATACAGGAAAAAGAATAAAAAAGTGAAATAACAGAAACCATCCCTAACATATCAATCTTTTTATAAAAGGTAGTTTAAATACACAAATTGAAAGGCAGTTGCGCATTAGATTAAAGAAAAGATCACCCAACTTTTTATTATTTAAAATAAAGTTTCTTCAAGTATAATGATATAGGTATGTTAAAAGGACAAGGATGGATAGCAGATAATAAAATGCAAGTATTAACCATGAGAACTACAGTAATGTCATGAGCAACTACAGTAATGTCAGTTATTATAGGCTTTGAAACAAAGAAATTAATCAGAGATGGAGATGGATGTTACATAATGATCAAAGTGTCCTTCCACCAAGAATACAAAAGTGCCAAATGTATTTGAACCAAACAATATTGCTGCAAAAATATGAAGCAGAAACTGATAGAAATGAAAGGAGAAGCAGATCAATTAGTGATTACAGTTGGAGCCTTCAACATGCCTACTTCAAAATTGGTAATACAACTAGGAAATACCTGGTTTATTGGAAGAGAATAAAAATTCTAGTGTGGGAGAAAATGTTTGTAAACTATATGAAACATAGGATTCATATCTACAATGTACAAAACATTCTCAAAAGAGAACCTTAGAAAGCAAACAATGCAATTAAAAATCGCTTGAGACATTTTGCCATAAAAATATCTGGATGGTAAATAATCACGTGAAAATATCTTAATAGTCGCCTGTAGGAAAATGCAAATTAACTACAGAATGCTATTATACCTATAAAAGCAGCAAACATTTTTTAAAAGTGAAAATATCAAATTCTGGTGAGGATGCAAAAAACAAAACAAAACCACACACACACAAAAAAACACAACCAAACAACAACAACAACAACAAAAAAAAAACCTGGATTTTTCAGACATAGTTAAGAGGAATGTAAAATGGTAAAGAAACCCCAGAAAACAATTTGCTTCTTAAAATCTAGATAACCCTAATCTTGGCACTCCTGGGCATTTACTCCAGGGAAAAGAAAACTTATGTTTATACAAAGTTATGTACATGAATTTTCATAGAAGTATTATTTAAAATAGCCCCCCCCCAAAAAAAATAGCCCCAAACTAAAATTAAAAAAAAAACATCCAAATGTCTTTTCATTGTAACTGTTTGAACAAACTGTGATAGTCCTATATTATGTCACAATTTAGATCTCAATGGCATTAAACTGAATAAAAAATGGGAATCTCAAAGGTCATAGGCTACATAATTCTATTCTTATAAAATTCTTGAAATTACAAAATTATAGAGATGAAGAAAAGATTGGTGATTACCAGGGTCTCAAGATGATAGGGGTACAAGGGAAAGAGGTGATGTGAATGTGAAAGGGCATCATGATAAAATTGTTCTGTACCTATCTTCTGTGTGTATGTATTGCTGGAGCTCATACCTAGGAACTCATGCATGCTAAACACCCTCTACCACTGAGCTCCACCTCCAGCTGCATCCTGTATCTTGATTGTGCTATTGGTTACAGCCATCCAAGCATGTGATAAAATACATAGAACTATGCATATACATTTTGTCAATGTCAATTTCCTGGTTTAGCTGTATAACATAGGTTTAATCATTTGCTACTTAACCATTTGATATCATTACATAAAAGTAAACCTTTGAGGCTCATTGGGTGAAAGGTAGGGGGGATTGCTAAACTATCTTCACTATATCCTGGGAATGTTATTATTTTAAAATAAAACTTTCAAAGGAGATCACCCTAGAATATAATGCATTCTTTCATTGAAATTTGGTGCATTGTTAATACACATTTCCCATATTGCATACCTTTGAGTATTCAGAAATGTAGTGATTATTTTATATTATGAGTAGGATTATGCAGAAATACTGAACAGTTTATGACCTGTGGTTGGTGAATACCAGAACACTAAGCATTTTTAATAGTTTAGAACACAAAAGTAAGAGAAATGACTCTGGGAATTAAGAAAAGAAAAATTAATGTAAAAGCATTCTTCAGGAAATATATGATAAATTTGACTTTCCTTGTTGCTCTATGAGATATGTTCTCTTATCAGAGTTTTATCCAATTGAATTTGTTTCCTTACTTTGACAGTTGGCCACTCTCCAATCTAATTTTATCCATCGCCTAGACTTTCTTAAATGACAAATAAAACAACTTCTGCCACATATTTATTGTATATTATTTTACCGTAAACACTATTATTTTATTATCTCTTTTAAAACCCAAACAATTATAAAATATAAGAATTATAATTGCAAACATAGTAAAGAAATAAAGAAGTTTAATAAACTTATATGGTTAAAATTAATTTATTTTTACTTGCAAAGTGAAACTTTGTGTCAATAATCTAAAGAAAAAAAAATCTGTATGACAATCCTTAAATATTGATTGTTGCTTACTCTCGAGTTGGTTAATTTTTAGTATTTCAGATATATCTATTAGTTCGTAGAATAGAACATAAAATTATGCACTTACTATTATCATGGAAAAACTGACATTTATTGCTAGTAAACATATTTAGTGATATAACATCTTAATGTGCACATTAAATCAAATATTATGATGTCATTCATCTTTTCATGTTTAGAAATTTTAAGAGCATTACATGCAATTTTCTTCTAAAAATTTTTAAAAGAGTTAGATTGACAATTCACAAGAGTATGAAATGCTGAAGGATATAAAAACACCATTTATGAGATGAAATAAAATAGTTAAAACTGTGTAGTTCATAAAAGACCAAGTTTTGCAAGGGTATTCATCAAGAAAATAGAGCTACAGCAACTTCTTCCCAAGAGAGATGAAGGGCATGTGTCTTCTACATCTCCAGAGGTTTAAGGCATGTGGGTGTTTTAAATTCAGCCTTGCTTTAGGCCAAGCACAGTCATCAGATAATCTCTTAAAATGTATTATTTTAGGGCTGGGGGTGTGGCTCAGTGGTTAAGTGCCCCTGAGTTCAATCCCTGGTACCATTTTTTAAAAATTATGACTTATTTTAGTATACTGAATTAAGGTTTCAGAACATATGTACCATTACCTTAAGTAAAGTAAAACAGAAAATCCAAAAGTGCTTCTGGCAATTATCCTGGCTGACTTCATCTCTTTTATAATCTTAATTCTTTTTTTAATTAAAGATTTACCTTAATGATCAGTTTTAAGAGAATTTAAGCATGGCATTAGTGTATTTACCTCCAACTTCTGTTAAGCAAAGTCAGAGCACAAGGTAATGGTGAGAAAGTACAGCATATTCTCCATTCAGGTTTCCAGCCATAATTTTGTTGTCTACTCTTAGAATATGGCATGTGTAGATCTTTCTATCACCTTCTAAAGCTACCTATGACTGCAAAGTGGACTACAAAGAACACCCACACTAAAGAAAGTTGCTCTACAAGTGTGAGGGTTTCATACTCACTATTACCTGTTCAGATTAGTTAGTCTAAAATAATGATGCTTAGACCACTAGTTTTGTCTTATTAAAGAGTTTTCTGATGACAGGTATAGATTTAACATGATGGAAATTTTTGTTGTTGTTGTTAAAAAAGCATGATAAAGTGCATATTATTATTATTTTTTTATTCAATTATTTTTATTTATTTATTTTTAATTTTTTTATTGATTATTTAAAGCATTACATAGCTCATGATATATCATCTTTCATACATTTGACTCAAATTGTGTTTTGAACTCCCATTTTCACCCCAAATACAGATTGCAGAATCACATCTGTTACATATTCACATTTTTACATAATGTCATATTAGTGACTGTTGTATTCTGCTACCTTTCCTATCCCCTACTATCCCCCCTCCCCTCCCCTCCCCTCCCATCTTCCCTCTCTACCTCCCCTGCTGTTGTTCAATTCTCTCCCCCTTTTTTTTCCCTCCCCCTTGCCCCTCATGATCTCTTATAATTTTATGTATCATTGAAGGTCTCCTACCATTTTCGTATGCTTTCCCTTCTCTCTCCGTTTCTCTCCCCCCATTCGTCTTTGTTTACTGTAGTCTTTTCCTCATGCTCTTCCTTCCTGTTCTGTTCTTAGTTGTTCTCTTTATATCAAAGCAGACATTTGGCATTTGTTTTTTAGGGCTTGGCTAGCTTCGCTTAGCATAATCTGCTCTAATGCCATCCATTTCCCTGCAAATTCTATGATTTTGTCATTTCTTAGTGCTGCATAATACTCCATTGTGTATAGATGCCATATTTTTTTTATCCATTCATCCATTGAGGGGCATCTAGGTTGGTTCCACAGTCTAGCTATTGTGAATTGTGCCGCTATAATCATTGATGCAGCCGTATCCCTATAGAGCGCTCTTTTAAGGTCCTCAGGGAATAGTCCGAGAAGTGCGATAGCTGGGTCAAATGGTGGATCCATTCCCAGCTTTCCCAGGAATCTCCATACTGCTTTTCAAATTGGCCTCACCACTTTGCAGCCCCACCAGCAGTGTACAAGTGTACCCTTTTCCCCACATCCCCGCCAACACTGGAGTAAACTCTTGGTTCTGCTCATATTAATGAACAAGTTAATCTCTATCTCTATCTCTATCTCACTTTTTTCCCTTTATGGACTACTTTATGATGAAATAATTTGTTAATCCACTAAAAAATGAATCTTAATTTTATTGGGTAAGAGGGAAGTTTTTAAGGTTATATGTATTTAATTTTCTTGACATGAAAATATGAATATATTTCTTATAATAATAATAAAAGCAAAGTAGGAAGTCCTTGTTAATGTGGCATAAGGTATGATTCATCAGCATAATTATCTTCATATACCAATCAGTAAAAATTTTTCAAAGTTTGGTGTTGCTCAACAATAAGCTTAAACCTCCAAGCCCTCACGTGGACCTGTATTTACACACAGATGCACCCACCTCTCAAAGTAATCAGGTTTAACAAAGCATTGTTTATATGTTTCATGCAAATTGATTTGAAGTGTTGCTTAGACAATCTTATTATATTTAAGAATAAAAACTTCCATCAAGAAATTGTACAAAAGAAAATGGACACACCAGCTGGATAAATCTATCATATGGAGGGGGTGGGCAAGCACTTTTAATTAGCTGAGTGAATGCAGTTTGCTAAACGCAGAAAGCACAGCCTTAGTCATATTAAAATGTGCCTAATTTTCTGTGAAAAAGTCCCATCTGAACAGGCCTGACCACAGTCAATCATACTAAAAGCCACTGGTGCTTAATTTGATTTACCAATATAAAATGCAAATTAGGTTATTAAGTGGAGTGGTAGACAGAGTAGGGCCCCTTTCAAACCATCAAGTTAAATGCAAGCAGACAGCAAACTGGCTGTGCAAAGAAAATTTTAGCATATTCGTTTGATTAGTGCTACAAAAATTTAATTAGGTTGGCTAATTACTTGACAAATTGCTCTACACCAGAGAAAAGGCAGAGGAGGTTTTTTTTTTCCTTCTTTTTCATTGCAAATATCCTGTGTGTATTTTAGCCCAAATGCTATCTGCCAATTTGAAAAAGCCTTATTAAATGAATAGAAGATGGTCTCCAATAGCAAATTGTATAATGCATATAATTAGACAAAACTCACACAACTATGTCCATATGCCCATACTCTATCATGACTAAAAGTATATAACACAGTATTTATATGTAACTATCTTCAAAACAATTATTACAAAGCAGTCAGTTCTTAGGAAAGAAAATATTGTGCACGATATAGAAAATAGATGTTTGTGAAATTTTTACCTCCTTGGAGGAGTTTGTTGTCAACTATTAAATGAGAGCAATGGTGACATGCTGAAGTTTATCATCAGAGGATGGGCCAGTCACCCAAAACTAGCTGGCTAAGGTTGGGGCTAAACTGGAGTGGAGAAAATTTTCTTCTTGAGATACATGTGAAATATAAAATCAATTTCAAAGTAGAGTCGAATGACATTTTACAAAACAAAATTCATTTTTTTCTAAATTTTTTTCTTTATTAGCCTTTGTTCCTTCCTCTGTCTTTCATCAATCATAACATAGAATCAAACATTTAGGTTCAGGAAAAACATGCAAGTGTGTGATCACAGAATGGAAGAAAATGTTCAGCTCTTTGTCAATAATTTCTGGAAAGATTGAGAATGTCCTTGAGTAAAGCAAAGTGTCCTTTTCCATTCAAAGAAAAATGTGTTCTTTTTTTTTTTAAAAAGAGAAAACATATATTTACATAAATATTTAAGAGAATAAGAAAAGGTGTTTTTATAAAATCGCAGCATTATTTGGAAAATTACAGATTTTTTATTTAGATGCTTGGTTCGGTATTTGTTAATTTTTATCAGAACTAAGAAGCCTGTTCTAACTCATTCACTTTGATTTTACAAATAATCACTTTGCCTGCCCAAGTGGAAAATAAAAGTATCATATTTTATAAACATAACCCTTTGCAATTAGTAATGAGATACTGTACTTAACCTGTTCTAAAGCAACATCTGAGGCAAGCACAAACTCTAAGAAATATTTGTAAGTAATCAAGGCTTAAAGCGTCACATATGATGAGGGCTCAATCTTTGTAGCCAAAGAGAGTTTCTATAAGACACCAGAAATGCAAATTTAAGTAAAAAAAATCTGTCATATTTTAATATAATTGAACTATACCAACCACTTGAGTTTTTCCCTTTAATATATTTACTAATTTCTTTAATCTCTCCCCTGTTTATTTTTATTTTAAATTCAAAATTTAATTGGTGCATAATAATTATACATAATAATGGGATTCATTTTGACATATTCATACATGCACATAACATAAATTGAAATATTAAAAAAATCTGGCAGACATGATGTCTTAAAAGAGGTGGAATCTGAGACATTTTATTGATAGCATGGGTATAAAATAATAAAATTTACTGGCTTGCAAATATACTTAAGTGTTTTTAATGTGTTAATATTGAATATGATGCTTAAATCTTTAATAATTTCTAGTTTTATTTGCTGAGAAAACAAAAAATCTTTGATTTTTTTGTGATTTGCTTGAAATAAATTATATTCATGTATAACAACAGTAGTTCCCTTTTAATGAGCCTCTATTATATGAATTTACAGGTTTGGTGTTTACATATATTTCATCATCAAATTCTAATAAACTTAAGGTATAAGTATTATTGTCCTCATTTAAGGATGGATGAGATTGATGCTGAGATAGTTTAAGTAAAGAATTGAGGATCAAAGAATTACCAACTAATAAATCTATCTAAATTTAAATAATTTTTCCTGAATTCTCAAGAATAGATTTGGATGTGCATTTTTAAATGTGATTTCATGTACGTATGTTTGTAGGTATGTACACATGATATACAGTTGATGTGTATGTGTATAGTTTGAGATTTACCACTGTAATTGTATACAGTTGAGATTTAAACCACCGTTTGTGATTTCTCTATGTGTGATACATACATCATTATGCTATATATGTCCATTTTATATTTTCTTGCCCTATTATTAAATATAACATTTTAATAAAGCATGATCAAGCATGGATTTTGATATATTTGAAAACTCCATTGTTCTGATCAGTCTGATTATGGATATTCAGAGTTTCAAATCCCATGGATTTCAGTAGTTTATTATCAACTATGGTGATTCATGCTTATAAAAACCTTTGGAAAAATCATATTTAATAAATTTGTATAACTGAGGCATATCATCTGCTTACTTAAGCCATCAAAAGAAACACCAAAAAGGAAGATAGGTATGGTATTGGATTAGAAAAAGCAAATTTTCCATCTATAATGACAATGAAAAGTGTTGGAGAGAAATACACCAGTTCGTAAAGACATAAGCTTAAAATCAGCTTTTGTCTATTAAAAGACTTCATTATCTTTCAGTACTGCTGTTTTGTGAAATTTTTCTTTTCAGTAATATTTGTGGTTAAATTAAAGGCTTGTTTTAAAACTATATGAATATGAATGTTAAAGAGTGATCAGTCATCTGTTTTTTCATGTTAGTGACATTCCTGATTTTTTTGTTTCCGAAGCTTGGTAGGAAAGAAATAGTTTTTCAAATAGAAATATCATTCCTGTTGAACTAGATTTGAATGAATAATAAGAATTCCCAATAATATTGCAATATAGAAATAACACTTCAGGAAATATCAGTAGAGCCTAGGAAAGGGAACAGGAGGAGGGAAAAAGGGAAGATAAGGGAGGAAACTGCAGATTGAATTAGAGCAAATATATTTCATACTTGTATAATTATGTCAAAATGAACCTAGTAATATGTATAGCAAGAATTAACTAATAAAAAATTGTGAAAATAAAAACAGAAAAAATAACACTTCAGATTTTGAATTGATTGATAATATAAATGATTCTACATTGCAAAACATTATGAAAACTTATTTACATATTTTTAAATTTGCTACACTATAAATTACACAGTGTTAGTTCAGTCATTAATATATAATAAATCATATAACATAATGAAGAAATATTTTTTCTGGGTATAGATGTATCAAATTCATACTTCCGTAACTAGAAAAAAATCTGTTCATTTAAGTTGAAATTTAGAAGAACCATATAGTACTTTAGAATTAATAAATGATTTAATATTTTAGACTTAATCATTTCCTAGAATCTGGTTGAATTTTTCAAATGCCTAGACTTAGACAACAAACTCTCATATTGTAATGAATACAGCCTTGCCAAGTATGAGCTCCACCTTCTATTGTGTCCAAGGAACTTTTCTCTCTGCATTCTGTAAATTTCCCTCCTGGGCAAGTGGCCATTTGTGCATCTGACTTTTCTGAGCTCTATAGGGAAAAAATCAGTCTATGACCTGTTGTTTACTATTACCATGCACGGCTACATACATCACTTGGATGCAAAATATAAACATAAATGCTGACACATTGGAGAGAAATAGGTGCCTGTACTTTTGAGTTGCAAATACATCAGAAGAAAAAATGTACAATCTTCCCTGGTAATTTCATAACCAGAAAAAAATTTCCCTGACACACAAATGCATAAATAAAAAGAAAAATAGAGTTGCTATTAAAGTAAATTTTAGGCATTACAAAAAAAATCCAGTTAAAAGAGGACTAATTTATTTAGATTTTCAATCTAGATAAACACAATAAAGCACTTTAACAAAAATGAAAGAAGTAGAATTATTGCAGATCAATTACAAAACCTCAAATGTTTGAAAAGTAAGATTATAAATGTGGATGTGTAACCAATGTGATTCTGCAATCTGTACACGTGGTAAAAATGGGAGTTCATAACCCACTTGAATCAAATGTATGAAATATAATATGTCAAGAGCATTGTAATGTTTTGAACAACCAATAAAAAATTATAATGTAATTTCTAAACATAAAGAAATGTTTTATTTGTTGATGGCTGAGTAGATTGGATATCCAGGAGACGAGACAAGAACAGATAATTTTGATGTTCTCTAATTATGTGGCTTTAAAATAGTTTCCTATACCAGGAACTTCATTTTAACACTTTAACAATTTAATAAACCCTTATACTTTGCATAATAAAAACAACATGATTTTCTGAACTCCTTATTAGTCAATAGGTATATGTTTAGATTATGAGTGTCTGTGGCGGCTTTTTCATGTGGCATTTATAGTTAGAGGTACAATAAAAATAAGAATTACTGAATATTTGTAAAATTATAATGTTTTAGAAAGAAATTTTAGACTGGCTTACTTGCTAGCAGAATGGTCAATATATCCATATTTTTATGTTTTAAATCTAGAATATTTTTGTCTCCCATATACTAAATCACTTTCTGAAAGTAGCTGAAACTTTTCTGCGTAGCACTTCATATGCCTAATACTGAGGAAGAGCAGTTATTTCCCTTGCCTTAATTGTCAGTCCTGTTTAGTATTTAAGAGACTTAGATATTAGGAGCAGAAGCCACTAATCTGGGTTGTCCAAGTTTAATCCCTAAGAGCATCTCTTTGCTTCACTAGTTGCCATGTTGGTAACAACAACATAAATTAAATTCATGCTTAGTATGTGCAGTGCTCTGAGGAGCTAAAGTACTTGGTAAAGTATGGTTGAATTGGCTTGGCTTTATGGCTGCGCAGTTTAATTTATTACTATATACTAATTCATGGTATGATCAAATGGATAAAAACTGGTTTGGGGAGGGCAAAACTAAAGTATAACTTTTATTAAAACTCTAAATCCAGCAACATATTTGTTGTAGAAGAAATAATTTTCCCTGTCCTTTTTCATTTTTTTAAATAATAAATTTCCAATAGTTATTGTTTTCTTATTCCCCCCTAATGCTGGAGAACTGTTGAATAGTACAATCTGTTCATCTGAAAGAATTATTTTTTTCTTCGACCGATCCAAGTATCTTTGAATTTTAGCGAGTTTGTAGATTCCCACGAGGTTTTTGTTGCTTTATGGCTGATTTTGTCTTTGTTTCTCCCAAGAGTTAAAAAAGAGTTGGTACTAGTCACATTAACAAAGGCCCGCCTGTACTGAGATGCTAAAGAGAAATCCAGCCAGGTTTACTGTTATCATATAGGGCATGCGTTAATCAGCATGATCTTTCCCTGGCCTGAGAAAACAGCTTTCTTTCTTGAAGGTAATGGCCAAGGACAGAATGTCTTAATGTGACTCATTAGGAAGGTCCCCCTGTAAAACCAAAAATTCACAATCAACTGCAAACTGTCTCATTTCCTTTAAAAGTAAACTGCTGTAGGAAATACTTGAGGATAATATTGTGTATACAATATGTCTTCTATAACCTGATCAATTGTTCACTTCTGAAAATGTAGTCTCCTTACCTGATAAGGTACTGGCTTCTTTTATTTCTTAATATTTCCTGAAGTATTGGTTACACATATGTGATACATTCTTAGTTTATCATGATAGCAGAAGGCTAATATTACAAACTGTGAATATGTTATAGGTACCTGAGAAAATAGGAACAATGTGCTGAAAGACCATATGACCATCTTGGTCCCAGTAAAGTTTCTTTGTAAAGATAGAAAAAAAAAAAAAAAAACTTTGAATCTTGCTTTAGAATGCCATCAATTTTCTTTCATTTTCCTCTATATAGGAAAGTGTTATTAAATGTCAAAAAGAAAATAAGTCAAATAATATCAAGATAAAACAAATCAACAGCCTTGCCAAACTTGTGACAATTTAAAACTATTTTATTAAGAAGCTCTTTTCAAAACCAAAATAATCAATCTGCTCTGGCATCAAATTTACACAAAAGCTTAACTCTTCTTTCTCTATTGAGCTGATTAAAGTAATTGTAAATACTAATGTTTTTTAAAGCCTGAAGCTAAATCCTAAATGCATGTTTTCTGTATTTGCTGTATAAAAATAGGTAAGAAGAACTTTGAAAAGTCAAACTTATAATATAATCATAGATCAGTTTTCTCAGTAAACTCTTTATGAATTGTTTTAACTTGTTACCTTGCCTTTTCTTCTAAGGATAATTACTCTGTTTTAATACCTAATTATGAAGATCTTCTCATATGTTATTCTTATCTACCACTACAACATATAAGAAATTAGCACAAATTTTAGATATTCAAGGTTTATTTCATTTTATCTAATATATTTGTAGAAAATCAGGTTTGTATATAAAAAACTCTTCTGATAATCAAATTAATAAATATAATACAAATTAGAGGAAAATATACAAGAAAATTTATTTAAAATATTATAGGATGAAGATGTCAAGCTTCTAAATGATTATTTCATTTTAATTTACATTTTTAAATGTTTGTCTTTCAAGTATTTTCCCCATTAAAGTATTTTTGAGAATCATACATATCATAGACAAAATGGCTTTTGTGTTCTTTAGTTTAAAGCAGTTGTTTAAATAGTTAAGTACAATAGAGAAATAATTAAATGAGAATAAAATACATAAAGTATTAAGTAGTGTAAGTAGTTAAGCATTAGGTAAAAAGAAATAGACTATTCCTTTTTATGATCCAACAGTTTCAAAATTCTAAAACTCATTCTCCTCCTATGAAGACATACAATTGGGAGTCATTTGTAAAAGTTCAATCTTAGGAGAAAAAAGTGGTCAATACATTCAATAATGTTGTTTTTTTTGTTTAATTATAGTTGTCACCCTTATTCTCTCTATCTATGTATATATGTATACATATGTATGTATATGTGTGTATTATTTTTTTCCCAAATAGTGGAATAACTAGACTCTATTTTCCTTACCTTCAAAGGCACTGAATAGAGGGTAATATTGATGTTTTCTATTCCCACAAAGTTCCCATTTTTTAAATTATTAATTCATTATTCTAACAAACTTTTATTCATAAATTCATTTATTACAAAACTTTTGTTGAATATATGAGGCAACAGGAGGTGTTTGGTGAATATTACTATAAAATAGTATAAAATATGCAGAATTTTAGATTATGCCTAATAAATAGGTAAGAGGAGTAATAAATAAATAATGCAAAAAAGCAGACTAAATAATTCAACTCTGAAGTCTATCTCTTCCAAATCTGTGGGTTTACAATGTGTACAATGAGGAACATATAAGAAATACAGGCTATTTCTATTTTGTCAAGGAAATAGATTTAGTATTTATCTGGGAAATGTGAATTTTGAGTGGAGACATTTCTGACAGTAAGAAATTGCCCTCCCAGGGGGCAAATGAAACCAATCTCTAAAGACTTTCTAATCTGGCTTGGGCAGCCTTTGGATTTGCTTGGCCCAGGGACTTCTTGCTCTCAAATACTCCTTGAGCACTCATCAACACAGAGATAGACCTTTATTCCTCAGGTGGTTATATGTTTATTGTTTTAAAATTTCCCTGCAGCAGATAATGAGTATAGCATTAAGCTTCACACAATTTCTCTTCATGAACACAACAGAGCTGTCAAAAAACGCTATGATTAATATTTCATATGAAAATTCATGGAAAATAACTAGATGCAATTAAAAATACTAAAGAGGAGAACATTCTTTCTTGAACACTTAAAAAAACAAACACACTTATAGAATAAAAAATATTTTTGACAATTTGTTTAAAAACAATTAACATATGTAATGTTGCCAGAGGGTGATTAATAGATCTAGTGATGAAAACTAGTGAATAAAGAGATACATATCTGTTTAGAAAATTTTTCTTACAGTAGCGGGGAGAAAAGCAGAAGACAGAGTTAAAGAAAGCAAAAGCATTTGGTGGGCAAGGGACTATAATTTTGCTGCAAAAAACACATTATACCATCGTAATTACAAACCAGGAATCCAGGAGCATTGTGAAATTTCCAAATAGAATGAGAATATATCATATGAACCTTCAATTTACTGTGTCAGAATACATTTAACTACTTCCTTAATTGTGATTGTTTTACAAGTCAGGAATTATTTATATCATTTTCTAGTTTCCTTTTCTCTTGGTATCTTTTCCTCTTCTTATTTAGTAATAACACACACCTGGGGGAGGGTAAGAGCTATGTGGGTAGGTGTTTAATCTATCATTTCTTTATTGGGCAGAGGGAAAACACTTGCTATAACACACTCAAAACACACTGCTTTTTTAAAGAGACATGATCATTTTTCCTTGAAACAACCCTTATTACTTTCCTTCACTTTAGTACCTCACATGTATCTTTCAGCCTGCTCCTTCGAAACACTGAATAGCTTTTTGATGCTTTTATTACAACAGCTACAAATGAATCATAATTCCAAGTAGATAAGCATCAGTGTTCTTAGGTCAAGACTTGAGTTCAACTGGAGTTATGTACTGGAAGCTCTAAATATGAGCTTCTCTAGTTATATAACTTCACTTTTTCTTCTACTGCTCTATTTGTAGGCTTTTATAAAGCATAGGAAATGGTTACTTTCTGGGGAAAGGGAAGTAACTTTCTCTAATAGAGGAGAGACCTCTGTTGGGACTCTAAGACTTTATGTATAATCACTCACATTTGAAATGGTTTTGTTTTTTACAGTTTTGAATTAATGAATATTTAATTATAGAAACCTGAAAGTACTAGGAAAAAAAACCTGCAAAATAAGAAATAAAAACAAGTAAGTGTCGGGCTGGGGTTGTGGCTCAGTGGTAGAGTGCTTGCCTATCAAGTGTGAGGCCCTGAGTTCGATCTTCAGCACCACATAAAAATAAATTTAAAATACAGATATTGTGTCCAACTACAACTAAAAAATAAATATAAAAAAAAACAAATAAGTGATTGGTGGGAGAAGATGGCGGCGAGAAGTGAGTAAGCCGCTCTGTGCTCTGTGTCGCCGCGCGCGCAGCGTATGTTGCCACGTCTTAAAAGATGAAGTAAATATCATTAAAGGAGATCTGTCGACAAAGACTCAGCACCATGTCAAGAAAGGGGCCTAGGTGGAGTGAATCCGCCACCACTCCAGCCAAGGTGGAGTGAGTCCATCACGACTTCAGCGCGAGCAGTAAGGCTGCAGCCCCCGAGCTGCCCGGCTCCCTCAGCCCCTTCTCCTTCTCCTCTCCGCCTTTCTGCTTTGCTTCTCCCCCACCGTCTCTCCTCCCACGCTCAGTCCCTAAATCTAGATCTCAATTTATTTCCCCCACCCTGCCCGCTCTCCCGCGTGTCTAGTACCCGGCCCGCGCGGCCCCGAGGCGCTGCCTCCCCTCCCCCAGCCCGCACCCCCTCCCCGGGGGTCCCGAAGGCCACATCTGGGCTGCCACCGCGCCGCCGCCGCCACCGCTGCCGCCGCCGCTGCCACTTCCCGCGGAGCACCATAGAGCTGACTCTTCACCGAGCGAGTGAGCTGCCGAGTTAAATGGAACAGCTGATAAGATGAGTGACAATTTAAAATCTAAGTGATCCAACATGGCGGCGGACGAGGAGAGATCAAGTCACTAACCCCTTCAGCTGTGCGAGCATAGGGAGAAGTAAACTGTCAAAATACTGTTCGCTCAGGACCACTAGGCACTGTTGAGCTGAAGGGGATCCCGGGCGAACAGTCTGCCCCTCTCAGAACACACCGAGCCCAGATTGGGCTGCATTCTAGCTCTGGTTCGCCTGCTTCTAGTGACTCAGCACTAATGATCCCGCTGAAATAACTAGTCGGCCCACCTGAACTCACAGAGGTAAAAGCCAACTGAGCACGATAGTCAGACCCAGGGTATCCCTCTGCTGACAACAGAGGTCCCTTGCACCAGCTACCAGGGGAGTTGCTACCTGAGGGCAAACAAATTCGCTGGGGGTCCTCAGCTCCAAGCCCTACAAACTTAGGGTCTGAGGGAGGCAAACAGAAAGGGTGTGCCCAGGCATCCATGGAAACAGGGCTTCCAGGAGCAGCAGACCCGGCGTGTAGCCAGTATTGTGGCGAGCTTCACAGGTGAACGGGGCCTGGCTTGAGGAACCACAAGAGAAGGCCCTAGGCACTCAGGATTGGAGTCCCGCACAGTCTGGGAAGAAGAGCTGAGGAACAGTGATTGGTTCCCACCCATCAAGAAGAGAAGCCTGGCCCAGTTCCCACCTACTGGAAGAGAAGTTAATTGAGCTATATGACTGCATTTATTGTTATTATTATTTTTTTGATGATTATTATTGGTATTTTTTTTTTAATTTTATTTTCACGTTTTGTTGTTGATGTTGTTGCTTTTCAACTTTCTTATTAATGGTTTCAATTTTTTTAATTCTTTTTATTCTATTATTATTACTATTATTTTTTAAACTTTAATTTCCATTTGTTTATTATCATTATAATTTTTTTTGGTTTTAATTTTTTTTTTGTTTTTTCTTTCTTTCTTTTCACTTTTTTTCTTTTGTCTTTTCATTTCTTTTCAATTTTCTTATTCCCCCTTTATTGAATTCTACCTGCCTACACTCACTCTCTTTAGTGACTTCTTCCCTTCCCTTCTAATACTTCTCCTCCCAAGCATCAAATAAATTTATAAGAGTAAACAGTAACTCAGCAGTCAAACAGAACAAGAAGTATCATGAGCATAAAAAAGCAAGGAAGAAAAGGAGTACAAACAATGAAGGACAGCCTAAATATTCAGGAGGACCTGGAGTCATCAGAAAAATGGCCATATAAAGAACTCAAGGAACACCTTAGACAGATGGAAAGGAACCTTAAAGATCACATTGAAAATGAATTACATAAACAGATAAAATAAGAAGTTAAGCATCTTTATCAGGAGATAGAGATTATAAAAAAAATCAAACAATAATTCTAGAAATGAAGGAAATGATAAACCAAATTAAAAACTCAATCGAGAGTATCACTAACAGAGTGGAGCAAGTAGAAGCCAGAACGTCAGATTATGAAGACAAAATATATCATCTTGAAAAGAGTCTAGCCAACTCAGATAGGCTGGTAAAAAATCACGAGAAAAACATCCAAGAGATTTGGGATAACATAAAAAAAAAAAAAAAAAAAAAACTTATGAGTCATCGGGATAGAGGAAGGCACAGAGATTCATGCCAAGGGAATGAGTAACTTGCTGAATGAAATAATTACAGAAAACTTTCCAGAAATAAAAAAGGAAACAGATATACAAATTGTAGATGCATACAGGACACCGAGCACACAAAATCGCAGTAGACCAACGCCAAGACACATTGTTATGAAGATATCCAATATACAGAACAAAGAGAAAATATTAAAAGCTACAAGAGAAAAGAGGCAGATTACATTTAGGGGTAAACCAATAAGGTTAACAACGGATTTTTCATCACAGACGCTGAAAGCGAGAAGATCCTGGAACAACGTATTTCAAACACTGAAAGACAATGGATGCCAACCAAGAATTCTGTATCCAGCAAAATTAAGCTTCAGATACAACAGCGAAATAAAAATCTTTCATGATAAACAAAAGCTAAAAGAATTTGTAGCCAGAAAACCAGCATTGCAAAGCTTCTTGAGCAAAACTCTACACGAGGAAGAAATGAATAACAATAACCAAAACCATCAGCGGGACGTGCCTCGGTAAAGACAGAGGATGGGGGGAAAGCTAATCATGGAGAAACAAACTAATTTAGAAAAAAAAAAGAGATTAATAATCAAACATGGCAGGAAGTACAAACCATATATCAATAGTAACTCTAAACGTTAATGGCTTAAACTCTCCAATAAAGCGACATAGGCTGGTAACATGGATTAAAAAAACAAATCCAACAATATGCTGCCTCCAGGAGACACATCTGATTGGAAAAGACATACACAGGCTCAAGGTAAAAGGTTGGGAAAAAATATACCACACACACGGTCCTCGTAAGCAAGCAGGGGTGGCCATTCTCATATCAAATAAAATCGACTTCAAGACTAAGTTAATCAAAAGGGATAAGGAAGGACATTATATACTGTTAAAAGGAACCATTCACCAACAAGACATAACAATTATCAATATTTATGCACCAAATAATGGCGCTGCGACGTTCATAAAACAAACTCTCCTCAAGTTCAAGAATCAAATAGACCACAACACAATAATCATGGGTGACTTCAACACACCTCTCTCACCATTGGACAGATCCTCCAAACAAAAGTTGAATAAAGAAACTATTGACCTCAATATCACAATCAATAACCTAGACTTAACTGACATATATAGAATATATCAACCATCATCAAGTGGATATACTTTTTTCTCAGCAGCACATGGATCCTTCTCAAAAATAGATCATATATTATGCCATAGGGCAACCCTCAGTAAATATAAAGGGGTAGAGATAATACCATGCACTTTATCAGATCATAATGGAATGAAACTGGAAATCAATGATAAAAGAAGGAAGGAAAAATCCTACATCACATGGACAATGAACAATACATTACTGAATGATCAATGGGTTACAGAAGACATAAAGGAGGAAATCAAAAAATTCTTAGAGATAAATGAAAATACAGACACAACATATCAGAATCTATGGGACACAATGAAAGAAGTTTTAAGAGGGAAATTCATCGCCTGGAGGTCATTCCTCAAAAAAAGGAAAAACCAACAAATAAATGAGCTCACACTTCATCTCAAAGCCCTAGAAAAGGAAGAGCAAAACAACAGCAAATGTAGCAGAAGGCAAGAATTAATTAAAATCAGAGCAAAAATCAATGAAATTGAAACAAAAGAAACTATTGAAAAAATTAACAAAACAAAAAGTTGGTTCTTTAAAAAATTAATAAGATCGACAGACCCCTAGCCATACTAACGAAGAGAAGAAGAGAGAGAACTCAAATTACTAACATATGGGATGAAAAAGGCAATATCACAACAGACGCTTCAGAAATACAGAAGACAATTAGAAATTATTTTGAAAACCTATATTCCAATAAAATAGAAGATAGTGAAGACATCGATAAATTCCTTAAGCCATATGATTTGCCCAGACTGAGTCAGGAGGATACTCACAACTTAAACAGACCAATATCAATAGATGAAATAGAAGAAGCAATCAAAAGACTTCCAACCAAGAAAAGCCCAGGACCGGATGGGTATACAGCGGAGTTTTACAAAACCTTTAAAGAAGAATTAATACCAATACTTTTCAAGTTATTTCAGGAAATAGAAAAAGAGGGAGCTCTGCCAAATTCATTCTATGAGGCCAACATCACCCTGATTCCGAAACCAGACAAAGACACCTCAAAGAAAGAAAACTATAGACCAATATCTCTGATGAACCTAGATGCAAAAATCCTCAATAAAATTCTGGCGAATCGGATACAAAGGCACATCAAAAAAAATGTGCACCATGATCAAGTAGGATTCATCCCTGGGATGCAAGGATGGTTCAATATACGGAAATCAAATGTTATTCACCACATCAATAGACTTAAAGATAAGAACCATATGATCATCTTGATAGATGCAGAAAAAGCATTTGACAAAGTACAGCATCCCTTTATGTTCAAAACATTAGAAAAACTAGGGATAACAGGAACTTACCTCGACATTGTAAAAGCTATCTATGCAAAGCCTCAGGCTAGCATCCTTCTGAATGGAGAAAAATTGAAGGCATTCCCTCTAAAATCTGGAACAAGACAGGGATGCCCCCTATCACCACTTATATTCAATACAGTTCTCGAAACACTTGCCAGAGCAATTAGACAGACAAAAGAAATTAAAGGCATAAAAATAGGAAAAGAAGAACTTAAATTATCACTATTTGCGGATGACATGATTCTATACCTAGAAGACCCAAAAGGGTCTACAAAAAAACTACTAGAACTAATAAATGAATTCAGCAAAGTGGCAGGATATAAAATCAACACACATAAATCAAAGGCATTTCTGTATATCAGCGACAAAACTTCTGAAACGGAAATGAGGAAAAATACTCCATTCACAATATCCTCAAAAAAAAAAAATACTTGGGAATCAACCTAACAAAAGAGGTGAAAGACCTATACAATGAAAACTACAGAACCCTAAAGAGAGAAATAGAAGAGGATCTTAGAAGATGGAAAAATATACCTTGTTCATGGATAGGCAGAAATAACATCATCAAAATGGCGATATTACCAAAAGTTCTCTATAGGTTTAATGCAATGCCAATCAAAATCCCAATGGCATTTCTTGTAGAAATAGATAAAGCAATCGTGAAATTCATATGGAAAAATAAAAGACCCAGAATAGCAAAAACAATTTTAAGCAGGAAGTGTGAATCAGGTGGTATAGCGATACCAGATTTCAAACTATATTACAGAGCAATAGTAATAAAAACAGCATGGTACTGGTACCAGAACAGGCGGGTGGACCAATGGTACAGAATAGAGGACACAGAGACTAATCCACAAAACTACAACTATCTTATATTTGATAAAGGAGCTAAAAACATGCAATGGAGAAAGGATAGCATCTTCAACAAATGGTGTTGGGAAAACTGGAAATCCATATGCAACAAAATGAAACTGAATCCCCTCCTCTCGCCATGCACAAAAGTCAACTTAAAGTGGATCAAGGAGCTAGATATCTAATCAGAGACTCTCCATCTGATAGAAGAAAAAGTTGGCTCCGATCTACAGATTGTGGGGTCGGGCTCAAAATTCCTCAATAGGACACCCATAGCACAAGAGTTAATAACAAGAATCAACAAATGGGACTTTCTTAAACTGAAAAGCTTTTTCTCAGCAAGAGAAACAATAAGAGAGGTAAATAGGGAGCCTACATCCTGGGAACAAATTTTTACTCCTCACACTTCAGATAGAGCCCTAATATCCAGAGTATACAAAGAACTCAAAAAATTAGACAATAAGAAAACAAATAACCCAATCAACAAATGGGCCAAGGACATGAACAAACACTTCACAGAGGAGGACATACAATCAATCAACAAGTACATGAAAAAATGCTCACCATCTCTAGCAGTCAAGGAAATGCAAATCAAAACCACCCTAAGATACCACCTCACCCCATTAAATTGGCAGCCATGATGAAGTCAAACAACAATGAGTGCTGGTGAGAATATGGGGAAAAGGGTACTCTTGTACACTGCTGGTGGGACTGCAAATGGGTGCGGCCAATTTGGAAAGCAGTTTGGAGATTCCTGGGAAAGCTGGGAATGGAACCACCATTTGACCCAGCTATTGCCCTCCTCGGACTATTTCCTGAAGGCCTTAAGAGAGCACACTACAGGGATACTGCCACATCGATGTTCATAGCAGCACAATTCACAATTGCTAGACTGTGGAATCAACCCAGATTCCCTTCAATAGATGAATGGATTAAAAAAATGCGGCATTTATACACCATGGAGTATTACGCAGCACTAAAAAATGACAAAATCACAGAATTTGCAGGGAAATGGATGGCACTAGAGCAGATTATGCTTAGTGAAGCTAGCCAATCCCTAAAAAACAAATACCAAATGTCTTTTTTGATATAATGAGAGCATCTAAGAACAGAACCGGGAGGAAGAGCAGAAAGAAAAGATTAACATTAAACAGAGACATGAGGTGGGAGGGAAAGGGAGAAAAAAGGGAAATCACATGGAAATGGTGGGAGACCCTCATTGTTATACAAAATTACATATAAGAGGTTATGAGGGGAATGGGATAACAGACATGGAGGGAATTGAATTACAGCCGATGGGGTAGAGAGAGAAAATGGGAGGGGAGGGGAGGGGGTGATAGTAGAGGATAGGAAAGGTAGCAGAATACAACAGTCACTAATATGGCAGTATGTAAAAATGTGATGTGTAACTGATGTGATTCTGCAATCTGTATTTGGGGTAAAAATGGGAGTTCATAACCCACTTGATTCTAATGTATGAAATATGATATGTCAAGAGCTTTGTAATGTTGTGAACAACCAATAAAGAAAAACCAAATAAGTGTCTTTATCCAAAAATGTTATTAACATTTACAGATATTTTGTCAATGTTGGTGAATTTTCTCCTTTTTAATATTTACATCATTTATATGTATATATATCCTGCTTTATTCACATTCATCATGAGCATTGGCCATGTTATCAAATATTTAAAAACATAATTAGTAATGAGAGAATGATATTCAATAAGTGAAACATAATTTACTTAAACTAGACTTTTTTCAACATTATTCTTTTACAATTATATGAGCATTTATGTGCATAAAGTATTGGGGCCATTTCTGTTTTGTCTTCCAATAGATTTTTATTGAAAATGTGATATATGTTCATGGCACAAAGCATTCCCAAAGACCAAGTAGGTTTAACGCAAATTGGTGTTTTCTCCTCAACAGGTGTCTGGTCTGACTTACAAACATTCCCATTATTAGCAGATTTTAAGTGTACTTTTCAAAATATTTTTAAATAAGGACATTTTGTACATGTTGTTCCTGGCTTTTTTAAATTTTTAAAACAAAACATTTTAATCTGTGTTGGGAGTTTTTCACATTTGGATACAAATAGATAATTTAATTTCTATAAATATTTGTATAATTGTTCTATTTATGCATAGTAGGACCATAATAGACTTAATTACTTTCCTCAGATAGTCACTGAAGTTCATTCCAGTTTTTTAACCTATCAAACTATGCTACAAAAAATAATCTGATGCATGTATCTTTTGATTGGGGACCAATAGCTGTAAAATAAATTCCTAAACCATAAGAAAATAGGTATACATTTGAGTGTTTAACAATTTGGTTAATTATTTTAGATCATCCTTAAAATTATGCTAACATACACCTCTGAAAAAGGTAAGAGTAATTTTACACTTTTTAATTTTTTGCCATCTGATATAAATAATTTTTTTAAATAGTGCACTGCTTTAATAATGGTAAGGCTAACCATTTATTTTACATATTTTTTGGCTATTTGCTTGCTCTCTGTCCTTCTTTCTTTCTTTCATTTGTGTAACTCAGCTAACATTATCTATGAGCATTTAATTTCTATGTTGTTCATGTATGTATATGTATATTAATTTATGTTTAACTACATATACATTTGGATGACATAATAGGCACCAGAAACATTTTAGAAGTAGATGAGTTAATTAAATCCTCTTTTTAATAGTGCTTTGTGCCAAAGTTTTAAAATTCACATGAAGTCTCATTGATCAGATTTTTCATTTATGGTATCTGGGTTTCAGGTCATAATTAGAAAAATCCATTTTTAACCCCTAAGATAATTTTTTTAGTTTGTTTTTAATTCCATAGGTATTTAAACAAATTCTCCCTGTGATTACTATTACATGTACAGTCAAATATATTTTTGGAAATATTCTCATAGATATCAAAATAATAAACAACTGTAAGAAATCAGGTCAATCAGGTCAAAATTTGCATGGAAGAAAAAATTCATAGGGGTAAGAACATTTTATTTATTTATTTATTTTGTCCTTAAGGTTTTTGTAGACGCAGAAGAAACTGGAATCCATTTTCCAAAGGAAGACAAAAATTGAAATTCTGGACCCTCTCAAGTTGAGACTTCCTGTCTCTATTCTGCAGGAAACTGAATTGAATTCTGAGCAGAACAGGAAGGAAGGAAAGTCCACAAGGTGTTGTAATGATTAGCCAATCTCTGCAAGGATTTTCCACAAAAGTTTCTTTTTTTCTCTCACTGATTTGTTTAAAACACCTCATGTCACACATTTGATTTTTTCCCCCAGCTGATACTGACTCCAACGGCCTAGCATGAGGGCACTCAAGTGGCTTCTGGAGGAAAGAACCTTCATCCTATGACAAAGTAACTTTGTAAATTAATTGAACTCAATTTTAAAAAGAGAGTTTTAAGCAAATCAGATATGAGGCTTTTCAGACACAGAATAGAAAACTATGCTTACCAGAAAATACATCCAATAACCCAAAAACTATGAGTCTCTATGACATTTGAAAAACAGTCCAACAGAATTCTCGAAATTACAAGAATGAGATAATTGAAATTAAAGTTGTAATGATGATCTGTTTAATAGTATATTAGCTGTTATGGATGATAGATTAATAGAAACCCATTAGAATGCATCATAGAAAAATAAATATGGAAAACACAAAAGAGAGCTTAATAGATGAGAAGTGTACAGTGAGATATTCTAACACTTAACCTAATCACAGTTCAAGAGAGAAGGAGGTGGGGTGTGAGGGGGCATGCCTGTAATCCTAGCAGCTCAGGAGGCTGAGGCAGGAGGATCAACCCAGGCTCAACAACTTAGTGGGGCCCTAAGCAACTTAGCAGGACCATGTCTCTAAATAATAAATATAAAAAAAGCTGGAGATGTGGCTCAGTGTTTAAGCCCCACTGCGTTCAATTTCCAGTACCAAAAAAAAAAAAAAAAAAAGAATGTGAAAGTTAGTATCTCTTCAGTGATAATAACTCAGAATATCTGTATTATATAAAGCCAAAAATCTCAATTTCCAAAACAAGAAATATAAAAATGCAGTCTATAGCAAGATACTTCAAAGTCATGCTATAAAATATGAAATACAAAGAGACATTGAAAGTAGCCAGAGAAGATTAATTAACTTCAGAGAAGCAAATTAGACAACAGACTTCTCAACCACTACAATTTGAAAGTAAATGAAGAGTTAGGGATGTAGCTCATTGCTATAGTGCTTATTTAGCATGTATAACAGCCTAGGTTCTATCCTCAGCACTGCAAAATAAATAAGTAAGTAAGTAAATAAATAAACAAACAAACAAATAAATAAATACCAACCTTCAAAATCCCACAATAAAGAAAATCATCTTTTAGCAATGAAGACTACATAAAAATTAGTCCACCAATATCCCAGCTATAAGACATTCTCAAGTTTGTACTCCAGGCAGAAGAAACATAAATCCAGATTAAAGTGTGACATGGAAAAAGTAGAAAGATAAACAAGTGTCAATGCCTAACTAAAATATAAAATATAACCCACTGAAAGAATAATAATATACAGCTAGTATAAGAGACAATGAACAAAAATATGCATTTTACTAAAAGGAAATGAAATTGTGCCCCAATCACATACTATATCAACAAAACAATTACTAATGTATTACCAATATAAACATAAAGGGCAGAACCATTAGAATTTAAGAAATAATTTGGGAGAATATGTGTTTCATCTCATGATGGTAAAGGATTTCTTAAAATATAATAGGAAGCTTGATAAATTAATGATTTCTATTCATGAAAGTTGACATATATTGAAAAGTTGCAAAGTATATGATATTTACAGACTATATACAATAATTATATTTTTGTATTCAGAATATAAAGAACTATAACATATTAATTCATTTATTAAAAGGCAAAAAATTCAACTTAATATAAAATGTTTATACAAGCATTTAAAAAACAGAAATTTGCAGGGAATTTATTTCCTTGGTAATTATAGAAATTAAAAGCCACAGTGATGTATCATTATAAACACCTTTTCTTAGGAAAGAGCAAAACAAACTTGATAGTCCCAGGTACTGGCAAATTGGATATATCATTGTACAACAGAAATTCTCCTACTATTTGTTTGGTAGGAATGTGAATAAGTAAATGTCTTTGGAAGCAGTTTGTTAATATGTAGTATTTTTTTTTATCTTTCTACACACCCCAGAAAAACCCTTGTCAATGTGGAGATATGAACAAGAATATTCATGGCAATACTATTCATGATAACCCCAACCTAAAGAAACCCAAATGCTCACAAACGGAATAGACACATAATTTGTGGTACATGTACAGGAAAAAATATAGCACATGTTAAGTCTAAGAGCTATGCATACAACAGAAGGTAACTGTAAAAAAATATTGTGTAAAAGAAATAATCCATAAACAAATGCATTGTGTGATAATAGGTTCATATAGTTCAAAACCAGAAAAAGTGACACTATATCTTTTATGATATCCCCCCTCTACATTGTTTTAGTCCATTTGGAATCATAAACAAAACAAGAAAATATCCAAGACTGGGTGGATTATAAAGAAAAAAAATATTTTTCACTGTTTTGGATGCTGAGGAGTCTAGGATCAAAGCACAGGTATATTCACTATTGAATGAGAGCCCATTTTCTTGTTCATATATTATGGTTTGGCTATGAGATATCTCCCAAAAGCTCCTGTGTTGATGCACACTGTGAAATGACTAGATTTTGTGTGTGATGACTTGCTCAGTGGATTATCCTATTTGAGCGATTCATAATTTGATTGTATTACTGGGTGGTAACTGTGTTGGCTGGAGGGAGTAAATCACTGGGGACATGTTTTGAGGATTTTCTGTTTTGTCACTGCCTCCTTATTCTGGTTCCCTGCTTCCTGGCTGCTATGAGCCAAGGAGATTTCATCTCTAGGTGCTACTGCCATGATACTTAGTCTCAAGTTGGGCCCAGAGCAAGGGAGGCCCAACCATGGAATGAACCTGTGAAACAATGAGCCAAAATAACCTTTTTCTGCTCTAAGTTGTTCTTGTTGGGTATTTTGGTCAGAGTGAATAACAACTGATCAATATATCGTATGGTGCATTTTGTGGTGTACTCACGTGGAAGAAAGGGATAGCTAGCTCTTTGGGGTTTCTTTTATAAGAACACTAACCACAATTATGAGGAGTGTGCTTCAATGACCTGAACACTTCTCAAAAGTATTCACTTTTCCCTCCTCCTAATAGCATTTTAACCTTGGGATTTAGGATTTCAATATATGAAATTTAATGGAACATATAAACATTGACAACATAGCACACACTACATATAAACATACATGTATATGTGCTGTAAAGGTAAATAGCAAAGTTAAGATATAGTAATTATCAATATCAGAAGCCTGGATAAGTTTGAATGATACAGGGGGCTGGATCATTGTAGGTGAAAGCTGAATTGGCTCTGTGCAACATGCAAGAAATTATTAGTTTTAAGTATTTTTGTAACAGGCTGATAATTATAGGTAACATAAAATTTTTTCATTGTGTATTTGCAACATGAAAATCAACAAGATGTTTCATGTCAGAAACTTTGGGTCACATTTTTTTTTTCTGGAGAACTATTTGATAAGTATTTATGGACAAACTGTTGGGTGATGGGCACTAAGGCTTTTGGTGCAGTTTTTATCTGTTTCTATAATGGATGGTGGATAAACAGGTTCTCATTCTTTATTTTATTTTCAGTGCTGGGGATTGAAGCCAGTGCTTTGAATATGCTAGGTAAGTCCTTGGCCACTGTGTTTCATCCTCAGCCTTAGACTTAAAATTCTCATACATTTTAAATTTTCTTCTAGTATAGAGTACAGCAAAACAATGGAAACTCTGTTACTTCTATGTATAGAGTACAAGCAAACAATGAAAACCCCATTAATAATTTCATGTCAGATTTTATGCAAAAATCTGACATATCAAGGATGTATGTTAGTAAAAAGAGCAAAATATGAGATCTAGCATTATGGTTTTCAAAATTCGTCCATGGTCAACCCTGAATTCAGATGTGATATTATCTAATTCAAAGCCTTTGTCCATTTTTATTTGGAAGCACCCTAAAGCATATTAGGTGGTTTTATGGTTTCCTATTTGTCTCTATAGTGTCCTGCTGAAAATCTGCAAAGTTGATGGTATGAATTCACTTTTGCAGCACCATACAAAGATTCTTTTAGCCATCAAGAGGAAGAAATGATTCTAAGAAAGTTTCAAAACACCTAATTCCCAGAAAATTTATCCCTCTCAATTTAAAATAAGTAGTCTAACATTATTAAAACTAGCAAGAGATTGGAAAGGTGTATACAAATGGACACATTCTCACGATGCTATTATAGGATCATAATTTCTTAATGTCTTTTATAAGATTGCCACAAAAAGTTCTCAGAATCAGAATTGTCTTAGATTGCTATAACTTTTAGGTTTAATGTAATAAGTTGAAAATAGGTACAAAATAAACATAAATCACTTTATTTTTGCTGATAATTTACTTTTTCTTTATTGACCAATGACACATCATACTTGTGTGCTTGGATATTTCTTTGATTTTTATCTCTGAATAGACATGTGCTCACCAAAAAGTACCTTTTTTGCTATTGTAGAAGTATATCTTAGTACAATAATGAACTTAAGACTGCTAATTAAAAGCTTGGTATTTAACACTGCTGGCTTTGACACAAGGTGATTTACAACTTTGTAATTCCCCTTGATGGAACATAATCTTTCTTAGCTTTCTTCTAGGGAAAGATCATGCTATATTAAACAGAGTTCTGATAATGTCACGCTCTTATCATATTACAGAAAGCACTAATCCTTAGGCCATTCGCCTACCTCTCTATTCCTGACGTGATCCATGTTGGTCTTGAACTACTCTCTTGAGAGTTTGCCTTTTTTGAAGATATTGAGATTAGTCTAATTATTGCACAAAGTGATCTTGGTTTTATGCAAAAAAGTCTTGGTTCCAGATGTTAAATTTAAGTTTTATTATTTTTCACTAAAAAATGCCAACAATATGCTTATAAATGTTCTTCATGCTCATTAATTCTCTTTCTTCCAGGGTATTCTGATGAATTAGTATGAAAGTAGTCACTTTTGATACTTTTAGAAATTGGGGTGGAGAAGTTGGGACAATAAGAAAATAAAAGAGAACAGAATAAGAAAAATATGGGGCTGGGTTTGTGGCTCAGTGGTAAAGTGCTCACCTAGCATGTGCGGGGCACTGAGTTCAATCCTCAGCACCACATAAAAAATAAAATAAAGATATTGTGTCCAACAAAATATTAAAAAAGAATAAGAAAAATATGAAGTCGATTTTTCTAACTGGTGTTTTATCTTCTCAATTGTCACAGATGCTTCAAACTTAAGTATATTTGATATATAGTATTTTTTATCATCATGAGAAAATAGTTGTAAGTGAAGGGGACTTAGCTTTTTTCTTTGGAAGAGAATGGAATATTTTTAATAAAGTACATCTTTGAGGGAAATTAAGTATATGGAAAGGATTTGGATGGAAGAAAGATACCTAAAATTGGCTGTGTCTCAGTGGTAGAGTGCTTGCCCTGCAAGTAAGGGGAACTGGGTGCAATCCTCAGAACCACATAAAAAAATAAATAAAATAAAGTTATCATGTCCATCTACAATGAAACACATACACACAGAGATATATATAAAAGATTGAGAAAAATTTTGAATAAATATATCCATTACTACATGTGTGACTCACACAATTATTTCTTTAGAAAATATTTTTAGGAGAGGCTGATCTATGGTTGTTGGACTAATGGCTTTCAGTGAATAGAAAATAGAGTTTTGAACAACTAATGTGTAAATATTTATATATTTCTATTTTAATAACTATCATGGATAATTGTTTAGGACATTTGGTAAACAGATTAGAATAATTGACAGTTTATAACATTTTATACAATGTTATACTAATAAACTGTTCTGTATTGATGAAACTTGCATTATTTCCCTGACTTGTTTCAGTAAGTCATCTCAAAGTTCCTGTTGCTTCCCTGTTAGATAAGATGATAGTGAGTAGGGGTTAGTCATTTCTGTCTATTGTATGAAATACTTTATTTAAAACGGGTTATTGGGTTTTTATTACATTGAGTACTGGAAATTTTCTCTCTTTGCTCTTAGAATTTGATTTACTTCTTTTAGACCTTTGTAAACAGTAGACTTGATCTTAAGCCATCATTTCTGTTTTCCTTTCTCTGAAGATTACTTTCTAGGATTAAAAGACAGACAACAAGACTCAAGGGACACAGAATGTGTATGCTGGGAATTGAACCATCATTGGGCTAAAATTGTATTCCATATATAATAAATTAAATACTAATAAGA
This sequence comes from Spermophilus citellus, assembly GCF_964194105.1. NCBI lineage: Eukaryota > Metazoa > Chordata > Mammalia > Rodentia > Sciuridae > Spermophilus > Spermophilus citellus. The sequence goes on along the minus strand of NC_138182.1, from coordinate 248,104,213 downwards.
CACTTTCCTTAAAACTTAATAGGGAAAAGTTATTGCAGGATTTTCAAAAAGGATCACATTTGGCAAGTTTGTGTTTAAGGGGTTGCTCCTGAGAAATGCCTTCTATCACAATGGATTAGGGAGAAAGACTGATTATCAAGTGATAAATCAATATTGCTGTTCACAGTATATGTTTATACTTATTTGTATTTTGGAAAAGTTATGATTTAGTATGAATTTTCTGTTTAGTCACACTATTAATAATCGAATTAAACATTCATTGAGAATCTACATACAAGAATTCCACAGGGCTTATGAGAAATTCAAATATCAACTATGAATATGACTGGGATCCACTCTCATGAAAGTTCAAATTAAATACTGGGTAAATGTATAAGTAAATTACTTTAATCCTAGGGAAAATGTGATAAATTTTGTAAAAATTTTATAAATTATCAATTCCTTAAGTATTTGTTAAACTTCTATTTATCATACATAAGTTTGGATATTATAGCATAAAGAGTATGACAATTAATTTATGATCTAAATCTAAAAGGAAAAATTATAGAGAAATCAAGTAGGAAGTCAAGGAGGAGTTAGCATTTAAAATCAGTTGAATATAAAAAGATAAAATAGTATCAATCAAAAAAGAGATACAACTGCTTCAGTCAATGACAAATTAACAACAACAACAACAACAACAACACAGTGTTGAATATCCTTGGACATATTAAACCAAGCTTTAAAATAGTGTTAGTTTATCTAATGTATTCTGATGTGACCAATATTTACCGAGAAATTTTTATGTGCTAATAGAGCTTCTGTCATCAAAACAAAAATGAAGAAGATATCTTCTCTTTCAGTGAGATTTCACTTCAATAGATTAGATGAGAAAATGGTGAGAGAGAAATTTTGTTTTGGCTTTTATCCAAAACATAATCCATAGCTCATCCTTTCTGATATTTATTGAGGGGATTGATGATAGTCCCTCTCTGCAGCTCTACACGTGTGGCTTGTTATGCTGATTGTGCTCTAGGAAGACTGGGGCTTCCCCAAACCAGGACTTGTGAAGGTCACCCTCACTTATTGGCATACAGCATATGGGAATGCACTATGACGTATGATAACTAATTAAGTAAATATGTAGGTTACATCACATATTTTCTTCAAGTAACCCTTATATCATGTTCAAGGAGCTTGAAAGATGTTTTTAATAAAACCTCATATTGAAGATATTATGAACCATACAGGCACAAGCAAAAATTCAGAAGATAGCAGCAGTGTGATACTTTGCCTACTCAGCCATATTATGAATTTAATTAAGAGCTAACTGGAATGATAAGAAGTCAGTAAAAAAAAAATAAAATATTCAAGATGATTTGAAATTAAATTTACCCACTAAGGTTACTGATTAATCTTGGCCTCAGTATCAATCTGCTTGGAAATTCACTAGTGTTATTATAAATTCATCAGAGCTAATAAATAATAAAATATTATATAGTTTATATTGATTTTATATTTAAACACTGTTACATATATTAAAATGTACTGAATATATGAGTAGAGCAACACTTTAATGTACAAAATTAATAACTAAATATTTCTCATGATCAAATGTATTTTATTATAGTCTTTGATTCAAGAAAGTTTTGAAAACATTTCTCCAAATGAAGGTGTTGCAGACTCATGATAGATTGTGGAAACAGAAAAGAAAGGTGAAATAAGATGAAGTGAAGCTGTAAAAGTAGAAATGGCCATATTTATTAAATTATTGGACTTGGAGATCAGAGGCTGGGAAGAAACAAAGATGAGACAAAAACTTTGAAACAATGGGAGGATTTTAAAAAAGAACAGTAGGTAACATTTTAGGATTTATGGCAGTGTGTGTCTTAAATATTTTTTGTAGAACACTGTGTTCCACAAGATTAAGAATACACTTTTCAAAAAAGTCATTGTGTGATTAAACACATGATAGAAAATATGGCTAAAATAACAATCATAATCCTTTTGATTTCCAGACTTTTCCTTAACCTCATTGAAAAGACCTAAAGGTGAGAAACAGTATGCAGAATTTTACTTGACTATCAATCAAGAGGAAGGGTCTCTCTCTCTCTCTTTGTCATACTACTATCTTTAGGTAGATAGATAAAGATGTAGTCCAAAATAGTAGTAGAACTTTACTTGACTATGGACCAAAGAATAGGACGTGTGTATGTATTCAGAGAGAGGGAAAGAAATCCTATCCTTTGGTCTGTGATCAGATAAATCAACACACTAATTTTTACCATTAGGTCTTTAAGTCTATTTTTAAATTTAGAAGTCTTATATGATCAAAACAAAACCCCCCTTATTTTAGCATATTCTCTCTCTCTCTCTCTCTCTCTCTCTCTCTCTCTCTCTCTCTCTCTCTCTTTTCTCTCTCTCTCCATATATATATATATATATATATATATATATATATTTATATACGTGTGTGTATGTGTGTGCATACATATATTATACATACATACACAAATATACACAGTATGTATGTATATACACACAGATATATATTAATCATTAGTGATATGTGTTTATAATTTTAATATATCTCTTAATGTCATATACAAATGAGCTTTGTGAACAGTGCTCAAATGCATTCAGTTAGACATATTTGGCAGCCAACTGCAAAATATGTCCAAGGATATTAGAAGTCTACAGAGAGAATGGAGTGAATTATTAAGAAGTATAAAGATTTAAAACGTGAAAACAAAACTATAAGCAAACTTATGCATGGGTCAAGAGGAAGAGTCAGAAATGCTGAGGAACTGGAAACAAAACAGTTCACTGGAATCACATAAGGAGAGAAACAGGCTAGTTGTCTCTTTCATGTGCCATGGCAGATAAAAGAGGAACATATTGAGCTGCTGCTCTTGAATTTGGTAATGAAAATGCTAATAATGACCTACAGGCAGGCACCTTTGGGCCAATGATGAAAACAGAGACCAGGCAGCACATGGGAGAGGAGATAATGTGTGGTTAGAAAGAAAAAGCAGCAAATGCTAAGTATTCTTAAGTGTGCACCGAAGGATGAGAGCAGGGGGTGATGGTTATGAGCACGTCTGTAAATGTAGGAGAAAGAACCTGGGAGCAGGGGAGTAGATAAAAGGAGAGAGATGCAAATCTAGGGGCAAGTAGTGCTCAGGAAGGAAGCGGGCCACTATTCTTCTGAAAAGAAAAGGAGGTAGAAAAGGGAGGCCGAAGTGCTTTAGGATTATCTTATTTCAGAATTTTGTGAACTCTTACAAAGAAACTCATAAACATTTAATTTCACAGGCAAAATAGCATCTACTGCTGAAATTCTTATGCTAATATTGACTATGTGGCATAGCATTTTTCTTTTCAGCAATTATTAATTTGAATAATTGAATTACAGATTTAATTTTTGAGTGATGAGAGACACACAAAATGTTCAAACATATTTTTATCTATATTTAATCTATAATCTACAATTTCAAAGCCCAATTAAAATATTTTACATCATTAAGAAATACAAAAACACAATTAGGGGTTAAAATATCTGGCCTGTATATATCCCTCATTCTGCCATTCAGTTTGCAAGTGGAAGTTAATTCAGCTGTTGTTGATACTTTATATTTGTTATCAGTATTTTAGTACATTTTAAATAGAAAAACATTAACACACAGGGTCTAGATTTCAAACCTCTTATAAAAGCCACCAATATATTTATTTTAAATTAGGCTATTTAGAATACAAAAAAATGACAACCTTATTTCTTGGGGGTTTGACTGAATTTTACTCAGACTTAATTTTCTGCAGATATGTTTAGATAATTGTCTAAGAATTGATGTTTTAAGTATTTTGATGGAATGATGGACTATTGATGATAATAAAGACACCTTATATAGTGTCTATGAAACAACCACTAATTAGCTTCATTACAGCCTGCAGATAATTCTTATGAATAACTTATGTAAATGATGCTACTCTAGTAGGTTTTCTGAATTTCCTGACAATGAGATTTTGAGAGTAATAAGTGTGGCAAATTTCTGACAGCAAATACATTTCTTTGTTGCATTTAAAAAAGAAATAATCCAAATACTAGATTTTATTTAGTGGCAGAGGTTTTTCCTTTTCCAAAAGCTTTAAAGTATAAGCTAAGCAAAGCAGAATAAAAAGAGCTTCAAGTTTGATTTGCATCTTAAGAACAAAGAAATAAATGAAAATGTGACTATTGTCTTTATCTTGACTGTTATTGTGTGCAGTATCCTTCGATAATCTTTTCTTGTAATGAGACTTAATAGCTGCCTTTGAGATATTAATGGAAATTGTCACAGACAAGGGAGATATTACTGCATCTAATGAACTAAAGTAAGACTAAAAGGAAAGGAGAAGGAACAATAAGTAAAATCTGCACAAATAAAAAGAATTTAACTAGTTTCTAAAATTTAACCCTATATTCATGATAGAAATACATTACTAGTCTGCATTTTCAAGTATCATTTATCAAATAGAAGAGAAAGCATCTTCTTTTATTATTTTGCATTTAAGTAATATATATAAACCTCTTGACTTCAATTTTACACTGTCCTTAAAACAAGAAATCTTATATGGCTCAAAGGGTAAGTTAGATTATTAAGTTTGTTACAGTCAACAAAAGGACAGATTCCAAGGATGGGGGTGGGGAACTCAAGCATTCAAGTTAAATAATGGAAATGGAAAAGAATACAAGGAACAACATGAAAATTACAATAGAATTCATTTGTATATTGAATAGTCGTTTGGGAAATTTCAAGTTTAGATCAGTTTTTTTTAAAAATAGCTATTATGCCATTGACTTTGCCCTTTACAGTCTTCACCTCTGGATAAAACTAATCCTCCGAAGAGTTGCTTCTTAGGTAATGTGATTTCCCAAATGCAAACTATTCCCCTTGTTTCTTGAAAGCTGAGTGGTGAGTGGCTGTCATTTATGCAGTGGTATGTTGCCATCTAATTAAATGAAGGATGTACAGATTGAGCTGTCAGGCAGAGAATTAAGAGGTTAGTGTATAAGTTATGATGGTCACCAGACTTCTTCTTCTCCTTCTCCTCCTCCTCCTCCTCCTCCTCCTCCTCCTCCTCCTCCTCCTCCTCCTTCTCCTCCTCCTCCTTCTCCTCTTTCTTCTTCTTCTTCCTCTTCTTCTTTTTTCTGTAGGGCATTTCTTGAGGAACAAATTGTAAATAAGCCCATCCACACTTCCTGAGAACAAGTTGCATGCCACGTTTCCGCTATGATAGCATTTGATGTCTAATTGAGTCTGGGATTGTTAAAAGTGTCTCGTTTTTATAGTCCCGAATATGCAGAGCTGATGAACAGATTCCATTTTAGATTTGAAGCATCAGCTTCCCAGCAAAATTCTTTTATGATTTGGTTTACTAACAAAATAAAAATAAAAACAGACTATTCTTAGCTTAGCACAATCCTGTCTACATGCAGATGTAAGACATTCATTAAAATGTATATGTAAATTGTGCATAGGACATAAACAGTTATTCTTATGGCAGCTAACTGATGAATTGATTGATCCTTAAAAACACATTCCATTTTAATCATATATTTTGGTTCAGGATTAGGGGGAAAAAAAAGAAAAAAGAAAGAATCTTTGTCCATCACTGTCTTTCTCTGACTTTCAGACATGTAGAAAATTCCCGAAATTTTTAGACAGTGAATGCTTATCCCATGCTTAAGAACAAATACTTATATTTTGCCTTTAACTAGGGATATTACAAACAGAGATTATTGGCCCTTCATGTCAGAGCTGTCAGAGTTGAAGTGGTATGAGCTATTAACATTCTATTGTAAGTGGCCAGAAGCTTCCTTTGGTTTTTCTACCCAAAGCCCACTAAACCCAGCAGTTTGTGCTGTTTTCACTAGGTTAATCCAGTCCTATGCTTTTTGATTGGCTGATGCCATTCAATATGGCACATTTACTGATGATGCTATGCAACTGCTCAATCTCTTCTGCTTAAAAGAGAAATAAAAGTTCAGCCTTGAATCAGCCTGCAGTCTAATGATGTTGCCATTTGGCTTCTACAGAAATATTTCATTCCAGGAAAAATAAAATGAATCACAATAAATAATTATGAACTACTTTTATCAATCAAATTAAATTAAATATTATGTTAGCTGAGTATCACAATGCTAATGAAAACAGAAGATCATTTATGTAACCAGTAGAACAGTTATACAGAACACCCAACAGGATGGGAAAAGATCAACATCCATCGTTTTCTGTCTCTGTGACTCCTTTAGATTGTAAGGTCAGCATGGGCTTTATAATAGTCTTAATGGCAATTGTTTAGTGAAGGAATAAAATAAATATATGCATTTTTTAACAAGACTATTATCTGTATATTCCTCATCTCCTTGTTCAGTTAATTTATAAAGTACTACATATTTCCCCTCAATTTTCTAAATCTTACAACTATGTATAAGGCTAGAAAAAATAGAAAAAGTTTTCATATATTGAATATATACCTGTGACATGACCTCAATCTTGCATGAAAATATGTTGATGCATTTTCTAATCAATGATTTAATGAATCTATTAAATAATTATTTTTCCGTGCCTATTTTTGACAGGAATTATGGTAGACATTTAAGATAAGACAGTGAGAAAATTGGGGAAAAATTCCTACCCTGTAGGAAATGCATTGCAGAGAGAGAACATAGGAAACAAATAAATTAACTATAGTAATTCTGATGAGGATGAGTGCTCTGAAAAGCAAAGCAAAGCAAAACATAACAAAAACCAAACAAACAAACTAGGAGAAAAGGATTGGAAGTGTCCAACAGGGGAGAGTAGTGGTAGTGATGTGATCCTGAGGCCAACAGACCTAAAGAATTGATGCTGAGAATTTCTATGTAGGATTCACCCATATTTTGTCATTCCTTACTCTGAGGAATATTAATTATTTAGTATGAGATATTTAGTCATACTATTCAATAAGTCAAATTTGATGTTTTTCTTCACTTTTCTTTCATACTTTTTTATTTGATAAATATTTAAGGATGATCTAAAGCTGGCACATTCTGACACTGTTAATATAGTGATGTGAATTAGCAAGTGAAATTCTACTGTCTCCTTCAGGGATGACTTTTGAAAACAGGTAAACAATTACCTAGGTTTGTATTAAATTTATTTCCCTCTTGAGTCACAATGATCCCTTAATCTATCTTAATTCTGTGAGTCTAGGATGCATTCCAGCTTCCAGAGAAATATGGGTTGGGGAAGGGAAGTGAGAGTGAAAAAGAGATGCAAAGATAGAGACAAAGAGAAGGCATTTTGATTATTGTGACTATATTCTTTGAAATACTTAAATTCTAACAAAAAATGCAACTCTTCATAGACAAAACTTTCTACTTGGTATTGCCTTCACTGCAAGCAACTCTGACGAAATAGATTCCATTTAAAAATTAATTTTATTGTGACTAGAAAAAGCTGGTTTGGTGGACTTTGAGGAGCCAGACTAATTGTGACCCAGTTAGAACAGGAAAGCTTTGCTATTATTAAATGGTGTCTGAGGTGAATGTCAGACAGCATAGATCAACCTCTGTCCTCCTCTTGGCTTCTATGGGAGCTGTATGAGTATTCAAAGTGTGAAGTTAGCCCCACAAATCTAACAGACAATAGAATAACTCAGGTTGCCCTTTTAGAATCTAGTGATTACTTTTAAAAATTGATTAATCTCTTTTAAAAATTCTGTATCCTTGTTTTAGAATGAGAAAGTGGCTTTCCTTTAGGAATGACAATCTAGCAATTTCCATACACATGTCTGTCAGACAATATTAATATTTTTAATAAGATGCACATTTTAAAATGGTTACAATCATAGCAAATAAAGCCTTAACATACAATTTTTGATTTGTCTTTCTCGAATTTTAAATATATAATTATTTATAGTACAAAAATATCTGGGCATTTAAATTTTACTAGAAATATTTTTTTTATTGCTAATTAAATAAGTTTCTGTAATAATCATCACAACTTCCCCAAACTTATAAATCTCTTAATTTCCTTCTATCTTCAATGGATTAAATCAGTATATAAAATCAAATCAATTTTTCTTCTCATCATAACCAGTTTTATAAAATAGGTTATATGATAACAAAAACAATGATCATAGTGTTAAGATTGGGGAACCTAATACTTAATTCAAGTGTTTGTTCTTTCCCACTGATAGCCAATTTCTAATCCTTATGAATAACCTCATTTGAAGTAGGTAAATTTTCTATTATATGGTTGAAAAAAAAACATTTTATTTGTAATAAAATAGTTTTTTAAAATATTTAATTGCCTCTCTAACTACTTGTTAAATCATCTTCAGCCTCAAATGAAAATAAAAGAAATCACATAATTAATAAGAATATTCTTAGACATTTAAACTATTGATTTAAATAAATATAACCACCATACATATTGAGAATATTTTATTAGATAGTTGAATAATAGTGTTTAAGTATCTCCTCTCCTTTGATGTAAATAAATATATTTTAATTAAAAAGATAGTGTATAGGGCTGGGGTTGTGGCTCAGTGGCAGAGCGCTTGCCTAGCACATTTGAGGCACTGGATTTGATCCTCGGCACTACATGAAAATAAATAAACAACATAAAGATGTTGTGTCCATGTATAACTAAAAAAAATATTTTTAAAAAGGCAGTGTAGGGCTGGGATTGTGGCTCAGTAGTAGAGCGCTCGCCTAGCATGGGTGCGACCTGGGTTTGATTCTCAGCACCACATAATAAATAAATAAATAAATAAATAAATAAATAAATAAATACATTGTGTTGTGTCTATCTATCAAAAAAAAAAAAGAGTCTCTCTCTCTCTTTAAAAAAGAAAAGGCAGTGTAGATGCTTTAATAAGTAAGGAAACACCATTAATTTATTCTTGGATTCAACAAACATTAATGGGCTTTAACTTTGTGATGTAGATATGGGCTAAAATCATGAATGAAGAATTTACTATAATGTGAAAGTTAAACAATGAAATTATAACAAAAATATAATTGTGTGATGGTAGAAATAGGTATAAGAACGTATGGAAACTTAAAAATGGGACAACTTTGCATTATGGGTTGAAGAAAGTTGGATAAGAAAGGTAATAGCTAAACTGGACCTTGAAAGATCAACAAAGATTCACCAGGTAGAAAGCTAAGTGAAAGGAGGAACATGGGAAATATGCCAGCCAGGAGGGTTGTGTGTGGGGGATAGTAAGGGTGGGAATCTAGATCCAGAAGAGTTAGAAAAGATGAGTGTAGGGTAGTTTGATGTATTGGAGATAGCTTCCTTCTTCAACTGTGATCAGACTTGAGCTGGATCAAAAAGGGCTTTTATTAATTAATTATTAATTCAATCTAGAAAGATTAAGAATTCAGGTAGGTACACCAGAAATATGTTCTTCATTATGATTATCTTGTGTACCTCAGAATTATACCACAGCATGCAACAGCTATTCCAAGGCCTGCTAGCCTCCAAGTAGAACAATAATGTGTAGATACTATTGATAAGAGGAACTTTGCTTTTTTGTTGGTTGCATTGAAAATTCAAAAGTAAAAACATATCACTTAGTGTCTTGTTTTCTTCTGTTACACTTGGTATAACAAGCTATGGAATCTTGAATGAACACTATAAACAAGGAAAACATTCAATGACTTTGGTAGGGGTAAGGCATCATCATATTTAAATTCATATCTCTAACTTTTATGTTGTAATTCATTTCTCATTTCTCTCCTTGTTTATTTTGAATTACAGTAGATGGGGTAGAGAGAGAAGATGTGAGGGAAGGGGAGGGGGGATAGTAGGGGATAGGAAAGGTAGCAGAATACAACAGTTACTAATAGGGCATTATGTAAAATTGTGGATGTGTAACCGACGTGATTCTGCAATCTGCATTTGGGGTAAAAATTGGGAGTTCATAACCCACATCAATCTAATGTATGAAATATGATATGTCAAGAGCTTTTTAATGTTGTGAACAACCAATAAAAAAAATTAAAAAAATAACTTTTATGTTGTATTATGATAAGAGTGATGAGGATGATACTTCCTGCCCAGGATTGCAGGAATAGCATCTGTCATCTTCACTTCTGTCAAAATCATCTGCAAACTGAGCAAGTGCTCCCTAAATTTTTGTTAAATAAATTTTTAAAATGTTGGTAGTTATTGATGAAAGAGAGAGAAGCCTCACTCAGGGCAGTGATGATAGGGAGTAGAGAATCAAAGATGAAAAAAAATTATATGTATATGTGTATATATATATGTATATATGATATATAAATATATATTATGTATGAATCAATATATATGAATATATATGAATCAATATATATGAATATATTCATGTATATAAAACATACGAATCTCTCTCTCTCTCTCTCTCTCTATATATATATATATATATATATATGAATATATGAAAATTGCTTAGGAATTAATATGAACAAAACCTTGTGGTTGATTCTGAAAGGAAGAAGGAACAGAATGTTTCAGGGCTTGAGAGAGGGAAAATTTTGGGTCATATTTTAAAGCTGCCCTACGAGAAACAAAAGTGCAATGTACATGTTCTTGTTGTTTAAAAAATTATTTCTAGTCTTGGCTTTTACAATCCAACATTAGGATTTCAAAGGAGCTACTACTGTTTTCTACCTTTTTCAATATGCATATTATGTCTCCAAAGCAATTGTAAGATTTGCACAGTAGAAAATGAGTCTGATACCTTTGTATTACCTTCACCTGGTACACAGAATGGCATTTACTAAGTATCTCCCAATCAGTAAGTATTATTATTTCAATTTAAGTAAGCATAACAAACAGTAGATTTAAAAAAATATGTAAATTCTGATTTTTTTTTTTTGTATCAGAGTTTGAACCAAGGGGCACTTAATTACTGAGTCATATCCCCAGCACCATAACCCGCCCCCGCCCCGCCCCCATTTTATTTGTATTTTCTCTAGAGACAGGATTGCGCTGAGTTCCTTAGGGCCTTGCTAAATTGCTTTGAACTAGAGATTCTCCTGCCTTAGCCTCCTGAGGCACTGAGATTACAGGCATTTGTCGTGGTTCCCAGCTAAAAAACATGGAATGATACATTCTAAGATTGTCTCCAAAATATTCTCCTTGACATTCATCGCATGGGAACAAGATACAGTTGAAACTTTTTAAAACATTCCTTTTGGTATTTTGGTACTTCATCCTCATTGATTAGTGCTGAACTGGGATTCACAAGAATGGTGATGAGTGTATTTTCCTTGCCATAAATTACTGATTCCATATTTGTACACGGAGAATCCAATTTCTGGATCTAGAACGGTCCTTCCTGTTTCGTAATCTGGTTATATGTTTATTATTCTGTTTAGTGCTCTCCAGCTTTCTATAGTAACTTTATACTCTACATTCAGGTTGTTTAAAAATATATTTTCAATATATTTTAGAGATCCTATTAATTTATTTAAGTACATGTGATTATTTGGGCATAATTGATAGTATGGAAACATTCATTTCTCCTTAAGAAGAATGATAAGTAAATATAATTCAGGAAAAATATGGTTTTACATTCATTATTAAGTTGTGTGTGTTTCTTGGTATAAAGTTTAAACTTGAGTTTAGTTACCTTAATACATTATGTAAAGTATTCACGCAAACTAATAAGAGGAATTTTAAAGGTGACAACATTAGTATATATCAATAGTTTATAAATATTAATTTGTCTGTAAATGATTATTTTAATAGTAATAAATACTTTTTTATTACTTTTGCTAATAGAAACAAAGTATATTGAGGAAATCTTAAAGAAGAAAAAGAGCCACATAACTACTTCATGGTAAATTTGGTTATTAAAACACTTAAAATTTATTGCTTTAATTAACTGAATGTAGTCTTGTTTTTGTTACTATTAGCCAGCTGAGATTCTTATGGAAACAAACTCACATTGAATGAGAATGTCCCAATATCATAAAATCAGTAGTAACCCCTAGTCTCATAACAGTAAGCAATTTAATGTGTTCAGCTTAGGTGAGTTTTTTAGATCTATACTATTTTTGTATGTTTTAAAAAATGGAAAAAAGCCTGTATGCATTTAAGCCTTACTATTAGAGGTTGCTGATGAATATGTAATTAATTAATATAAAATCTATTTCTTATTTTCAAAACAAGTTAAAATTCTGTTGTGTAGGTGGGAAAGATATAAATTCTAAATAATTTTGAATGAATGACTCAGCAAATAAAAAAGGATTTGATGTGACCAATATATGCTTTCAACATACACACAAAAATTAAATTTTTAAAATATAAATGTTGAAGACCTTAAAAGCCTATCTTCAGCCACAGTGGCATACACTTACAATTTCAGAGTGTAAGAGGCAGGAGGAGCACAAATTCAAGGCCAGCCTCAGCAATTTAGAGAGGCCCAAAGCAATTTTGTAAGACACTGTCTCAAAATTTTAAAAAAATTAAATGGGCTAGGGATGTAGCTCAGTGGTAAAGCATCCCTGGGTTCAAACCCTAGTACCAAAAGAACAAAACAAAACAAAAACAACAAAAATAAATCAACAAGAAAACCTATCTTCAAAATTTATAGATTTATACAGCTATTTGAAAATCTCACATTAGTAATAGCTTTCTTAAGAACTATGATTTGCTCTAGAAAGTTTTCTTCATTATTTGAAATATATATTGAAGAATACTTTTCAAATATTGTAAGTAAGAAAAGAACTATAACCATGTGAAAAAGGATAATTCTTAATGAGAATATCAAAATCAGATTCATTCTTTATGAAGGAAGATGGTAGACAAGAAGATTAAGTATGAGAAGGATCTTTTTGCCTTGGAAGTTGGGATTATAGACTCAAATATTTCTAATTGTATAACTTGGCTATGTGTTGAGTAGAACATCACTCAGATGTCCTTGTCCTGGGCATTGTATGTTTTTTTTTTTGTTTTGTTTTTTTTTTTTTTTTTTTTTTTTTTAATATGAGTTTCCTTTAAAAGCTTTCAGGAATGAGCCTTTATGTAGTAAATCAAGTCTACCTGAGTGTACATTAAAACTCCTTAATCCGTGAAAGCGATACTCTTGTTTGTTTTGTGATATTTGATTCCTTGTTAAATACTTTAAAATGGAGACTTTAGTTTGGCCATGTGGGGTAAGGGTACTTAATATCTAAGAAGATTCACTTGTCATCAATATATTTAAAGGGTCTTAAAATAGTTCTTTGGGATGGAGACATTTTGAAGAGTATTCTATTCATTACCTATCTCTAAAAAAGTAAAAGTTGGCAATTATAAAGTATCACAGGGAACATATTTCTTCTCTTTCTGTCTAGTTCAAGTATGGGAATGCACTGAAATAGAGCGAGGAGGGAATGAGGAAAAAAAAATAGAGTTATATTGTCAACTAGATTTTAGGTAATTGCAATTGACCACCTCATTAGATTTTTTGGAATTCTTTCATTAGGCAAAATACATCCACTCAAAATTTTCTTCCATAAGTATGTTATAAAGAGAAAAGGGGTGTTAGCTGAAGTTATATGTAGGATCAATAAAGGATTTTTTGTTTGTTTGCTTGTTTGTACTGGGGATTGGTGCTTGCTAGGCAAGTGCTCTAACACTAAGCTACATCCCAAGCTCAATATTCTTTTAGTTAAGATTTGTAATAAATAAATAAATAATAAATAAATAAATTAATTAAATAAAAATAACAGTGGCAGACTGGTTGAAAGATCTTCTAGAAGTGAAAAATCTGAAGACACAATTCTTACTGTCTTGAATAATATGAGAGAAAATAATCTAACAACCAAATAATTAAGAGCACAATCTAGTATTATGATACAAATACAACAGGCTGTTGTGAAAATGTAAGTGAAAGGATGAGGAGGGGTTCTTGTTGGTAAGAGATTTCTAACTGGGAGGAACAATTACTGGGACAGAAATATTCTAGGTGGAGAGACTAAACAGTGAAGAGTTTAAATCAGGCTTAAGTTTGGTTTTACATGAAGAAATGTCTTAGGGACTGGTGCAAAGTATTTGCATTTTATTAGTTTTATTAGTAAAAAATCACTGGAGGTTTTTGAAAAAATCATATTGATCACCTCATAGAGAATGGTATTAAGAAGTACATAGGTAGAGGCTGGGGTGGTAGCTCAGTGGTAGAGTGCTTGCCTAGAAGTGTGAGGCCCAAGTTCAATCCCTCCCTCCAAAATACAGGTAGACAAAAGAAAACTAGTTATAAGTGGTTGTAATGGATGTGACAGGCTTTATTAAGATGGCTGTGGGAAAAGTGTATAAAGGTGAAATTTTATTTTACTAAAACAGAAGTTTTTAAATAAGCATTTTAGAATTCTTTTTATAATAAAGTTATAGTAAGAGTAACTGGCATTTAATGACCAGTTGCTGTTTGCTGAGTTATTTTGAATCTGTGGTAAGGATTGAATAAACAGTAATTTATTTATTTTTATACCATTTATCCTGTTTATTTATCCTGTTCTTTTTCTATAGGTGAGAAACTGAACTTCAGAGAGGTAACAGTTAGCACATGCTGGAGTTCTGTCCTTAACCAGGCTACTCACTCTGGAGCCTACATCTCAATCACTCTTGTAATTGTCTTTTCAAGTGACAGTGTTTTAGCTTTTACCTGTGTCAACACAACCATCCAGATTTCAGGCTCCACAACAATATTATTCACTAGTTCTAGTCTGTCCTTAAAGCTTGTGAAGAATCAACGTGAAGAGGGGGGTTTTCCTTTTCTTATTTGGAGCTAGAAGATCCCTAAAATAAATTTCATCAAAGGTCTCCACAAGTTCATTATTCCAAGTCATTTCTTCCTGTTTGTCTAACCTAGCCCCAATATTCTATTTTTAGCTAATCCCACATGAGTTTTTGGTGTATAAGCCTTGTTTTCATGTGCCATTGGGAGTGGGAGGACAGGAAAGACTACTCCCTGTCATAAATATAAAAGCAGGCTTCCTAAACATGATGATGAGTCCTTCTCTACTACTTTGTTTCTGGCCTAATTTCAGAGAATTAATTGTAGGTCAATAAAGAATGGGATTTGGGGAGACACATATTTTATCTACACAGGAACAAAAACTACTGGAAAATATTTAATGATTCAATTTTATATTGTAATTATGTTTCATGATTGTGAGTCAAAAAAGTCCATACCTCAGGAAAATAAATAGAGGTACGAAGATTCTTTTTAACCAGCATGCATGTTAAAATAGAGGTTATTGGGCTGGGATTGTGGCTCATTGGTAGAGCCCTCGCCTAGCATGGGCGGAACCAGGGTTCGATTCTCAGCACCACATAAAAATAAAAAGGCATTCTGTTGTGTCCATCTACAAAAAAGATTCTCTCTCTCTCTCTCTCTCTCTCTCTTAAAAAAAATAGAAGTTATTAGCCAGCTGCAGTGGCTCATGCCTGTAATCTCAGCAACTGGGGAGTTTGTGGCAGGAAGATCAAGAATTCAAAGCTTGCCTTAGCAAAACCAAGGCAGTAAGACCCTGTCTCTAAATAAAATACAAAATAGGGATGAGGATGTGTCTCAGTCTTAAGTGCCCCTGAGTTCAATCCCTGGTACAAAAAATGAACAAAAACAATAACAAAGAAACAAACCAAAAAACAAAACAAAACAAACAAAAACAAAATACAGGCAACAAGTGTATGAAAAACTGTTCAACATCATTAGCAATTAAGAAATGCACTTCAAAAGTACACTGAGATGTCATCTCACTCCAGTCAGAATGAGTCATCAAGTATACAAACAATAATAATTGCTAAAGAAGATGTGGAGAAAAAAAACCCACAATTTTATATTGTTGGTGGGTTTGTACATATAAATCTGTATGGAAGGAATCACCATGTGACCTAGCTATACCATTCCTCAGAATTTATCCTGAAGAATGAAAGTCATCATACTACAGTGATACATGCATGTCCATGTTTATAGCAGCACAATTAACAAGAATTGAACTATATAAACATGCTAGGTGTCCATCAATGAATGAACAGATAAAGAAAATGTGTTATGTTACAAAATGGAGCCTTATTCAACCATCAAAAAGAATAAAATTATGTTCATGATCTTTCTTTCATTAATGAAACTGTTCTCTCTATTCTGGAGATGAGGAGAATAATGGTTATTAAGAATAATTGGCTTGACAAGGCCACACGAATAGTATGTGGCCAAGATTGAAATGAAACCACTCTGACTCCCCAAATTCGGCTTTAACCACTGTGTTTGACATGCCGTACATCCTTAACTGTCCTTCTGCACCATCCTGATCACTGAGATAGTTTTAAAAACATCCATTTATTAAGATTCTTACTTAAGTGTTAAATGGCAGACTGCTATTTTAAAAGTTATTTTTCTTTCAAAATTCCTTCTATCATTGAGAAGTGCAGTCACTTCAAGCAGCAGCTGTTCACTAGGTTATTCCAGTACAGTTCCTGGATTGAGCATAGCACTTTACCAATTAAACACTAAATTCAGCTTAACAACTCTATAATGATGGTGAATGTGTAGGACAATCTTGTTAGCTATCAACTTCTGCATAGATGACTTTTTTGGTGGTGAAAAAATGACAATTTTCAATAATTCCAGACTTTTTGGCACTATGAAGACAGGTTCATTGGGTGACTATTGTCATTTGTGTAAACAGGAAAAGCTCCAGTAGCGGTCAGCCCTTGTGCTTTCCCTCTGATCTTGTAAATGAAGACATCAGAATGTGGTTGTCTGAGAGGAAATTGATTCTTTACATTTCTTTAGTCTCATAAATATATCAGGAAGAAATAGAAAATTGAAAATGCAATATAACTTACTGCATTTTTCCTCTTTATGTCCTACCCTTTACTCCCAAACAGAATGTCTCATATTTTAAGCAGTTTGAAATTGACCTTCTCCTGAATGATTCATCTTTTTGATAGGGCAAACACTCTCATCTGACTCACATAGACATCAATTTTTGTTTTTGATTTTGTAATGTGGTATGACATAGAGACATTAGAAAAAAATATTAGTTTTGTTATACCTAAAATAGTATCCTCATGTTTCTCATGAGTTTTACCAAAACTGTAGTCCCCTGAGTATTTGCCCATTGCTATTGTCTTCATCTTGATAGTTTGAATAATTCTTTTGCTTTCCTTTCCAAGTGGTCAGAGGAAGATTTTTAAAGATTCTGGGGAATGCAAGGGATTTTTATAACCACCAAAGTGTGAGAATTAGGGTTCCTATTCAGTCCTAATACTAACGATTCAAGCAATAATTTAATAATACTAATAATTAAATAATTAAACATTATTTAATTACATAATTTAACCACTTTAACCTAGTGGTTAAAGGAAGGGAAATTATTTCCTGTTGCATATAGGAAGATTATATGAGACAGTAGTTAAGATAATCCATGAACTAGATTGCCTTAATTTGAAACTCTGCTCTGCTAGTTACTAATTGTGTGATCTTGGGTAAGTTACTTACCTCAGTTTTCTCATCTACAAAATGGGGATTACAGTGTGGCTGACCTCATGGTTGTTTGAGTTATCAATAAACTAACAATCCTAAAGTACTTAGAAGAATGTTTGGAACTTAGTAAAAGCTCTGTGCTCACTAAATGCATCGTTTCTAATAATTACTTTATGGTTAACTGAGAATTGGTAGTTTTGAGTTGAACTGTGATTCTGTACCTATTCAGAAATTAGTGAAGCAATAGAGACACGGGTTCAAGAATCCTGGTCTATCATTGTTTTAGTTCTTGATTAAACATTCAAGGAATTTTTTTTTCCAGAAAAAAATGTTTTATTTTTATTCAGATAAAAATTATCTGATTATTATAGGAATCTGAGAATTTTTATCTGAAAGAGATTTTCAAATTCATTTAGTCCAAATCTTTCTTTTCTATAGATGTGAAATATCTGGATCAAGTTGAAAATGGCCTAGCTGTTCAGTGCTAGGGTGAGGACTGGAATTCAATGTCCAAAGTAGTGCCTAGTAAATAGAGTGCTCTTTAATATCATGATCTGATTTTCTGGTTAACATCCTTAGGCAAGTTCATTCCCAGGAACCCACGTTTGCTGTTGTTCAATGCTGTCATCAGCATCGTGACCTTGGCTATCAACGTGCACCAAACTTATTTTTGGACTAACATAAGAGTGATCCTTAAAAGTATTAGATTTGTGTCACAGAAACACTTTTTCTTTGTCTCCAGTTTTGTGATATACGTAAAGCAAAAGAGAAATTTATGTCTCTAAAATATAATGTATAAAAAGTATAAGTATTCAAATGAGTGTATTGTCCTTGATAAGCACTATTCAATAGGAACTGCCTTTGACCTTGAATTCATTTGCTCCATACATATAGTAACACTTCATCCTGGACCATGGGCAACTAAAGAATTTGATGGAGAAAACAGTTCTACATGAGACATAAACTTAGGTTCATTGTCCACAGAGACACAATGGACTGAAGACAGAATAACTTTAAAATGTTTAGACATATTTATGCGCCAAAGATCCGTGATAGATCATGTATAGTAAAGAGAATGCAGTTGTTCTGGAAAGTCATATATAATATTTATGATTGCAAAAGGATGAAATCCTTTTCTACTATAAAATTGCAGTAGCTTTAATACATAGAATGTGATCTGTGTGCCAGACGCTGCGTAAAGTGCTTTATCAATAATCTTTATGACATTAAATCCCCCAATAAACTCGTGTGGAAAGTATTATGATCAGGTGCTGGACATATAGTAGCACTTAATAAATAATTGTTACATGGAAGACAAAACTGAGTCAGTGAGATGTCTAGTAGGTAGAGGAAGTGATATTCTTGTGGTATCTTATCAGTTAGAACCCTGGATATTATATGGGTCAACCTCATTGTGTTGAATGTTTGGGTTGACACTGCATATTTGTGAATGAATAAACTTCAAGACAGAAAGTTCAGAGAATTTTTAAAGCACATCTTTTTCTTTCTTTCTGATTTTTTTTTTGGGAGGTGGGTTACTAGGGATTAAACTCGGGCACTTGGCCACCTATCCACATCCCCAACCCTATTTTGTATTTTATTTAGAGACAGGGTATCATAGAGTTGCTTATCTCCTGTCCATTGCTGAGGCTGGCCCTGAATTAGAGATCCTCCTGTCTCAGCCTCCCCAACTGCTGAGATTACAGCATGAGCCACTGCATCTGGCTAAGTACATCTTCTTCTTAACAAGTATGTCAAATTATTATGCATTAAGTAAACAAAAAAGTAGAAAAATCATATTCTAAGTAAAAATTTAGAAGTGTTTGTCATGATGCTTTGTATGTGGCAGAATTCCTTCTGGTGCTTGTAGTTAAGGGCACCAGAAATTAGGTTTTAATAAGTATCTGGGTTTTTTTGTTGTTTGTTTGTTTATTTATTTATTTATTTATTTATTTATTTGCTAGTGCACGCTGTTTTGGTTGCCATGGCTCTAGTTTGCTTGAAATCAGGTAATGTGGTACCTCCAGCTTTGTTCCTTCAGTTCAAGGTTACTTTTGGGTCTTTAGGGTCTTTTGTGCTTTCATATTTATTTTGGGATTATTTTCTCTAGTTCTGTGAAGAATTGCATTATAGTTTTGATGAAGATTGTGTTGAATCTGTAAATCACTTTCAGTAGTATGGAAATATAAAAAATATTAATAATTTCAATTTCTGAACGTAGAAGTTCTTTCCATTTTTTTGTGTCATCTTTCATATATTTCATTAGTGTTTTGTAATTTTCATTGTAGAGGTATTTTGCTTCCTCTTAAGTTTATTCCTTTTTGTTTGTTTGTTTGTTGATTTTTGGTTTTGGTAGGTATTGTGAATACTACCATAAGATCTAGCTGTTCCTAAGGAAATTAAATTAGCATACCAAAGAGAGACCAACACTTCTAACTTTATTGGGCATTGTTCACAATAGATAAGATAAACACTCAACCTACCATGCCTATCAATAGATGAGTAGATGAAGAAAATGTGGTATATATACACAATAGAATATTATTTAGTCATAAAGCAGAACAAAATTCTGTCATTGCAATAAAATGGATTGGACTAGAGGATATTATGTCAAGCAAAATAAGCCAGACACAGAAAGACACATATTATATGCTTTCTTTCATATGTGGAATATGTATTAGTGATTACTGAAGGATGGGAAGTGTGAGGGTGTGGGAGGATGAAGAGATTTTAGATACTGGGTATCAACACACTTCTAAATGGAAGGAATAAGTTCTAGTGTTCTGTAGCATAGAGGACTGACTATACATTACAGTAGCCTATTTTATATTTTATGAAATTCTGGAAGAGAGGAGTTTGAAGGCTCTAAACATGAAAAATTGAAAAAGATAGGGAAATGTGAATTGCCATGATTTGACCAGTGCAAGAAAGGTCACTATATACACTCATTAATGTGTAAAATCAATACATGTTAATAAAATAATTAAGTATTAAATAATTTGCCAATTTTGGCTATCACTAAAGCACTAGGTATTTTTGTTTTTTTTTTTAAATTTTTTTTATTATTAGTTGTTCAAAACATTACAAAGCTCTTGACATATCATATTTCATACATTCGATTCAAGCAGATTATGAACTTCCATTTTTACCCCATATACATATTGCAGATTCACCTAGGTATTTTGGAAATAGAAAAATGATTAAGAAATTATCAAAATCCACTTAGGTATCAAATTGTTCTGAAGAGCTTAGTCCAACAAATTGATTTGTGAGAATACTGAGAAATAAAATACTATCATATCATTCAGGACAATTAGACTCATTATTTGTATTCACTTCTTTAACAACAGAAATCCAAGTACATATTGATTAGTGTTTCCAGTACACTTTGTGTGATCTTTATTCTCTTTAAGAAAAATTATATTTTTTTCAAAATAAATATAATTCTCTTCTATATGTATTATTTATAGATTTTTTATTTTAAACTAAGATACTATTTTAGGACCCTTGAGAATACTGATAAACAGTTCACACACAGAGATCACTATTATGCAATATTCATTAGAGTATGTTAAATTATATGCTGAAGAAAATTCAGTATTTTCATTGTCATACCTTTGAGCAGGTAGATTTTCCAGCAGGCAACAAGACCTGTGACAAGCTACAAAAGCCTCTCATGTTTTAATTATTTATTATAGAATTCTAATCTTATGGATTTATCAGAAATTACTTTTGTCTGTTATTTTATTTTACCTTCTTTATACTACTATTCATTAAAGTTATACATAGATACTTATTTTAAGAGATTCACTATATGGTGGCATTTGAGGATTAAACTAGTTATCAACAAGAGGACCATTCTGTGCAAAAATGGTACTCTCTGTCCTGAAGTCCTAAGATAATATCCAAATGCAATCTATGCAATAAAGTAGTACAACTATGTTTATATGATTGTACACATTCATTAGAGATGCATATATAAATGTATTTGGCCTCATGAATGCTTAATTAAAACAGTTTTAAAATTAATATGAATAAGCTCATCATTTAACTGAGCTAAAATGCCTTTTAAGACCAAATAAAATCAAGTAGAAAGTTTTAAAATATAATGTTAAAAATTAATATGAATAAGTTTGTCATTTAGCTGAGCTAAAATGCCCTTTATAACAAAATAAAACTAAGTAGAAAGTTTTAAAATATAATGTTAATTATCAACATTTATTTGATATTGCTTCAAAGTCTACATTATGAAGTTTCATTATGAAGAAATGCTATCTTGAATTAATATATTGTTCCAGATCATCAATACAAAGCAATACCAAAAATAATCTTTAATGTCAAAATTGTGCACATGCAGAGGTTGAGCTTTATTTTGCAACAGAAATCAGGCAATACTACATAAAAATTATACCAGCATGGAGAGAAACTGTTTTTAAAAGAATGTAGAGATTCTATGGAAAACTAAAAACAAAGAGAAAATATAATCTGGAAAAGATTCTATGATGTTAATTATTTGCAACTTCAAAAATATCTGTCTACACTTGAAATTGAAAGTTTTGTGGAGAAATTATGATTCATTTCAAGACTGTTTTAAGATAAACTATGAGAATTAAATTACAGTATTTGGATTTGCTTCAGTGTTCACATTGTACTGCAGAAAGAAGTAAAACCTAGAACTCCATGTCCTCATTTCCAGTTCCTAAAGGTGCCATTACTAGTAGTTTCTTTTCTTTATATATTTACACACAGCTTTCCCCACTTCTTCAAATGTGATTACAGATTGGATTATGACATACAAATGCAGCATATGTTTTTCTCAACATGATTCTTTATACTTAGTATCTATTCTGACTGTTTTTCCATATTAACACACATAACATTTTCAACTGTTGCTTAGAAGCTCATAGCATACGTGTAGATGTGTCATGACTTAATCAGTGATCTATAAGTGAGTATTTTGTTTGTTTACACTTTTGTTGGTATTGAGGTCTGTCTGGATGGCCCTTGCATATGTACCTTTGTGTAACATTGGGAAACATGCTTATAAAACGAATTCTTACAAGAGAAATCTGAGTCAAAACTGTAAGTATTTTGACATTGACAAAACATCTTCTATAACAATCGCTCCAATTACTAGGATAGTGTGAAAATATCTCTTTTTCTAATTCTTCATGAAGAATTATAAACAATGTGGTAGATAAAAATGTTAAATTTTGATGTAATTTCTTTAATTATAAGAGTTTATCAGCATCTTTACCTGTTTGCTAGCTATTTGTATTTCTTTATTACCTATTTATTTTCTTGCCTGTGTCTCTATTGTGTTGGAAAATTTTTGCTATTAATTTTTAATTATTAAATATCAAAGATATTAACATTTGCTTCTCATAAGTTGAAAATATTATTTCCTGACTATCATTTGGCTTCTAACTTTGTTAACACAATTTGTCATTGTATAGAATTGAAGAAGAAATTGCAGTAAATTTGGAATTTCTTGTATTTTATATTCTTTGAAAAAATTTACACCCAAGATAATTAAAAATTAATGATATTTTAATTTCACTATATATGTATAGTGAATATGCATATATTATACATACATATATAATCACAGTATGAAGGTAAAGAAAATAGACTGAATAGTCTTTTTGGATGAGAATTGAGTGGAATCTAAGTTGAATGTAGTTTAAAATGATTTTCAAAATATGATCTACCATTTTAATTTTAAATATTCTCACTGTTTTATTTCTTGATCAATTAAAAGCTTTAATTTTACCTAATGACTGATACAGTTATCAATATGCCCATCTTATGGAATTATTTTTATTTTACTTTGAGGAGGAATTTGGGAACTCATAGTATTTCACAATCTAACTTTTAATCTTAAGGGATCATCAATTTTTGCAAATCATTGATTGCTACCTTCATTAAGATGAGAAGAAAGTCATGTTATAGATGTCATAGTAAACACGTGTCATTCTTTTAATCTTTTAAACTAAGTAAATCATCCCATTTTATATTATCTTTAGTAAAATGGAAATAATAACAAAACTCGTGATTATATCATTAGTGCTAAACAAGAGAAGCTAAAGATAAGATCTGGAACAGAGGAATCTGTATGTCTTATTCCTCCTGATTACACTTATTGTGAATTCACAGTTAAGGGGGAAGTATACTTTTCTTCTGACTGCATCACTGATTCCCTGTGTAAATAATTTATGTAGCATCTTCTTTGTTTATAAATTAACTTTATTGTAGTATTTCAAATTACAATCATATACTAGTTAACTAATATCTCTATCCACAAAAAATAATACTTCTATTTAAAACATGAAGCTTCAAATCTAAGTAATTGGTTACTGTTGATAACGGGTGTGGATGGAAAGGATGTGTTATTGTGAATATCACCCAGGAACGATGTTAGGCCCTTCAGAGCTAACAATCATCAATACAAGCTTTAGTAAAATTCTGTACGAACTGAGATGAAATAGAGTGAGTTCAGTGGAGTTTTAATTAGAGATAAGCCAATCTTAATTTAGTTCTTCAGGAAAGTTATATGTAAGCTCTACTCTCTACTCCTCTAACCCATATAGACATATGGATCATGATTTGTGTGTAGAGTCAGTATCTAAAAGCTGCCTGGCTCCAGGCCCAGCCTTTCAGCCAGTGCTTCCCAGGGTAATGACTATTAGAACTTATAATTTATTTGGCTCTTGTCTTCCTGTTGCTCCTGGCTGGAATTCCCAATTCAAATTCAAGAGTGGTGACACATGAACTTTGGAAGATTTGTAGGTTTGGATGAAACTCCAGTGAGATCAGATCCATATCCACAGTTGATTTTAATTTGTATAGAAATATATAGACAATCTCACTTAGAGATCAGGAAAAAAGTTATTAACAATTTGTAAATAAATTCAATTTTTTATTGTTGGACAGTGGACAAAATATTACTACATTAAAACTGATAAATTTGAAGATGATTTCTGTTTCAGAACCCTGCTAACAGTTCGTTGCTATAATAAAATATATACTGACCTATTTTAATAATTTATATCTCATATCTACAAATGACAGTTTCACAAAATACTTCCTAAATTTAGCTGAAATTACTACAGAGAGAACAAACTTGGAAGTTTCATTTATCTGTCTGACAATTAACAATCAATATGTGCAAGTTATATTTTCTAAGGCTTTGGAACAGGAGATTGTTGTCATATACATCACTGTTTGTTGGCTTTTAAATTGTAACATCTTGCTCCCTGTGAGTAATCTAGAAATGGAGGCCCCACAATGGCCTTGTAAATGAATTCATCTGAGATCTTTTGAGTGATGGACAAAACAATGAGTCTAGGCAAGACTGAAATCCCCACTTGGTTTATTATATGGCTACTATTGTACACAACCTGTAGCCTACACTTGAGATCTTATAAGGTGATCTAAACACTAACCAGACGTTCTAGCTCTTTTTAATATGCTCTGAGAGAATATGTTTCAAGGAAATTTGCTACTTGGAGAAAAGCCATTTTTCCCCATTTGCACTACTTAGGTCTATGCTTGCTCATGGTAGTGATTCCAAAGCCAGGAGCACATGCCATTACAGCCATACCATTTCTGTTAATCACGCTGGAGGCCAAATTAAAATGTCCTGGGCAAAGACATGTTCCTTCTGATTTGAAAAACATGTGCCAGTTTAGTTTTGGCCTGGAAGGGTTTTATAAATGAAGTATTGATTAGTTTGGGTGAACACAATATTGTGAAAGGAATAGAGTGTTGTGCTTTCTTAACCATGAGACCTGGCATGGCTACTGAGTGCATCAGGGAGTTTCACGGTTTTCCTATGAGGATGATTCAAGAGCATTGATGATTAGAATAAAATGAATGACTTTTTCATAATGATTTCTTATGGTTAATGTTTTCCAAATATTATGCTATATGACAGTCTGTAAGTTTAAAATGACTTTTTAAAAAATTTACATCAGTAGTCAAAAGGAAGTGATTTTGTTTCACTTAACCAAAGCCACTTAAGTATTGATCTGAGCAGTATTGATTAAGTATTGATTTATGTAGGTCAGAAATTAAAAATCTTGGTCCCTGTCACATTCAATAAATTAAAAGATGTTTACTCTTATTGTGTTTCGTTTGTGTACGATGAATTGAAATGCATTTTGCTGTCAGTACAACTAACTAGAACAAATAAAAAAATAATAAATTAATTTTTTTTTACAGAAATATTTATTCTTTCTATTCTGAAACCTTGAGGGCTCTAACAGTGTCACACTGGAGAAACCTTAAATATTTAGAGCAAATTGTATATAATCTTAGGATATATTCAAACTTTTAATGACACTATGATGCTCGGTTCAAAACAGAATTGAGCAACACCTCATCTGTCTATTCTGGTTGAATTGTAAGTGGTACAATGCAAACACTGTTAAAAACAGGCATTACCCTCTTTACTTCCATTCCTCCACCCCCCTTGTTGCCCCACTTCTACTCTACTGAACTTTCTTTTATTTTCACTGATATCCTCATTTTTTTATTCCTTTGTTTTCTGTAGTATCTGCATACAGGAAAACACATTTGACCCTTGCTTTTCTGAGTCTGGCTTGTTTTGATTAGCATGATGTTCTATAGTTTTATCCACTGATCACTAAATAACAGAATTTAGTTCTTTTTTTCTAACTAAGTATAACTCTGTTGTGTAAAGGGGAAGGACTGGGAAATGAAGTTGATCAAATTATGTTATGTACATGTTTGAATATATCACAATGGACTATAATTTTGTATATAATATAACAATTTAAAAAAATAAACAGAAGATAAACCAACACAATAGAGGAAGGGGACCAGGGGAAGAAGTGGGGAAGGCTGAAATGGAGAACATTCTTTTCTATGCAGTTATGAATATGTCAAAACGAACCCCACCATTATGTATAACTGTATTTCACATAAAATTTTTAAAAATAGGATTTATGTTCTGAAGTATAAAAAAAGTAGCTAGGCACAGTGGTGCACATCTGTAATCTCAGTGGCTCAGGAGACTGAGACAGGAAGATTGTGAGTTCAAAGCCAACCTCAGCAATGGCAAGGTGCTAAGCAGCTCAGTGAGACCCTGTCTCCAAACAAAATACAAAATAGGACTGGGGATGTAGTTCAGTGGTTGAGTGCCCCTGAGTTCAATCCCTGGTATCCCTCTACCCCTAAAAAAAGTTGCTTAAGGAATAATTTACCACTCCCTTCATTACCCACCATGGCAAAGGAACTCTACAGACATCAGTGATAACCATCAACTTGAGAAACTGTAAGGATAATTAACTTAATACCATCTTTTCACCACTACTCATCTACACCACTACCACTATCACTGAGGTTAAGACTTCAAATGCCTTTCATAAGAGAAATTTGCAACCCACACACTCCCTTCAAATTGATACTGCTTATTCTTTTAACCAATATTTTCTTCTAGGAATACTTGACAAGGTTCATTTTCTTCATTCTGTTCTACCATTCTGAGATGACTGCATTTTTATCATCACCATAAAAATGTCTGTTCATGACATACACCATTGGTCTTTGGGTTCCAATTTCTCTCATTCATACTTTGTTCATTGAAGATGTATGAAGATGATATTGACATTTGATTGAAAACTTTAAAAAAATTTGTTTAAGTTAGACACAATATCTTTATTTTGCTTATTTATTTTTACGTGATGCTAAGGATCAAACCCAGTGCCTCATATGTGCAAGGCAAGAGCTCTACCACCGAGCTACAACCCCAGCCCTTTGATTGAAAACTTCTAAATTTTAAATTCTATTACTAATATGTGTGTCTATAATATGCTCATGAATGAACTATCCAAAAAGCTTCTGAAAATTTTTGGACTGATGACCTTTATATTCATTTTAGCATTACTTTCTTACCTTGATCTTATCTGGATCTTGTAATTTTCAAGTAATGTTCCCCTTCTTGAATCTTAAACACTCTCACTTCTATTATTGCTCTCTCTCTCTCTCTCTCTCTCTCTCTCTCTCTCTCTCTCTCTCTCTTTCTCTCTCTCTCCTCCCTCTACCTAAATTCACAATGAATTTTTTCTTTATTTTTTCTAACTTTAAGGTATTGCTTTTTTCTTTGACAGCACAATTATAACAAACCTACACAAATACCATATAAAGCATATGGATTGTCAAAATACTTAATACAAATCCATTAAATTTATCACAAAGAATGACCACTGGACACAACCAAGGGTCAGAAGGATTTCATTTGAAACAGAAATATTCATAACATATATTAGCTTCAAGAGACTCATAAATAAAAGACATAAAACAATCTTTAAAGTTGTATTGAGAAAGAATACCAACATTATATTACCTAAGCTGGTCAAACCTCACTATATTTCTATTTTTTCTTTTTATTTGTGTGCGTGTTTAGCCATTTAATTTACCCAATTAACTTCAGCCCATTCGGCTCAGACCATTATTACTAAGGCTGTACCCCAAATCCCTAAGAGTGAGGTCATACAGTCAAAGAATACAAGACATGCTAGAAAGGTTAGGAAGCAGAATTCTGATTATCTTTTTCTGTTAATGAGAATTTCAGTCCTCAAGTCCTAGATATTGTTTCCTAACCAACTCATATTAGATCCAATAGCCTTGTTCTCTGCCATTGTTTACTAACCAATTATTAATGTAAGTTATTCCAATTATCTTTATTTTTCCTGTTCCCTCTCTTGAACTCTATTGCTATCAGATAAAAGGTTACAACAGCCAACTCCACAATGCAACAGACTTATGTATCTATCACAAATGAGTTTTCAAAATGACGTGGAAATACCAATACAAGTTATTTTATCCCAGAAAACTATGAATAGCTAGGAAATTTTCTGATTTTCTCCCTATTGTTAAAAGCCCTGACCTGCAAATTTATTTCATTTTTATATTTGAAAGACAATATTTTTCTTTCTCATTCACGATTTTGTACATTTGTGCTCTATCTCTTCATTATGAATTAAGATAGCTAGAGTTGTTGCTTGCTTTCTAGAAAAATAAATGAATTCTAGTTTTGTGTTTCTAAATTTATTCATATTTACTTTTGCTGTAATTTCTACTGCTTCCCAAATGTCTTTCTACAACATTTTCTTCCCTTTATTTAATAATACAATCACTTGAAGTCATAAATTTCCTTCCATGATAACTATGGCAGAATTGTTTATATTTTTATATGCCTTGACTTCATCATTAGTGTTTTCTAAATATGTTAACCTTTAATATTTGTTTCTTATTTACAGAAGGAGTGGTTATAATGTATAAAATTTACAACTGGTTGCTTTTGGGTGTTCAACTATTTACTAATTTCCAGTTTTTATTACTCTTTTGATGAGGTAGTGGTTCATAGCAATTTCAGCTTTTCAATGTGATAAATTGAGTTGATATGCAAGGATTTTTGCTACACACCACTTGCTCTCATACTCTACCCATTGACACTCACTTATACACAATTCAAACTAATACAATAGTAGATGTTTGAAAATATATTTGTGGTTACAAAGTCAATTAAAGGATATCTATCTGATATCTGATGGTATGAATTCCTTACAAACTAATCCGTCAAAAGATAACCATACCCTGGAAAAATCCAAAAGTCTGGAGACAAAACAAAAATCTCTCTATGAAAGAGAGATAAATTCTTGAACGGTAAGCATCAGTATGTGAGTTTTCTAGGTTGCATTTTATTTTCTTTGGTTTTGTAGCTTTATCACTGAGAAGTATAGCATGGATGGCTAAAATTCTAGTAAACACAGGAGGCCCAGTATTCTCTGGCTAGAGACTCAAGGAGAGGGGCCCAAGTTTCCAAGGGTACTGGAGAATGAGGGGAGAATGCTGGCAAAGAGAGACGTAGAGAGGGGGATGCATTAACTCATATATGGAATCTGTCCAGTCTCAGGCTGACCATGAAATCGTGCTCATGTGGAAGATGGAAAGGTTATGCTGTTTGAACAAAAATTTGAACTACCAAACAGAAGAGAAGGACAGACTTAAAATTGGAGTCTTGTAAAGTTAATTTTCCCTTAAAACAAAAACACAAACATTTTTTTTTCAGAATATCACTGCAGCGCCCAGATTTCCTCTTTCATAATTTATATAATAGTCAGAGTTCAATACAAATTTACTTGAAACAAAAACAATTGGAAACAAAAACAATGAAGACACAGCTATGTTTAACCTGATTTGAACACCACACACACACACACAATATATATATATATATATATATATGTATATATATATATATTGAAGCATCACACAATTCTCTATTAATATGTACATTTTAAATGTTTTGTTGTATCAATTAGAAAACTTAATTAAAAAGCAATCAGCACATAGTTTTGGATACATGAGATTGGAATAGGAAACAAAGCATGAAATAACTATCCATAAAATAGCACTCACAACACAAAAATCCAGAAAAGGGGTATACATTCCCAAGGCAAAGAAAATTAGTAGATCCAGTCTAAGACATTGGCAAATTTCTAGAGTCATATGATTTGCCCAAATTGAATCAGGATGACACACACAATTTAAACAGATCAATTTCAAGTGATGAAATAGAAGATGCCATCAGAAGCCTACCAACCAAGATAAGCCCAGGACTGGGTGAATACACAGCTGAGTTGTATAGGACTGTGTGTGTACTATTCAGTGTCACTTTGTGTCACTGTGACCAAAATATCTGATAAGAGGAAGTACAGTGTAACTTGGGCTTACAGTTTCCAAAGTTCAGTACAGCAGTGGCCAATTTCATTACTCTGGGCTTGAGATATAGCAGAACTTCATGGAAGACGGACAAGGGAGAGGAAAGTTGCTCATCTCATGACAGTTGGGAATCAGAGAGACTGAGAGAAGGTCCCACAATATAGTCCAGACCACATCCCTCATAAACATCTTCCTCAGCATGCTCCTCCTGCATGGAGTTACCACCCATTGGTCAATTCAAATTATTAATGTATCAAATGGGTTAATCCACCAATGAAGTTACAATTTTCATAATCTACTAATTTTGCCTAAACACATGAGCCTTTCCAGGGACCTTAAAGATTCAAACCATAACCATGTGGTTTGATAACCCATTCCTTCTTATCTCAAAGCAACATTTCATTGTATGCATGTCTTATTTTGCAGATTCACCTACAGAAGAACAGCTTCGTCACTTCCAGTGTTTGATGACTATGTGGAAAATTCTTATGAAGGATTATGTACAGGTTTTAATGTGGACATAAGTATCAACAAATCAGTTAGGTAAATATCTAGGAATACATTTGATGAAATTCATTGTAAAATTTTATCTAACTTCAAGTACAGTTCTCTGTGTGGTCACAAGTTACACAAAATTGTTTTTTAAAATGTCTCTGACATACTACATTGCCATCAGCAATGTATGAGTCTTGTAGTTACCAGCACTTGGTTTTCAATTTTCATGTATTTTAGGCATTCCTATAGGTATATAGAAATATCTTCTTGTTTTCTGAATTTCAATTTTGTGACGATTAATAACTGGGTATCATTTGATGTGCTTATTTGCTGTTTATCTTGTTTGCTAATTTACATATTCAAAATATTTTGCTCATTTTTAATATGATTTTGCATATAAAGTTTTAGAGTTCTATATATATTTTGCTACAAGTCCTTTGGCAGAATATTTTTTGAGCTTTTCTAAAAATATAATTTATCAATTATAAATATACAATTTAAAAATTCTTAGTAAGCTTCTGGAATTAAAAGACATTATTATTAATTTATATTTCAAAATGCTCAAATTTTTAAAATGTATTTATATTGGAAATACAATGTCCAAATATTCAATGTAAATGGAGCTATTTTTTGAAGATACAAATTTTGTATGTTTTTATGTTATTATTCTTCTCTTCACAACCTAAAAGACCTTTGGATTTGAATTTGTTTTTTAAACTCAATCTATTAGCTTTAAGTCTTATCATTCAGAAAATGTTTATATTTTCTTTAAGGAACATTTTTTTGTATCGACTTTAAGTTTTATAATTTAATAATGACTTGTTATTTAATGTGACGTTCAACATAATTTTTACAATACTTTTATATTTTTGACTTGCCACGAATTTTAAAATTACTATCAACTATTATTAAACACCACAAAGTAAAGATAGAATAAAGAGAGATTGAATAGTGGTTAAAAGTGTAGAGTCTTTCACCTCTGTTTAAATATTCAATTTTGTCCTTATTGGAATATATTCCTCATGTTAGTTGAACAGAAGTTGGTAGAGAGATTCAATACAATGTTATTTTCAAGTGAACAGTAGGCTAAATCACCAGTTACTTTAACTAATTTGAGTGATGGAAACACTAAGGTGAAAATTCCTTCTCCAGTATACACTGATCTGAGGCATTCTGCAGTGCTGGACTCAGATTTGGTTTGCCATTCTTTAAGAGAGACATTGACAAATTGGAGCTAATACATAGGGCAACCAAGATAGTAAAAGGGCTAGACATGGTGTCACATATGGAATGTTTAGAAAAAACTGGAGTGTTTAGTCTGCAAAAGGAAAGAATGATGGGGCTACAGATTGGTTGGAGGAACATGATAGCCATCTATCTTTAAACATTTACAGGACCAACAAAATAAAACAATTTTTTTATTTTCCTTTTTCTTTCTTTCTTTCTTTCTTTCTTTCTTTCTTTCTTTCTTTCTTTCTTTCTTGTACAGAAGGACTCACTAGTAATGATAGATTAGGTTCAAAGGAGGAAGGGCTTGATTTATAAAATGAGAAGTTTTTAAATTCAGAAATTCTAAAATGGAATGCATGTTCTAATTTAAATGCAAACAGTGAAAAATTGGACTCCAAAGTCAATAACACTCCTGAATCCTATCTAAATATCCTTGAGGTGTACTAAATAAGATTCTTCCATAATTTTTATTCCATCAAGAAATACTCTCTATGATAACTGATAAATACATGGTTTTGAAAATAAGCTTTATGATGTTGCAGACATTGAATAGAAATCACACTGCAATTAATGGAAAAAGGGTGATAAAACTGGAACTTTAAATGTGAATAGCTTTTGAATGGGCAGAGAAGCAACATTTTAACTGGGAATATATGTGTAAGACAAGAGAAAGAAGCATATATAAATATGTCATTCTCATAGAACACTAAGTAGTCAAATGTGACTGGATAAAAAGGGTATATGTAAATGTTTATGAAGTAGTTGTTTGGAAGGAAAGACTAGGCTTATCATTAATAGTCTTCCAAAGTTTAAATTATATGACAAGTCAACAGTCATAATTTTACTTGAACAATT
Source organism: Spermophilus citellus (assembly GCF_964194105.1). Taxonomy (NCBI): domain Eukaryota; kingdom Metazoa; phylum Chordata; class Mammalia; order Rodentia; family Sciuridae; genus Spermophilus; species Spermophilus citellus. The sequence goes on along the minus strand of NC_138182.1, from coordinate 248,071,411 downwards.
GGTAGCATGGATACAACTGGACACTTTCTCTTTTTTCACAAAATTAATTACTTGGCTTCCACAAACCATGCATACTTCATTTTTTTCTTCCTTTTGAGATCCTCCTCCTACTTTCCTTTACTGATCCTTTACTTATTTCCAAGGTAATATAATTTCAATCACGTAGATTTATATGTTGTTGATAAATTGATATTTCCCACACTTAAACTCTACTCTCTACTTCACAGTATTTCACATTCAGTTATTAAATCATGTATATGATCACCTATAACCTATCACTTATTGAATATTTAATAAAACGTATTAAATAAAACATGTCTAAAATGAATTTCTGCTATCTACTCATTACCACCACCTTCACCTCTTGTAATATATTTCATTTCATTAAATTACAGTTGCTCAACAAACCAGATTCATTCTTGATTTCCATTTCCCCTCTTTACCACTCAACCAATTCATCAGTAAGTCCTGTTGGATCAACCTTCAAAATATATTCAGGACCCAAATGCTTCTTATCTTCTCTATCAGCACTCCCTGATTTCAGCTTCCTTTCTCTCTTTCTGGGATTAAAACATCACCTAATTTGTCTACTTGCTTCCACCTTGCCCACTCAGTGCATTCTCAGAAGAGCAGTCTTGAAAACAAAAGTCAGATCATATCCCAACTCTGCTTAAAATCTTTCAGTGGCTTCTGTCTTGTTCAGCATAAAAGGGGAATGCTTTCTGATGACCCCCAAAGCCTTTGTGATCTAGCACCCTTCACCTTTCTGACTTCATCTCTTAGTACTCTTCCCATTTCATATCACATTGGATATTAAGGCTTCAAAATATGAACGTGGGGGTGGGTAATAAACATTCACTCCATAGATATAGAATTAAGAAATGGTGACTATTGAGCAAAAATATGAAGGACACAAGAGAACATGGAATCATGTAGCTTTATCATCATGTGAAAGCTGATGTCTCTCCAATTGGAGAATTCCAGCCACATAATTATTTCAGCATTTCTTCTCTTTTCTTTCAGACATGCAGGCAAGGTATGCACAATGTCTCTTTGGGTGGTCTTGGGCCAACTCAATTATCCTATTTCACTTGTGGTTCTCAGGAGTAACTGTAAGATGTCTTAGGAATGGAGCATCTTGAGATGGAGTAGCACAGGCTCTGTTCAAGTTCTACCCTAGAACTGGACAACCATTGATGTTTTAGTAAAGTTAATTCTTCAACATTGTTGCATAAAACTTGGGATGGGCTGCTTTCTGGGGCCCCTTATTTTGGTACAAGTGGGCCACATGTCCAGGCAGCCTTCCTGAGCCTTGTGAGACCTGCTCACATGAATGCTAGGTTTCTGTTCTCTCTTGCTTCCTTCTGTCTGTAATAATAGTGTTTCACACAACTTGATGTGCATGGGTGTTCTGCTTCGCCAGACTCAGACATGTTGTCAATCAGTGCACAGTGAAGCTGCTTCAAGAATCATTTCATTAGGATCTTTAGGATTACTCTTTACTTTTTAGGATTACCTTTAGGGTTACTCTTCCCTTTCTTTACAGTAGTACCCTTCCTCTAGATATCCATATGGTATGTACTCTCATTTCCTTTGTGTCTTTACTCAATAGGCACCATTTTAGTCAATTCTACATCAATGGACTGAATGTTTGTGCCTTGCATCTAATCCCCATGTTAAAGTCTCAATTCCCAATGTGATTGTATGTGGAGGTGAGACTTTGGGAGGTAATTATTCATGAAACAACAGCCCTCATTCATGGAATTGGTGTTCTGATAAGAAGAGACATAGGAGAGATAATCTTTGTCTCTATCATGTGAGAATATATCAGGAAAGTCGCCATCACACCAAGCAGAAGGCCCTCATCAGACACAAAGTCTGTTGGTACCTTGATCTTGTATTTCTGAGCCTCCAACAAATCCTCTTTGCTTAACTCCCTCAGTCTGTGATATTTGTTACTGCAACCTGACCTAACACCTACCCTGCATAAAATAATATCCCTTAATCTCAACACTCAATATCCTTCTCCTGCTTTATTTTTCATCCTTAGCACTTTGAATATTTACCTCCTAAATATTTTTATTACTTTTTCTGGCACTGCATATTAGATTAAAGATTAGAATTGGGCTTTTATGGCTCTGAGAAACCTGTGGGGTAATTTTTATTATAAAATATTATGCTAACAATATATTGTAAAAGAATTAATTTCCCAAATTATGACTGGAATACAGAATGTTCAAAGCTGCAAAAATTTAAGAAAAGAAGAACATATAGGAATATATCTAGGAATGCAGTAATTTACAGAATCTTGTAGTCAGGATGAAATAAACCACAACCAAGAAAACAACAATTGAGAAGGATTAATGCTCCATGGCTGGATATTAAGTAAGAAGGAAAAGAATTGAAAATGTATTCAGAAACGAGATTAGGTATTTGGAGGTCAGTAGAATAAAGAAAGATATTGTGAAAAATCTCACTGAAAGAAAAATAAAAGAATGATCTGGAATTATTTATAATAATAGTAGTGGGACTAAAAGAGCACTAGTTTCATACCTATAAAATGACATAGATTTGCTGTTTTAAAAGTGTGTTAGTTTTCCAAATGTTTCCTTTGGGTTAATAGAGAGAGGAAGTCTTATGAAATAATCTAGTACACTATTTGGAGATAAAAGAATCATCTTGAAATGTGGACCATTTGGATGTGTTGATTTGGTTTATCCTTCATGTACTGTGAAAAATTCAAACTGCACGAAGATGAATATTCTGACAGACTATACACAGCAAAGAGAATAAGGCAGAAAAAAAGAAACAATTGGGCAGGAAGAAAATTAAGTGTGTAAACCAACAGTAGAGAATTTTTCAAGATCTATTTGCTCAAATATAAAGTTATGAAAGATGAATATTGAAAAACAAAGTCATTGATGGTATTTGAAAAATATATTTTTTTAAAAAAGTAGAATACTGAAAGAAAAAATCAGGTTGCAAAAAATTAAGATAAAAATAGTGTAGTGTACCACCTTATTCCCTGCAGGACGGAAGCTTTTATTTTTTCAGTTGCTAAACACATTAATGGTGACAGTTCTTAGCTAAGTTTTTTACCCCCAGAAGAGTCCTTGAGTGAAGAAAATCTGCTCACCCAAGGTCGTTCCCCCTTATCTGGGAGCAGACTACTTACTGCACCCAAGACTGGTCCATGAGAAGGTTCTTGACTTAAGATGGGGCAACTCTGGGGAGGCATTCCATTCAATCTAAGGAAAACAGTTATTTGACTTGAGAGAAGTATTGAAAAAAAAACTGATAAAAATGGGAACCAATAGTATTCATTTTTCTGATAAATAAATACATATTTTGTACAGATTCTAAAGTTGATCAGAGGTCATTACAATTCAGTATGGATTTATTAAACACTCAGGGTTTATAGAATACATACAATTTTCTACTAAAGCATAAGAGCAAGATCAGCCTTGCTTCTAAACTCATGATAAATGTATTAAACTTATGAAAGAGCATTGATTCAGAAAGAGACTGGAACCTTCCCAGATTACAACCACACTCACGATGAACAGCCTACAGATGCATATCACTTTTGAAAGGCAGCTGGACTGTGAAGGATGTGAAATGATGCTGGTCTGTTTACAATGCTTTCTTCTAAAAATAATTCTCAGCATCTGTAGAATATTTAGCACTTTAACTACCTCAAGCAGGTGTGCATCTCTAGTATCAGGAACACAAAAAAATATAATGATATTATCTTGTAATATTATTCCTTCTGACCTTGGATTAAGGCAGTATGTGGATGAGCAGTACTTAAGAGAACTCTGAGACATTACTTAATGGTTCAAAAACAATAAATGCCATGATTTTAAAAAAACCACATTTTTAAATTTTACTTTCTTAAAAACAAAACAAAACAAAAACAAACAAACAAACAACAACAACAACAAAATCCCTGACTCTCAATAGCCCGCCCCCATACCCGTATTGGAAAACCAGAAAGAACTGCTTCTGAACTATGGGCCTTTCTACTCTTGCACAAAGACGTAGCCAGTGTTCTATGTCAATGGATAGTTAAGAATTCTGCAAATTTGGGTTGCAGTAAAATACTAACTTCTAGGTTGAGAAGACCTACAGCAAGGAGAGAAATCACAGGAATATATATGTGGTAGGAAATGGCATTTGCCAGCAAAGATGTTGTAAAGTACTCACTACAAATAGCCATTCACTATATTCTTAAGCATTTCTCAGAGAGGAAACTCAGAATTTAATAACCTCTACCATCAGTCTTAAATAAATCCCTCTATGACAACTGAAGTCCATTTCCTGTTTTTATATCTTTAAAGCTCTCTGTGATCTACACAGCACTGTATAATAAATTTTCCCTACTCTCACTGAACAATGATTGAATCTGCTATGTTTTCTGTCTCCCTCTTCTGTCACCTCATATTCAATGTGGATGACCTAATTGGATTCTGCCATCCAAAATACACATAAAACATTCTCATCTACATCGTTTATATAGTTCTTTCTCTGAAAAGGTCTTACATGTCTAAATAAAGTGCTCCAAATGGTGATGCTTGCTTTATTCTTGATTTTTAAATAGGTTATCTCATCTTTTGTTTTATACCTGATGTTTTCAGGAGACAAAAAGAGTTTCTCCTATTTCACACTAGGTTTTCTCATATTAGTAATGTTCAGACAATTTTTAAGTAATGCCTTGTTAATAATTTCTGCATTAAATTTTTATTTACAAAAGTGTCTTCTCTGAGTGTGAGATAGAATCAGTGAGTTTCCTTGGTGAATAAGCTTATGTGGATCATTCCTACCGGGCTCTGCTTGTAGCGGGCACACTATCTCAATCAGTATACACTATGTGTTTGGCACTGTAGAGTGATATAGGAAAATTCCGCTCTTCCAGGTGAAAATGTATCAACCATGACATTTCAGCAAGGCAGATGCTTTCTTTATGGGAGCATTAATATTTGGGCTTTTATGTCATATGCAAATGTTTAGCCCAATCATTCATATATAATTTTCTTCTGTACATACGAAAATGCAATATGGCTGCAAACAATAGAGTGATTAATTAAATTCCATTTGAATTTCCTTGTATAATGTTAAATTTTACTGAAATATTTTCAACAAAATTGTGGAAACTGTGGAATTCCAATATCCATCCTACTATCTTTCCTTTTGTTTGTTTGTCTACATGTATTTGATAGAGCATGACATATTTTTCTTATGTCTGTCTCCATAGTTCAGTAAATAAAAATATTCAAATAGTAGTAGCATTGATGCCCATCCCCAAAATTTGTACATAAAGCCACTTCTAAAAATACTACATATCTTTTAAAAGTTTTGCACCTAAGCTATATTATAAATAAAAAAGTAAATTGTGTAGGAACAGATTGCAAAGATACATTGCAAAGGTAAAAGAAAGGTTTCTACTATATATTTGGTGGCCCTTTTATATAATACACACAAAACTGCCTTATACATCTATTAAAGTAAAGTAAATTAAATTAAATAATATTATAGAATATTCACAAAAATATTGAGTTATGGTTTGTGGAGAGAATTGAGACATGTACAATTCGATGGTGATATTCCTAAAAATCTACATAACTCTTTAGTGTTTAAATTTATTTTTAACATGTATAAGAAGTGTTTTAATGAACATAAAATTGTTTTATAATCTAATCTAAAATATATCTAAGAATGAGGTATATCATTTTGCTTTTCAGGAAATGTGGAAGTGGTAGCTTATTGACACTTTTTTTAATATATCAGGGATTGAACCCAGGTGCATTTAACCACTGAACCACACCCCCAGCCATTTTTAAATACTTTATTAAAGACAGGGTCTCATTGGTTGCTTAGGTCTTTGCTAAGTTGTTGAGGCTGGGTTTGAACTTGAGATCCTCCTGCCTCAACCTCCTAAGTCACTGGAATTACAGGTGTGCATTACTGTGTCAAGCTCCTTGACACTCATTTACATTGCTTTATGGGGACATGTTGGCTAGGAGTCAGTTTATAAGACAACTTTTATATGCAACCTTTTTGTAGTATTCTTTTTTGTTAATATAGCTTCTACATTCTTTTTCTAGGAATTTAAAATTAAACTTATTGGCGTTTATTTTGAACTGAAGCAAAGGAGAAGAGTATTAATATCTGCCAGTATTTTGAACTGTAAGTTTTTTTTAAGATAAAGATTTTAGAAATCTCCCAAGAATAAAATTAAAATACTTCTAGAACAGTTAGAAAACTCATCTGGAAAATAAAATTCTGCTGAATAAAATAGCAATGTCCTCTAAATTGTATTAAAACAAAACATCAACAATGTGTGAGTAAAATAATTGAAGCACCAACAGTCCAACCCTTAAAGTGCTATGAATTTTTTATAACACCAGGTGTGAACATTATGATGTGGGGAACAGCTTCATTTCAAATTTACTTCATGCTATTAAACAGGCAATAAAAAATCAGACTGATGTCTCCTCTTTGCATCTTTAACATTTTTTTTCATGAAAATCCTTTTTGTATCTCTAATTCTGTATGTAATTCTTCTTTAATGGTAAAGTGGTTGATAATATACCAGTTATTTAAATGATGACTTTAATGACAAGTTCAGTTATAAACACTCGAATTTTGATCTAACAACTCCTGATTTCTCTTTTTGGATTATTAGGAAGAACATAGTTGGTATTAATGGCAGTGATAATTTTTCTATATTCTTGGATCTGCTGACCCTTTGTCGTGATATTTTCACCTATAACTTGCTCAAAAAGTCCTGGAGGAGGAGAGACATGAAGGATAAAGTCTGAATTATGGAGATTACCACAACTGGGTGCTTGGGGCATCACATCAAATCCTCAGAAGAGACGTTCTCAAATACATTTAAATAGTTTGAAAGACATTTCTCTCTGTATAGAAAGTCATAACATGGTGATATTTAAACACAAGAATTAAACAACATACAATATATAAATGTATATGAATATATATGTACAAACAATTTTTTTTCATTTAATAAAATATAAATTGATTCAGACAACTATTGGCTTTGCATATTGAAATAACAGAAAGAATGCTGAAGCAATCAGTATGATTCTTTATTTTTTAAATTGCTGAATTATAGTTATACCTAATAGTGTACACCATTGTGATATATTTGTACCTGCACAGAGCAACCTCTGGCTTTCTGAGTCTGAATTATTTAACTTAGCATGATATTCTCCAGTTGCATCAATTTGCCAGTAAAGAACATAATTTTATTTTTCTTTATGGTGGAATAAAACTCCACTGTGTGTATATACCACATTTTCTTTATCCATTTGTCTTCAACAGACAGCTAGGCTGGTTCCATAATTTGACTATTGTGAATGTACATTTGAGGAAATTTTTGTATTAACTTTTTCTCTTATTTATTGAAAAAATATGGAATTTATTTAATTAGAACAAGCATAAAACCTTGATGTTCCAAACAAAGCATAGTTTCAGAATTTTTAAAATTAATTAATTCAATTATCAATATCAAGCTCCATATTTGTATACCCAACTGCCTACTGGACAACTTAATTTATAATTAAAATCTAAACATCAATGCAGAATAAAAACAAATAGATCAAAACAAAAAGACTTACTGTTTTCAGACTCACAGTCCCAAACCCTTTCTCTATTCCGATCATTAAATTCTACCACAATACACGCAGTTACTCAAGCCAAAATTCCTAGCAATGATCCTAGATTCCTTCCTTCCTTCCTTTCTTTTTTTAAAAAATTTCTGAAGTTTTTTATTGGTTGTTTTTATTTATACACGACAGTAGAATACATTATGATATAATTATACAAGCATGGAATATATTTTATTCTAATTAGGACCCCATTCTGTGGGTGTACATGATGGTGGGATTCATTTACATATTTTCATATATAAACATGGGAAAACTATGATAAATTCCTTTCTTTTATCTCATATACCTAGTACATTATGTCCAAATATACACATCATATACATTCAATTTGTCTTCGTCTCCTTCACTGTCACCCAAGTGTGACCTACTATTATCCCTTATCTTGATGACTTCAGGAGCTTTCTAATAGGTATCTTAATTTGGGGCTCCTTCAATGCCTATTCTTTACACAGTAGCCAGAATAATCTTTAAAAAATATATAGATCAGATCATATCACCCCTTTTGAAATCTCTAATGCCTTTTCACTTCACTTAGAATAAGAAAATGAAAACTTCCCATTTTCCTGCAACACCCAACATGATTGATTCCTTGTCTATCTCATTTTCTACCAGCTCTGCATTGTTTTCTTAGGCTATACGGGGCTTCTTTATGTCATTTGAACACACCTAACGCATGCTTGTAACTAGCTTCATAATTGCTTGTGGAATAAATGAAGTACCTTTTGATATAGAAATCAGAGAGATAATATGAAGATTCTGCTCTCCAGATACTTACATTCCAGTAAAAATGATACGCCAGTAAGTCAACAAGAGCTTTGACTACTCTATAGCTACTATAGATAGCTTTAAAGGCAACAGGTGATGGGGTTTGAACTGAGGAGGTACCAGTGGAAATGAGGAGAAGAAGATGGAAATAAGTTAATAAGTTTTATTTTGAAGCATAATCATTCAGGACTGCTTTTTTTTGGGGGGGGGTGAAGTGAAAAAAAAGATGGTTCCTATTGATTTTCTTTTTAAATTTGATTTTGGTAGAAGAAAAATCTGGATGATTGTGCCATTTTCTCATATGAAGAGAAACTTTTGAAGCTGAAAGTCAAAATTTCTATTTTTGCCATATTAAATTGGTGATGCTTAATAAATAAGCAAATAGGTATATTCAGCCAGAAGAGAGAAGATAATTTGATGAAGTTAAAATAGTCCAGATATACATGCACAGAAGTTTGACTTATACACTTCAAGGTGAGTTGATGAGTCTAAGCGTTACAGGGAAATACTAAGCTGATTCATGAGAATAAATTTAAAAGTAAAGCTGAAAAAATAAATTAACATAAAATTGCAACTATGTACCTAAAACAAACAAATGACCAAACAGAAGCTAAAGCTGAAGATCTCTGGACTTACAGTGAGAAACATACTAGTGTAGCAGTGAGAATCCATAAGGTCATTTCTTTTTAGTAAGCAGTGGCAACTGACAGTTGGGAGGCTGCATGTTAAACCGAAAATGTAAGAAAAGAGAATCTCAGGTCTTTATGAAATTTTTCATTAAGAATAGCATGAATAAGCTGTCTAGCTCCAGTACAGGTATTCTGTACATGTATTACATTTATAACATACCTTCTCTCCTTGGCTGTGGCAACACAGATCCAGACACACAGAAGACACACCATTGGTAGCTTTATCTGGAGAGGTCACATCTCAGACCAGGAATTAATACTATAACCTTGCCCTTGATAAGACTTTGGTAAATCCTTCAGGTCGAATAATTATAATAAAAAGAGTAAACTAATTTTGTAGATGTCAAAGCACATGTATTCTATTTAAATTTAACCAATCATTAATTTACAAAAAAAGTATTCTGGCTAGATTTCCCACCACAAAATTCAGTATGCTTTTATCAATGTATCTGCTTTCATAAAGATTAAAATAATTATCTTTATTTATTTGTTTTTATGTGGTTCTGAGTATCTAACCCAGTGCCTCACACATGCAACATAAGCACTCTACCACTGAGCTACAGCCCCTATATTCATTTTTTAGGGTAATGAAAAACACTAGAAAAAAATCCAAAAAATTTAAATAATCTTTCATTATTTACATACCAAAGCAATTTCAAGCTCAAAGCAATGCAAAAGTCAAAACAAAAAACTCCAAACTCTTACCAGAACATAACTTGAATGTGATTTTTAATGAATTTAAGTAGAATTTTTAATTAAAAATAACATCCTAATGCAATAATCAGGATTAAATATCTAATCCTAAATTAATCACTTTGTGCTCTCTAAATCATTGTCTTATAAATTAAAAAAGAAGGAAATTGAAGATGATTTCTAAAAATAAAACCATAATAGATGTGACCTTGGAATTTTATCCCTTTCTGTTTAATGAATACAATTAATGTTCTGTAGAGGTAATTTATCTGAAACTACTGTACTCATTATGTTAAATTGCCTCTAATTATTATTTTCAGGCAATTTGGCACAAGTAGATCAAGTTTAAAATTATAATCCTAATGGAATCTATGGTGTTTGATAAACAGAAAGTTATAACTTTATGTATATAATCATGATGTCAAATCAGCAGCCGGTAGAGCAACTCGATGGGGCTGGAGCTTTTCAAAGCTGCAGTTCTGAAAAGGAATTCAGTAGATGTGCATTTATTTCCACCTGGCCTGGCCTCCTTTGTGATACAGAGAACTGCTCTCCTCAGAGGGAACCAGCCGTGCGGCTTTACTCATGTAACTACTAAGATTAGATTCAGTTTTGAACTCATTAGCTGAAAGGAAGCACTTTATTGTGTTAGTATAATACAATTGTGTTCAGAACTGGAAAATATATATATATATATATATATATATATATATATATATATATATATATATATATATATATACAGTCAATGATACAAATGTGTTTTGCTAATGATCAGTCCCATTAGTAACTCTAGCCACTACTAAACTTTCAGAGAAGGAAATAAATATTCTCATTGATTATAAAAGCCCTGGTTTGTAACCTTGATTCACACTTGATTTCATTCTTTTCCTCAGAAGTTGTGAGCTACTCACATTGACAGTGGGAACATGAAGTCCAATAAAATAGACCTCCTAGAAGAGGCCTTGCTGTCTTCATGCTGAAGAGGATCCAAGCCCTCCAAAAGGTCTTCTTATAATGAGAGGTGGTTCAACAAATGCTTTCTGCCCTAGGGGCCTGACTTACAAATAGTGTTTCAAAGAATTACAAGGAACTGAATGACAGGAGGGAAAAGAATTGTGGTTAGGTTCAAGGGAGGTTATGTTTTGTTAAAAAAAAAATACTAGTTTAAGAATTTTGTAAAATGCTTTAGAATCTCAAAATGCTGTAATCAAAAGCAATTGCAAAAATTTACTTTGACATTTGTTTTACATTTTGTAATCTTGTGGAAATTACATCTCAACCTTTTAAGATTTTTTTTTATTGGAATACACTTTGCAAAAGTCCTTTGGGAATGAACACATTAAAGACATATTGCTATAAAAGTCAGAAAGTCGGAAGGTATATACTCTTTTTCTCCCCCTCAAATCAGTATGGAACCTATTGTTCCAAATCGCCCTGGAATTAGAAAACATGCATTGTTCATAATTCCTCAGCTGAATTCTAACAGTGATACAGATAGGAAGACAAAGAGAATTCTATCCAAAACATTGGATCTTACTTCCCAGTACAACTGGCATTTCACACCAATCTCCATCTGACACAATCCCAAAGTCATTTTGCAAGCCAGACAGAGTCTGGTAATGACACTTAAATTATACTGGTCTCTGTGCATATCTGGCTGAAGATTCTGAAGAGTTTGCTTTTTCCTATGCAGGGCTCCAATACAGGGCTGCCAGATGGTGGAGAATTCTCAGGACTTGGTTTGTAATTGAACACTTCTTGTGAAATCATTTCGCTGGAGCGATGGTTTTATCTCCCCAGTGATCCTAAGCCTCGCCCTGATCTCAGAAAGGCTTGTGAAAACCACCTTGCCCTTAGCCACCTGTTTTAGGTTTCTCCTCCTTCCTTTATCTACCTTTTCCACACAACAAGACAATCCAAAGTGCGTGTCATTTAGGTGTCACTAGGTCTGTGAGACGTGAAAAGCTCTGCCAGTTAACATAAAACAAAATCCCGGAGGTTTCAGGGAATCACATTTCCCTACTGCAGAGAAAGTTGAGAAGAGGGGCAAGGTAGCTTTGGAGTGGGAGTTTGAATGAGGACACTTTGTCCATGAATGGAAACTCTACATTCTTTGTTATTTTAACAGGCTGTGTCTGTTCTCCTTGAAAGAATTTGTATGAGAGAAGATTGGATTAAGTAGTTTTTATTTTATTTCAAAGCACTTGTACACTTTTCCAAAGATCAACTTACTTAGCCAAGTAATAAACTCTTGTTTTACAATAATACTAGTGTATATTATATCACTCTAGCTTACTACAAAATAGAGAATTAGAGTTGGGAAACAAAACATTTGTTTCTTTGGTGAATGAAGCATATATCATTACCTATTCACTCTGTCAGATATAACTTGAACCTTCTAAGATATTCAAAGAAATACCCAACTAGTTAATCTGCTTTAGGAAGAAAAGAAAAATAGCTTTGCATCTACTCAGACTCCTTTAAAGAGATCAGCCTTTTGCAGTCCAAAGAAAGTCTAAGTTTATATTTTCTTTGCATTTGTATCTTTTGAAAAGTCAAAATATGTGTTTACATGCTTTCTGATTTCACTTTTCACACTTTTTAAATCGTCTCAGTGACACAGGATGGATGAATTCATTGGACCATTATTTATATGGATGTGTATTTCACATCACATGGAAACTGGTGTATGCAAATTTTCAAATTGTAAATTACCTTAAATTGCAATGTAGTTTATTTTTAACAGCACAGACTACCCCAGATGATTATAATTTTTTTTCAAGTTTTTACTATTAATTCACTTTTGTCTGTTTATATATCTAAATGCTTGTGTTCTTAAGGTTTTCGAACACTGTCTCACAAAGACAAAGCCTAATTTTTATAATTTCTGTTATTTACTACTTGAAATTTTCTTCTTTGTTCACAGATTGGCCAAATATTTAATCATTTACAGGGTTTTTTTACCTTTTGTATAATAATCAAATTTGTTGCAGGAAACTAATTAGATAATTTGCATGACTTTTACTGTCTTAAAATAGATCCATATATTTCTCATTAATGTCATTTTTATTGAATACTGTTGCTCACTAACATACTTCTTAAGAGATCATCTATTGTGGTCACTAACATTTTGTCTTTTAAAAAGAACAGAACAGAAAAATCATTGGGTGGTCTTAGCAGATACACGAGTTAACCACTTTACTTCCATTTACACTAAATGCTCCAGGTTAAGTGAGTATGGCAGTCAGAAGTGACTTTCAAACAAGTTCCTACAGGTGAGTGACTGAACTGAGCAGATTGCTCAGTCTGCTCTGCATGTTACTGGCGGCATGCTGAAGCCATGTTAAGAGCCTGAGTCAAAAATGGTAAAAACCTGTAAACTTTTCCTAGATGAAACTTGGTATTGGTGCTAAAATGTCCTATTCATCCAAATTGTCCCTTCCTTAAGTCTTCATAAAATCTGGGGTATTCTTGGGGTTTTGAGAAAAGCGGTCAACCACAGGTCATTACAGCTTGATCTCATTCTTAGTAGACTATATTTCCTTTCTTAGTTTCATAAAAATTTGTAATTCTTTTCATCATACGCTGAAGTGACTTTGTACATATTTTATTTACTCTTGCCTATTTCCCTAAAACTTTGGAAGACTAACATAGCCTAGTCATTAATAGTTCTGCATTAATTTTTGAATCACATGTAATTTTAATGTAGGTGTGATGGGTATTCAAGGGTATTGGGTACATGTATTGTCACACTGACAGAAAGGCTCCCTCATGAAACGTTCTCTTTGGAATTAGTGAATGGTCTCTCATTAGTGTTAGCAGCGTTTTTTTTTTTTTTTAAGTTATTTAATCTAGTGACTCCCACACTTTGATATTATAGAAAAACTTGGATAAAGGGGAAGGAGGTAGAGAATGAAGAAAGAGGAAAGTATAATGAAGCAGAAGAGGGCTGGGGATGTAGCTCTGTAGTAGGATACTGGCCTAGCATGCACAAAGCCCTGGGCACTGAAGTGTGTGTGCCTGGGGGGAGGGATAAAAGAAAATAAATGAAAATAGAAATAGTCATGGATATTAGTATAGGAAAAACTTTCCTTACCAGTAAGTAGTTTTTGAATTAAAAACAAACAGAAGTAGAGTCAATATGATTGAATAATTATAATTTTAAAAAAATCAAAAAACAAATTGTGTGTATTTCTCCAAAACTTAGTGGGGGTGATTGACAAAGATAAACGAACAAATGATAATGTTTCTCAGCAGCTATCACAGTGTTTAGCAGAGAGTGGAAGCTTCAGACATTATGGCAGGGTTTTTATTTTGTTTTGTTTTACTTTTGGTATCAGAGATCTAACCTAGGGGTGCTTAACCCCCGAACTATTTCCCTAGATCATTTTATTTTAATTTTTAAGTTTGAGACAGGGTCTCTCTTAAGTTTCTTAGGGCCTCACTAAGATTATGAGGCTGGGCTTGAATTTTCCATCCTCCTGCCTTAGCCTCCAGGGTCGCTGGGATTACAGGCATGTACAATTGTATCTGGCTGGAAGGTTTTTTAATATAAAGAAATAGCATGGAGAGATTTGGTGCCATTCTGGAACCATGAAAGAGAAGCTGGGGAAGGCGCGGGGCTGAGAATTTCCTAAGAGGTCCTACTCATGATGGTGGCGTTGGAAGGAATGATCTCCTGATCCTCAGAGTGAAGTGCTACCCAGTTTCCTCTTTCTGGAGTCATGAAATGTGTGAGTTTCAAGAGCAGATTAATGGTCAAATTTTGTCAAAATATGATCCCTTTAAACCTAGTACTCTAGCACAGACCTCAGGGTATAACTTCATTTTTGAAGTAAAGTTAGGTCAGATTTGTAGACAGGACTCCTGAAACTATTAAATAACACTTTCTTTAATTTTTTAAAATTCCACAATGATAGAAATTATGAAAAAAATTCAAAAATTTAATATTATTAATTTTATATCTACTTCCAAAAGTAAAAAACTAAAATTAAAAGAAATCATAAACAGTCGCCTTGATATTATTATAGAATATAACACAAAAGCTCCAAGTTAGAGCTAAATAATGAAAGTTTAATAAATATCAGATGCATAAAACCTTTCTGAATTTTTTTCCTATTAAGCAGGGTGTTTTTTTTAATTTAAAGTATTAGGTTCATAGCAAATTGAGCAGAAAGTTGAGAATTCCCATATGACCACCATCCCCATCCCCTTGTAGCTTCATCAGAGTGGTACATGTGTTACCATGGAACCTACAATGACCCTTCATAATTACCCAAAGTTCACTGATTACATTTGGGCTACTCTTGGTGCTACATATTCTATGGGTTCTGATAAATAAATAATGACACTTATGTACCATTATATGTTGAATAAAGTAGTTCCGCAGCCTTAAATGTCCTCTGTGCTCCCTCTTTTCATCCTTCCTTCCCTCAACCCTGACGAATACTAATCTTTGCAGTGTCTGTAAATGTGCTGTTTCCAGATGTCATATAGTTGAATCATGCAGCATGCTGTCTTTTCAGACTGGTTTCTTTTTTTAATAAAAGATTTAAGTTTCTTCCATGTCTATTCACAGCTTGGTAGCACACTTCATTTGAGTTTTGAATAATATTCCACTGTCTAGATGTACTAGTTTATTTATATGTTGATTACCAAAGAAGATCTTGGTTGCTTCCAAGTTTGGGCAATTATGAACAAAGCTAATATAAACATCCATGTGCAGAATGCTCTCACTTTCAAGATTCTAATGGTTACAAATAATAAAATTCAATGAAATTCAAAATCTTCAATGAAAGAAATTTTATGCAAAGATTTCATATCATTTACTTACAGTAAACAAGTCATTTCAAATTTCTTATATATGATATCATGGTATCATTTTTATCATATATAATATATATCAAATATATATCAACACAAGGTAATTTTCTAATACAGAGAACAGCCTAGAAACATTATGGGTTTCAATCTTGTTTTTAACAACCCATCCTCCACAAGCACTTTGATCTTGGATGAGTAATCGACTACTACTTTCCTCATCTGTAAATTGTGTGTTTGTGTGGGGCGGATGATAATAACCTCATACACTTACAGAGAAAACATTTTGTGTGGTTGGCAGTTCTTAATCCTCCCCACCCTATTTTATTTCTTAGATTATATGTATGATATAAAAAATTAATATCATTATTTTCTAGGAGCAAGAGGGGAGACATGGAGAAGTTGATTATGTTGTCTAAGCCTACAATTTGGCTTATTGCAGGAAGCCACATGTGAATTGTTTGAGGGTCTTTTCTCAGTATGCAGCCAGGGAGATTTTAGGATTAACACTGGGAATTATCCGTGGCTCTCCCACAAAATAGTTGCCCAAGGTACATGACCTTTATCTCCTCTCTACTAGGAAGAACTCTCACAGTAGCTCCAGACATTGGCATAACCCATTGGGAACTGGACAGCTCATCTTCTACCTTTTTTGGTGAAGAACATTTTATGGAAGGCTATTGATGTTTCCTGATATAAATAAAGCAAGTGTGGGCTCCATTTTGCCATTTTAGTATAGATGCTCGATCCTTATAATTGGCTTGCCTGGCCTGTCCCTGCTTTTTGGAATTATTTTCTGCATCTTGTGGTTTGTTGTTCTATTTTTCTTAGCTTCTATTTCTCAGCCAGCCCATTCCATGGAAGGG
Source organism: Spermophilus citellus (assembly GCF_964194105.1). Classification (NCBI taxonomy): domain Eukaryota; kingdom Metazoa; phylum Chordata; class Mammalia; order Rodentia; family Sciuridae; genus Spermophilus; species Spermophilus citellus. The sequence goes on along the minus strand of NC_138182.1, from coordinate 248,054,884 downwards.
AACCCCATTCCCAACACCCTCACGAAACACGGGCTACGGTTTGTGGACTTAATGCTCTGAGCTATTATTTCTATTTCCACTAGCATGATTACATGCTATGATACTGTGGAAATTAAATGAGATAATCCATGTAACATGATTAGGACTGTTTCAGCCTTGCAATCAACTCTCAATAAAGGGAAGCATGAATGCAATTATGTGCATATCATGTAAATCGTTTTAATATTGATTATATCATTTACTCATCTACGACACCTTGTAAGGTAATTATTGTACTGATGAGGAATTTAAAATGAAAGGAAATTAGATGAATTATTCTTTATCACATAGCAAGGTATGATTTCCTTGTTTTCTGACTTCAAATCTATGGATTCTAGCTCCTAGTTTCCATAGCTGCTGGGTACAGCTATCACTCTCTTGTTATCTTTTTTTCCTCTACTTTTTTCTTTTTTTTTCTTCCTTCCTTTCTTTCATTTTTTTCATTTTTTTTTCTGAGAATAAGCTGAAATTTGGAAGTGAACCAGTGAATAATGTTCCATGTATAGGTATGGTGATTGTTGTAACAAAGTGACTGGTTTTCTTTAAAGATGGAAACTTGAGATAAATGTCTCACCAGGGAAATCTTGGAATTATGAACAACGTCATGTGTGGAATTAGGCAGGTCCAAGGTGATTCCCCCTCTCCACTGACTAGGCACTGAAGCTTGGGTGAGTTCCAAGTATTCTTTAAAATAATGTCTTCTCTATAGAATGGGTATATTAATACTTTGCCAGAATTTGGGGTATTTAAATGATAATGTTTATAATTCTTCCTTTCCAACTTCTTGTAGAAGCCTATATTCCATGGTTCATGACCTCATCCTCAGTCTTAAAGAACACCACTCCAGTGTACTCTGTCATCGCTTTGCCTAGTCCTCTAACTCTGACTCCTGTGTCTTCCTTTAAAGATCACTATAGGTATACTGGTCTTCCTGGGTACACTTGGCTAATCTTCCCACCTCAAGATCCTTAGTTTCACAGGTATAATGAAACAAAATGCATTCTGCTGTTGTGTATAACTACTTAGAACAAACAAACAAACAAAAAGATCCTTAGTTTGTCACATCTTCGCAGTCCCTTTTGTCATATAAGGTAATGTTCACTGATCCTGAAGATTCTGATATGAACACATCTGGGGGACATTAGTCAGTCTGCTACAAAGGGCTCATGATAGTTCACCCACTATTCATGTTAGCCAAGAGTTGTTTAATATTAACTTCACAGCAGGAACTCACCAAAGTGACCCCAGATCCTAGATACTTTCCATGTGATACCATTCTGAATATCACAGTGATACCATAAAGTTCTGTGGATGATAAAACCAAGGCACAGAGATTGAATAACTTGCTTATGTCCACATTACAATGGATCTAGGTAAGAGCTAGGATTCTAAGCCTGGCAGTGAGACCCCAGAGACCCTGTTCACAACGGGTGTTCTACCACCTGTTGCCACAATGCTCCTCTTTTCAAGCTCTTGTATTTCTTTTCAAACAGTCTGTAAATCATTGCATGAGATTATGAGATTCTTCTGCCAGTTGACTGATGGCTAGTGGTACAAGATGCTGAGGCATCTGGGTAAAAGGCTACCTGTTAACAAATTGAAACAGGTGATGTTTGTCCTTAGCCAACACCAATTCTTTATAATACCTTCTTTGACAGAGGTAGTGTGCATCACAAATGCAAGCATTTTCCGTGTGAATTAGTCTCAAAAGTTCTTTCTGCTAGAAAGAATGAAACTCATCTTGTTCACCTTCTTTCTGAGGTCTCTGTTTCTGATACTCCTGAACTTTACTCCTGACTCTAGCATTAGATGACAGTTATATTAGTGGCAGACTAGTTACAGAAGGCTGTTGAGAGGGAGAGTTGGCCGAGAGTGAACACTCCAGCTATCACTGGATTTTTTTTTCAGAACTAGATAATTTATTTAAAATAAATCTGCTCACTTTTGCTCATGGTGCTATTTTTCATTTCCTACCAGATCCATATCAACTCACATTAGGCTTCAAACATTGCTATATAATGCAGACAACTCCAAACTTTAATTACTCCAGGGGACATTGTTCCCCTCCAGCTGGATCAAACTTGTTGCTAATTCTTATTTGGTGAGATTGCTGGGCTTGTGCATCTCACTCTCACTTGTAAAACCAGACTTCCTCAAAAGCCAGCAATTTGACTCCTCCCTTGGCTCTGTCTTTCTCCTCTTATTCCCCTTCACTGAGAAGTGAACTTGGAAGACCTTAGCTGTGTAAACTCTGGAAAAGGTCATAGGTACATATAATTATATGAATAAACCTTATTGTCTAACATATCAAAATATTAACTGACACAAGATTTGAGCAACTTTTTGAAGAAAAGATACATTGAGGGCTTGCAAAAGAAAAATGTGATGTCTAACTGACAAGGTTCTTATCAGTGAAGATGCCAATTTTTTCTTATGACAAATTCTTAGCTGGCAATCAAACAGTTGTCTGCGTGACTTCAATTTGGCAATTATCATGAGCTATACATATCCCCTTTGTTTAAATTTTGTCATGAGAGTATTTGATAAATAGATATTTTTTATCTGTACAGTGAAGCTGTGCATTTCTTGAAGGCAAAGAATTCAAAAATCTGCCTTTGTCTTTTAAGCACATAATCAAGAGAAAAGTACATGTAGGTCCTTGAAAACATGTTAGTCCTTTAATTTCCATCACCAGGAGAATGAGTCTGAACATAGAGATGGATGGACAGCTACTAGTGACAAATATCTCTTAAACCTATTAATTTCTGTCAATTGATATATTTGTTCTGCCAATATTAGTAAGTCTCACATAGTTTCACTGACAAATAAAAATACTAGGATTATAAAGTAAAAATATAATTGAAGAAACAAATGATCATAATCCCTGACAAATTTACACTGAATGTAAATTTGATGGACCCAATGAGAACTACTTTAACTTGTTAGTTTCTAATTAATTGTATGATTCACTACTCATCTGTAGAAAGTAGAATCTAGTATGTTCACTTTAAGATAGAAAGATACAACCTAGATCCCTATCAAATTTTATATTTAGTGGAACAGTGAAGACAATTTTTTTGCCTAAAAGCTTAGTTTATGATGACTATATTGATGATGAAATTGAAGAATTAGAATAAGTCTTCAAACAGAAGAATAGGTTAAAAGATGGCAATGTACTTTGTCAGTAGTGTACCAAGGAAGAAGGGACATAGACATCGTCTTTGTTGATGGGAGGAATATGTGATCACTAAGATTATTCAGTAAAAAGGAGACATAGGGTCATTTCCACTATACCGATAATGTATTTTTAATAGTTGGAAAAAGCTAATGAACTCAGAGCTGCTTAAAGATGTGTGGCTTTAGTTTTTGAAAAAGAAATCACCTCAGTTTCCCAGCGGGGTTGTAAAACCAACGTACTAGAAATGTCAATGCAACTTGTAAAAAATTAAGGAGCACTGGAAATTGTCTACATAATGCTGATTTGTAGGATTTCCATTTCAGGAAAATACCTATTAACTTGAGTCACCAACATTGAACTATTTTTTAGTGGCCTCTCTGCGTGTCAAGATCTCAGAATGCCGTGTAACCACCAGTTTACTGGATCTCTTCCACATCACTAGCAAGTCCTAGTGTCCATGGTATAAATCAGTATCCATCTGAAAAAAATGACTGCCATTGTCTGCTTGACAGAAGGTGAGCTTGTTCAATAGTTTTTGATTCTTAAAATTATTACTTTATTTTTAATAATAATTGACAAAAAATTGTATATACTCACGGGGGATGATGTGGTATTTTGAAATATGCATACATTATAAATGGAGCTGAACGGATCTACTTAATATGGACTTATTTATTTTTTTCTTTCCAACCAGATGATTTCAAGTAAGCAAACAAGAATATTGATAGACAGAAATAGCAGGAGAAACTGTTTAATTCCATCCTTCTTATGTGTTTTTTTTTCTCTCCAGTTTTGTCTCCTCTCTTAACTGGCTTATATAATTATTACTGGAGGCAAATCCCATATTTTTAATTCCAGAAAGCTTTTGGCAAGTGAAATTACTACTTAGATACACCTCTAAATTGCTGGCATTGGCAGATTCTACACTATGGTTATGCCTATGGAGATAGTAGTTTTTATTCTCTGCTTGTTTTCTCATCCTCAAATTCAAACTCATTAAGAATCTGTGGTACTTGCTATAAAGAATTGCTTTGTTAATGCACCAGGGAGTATATGGCTTTTAAACATGTAATTCTATCTAGTGTGTTTCAAAATACCATTCAATGAATGGAAAATAGAAATATTTGTCAATTTAGCTTTAAGCAGGAAAGGGAAACCTTTATTCACAAATTGTTTCATTTCCTATTTTGCTTGTTAAGTTTCAGGTATACCTTTTTGGGCACAGCTGGTTTTTGAGCTTTTCAGGAGGCCCTGCCTCAGAAAATAGATATTTTCATCAAATTGCCATTAAACGAGGGATGAAATTTTATTCATTTCAGCACTCCTTCCCTCGTTGGGATTGGTTTTATTTTTGTTCAGGTGCAAATGTTCCTGCACAGCTGTCTGGAGCACCCTTCCAAGAGTTGTTGCAGAAAACAAAAATATTTTCCTATTCAGTTATAGCAACAAAAGAAAAAGGGAATGAAAATAGGCTTACCTTTGCCTTCTGAGCATGCAAGTAGCAGTCCCACACTGTCCCCTCATGGGAGTTTGGCCCCAAATAGCACTGTGTAGGCTGAGTGCCAACCCACTTTGTGTAGAAGCAGCATTGGCAAGAGTTTGCCTTGGCAAAGGATCTGTTTCTTTCTCAACCTCAGGCTATTCCAAGCTTCCTGTCAGATCTGTTCTATCCAATTCATTGCCAATCATTCTGCTCTGACCAGGGCTCCCTCTTAATCTACTTAATGCATGAGGGAATATAACAAATCTTTCTATTACTTTATCTTATCAGAGGCTGTTCTGCTATCTTTTTCTGCTTTAAAAGTCTATTGCTCTAGTATTAGAGTTATAAACTATTTTAAAAATCAGCCATTTGTACTTTTCACTATTATTTACATTCCTTGTAAATATCCATTTTTGAATGCCCTGTCTCTCCTACATGGACTATTCACAAACATTCAAAGTAAACCCAGATCCTAATGTTTGGGCATTCTGCTCAGGGTATGTTGGCAAAATTGTAAGAATTTATGTGTTCTTATTTTGGTAATATTGTAATTAAATAATTTTGTTTGAAAAATCAAAAGTATTATATCATATAGCTTATTGACGTATTCCTCAGCCACTCAATGTTGTAATGTGTAAATACCTGTTCATTGGAATCAGGTATATCTCTTTATTTCTGGCCCTGTAGATTCCCATAGATTTCTAATCAACTCTGGAAATAAACACTTCTATTCTCAACTATATCATCTCTAAAGATGAAAATAAAAATGAAATTTAATGTTAAAGTTCACATGAAGCATATAGCACATTGTTAGACAATTTATGTTCAGTGAAGATGTTAAAGATGATGATGATGATAATTAAGTGACTAAATGAGAATAAACACGTTTTCTTTTTGCTTAATTATGCTTTTGGTCACCATGTGACAGAGTCATAGTGAAATATATCCCTGAATGGAATCTTTTGCCATTGCCTCATTTACAAATGAGGAAACTAAATCTTAAATTTAGGTGAAAGCCTAAGATTCCTTAATCAGCAACAGAGTCAAGTGTAGACCTTGATTCTTTATCCAGGTCTCCAAAGGTCTTGTGTGTGTGTGCGTGTGTGTGTGTGTGTGCCTCAAAGAATTTAGCAACCCTACAACCCAATTTTTGCCTGTTTTTTTTAGGTCATCATAGTTTCCAGATATTTTGCTGTTGTTTCTATTTATACTTTTTAGGCAGTACAGATGCATTAGGTTGAGAAAAAAATAAAAGATAGAAAGCAAATGTTGTGATTCTATTATCCGAAAATAATAGGTTTTTATATGCATGTATTTCATTATTAGTGAGGTTTGATTGTTGCATTGTTTTATATCCTGTATACATTTGTTTTTTTCCAGATTTAACATGATATCATCTGCAAATAAATATTTCTCTTTCTCCTTTCTAACTACACTAGCTAGATTTAAGGCGATGTTCAATACCAAAAGTGTAATCCGGTGGCCTTGGTAAGTGCTCTATTGCCTCTTGGACCAAGAGTGATGCTTTTTATCATTTTGGAGATATGTCTTTATCTCAATATGTTAAAAAAATACACTATTTAATGTTTTTTGGATTTTGTTGTAGACTTTTTTTTGATCCAATGGAAAATGTTATATAGTTTTTCTTATTTAACTTGTTTTTACTAGTAGATAAATATTTTATTAGTAGACTTTATAATGATGAATAGTTTAATTCTTAGACCAAAATTCAACTTGTAATCTGTTTAAAATGCTGTGTGTCTAAGTAATAAAGAACTGAATACACAGATTTCCTTTCTGTATATCTTTGTCAACTTTTATTTTCTGAGTAGTTATTGCTTTAGAGAGTAAATTTGGCAATGTTCCATTTTACCATCTTTTTTTTCAGTAATTTTTATAGCACAGACATTACTGATGTCTTGAAAATGTGGATTAAGTAAAATGTAAAATCATCTGTGGAAAGTCTTTCCTGTTTGTGCTGTTTTTGATATTTTCAAGTTTTTGCTTTTTTTTTTGTTTGTTTGTTTTTCTTAAATCTTTGTTAAATTAGTTTTGGCTACCTATAAGCTTTTCTTTAGAAATTTATCAGTTTTCTTGAAATTATTACATATGTTACCATCAAATATTCTTAGAACAATTTCATTTTTACATGTTTTCTATAACTGTTACAATATATATTTTCTTATTTTGAAATAAATTGAGTATCTTTTTATATGTACATGTTTATAAGTTTTATATTGATCATTTCCATTGCTGTTATATATTTATTTGTTTGATGCATCATTATTTATTTTCTTTTAAATTAATTGGATTTTTGTTTTCTTCCCATCTCCAATAAATCCTTTAAATATATTATATTTATTTTAAAATAGTTAAAATGACCTACTTTGAATATAGCTTTTTTTTTTTTAGATCTTATCCATCTCACGAGTGTTTCTTTTTCTTTTTTTTTTCCCTATTCATTTCTGTTGCTATTCACCAAATTTCTTTTTGGCTAAAGTTACTTAATATGGGTGTGTATAATTTTCTTTTTTAAAGAGAGAGAGGGGGGAGGGAGAGAGAGAGAGAGAGAGAGAGAGAGAATTTTTTAAATTTTTTTAATATTTATTTTTTAGTTTTCGGTGGACACAACATCTTTATTTTTATTTTTATGTGGTGCTGAGGATGGACCCAGCGCCCCGTGCATGCCAGGCGAGCACTCTACTGCTTGAGCCACATCCCCAGCCCAAGGGTGTGTATAAATTTTGGCATCTTAAATATCTTGAAACATGGCCATCTAGGCAAGTCTTTACAATTCACATTACAAGTGTAAAATTTCCTTAAGCCAATTTATGTAGGTTTATCCACATTTATAGAATACAGATTTCTTTCAGTTTTCACCTTGACTTCCACTTAATACTATTAATTAAACTTAGAGATAAATATCACAATTTTTTCTTTGTTATTGCTGTGTTAGGAAATAAAGCATTGTAGAAAACATTTGTCAGGTGTTTTTTTTCCCCTTATTTTACAATACCTGACCGGTGGTGTATATTTTGTGCTTAGATACATCTAAGAATATTTTGCATTACTTTCATGCAAGAATTATAATGTGCCAGGGTATAGAATATAAAACATATTACTATTAGAATTTTATAGTGGTTACTCCACTTATTAAGAAAGTGTACTTGACAAATAGAAATTATATATTTTTATGGTGTGCAATGTGATATTGTTGTATATGTAGACATCATGAAAATGTTTTCTTTTTCTTATTAAATTTATAATGAACCAAAACATGGAAGCCAACCTGAGATTATTCTATATCAGGTGAGTAATCATTTCCATATTGTTGCGTACCTAAGCTATTTGCTAAAAGAAGAATGGAATTGGAAGCAGGCAGAAAGTATTTATACCAGAAAGCAAAAGATAGGTCTCTTTTTGAAAAATAATCTTGTTTCACTGAAGATAATCATATGTAGATATATCCAATTTCTTGGAAGGATTTTGGAGGTAGGTTAAGAACAACAGAGTATATTTGGAATAGAGTGGGCACCATTGTGTAGATGATGAAAGTCCAGGGAATGTTTTAAGTGATGAACATCAGTATTAAGAAAAAAAAGAAATGTATGGAAATATAAAAAAAAACATAAAACAAATAATAAAATAAAGGTATTCTGTCGATCTACGACTAAAAATGTTTTTTGAATTCCCATAAATAATAATAATAATAATAAACCACAGGAAATCCAATAGACTAATTGGAAAAAAAAAAACCTAAACAACATTTCACTAGAAAAGATATGCAAATGGTCATCAAACACAGGAAGTTATTTGAGTATATTAGAAGTTATAAAAATGCAAATTAAAGCCATATTAAGATAACACTATGGGGCTGGGGTTGTGGCTCAGTGGTAGAGCACTTGCCTAGCAAGTGTGTACACAGGTAGAGTAGGATTTGGTCCTCAGCACCACATAAAATAAACACATAAAATAAAGGTATGAAAAGAAAAAAAGAACACTACATATCCACCAGAATGGCAAAAATCTTAGACTGATAAAACAAAATGCTGACAACCATGTATGTATGTATGTACAATACTAGGGGAATTATAAATTGTTACAGCCACTGTGGAAAGCAGACTTCTCTAATAAAATTGACAATGTGTTAAAAAAAAGAATTCCTTTTTGGGAAGAGGAAATGGTATGTGAACATGTCTAATGATCTCAAATACACGAATGTAATAACATTTTATTACAAAAAAAAAAAAAAAAAACAGAAGAAGAATGAAGGGTGGCACATGCATGTAATCCCAACAGCTGAGGGGCTGAGACAGGAAGATTGCAAGTTCTAAGTCAGCCTCAGCAATATAGCAAGGCCCTAAGTAACTTAGTGAGACTCTATCTCAAAATAAATATTTAAAAAAGGGATGGCTATGTGTCTCAGAAGGGAAGGGAGGGGGGATGGGAAAGACAGTGGAATGAATCTGACATGACTTTCCTATATACATATATGAATATACCACAGTGAATCTCACTATTCTATATATCCACAAGAAATTAATTTAAAAAATAACTATGGGTAAATGGCAGAAAGATCAGTAGAGTAGAGGGAAGGGAACAGGAGGTAGGGGGAGGAGAGGGGAAGTAGAGTTACTAGGGTTTGAATTAGAACAAGATATATTTCATGCTTTTATAATTATATAAAAATAGATTCTATTGTTATGTATAACTAAAAAGAACCAATAAAAATAAATTTAAAACAAATATAAACTATGACCAGAAGCTTAATTTTAAATTTAATATTTTAATTATTGCATTAAAACATTCATCTTCACAGGGAATTCAAGAGTGTGGTCCATGAATATATATATTGAAATGAAAAAATACATATGTAAAGAGATGAAATCACTCTCAAGAAAAATATTTCCTATCCAGGTGCCCCCTCGGTGACCTTTGCTGGGCACAGTGGCCCATGCCCGTAATCCCAGGGACTCCAGAGGCTGAGGCAGGAGAATCATGAGTTCAAATCCATCCTCAGCAAAAAGAAAGGAGATAAGCAACTCAGTGAGACCCTGTCTATAAACAAAATTCAAAATAGGGCTGGGGATGTGGCTCAGTGGTTGAGTGCCCCCCGAGTTCAATCGCAGGTAAAACCTCCCTCCACAAAAAAGGAAAATAAAGATATAAAGGAAGAAGTACTCAAGGAGAAAATGCAAGGCAAACACTCTGATGTTAAAGTTCAGCTCAGATTTTTAAGATACACCAAAAATTTGGCTTTGAGTGATTTTTATTTGGACAGAGTAAGAAAAGAAACAAGTGCTTTTCCCACTGCCTAGAATCATGAACATAAAACAATTTCATGTATGTGTGTGTATATGTATATGTGTGGGGATGGGGATTGGGAGTCTCTCCTACCCCTAGCTTACTAACAGTTGTTTTACTTCAGTTTTTTTTTCCCAGAGACAATTATATTACTACTGATTTTAAGAACGAACATTTATTGAATGATTTCTATGTGACAAGTCAAATTCCAATAGTTTTTTTAATGAACTCTGTTCAAATCTCACCTCTCATTGGTGGGAGTTAACTCATTTAATAGTTAAGAAATTGGGGTGCACAAAGGTTAGGTAAATTGGTATAGGACACAGACATAAATAAGTATGACTGGGATATACAGAAATCCTGAATATTTTAGAACAAGTGAGCAAGACTAAGTTCATGAAGTATAAATTAGTACAAAATAGGAAAGATTGCATTGATGTTTCAACATAGTGGAGGAAAAATGAATCAGAGATACATCTTAATGTATAAACCTGAGTAGTGAATAACTCAACATTTTGAACCTGTGTACTTTGAGGTGCTTACTCTATTAACATGGCTAAAAATGACAATGACAAAACAATGGTCATGTCAGTAACATCAACTTCACATCTCATGTGCCCAGAGCCAAGAGGCACTAGGAAATTTCTTTTTTATTTTTTTAAAAACCTTTCTCCTCAAAACAAACTAAGATGGTAAACGTGGAAAGGAGAGAAAGAATTTAAGAAAACAACAGTGAGGAAGTTGGGAAAAGGTTTGAAAATGTTACAACTTTACTCCTTGTTAAACCAGAAATATATAAATAAAATAAATAGAAGGTTTCTTTTGTTTAAAAAATAATATGTACCATATGATTACAAAAATACTCAAATTTTAACCAAAAATGGGAAATATAGAAAATATCTAAAAATATATATATGATCTAGCAATAGCTTTCATACTTTCATCTAGCAATAGCTTTCATACTTTGTTTTGGTTCTTTTTGTCTTTTTTTTTTTTTTTTTGTATACATGCACATAGTGCTTTTTTTTTTTTTTAATTTGAAAGTATGTGTTACAAATTTAACTCCTGCTTTTTGTACTTTGTGCTTTGGTGGGTTAGTTTCACTCAATCACTGCTTTCATTTGTAAACACTAAAAAATGTTTTTAATTTTTTCATTGAATGTGTGTTATAATTGTTTTAAATGCTAAAAATGTTAAATATTTTAAGTTTCCTTTTTGATATTTTAAACAGAATTTTAAAAAAACATCTTCATATCTTTGTACATGTCTAACTGGGGTACTCAGTGTTCAGAATTCTAGAAGTGATCACATGGGATAAAGGTTATGAATTTAAATTTTTTTTACACATATAACAAAATCACTTTCTAAAAACATCACCACTGCTTATGGCCCTATCTGAGGATGCCCATGAGCTTATGTACCACACAGATTCAAATGCCACCATTAAAAAATTCACTATCCTTACCCACAGACCATGTGTGACAATCTTAGAATTATGAAAAGCATGTAGAACTCTGGGCATATAACAATTATTTTTATTCAGCATGAGACTTAGAGAAAAATAATAGTATTTGGATCATATAATGATGTATTATTGGAGTAACATAACAATTTTAAGCACCTGTTCTAGAGGAAAAGTATGTATGGACAATTACAAATACATTGTTCTTGGTGATTTTTTGTATAGCAACCACATTTTGCATTTCAACCAAATTCTTTGGTTAAATTAAGGATCTGGAGTATCTCTTAGTGGTAGGATACTATCTAGCATGTGCAGGACCCTGGGTTTTATTACTGTCAAAAGATTTAAATACTTAGGTGATTTTCTCAAAATGCATGTGACAAAAAATACTTAAAATATTTCCAAGAGGGGCTGGGGTTTTGGCTCAGTGATGGAATGCTTGCCTAACACATATGAGGCACTTGGTTTGATTCTCAGCAACATATACAAATAATGCACCCAAAATTCTATGTTAGAATGTTGTGTAAAATCAACAATTCTTGATTATTGAATTGCCTCACAGGGAAAAAATATTGTAACAAACTAATTTATATGCAAACCAAATCAATAGGAGATAATTCATCTGTGCTTTTCCATGGACATTCATTTTCATTATTTAACCATCATGAACTTATGATTTAAATCCATTATGTAAAAATAAAGTTCCATCAACAACTAAAAAATATTTTTTAAAAAATTTCCAAGAAGGGTTGCTCAGAAACATACAAATGCCAAGAATTTGGTCTAACTGTAAGCATATACATACAGATTTATTTTGAAAATAAAAATTCCTAGGCATATAACAGGTCCTTGCATGTGTGGAAAAAAATTTACATCTTAATTTTATTATAATATTGATTAATTTTGTTTGTGAAATAGTAAAATTAAATGGTTCAGAGTCCACCTTAAAGAGTATAATTGAAATATGGTCAACTGCTGTTCAGTAGAAGTAGTTTTCTCCAGATGCCTGATCATGGAAGTTTCTGGACTGGGGGCAGGGGGCATTGCCTGGAATCATAGTTCTGGACTCTACCTTAAATGTTCTGAATAGAAATATTGAGGATAGAAATATTGACGCAGGATTATAAAAAATTTTGGTGGGGTATGTCTTTTTAAAATGTTTTAAGATTAGGAAATTTGGGGGAAATTGAGTAAAAAAAATACACCTAAATAATTTGGCCATAGATATGAATTAATGATTTTAAAGCCTTTTTAAAAATAGATATCAGAAAAAGCAAGAACTCCTATACTAATAACTTCATTCAATGTCATATATTTGTCCTGCTATTTTGGGTCACATTTCAAAGCTAGGAGGTACATCAAAGATCTCTGATGTTTTCTTTAAAACAGATATTCCATATAGCATGACTGAGTTTTTTTTCCTACAATAAACAGGGTAATGCTGTCATATGTCCTGAAAATTGTCCAATTGTCCAAGTTAATGAAAGTTTGGGATTTCAATGGAGAATTTGCCTGGGGAGTTGAAAAAAAAAAAAAAAAACCTTGGCAGAACTAGTAACCTTGCCAATAAGTATAAATTGTGACTTTCTATTCTAGCACAGTGAGAATAATAAGGATTAGACCTAAAATGGAATGTTGGCTCCCTCACCTTCCTGTCTTGTAATCAAAGTGGTTCATATATTCACTTAATCAATAATACAGAATTATAGCATTGCATTCCCTAGGTCAGAAATTATAACTGATAACACGATCTAGTACAAACACAGGTAGAAACAATATGTTATTCATCCACTTCTCTAAAGAGCGTTTAAGTCCAACAATCTATGGCATACAGTATTCTAAGATGTCAGTCTCACCCCTACCTGGAAGAGCTAGCCAGAAGTGGGGAGATAGTTAGAGAAGGCTTTCTGGAGAAGAGCATCTATTTATTGTGAGGGAGTCTAGTCTTGGTAGTTAAGTAAATACAATGTAGGAGATGAAGAAATCAGAGGAGGTAGTCATACCAGGTCAGGTCCAGTCAGGTTGCCCAGAGAATAAGAAATGTTCAGAGACCGGCATGAAACCAATTTTAGTCATATGTTTCTGTATTGTGATTCCATTTTATTTGTCTATACCAATTAGTTTATAAAAGGTACTGGTATATAATGAAGTACTGAAAAATATATATTTTACTTTAATACTTGAGACTGATATTTCTAGAGTTTTAATTAACCAGAAATTAACAATATCATCAAAGTCAATAGCAAATGTTAAAAATTGAAAATAGCATTCTATAATTTCTAAATTATACTTTTTACCAATTTCCTCAGATGTATTCCTTTCTTATTTAATTTTTTAAAAATTTAATTCTTATTCTTTAAAATAAATCATAATTTTTATCAAGTTAATTAAAGAAAATAGCTTAAGTTCTATAATCTTTCCATATCTTACATTCATTCTTTTATCCTTTTACAACAATATAATTTTAATGAATTTCCATTACCACCGTAGAATTTATTCTAGACTAATGTTCTTCATTCTGATGTGGAATCTATTATATTGACCACCTTTCTGTTAGACTTTACCATACAACTTAGATTTTTCCATTTGTCACTGGGTCTTACACAAACTGATGTAGACCTACTGGATACACAAGTGGATTAATTGTTCTCTATTCTGTCCCTTTTCTGTGCTCATTCTTCATCCTTTCAGAGTCTTTGCACATGCAAGTGGGCTTCTACATGGGTGGACCAGTAGAGTAGACTGGAAGATAGGCCTACAGAGAGATCAGGATCCTTCTTCCCTGAGACTTCCCTGTGGGTTCTGCTTTTCTGATCATAAGTAGCTCTGAGGAGTTCTTGCTCCTTGGCTTTAAATTTGTAGCACTCTGATAAAAACATTCCATCAGCACTGGGAGTACTGATGACGTCTGGCTGCTGATAATCTCTGTTCCTTGTTTTATTTTTAATCTTTCTCTATATTACATCTCTTTACTTAAACTATCTAGGAAAAATTGTGGTTCCAACAGGGCCCAGAAATTATACGACTTAAAAAATTCAAGAACCCTAAAAGTTACAATAGAATGTTTTAATTTAAAAACATTAAGGATTTGTGCAATATGTTTCATTTTCAAACTCAATTTATGGCATATGAAAACATCCACACAAATTTCTGCAGCATATTTGCTTCTGTGGATAATGTGTACTTTCTCAGATTGGGTACAGCTGATGAGAAAATAATGGTAATGTAAGGAGTCAATTGTTGATTTCACAGATTTCTATTTTCACTTCAACCCTGGCTCTATTTTAGATGCTGCTTCTTACTGAACAAATGCTGCTGATATTAAGGGCAACTATTGTTTTTCCAGATTTTTTGGGGGTAGGATATCATAAAAACTTTACTTTGATTCACAAATTGCTGAGCCAAAATTTTAAAGTTAAATTGAATAAAAAATTTTTAACACAGGAAGAACCTTTGTATGTAATAACTTGAGGCATTAATTTGAACATTATAGAAGTAAATGAGAGATTTTGGTTGTCCTGATTTGATCATTAAATATTATATATGTGTGTGTGTGTGTGTGTGTGTGTGTGTGTGTGTGTATATATATATGTAAGATCACATTAAACAAATAAAAACTGTTGAACGTAATTTTAATATATTTTATTATATTTTAAACTAACCCAGTGTACCTAAAATATTATATTAACAAGTACTGAACAAGTACTATACCTTAAGATTATGCATGAAAATATTTTCATTTTTTTCCATACTAAGGCTTTTGAATCCACTAAGTATTTTATACTCGAAATGCATCTCAATGCAGAGAAGCTACATTTCTAGATTTCCAGAGCTGCGTGTGGCTGCAGTCTATCATTTCGGACAGAACAGCTATCAACATTCTCAGTGCATAAAACTCTAGGACAGGAATAAGGAAAATTTCTTTCTGAGACCTCCCGTCTCCCTCCACACATTGATGCTTCTTCATTCTCCTACCTATTTCATTCAGTCCTGAAGATTCTGTTTCTTCTAAAGCCTGATATCCAAGCTCTTCTGTTATGTTTTAATCAGGATCTGCAGAATGAATCTCATTGTTGAGACAACAAAAAAGTTCTGTTCCTGATACTTTCTGCTAAAGAGAGTTAGTAATCAGAATCTGTAAGGCTCTTGCTATCACTGATCCTGCCTGGCAACAGGTGGTAGATGAGCCATTAAATGGCACTTGCCTTCAGACCACACATAGAAAGAACTAGTCTTGAGCTAGGCTGGGTCCCCAATCCCCTGTTGCTCACACTACTCTTTGACGCCAGGATGAACTGTTACATGGGGTATAGTTGACTTGTTCACACATTTGACTTGGGTTTGTCTGTAATTCCACTATTCTAACACACCATTCTGCATTTTTCTCATGAGAATTGCTCAGGATGGGTTGTCAGTCAACCCATACAATTTGTGCATTTAACCTTAAATATGTTTTAGTGAATAATAGTTTTTAATTTTTCTTTCTCTTAAAAACTGTTTTTACTTTCACCCTGGCAATCTTGTGACTCCGTTTATGATGATAGTTCCTAATTATATAATGGTAAATCTAATTAACAGAAGAAATAAAGGAAGTTATTGTTGGTAGAATAAAACTGCATGCATAAATTCTTATCCAAGTATTGTAAGCTCTCTATAAATAATCGTTTGATTTTGGTCAGCATATTGTAAAACTATCAGGATATTACTGTAAGATTAGTATTAAATTAATATTGGATTCAGTAATAAATTATAATTGGCTATAGTTCAGTGGCAGAGGGCTTGTTTAATGTGTTCGGCACTGGGTTTAATCCTCAGCATCACATAAAAATAAGCAAATAAAATAAAGGCATGCCATCCATCTACAACTACAAATAATTAACAAAAAATGGGTTCAGTCTATCATATTATATAGTCCGCATCCCAAATGTCAGCTTACAAACATATTAGGTGTGCGATTTGGGGAGTTTTCCCTAATTCTCCAAATCTCAATTTTCCTGTCCCTAACATAGGGATAATAATAATATCTTTAACTTATAGTTGTAAAAGTCTATCAGATAATCAATTTAATATATTTTAAAATGCTCAACAAACAGGTGTAGAAATATTATTAATAATTATCATTTTATTTTTTTATCACATAGCCACAGTTGGTGAATTTCTGAGCTAAATAAAGCCTTCACTAATTCATTTCTTCACTTAAAATCTGTTGGGCTGTTTTAAACAATGAAGGTATGAGTGAACCGCACAGGCACTGTTCCTACCTTCCTGGGTGTGAGTCTGTGCTGGTATTTATAGAGAAACATGATCTTGCCAAGATGGAAAGCTCTTACATGTTGTCTAATCCCATTCTCCTGTTTTCTACTTCATCAAATATTTAAATTTCGTCCTCAATATTCTTAATATGATCATTTAATACATTTTTCTTTAATTGTCAATTATTACTTGAAATATGCCTTGACTGGGAACTCTCTAATCTCTGTCAAAGCCTATTCTTTTCTTTTAATCAAATGGGGTATAATTTTTCATTTTTCTGATTGTACAGGTTGCAGAATCACATTGGTCATACAGTCACCTATATACATACAGCAATAATAATGTCTATTTTATTCTCTGCCCTTCCTATACCCACTTCCCTTCCCCTCCCCTCCCTTCCTCTCCCATTACATCTCTCTACCCAATCTAATGTGACACACTTCTTTTTTTTTCAAAGCCCATTCTTATCTTTGAAGAATTCTAATTGCTATAAAGGGTATGCACCCCTACGTGCATTCTGTATATTCCTTTTATATTCATTCTTGTGTCCAGTTTGGCCAAGTGAGGATATAACACCACAAGTTCAATTCTCCTTCCTTTTGGCAGTATCAAATTGATGGGAAATTGACAATCATTTGGCTTCTAGAAACAAGTGATTTTTTGCTATCTTCAAAATTAATTTTCCCTATTATGATCACTGCTCCTAGATATTACCTAATGTTCCAATATTTCTTAAAGGTGATGTTTAGGACATGATAACTAGTTGAGGGTGATACTGAAAATGCAGTTTGATTTGGCTATTTTGGAAGCATCTTACAATTTTGATTCACGCTAGTTTCACAGCACACTAAAATCTACGAGTTTTTTTCACTTTCAAACCTCTGTAGATATGTGTGGTTTTTATTTCCACCTTAATATGAAAGGTTTGATTAAAAAGCAAAATTAATCTAAATTCTAAGCCAACCCACTTTTGAAATGTTGAATAGACAATATTGAGGGTAGAATCTTGAAAAATATCATCCCATTAAGATAAAAATGACAGTAAATAAGTACTCATTGGGTATGGTTTTACTTTCAACTTACTAAGTGGTCTATCACTGAGGCCACATATGTGGATCATGACCACAAAGAGACCAGCTGAGATTTTGTCAAATGTACCATAAGAATACTGATACATTAAGTCTTCAGGAATCTTCCCTATCTGAATAATAGCTATACACAAATGAAATTTACTCTTACCCTCTTATTTACCCTCAACACTCCTGGCTATTATAGCTCAATGTTCAGAAAATATTTTAAAATCCAGTACATATATATCCTCTTCTGAGAAGTGTCTGTTCAGGTCCTTGGCCCATTTGTTGATTGGGTCATTTGATTTTTTTTTTTTTGATGCTTAGCTTTTTGAGTTCTTTATATACCCTAGAGATTAGTGCTCTATCTGATATGTGAGGGGTAAAAATTTGCTCCCAGGATATAGGCTCTCTGTTCACCATACAGATTGTTTCTTTTGCTTAGAAGAAACTTTTTAGTTAGATTTCATCCCATGTATTGATTCTTGGTTTTAATTCTTATGCTATAGGAGTCTTATTAAGGAAGATAGGGTCTGATCTCACATGATGAAGATTAGGGCCTACTTTTTCTTCTATTAGATTCAGAGTCTCTGGTTTAATTTCTAGGTCCTTGATCCATTTTGAGTTAAATTTTGTGCATGGTGAGAGATTCATTTTGTTGCATATGGATTTCCAGTTTTCCCAGCACCATTTGTTGAAGATGCTATCTTTTCTCCAGTGCATGTTTTTGACACCTAGATAAATGCAAATCAAAACTACTCTAAGATATCATCTCATTCCAGTCAGAATTGCAGCTATTAGGAAGACAAAGAACAATAAGTGTTGGCAAGGATATGGGGGAAAAGGTACACTCATACATTGCTGGTGGGACTGAAATTGGTGAAGCCAATATGGAAAGCAGTATGGAGATTTCTTGGAAATCTGGGAATGGAACCACCATTTGACCCAGCTATTCTTCTCCTCAGACTATACCCAAAGGACTTAAAAACAGCATACTACTGGGACACAGCCACATCAATGTTTATAGCAGCACAATTCACAATAGCTAAACTGTGGAACCAACCTAGATGTCCTTCAGTGGATGAATGGATAAAAAAAATGTGGCACATATACAAAATGGAATTTTACTCAGCAATAAAAGAGAATAAAATCATGGCATTTTCAGGTAAATGGATGGCGTTGGAGAAGATAATGCTAAGTGAAGGTAGCCAATCCCCCCCCTAAAAATACCGAATGTTTTCTCTGATATAAGGAAGCTGACTCATAGTGGAGTAGGGAGGGGGAGCATGGGAGGAAGTGGGATAGAGGGAAAGGGAGGGAGCAGGGGATTAGCAAGGATGGTGGAATGTGATAGACATCATTATCCAAAGTATAAATGTATAAAGACATTAATTGGGTGACAATATACTTTTTATTCAGAGATATGAAAAATTATGGTATATATGTGTAATAAAAATTGTAATGCATTCCAGTGTCATTTTTTTAATCAATAAAAAAATCCAGTACAGAATTTCTCTATGAATCCTGAGGATTCATTTCTGTAGTTCAAGATGTGTGTCATTTTTTTTCATTGAAATTAAAAAAAAATCTGAAAACAAATGTACCCTAAGTTTCTGCATAAGCACTAAAATTGTTCCAAAGTACAAACATCACCTAAATTTCTTTTTTTTTAAGAGAAAGTGAGAGAGGAGAGAGAGAGAGAGAGAATTTTTAATATATATATATTTTTTTTTTTTAGTTCTCGGCGGACACAACATCTTTGTTGGTATGTGGTGCTGAGGATCGAACCCGGGCCGCACGCATGCCAGGTGAGCGCGCTACTGCTTGAGCCACATCCCCAGCCCACCTAAATTTCTTTTTTTTTTTCCATTTAAAATTCAATACAGTTTTATATTTAAAGGCTGTGTTCCTATTAATAGGTCACTTTCTTTTATTAGGAAAAAAATAGAAAGAGGGAAATACACATTTGTGCAACTATCTAAATTATTTATCACTTTATTTAACCCTATATTTGACCATAATGTTAATATATTTTGCATTCTTCATTTCCTATTTTGGCTATGCATTCTTCTGTAGACATTATTTATGTTTTCCCAGACTTATGACCATCTAACTCACTGTAGAGACAAGGGAATACTCTCTTTGGAATGCCTTATTGTCTATTAAATGAGAATATGTTAAGAGGGAGATAGAGTATTTTTTTTGGTGTGTGTGTGTGTGAAAGAGAGAGAGAGAGAGAGAGAGAGAGAGAGAGAGAGAGAGAGAGGGAGGGAGAGGGAGAGAAAGACTCTGATCAAGAATTTAGAAAAGGGCTATAGCCTTTTGAAATAAAATATTAAAAATAGACAATAATTTTTGTGTGAATTTGTTTCAGAAAATGTGATGGTGGTAGGTAGCAATAATAAATAAGAATATTTAATTATGCTTTGTCTTCAATTACATTTAATAGGAGCCATTTTCTTCTTGGTTTACTTGATCAAAAAAGTTTATTGAATATTTACTATATAGCACATTCTTTTAGGAATGTAAACATAACAAAAATCTTGTTCTTAACTGCAGATCACTCATAGTTCAATAGGGAAAGGGCTAGTATAAAGCAGTACAGAGCTTTATATCATTCTGAGTGTTACCATGAAGGTAAGCATGAGAACAAATAATGAGAAAAAAATGGAGGATCATTTCATCCAAATAAGGATTGGGAATAAGCTAGGAAACTTTTCTAGAGAATATGACATACAAGATAAAAATTTAAAGATAGAAAGGAAATAGCTAGATTTTGGTAGAGGGGTTGGGAGATAGAAGCAGAGCATGACAGGGTTAGGATGAAAAGAAACTGAGGCAGGGAATTCTCTGAGGAAACTCTATTCTAAAAAAATGCTGAGTCTTGAGGCTATCTGTGTGTTTGGGGGACTCCAAGCACTTAGATGTGGCCAGGGTAAAGGGTGGTCTGATATGTGTAAGGTGGGGTTACCGTAAGAGATGGAGCTAGAGGATAATGGTGGCCTGATAATGAAGGAAATCCTCTGCCATGTTTCATCTCCATATTAAGAGGGAGAATGACATGAAGAGTTGGGTGTATTAGAAAAAGCAAATTTGTACTATTACTCAGGATGCAAGGCACGTATCTGAGAAAGCTGAAGACCCTGACTTGCTTCACCCACTCTGGATCAGTTGTTATGACTCAATATGGATATTATACAAACTTATTCATACTGACTGCCAAATCCCAAGGTTAAGGGACTTTCTAAGCAGCAGACATAAAACCTAAAAGCTCAGCAGAATATTATATCATCCATGTGTGCTTTATAGGCATAGTTTTAAAGATTTATTTTTTGTTCCATCCTATGTTGACACCGTCAACTGACCTATTATGAGGAATCACATAAACATAAATCTCCAAACTGCCTGGATGATCTCCACATGCTGTGAATTTTTGCCAATTTTTTTCCCCAAAACACACTCTGGAAAGCATATCTATGAGCACCAAACAGTTTACAAAATTGTTTGTCCTTTTCTACAAATATAATAGTAAAAAGATGATTGCTATTAGAAACACACAGTGAAATGTTATTCAAGCAAGCAATTTTTAAAATTAAACCTAAGCAAGTAGATACAATTTGCTTCATTGGGGTCTTTCATCTGGTATACTGCCTACCTGCAACACAGCTAAGATGCTATAGGTAAGGAAAGAAATGTATCTTGCAAAGCCAAATAAATGTCTGTATTCTACAAACCAAATTTTGTGTAGCTGCATAAAGAATGCCCCTCATATCAATGTTCTTTAGATCTTATGATCTAATATTTTACCAGCAATTCAAACAAGTTTGGTGCTTTTTATTTTCTAATCTATAACTGATTGTGAATAGTCATAATTTTGTGTAGGGGCTATGTGCTTTGGAGTTTTACTGAGCTGAATTTTAGAGGTAAATGCACTGAACAATACTATTGATTGGTGGGCAGGAAGAATGACAGATGAGCAAAAATAACCTTTAAAAATATTTTCAGATGACAACAGTTAATAGTCATTTATAGTATCATTTTATTTGCCCCCAGTCACTCCATTATATTTGCTTGTTAACCATGAATATGTGAAAGAGTGCAAATTTAGGACTTTTCACACCAAATGACAAAAATACATTACAAATATTAACAGACAATCTTCAATAATCACCTGAATACCCAGACTGAATATCTACTCCCAGATGCTGAGGGAATAAATGAAGTTCTGAAAGTTTTGCCTAAATTTTTATTGTACATGTTAAATTTTAGTTGAAACTAATATACTCACTAAATAGCAATTATTGTTGTATTTCCCAAAGAATTTTTTGTAATAAAAATCATTAATTTTAATAAATGACAGGGAACCTAGAGCAAAATAGTACAACGTTGACTATATTCTGAGTGCTTACTGCTTTTTGTTACATAATACACATACATAGCTTTATTTACTATTTATAATAACCTTAGGAGTCAGATACTGTTATTTATAATTTACAGATGGGTAGACTGAGGTTTCAGAGCTTGGCCTAAAGTTACAAAGCTAGCTAAGTAAACTTAGCCAATTTCCAAGCCCAAGTTTGTGTTACTAAGCACTGCGTTGTCTTTCACTGCAGGCTGGTGGATCCCAAGGCTCCTGGATTCCAGTGATTGGTGTGCCTATAGACAATACACTGAAGCTCTTCAGGGAATCTGTATCAGGTTGCAGTTGGCTGCTTCTGCCAAGCATCCTGTTATCTAGGCAAGTGCCAAGCTGCTTTATCTTTTATCTTTTTAACACTTTCTATTGTCAGAGTGTCTGTAATTTGCTGCCTGGCACCGGTTGGGATAAGAAACAGTGGTTGCTGCTGCTGCCACCAACACTGTTGTAAATCATTTCTATTGTGGTAAGAGCTACCACTACTGTTTCTCATCTCTAGCACTTACCATACCAATTGGCCACTTTTCCCCTTCTTGAACTTCTGTCTGCTGTGTAGCTTTTGCACCACCTACGGCAAAGCTCCATATGATTCCATAAAAGTAAAGATCACTGTTTATGAAATCTAGCCCCTATCTTTTCATCACTTCTGAAATGCATTTGTAATAATTGAGGATATTAGGACTACCTTACTCTTTAAGACTCTTCTTAGGCTTTTCTCATGAAAGACTTATTCTGGAAACCTGAGGGTTTCTCTAGGTTAGACAGTAAGGTGTGTGTGTATGTGTATGTGTGTGTGTGTGTGAGTGTGTGTGTGTATGTGTGCAGTGTGTGTAGTAAATGAAAGGTAGGAGAATAGAGAAATGAGGAAATTCAGGGATTTAAGGACAAAGCAATTCAAGTTTTAATTAATTAAGTTGATTAAGTATAAGGAAATTATTTGCCACTTTCATTTGTATAGTACATTTGAATACAATTTAATTGCCAATGGTTTGCAGAGCAATGATATGATAGTAAAACACTATATAGGTAAGCCTGAACTAGTTCATCAACAGAATGTGAAGCTACTAATGGATGGTTGGGGCCATATTAAAGTGTGACAAGGTAAGTAAATAGAGAAATCTCTCTTCTTATTAATGAGGAAAATTCTTGGAGGTGAGTTTCAGCCCAGATGGCATTCTACTTCACAGAGCCTCACACTCTATAAATCTCTTCTTAAAAATGGTGCTAGACATACATTGTTAGGCCCCTTTGCATAATTTTGGGGACAGAAAAAGGTAAGACTTTTGGAAAAATAATAACTGAAGTTTAGACAGAGGTACCCACAGACTTTGAGATCCCTTCTATTGGATGTGTGATGTCCTGGTGTAAGAAGCAGGGTAGTAAGAACCAAGTAGTCTCTCCTTGGATAAAGCAAAACATGAAGAAGCACCAGTGTTGGATACACAGGAGGTCAGGGAAGGGGAGGCAGTATAGACAATTTCTCGTTCATATTTAGCTTAGGTTTTCATCAACCCTTCAATGAGCAAATATTAAAAGTTAACTCCTAAAAATCACAGTGTGGTAAGATCATTTTCATTTATATAGTCACTATCTCTCAGGATACTTCCTCATGCCTGCTCCTGATCCTGACACAGCTTTTGTGTAATGAATGGCTTGACTCAAGTCCCACTTTTTCTAAACACCTTAGTAAGCATTCAAGGACACAGTTATTCTATTTTCTTAAAGATTTATGATCTTCACTAATTGTTTTAGACCTTGATTATTTATTTGCTTATAATATGTGGTATCTTCAGAAGTTTTCTATGATGGGGAGGGAGCAAAGAGAATATTTTAAAGTAAATGGTGCTAAGTGCTTAATAATGAGAACTAGAAGAGGAAAACGAGCAGTTATGGGAATTCTTGATATTCATGAAATACAGAAATTAAACTATGCCTATAAGTTCTTTTAAAACTGACTTCAATAATGTTTTCTATAGTAAGATCTAGTACTTGGAAACACTTTTGTGCTTTTGGTATTCTAAGGTTAGAAGTATCTGCACTGTGATCTCATGTTTTATATTTTTTTCTCCCAAATTATTTCATGTGTACTTTACTTATCTCTTGCAAGATATAGATTTTGTCATCTACTAATAAAATAGAATAGCATTTTCCAACTTAAGTTTAATAGAAATATTATCCAACTAGAGATATGGCTTTGAGATATTTTATATAACCTAAACTTTTCTTAATGAGCATCAAAACTTATTTGATATTCTCTAATATTATAAAATGCATAATTTGAAACCACATCCAGATCTAACTAAAGACTAACTTTCATGAAAAAGCTCAATTCAAAATTCTTGGTATTTCACATTGTTTGTAAATCTTACAGTCTATAAGACATGTCACAATTAACAATATGTTTTTAAGGGAAAAAGTTAGTGTCATCACAACTTTAAATATAACCCACAGAGATATCCTGTTATCAACAGTGTAACCAGTTCCTTCCTCTATCTCTCCATTTCTTTAATCACTTTGGGAAAGTAAATCCCGATGGTGGTATGTCATTACAACACAAGATGATAACAAAACTGCTCAAGTAAAGAATGCTCAACTTTTCTTTCTCTAGTCATTCTGCTATCTACTGACAAATTAAAGCTAAAATAACTGACCAATTCACAGGGAAGGAATACAACATTTTATTTAAAAACAAACAAAACCAAACAAAACATTGAAGTGAATATTTGTGCTCAGCCTAAGTAGCTTGAGAGAGAGATTTAGTAAGTTTTAAAATACATTAAATCCTTCTCTCCCTCCTCTAATTTAAAATTTATTACAAGGAAATAAATTTAAATTATAAATGAAATAAACAAAAACATATTATCATTCCCAAAATATATTAAAGACAAATTGACAATGTGGGCATATTTTGCCTCAGTCTCTGCTTTCAATTGAACTATGTGAGTGCAACTCTGTCAGTAGGTGTGGAGTTGTGTATCACATCTTGGTGTGACCACAGAATGTTACATTTTTAGTGAAATATATGAGACAAAGGAAATTTTTTTTAAATATATTAATTAAAACTTGTTGAAATTGTGATGTCTGGTTCTCAGTACAATTTTAAGTTTGACAATTTTACCTCTTGTATCCTCTAATTGAACTCTATTCTAGAATATTTGTATACTACTTTCTAGTGATTGGGACTTTTTGAATTTCAAGTACAGGGCTATTTACTTGGAAGGGGGAACATATCTTCATGGACTTTGGAAGGAACTTTTAAGATTTTGGACAGGACAGTGCTAAAATGATGGAACAAGGGAAGAGTATGTTAGAAAAATGCTTTTCAGGACTTTATTACTTTTAACATACAAAATAAGTTTCTAGACACATTTAAATGCAGTAAAATAAAGGAATGTGAGATAACATTTAAATTTTTTCTAACATTAAGAACAAGCAGTTCTTCAAATTTTAAACCTTGGTATCATTCATGCCTCCACCCAAGGTCAGGGCTGTGCTGGTACACACTTTTAGCTGCGCTTATTCTGTGGAAGTTGATAGTTTTAATTCATTGCTCATTAAAACCTTTAGCACAAGTGGTGCTCTCAGGAGCTCCATGTGCCTTACATTCTTAACACTTAATTCACAGATGAGGAAACAGAGTTGACTGTATATTTTTTTTCTCCATATGTATACCAACCCTTCTCAGAGAAATGTTTTGTTATACATTTTACAAAACAATTATACAAAATAATGACAAATCATTAGTATATTCCACTTCAACGTGATTTAATCATTTAGAATTATTAACTATGACATACTCTACCCTCATTCAATAAGAAAGAAAGAGCTATCAAATTTAAAGTCAGCATTAAGAAAAATGACTAATTTGCCACAGTTTTACATGGCTGGTATTTTAAAAGCCAGATGATCTAAGAATACACACATTTTACTTATCTCACAGAGACATAATCACACTGTCATCCATTTTTGAACCACTAAAGATGGATAGTATAACATGTGTTTAAAATGGATTCATTCATTATCAAAATAGATAAGTGTTTCATCAGGTATATACAGCTGATAATATTTATCTTTTCTCATAAGAAGAAAAGATTAAAGTAATTCTTCTACACATATTGGGAAGAAAAAAGCCTGCTCTACTGAGACTTTCATAATGTGACACTAGATAATAGACTTTCATAATGTGATACAGATGGCAAAGTTGAACAAACAGATACACACTACTTGCTTCGTGTTCAACTGGGACAGCTGAATTCTGGAGGAAAACCATTCATTCTCACCATCAATCCTACATGGCATGTACTTTATTTCTTCATAATTCACAATATTACAATAACTTTGAAAGATTTTGGTTTATCTGACATGTCCCTTGAAATTGCATAAAATTCTCCCTAATATAATACAGGGGGTTGTCAATAACCACAGAGAGTAAGGTGCAGCACAGCTGATCTCTGTGGCAGCTATTACAAGGTAGGGCATTGATTTATACAGGAAGGCATCCTAAACTGATGCCTACTGATTCTTTTTGTGTTTTCAAGTTGACAAATTAAAAAGTGAACAATTCTCTCATTTTTCTAAACATTTTAAAGTGGTTATCAAAATATCATTATTCATTTTTCTAAACAAATCTTTTGGGTTTTTGGTCAAAAAGGGTCCAAGACTCAATAATTGCATTGGTTTAATTATGTGGAAGTGCATAATTTTTTTTAATACTATTCTTTAATTGTTGATAGTTATCATCAGCAATAATTAATCTTGGGTAAGATGGAAGTGAAATCTATTTTCAACTCAAAACAGCATGATGACATTTAACATGCATGATCATTAACATATTTCCTATGTATTACCATGATCATTGGTAAAGTAGATTTCAATTGCTGTCACATGATTAGCCTTCAGTCATTGCCTGTGGATCCGTGCTTGCATCTACATTTGTTGTGTTTGCTCCATATTTCATACTGTTGAATCAAGGAGTGCCCAGATCACATGACCAAAGATGTCTAATTCTTTTTCAAATGCCTTTATTTGAGACCTAGGATATTTGAATATGTTTTCTAACAAGTTAAAACAAATTTTATGTATGAGAATTCTATGATTCTTTTTATGCATTTCGAATTTGGTTTATCTTGTAATATACTGTAAAATATTATATTAAATTTGTTCCTTCCATTTGTTAGCTGTAAATGATTTTTTAAAATGTAAGTGCTCCATAGGAATATTCTCTATGAAAGCTGAACAAATACTTTTCTTTGCCTATTAGTTTTTAAATACTGATGAATGCAACATTTTTGTGTTTGTGGTATTTAGTTTAACTGTGTTATCTTCACTGTCAGATTTATACTTATAAATTTCTATGCAATCAAACAAATTCTTTTAAATCTAATGTATATTGTGTTATTGATCATTCCAAACATTCTGAATTGTAACACCATTAACTAGATAACACTGTTCACACATGCATTCACCATGTAATGCGTTGTTGTTTAGGGCAGAGGCACATGAAACAATTCAGTTGTTAGTAAACTACTTAAGTTCACTTTGCCAACATGAGTGAAACAAATGTGTAGGAATATTAAAAGGAGAATAGCAGAAATGAAACTAGTTAGATTTGTGTGTTGTTTAATTTTAACTGCACTCCCCTAGCAGAATTTGAATTTGCCCTTTTGAATCATTATCAATTTACTTGAAGACTCATATAAACATTGATAAAGGGCTCCAGGGAAATATAAATGGCAAGAATGCTCAAAACAGGAATAGAAACTAAAACCACTGTTTGGAAAACATGTAGCTTTATTGCAAAGATTTTGCTGAAAGTATGTTTTTCTAAAAATCTTAATAATGTTTTAATAGTATTAAAAATAGATAAATAAGTTAACAAGAAGCAGTTAATCTATTGCTTATTCTGCTAAAGCTGAGATATTTTAAAAAATATTTTCTTACTGTTATAGGACTTTAAATGCATGTCTGTTACTGGAACTAGAAACACACTTGTTCAAACATAAAAGTATTTTTGAGCTATTGCACGGATAACAGATAAACAGATACCAAAAGTATTTCCCATATTGGACTAAGTTTAAATAAAATGCTTAAAAGCTGATTTTGTGAAATTTGCTTAGAAGATCACTTTAAAATAAATTTAATATAAAACAATAAGTATAAATTAATAAAATAATAAAAATAAATTTACTTTGGAAATAATAATTCTAAAATATTGAAACGTTTTAATTTTTTTCCTTTTATAACATAAGGTCATATTAACTATTTTTATCTGTGTGCATTTAGTTAAATATTTTAGCATTAATTCAAGGGTTAACTTGCAAATAAGGTTGTGAAGATTTAAAAGATATGGAGAGTTTTTTATTGATTAAAATGAATATTTTTTCCACAGCACGTATATTCATTCACTCTAAAAGTCTAAAAATGTAAATAACACAGTAGTACTAAATTCACTAATTCTGTTAGACTGAGCTTGCAGCAGATTTGAGTGACAGCAGTTTTTCTGTATCTCTCTCCTCTCCTGTGCTTCACTCTGGATTAGAACTGGCACCTTCCCCTATGCAAATGAACAGCTAATTAGAGACACCTCCCAGTCAATAAGCCACTTTCTTATCACCAATTATTTTACCTGACAAGCCCTTTCTCTCCAGTCTTGGCCCACCAAGAATCTTCATTCATTTTCTCTTCTTCTTCTCTGCAAAGTGAACTGATCCCGCATAATCCCTGGAATAATGTAGTTTCTCTTGTGGAAGAGCAGCTTCCCTCTCCCCCTTTTACATCAAACTAATGGAGCCAGTAGGTATCCTATTGATCTTTTCTCTATATGGTTTCCACAAGGATTTGACAGACTTCCTTACAGGTTAAACATCCAAGCTTTCTGAAGTGGTTATAAAGCTTTGTTTTTGATTTTTCTAACTTTTTTTTTTTAAACCCTTGCTCATCTGTGATCTTTAAAAGCTCAGTTGATGCCATGCAGAGCAAAGCCTTATTTCTTTGCAGAACTAATCTAGACACTGTCTAGTGTTGAGTACAGTTGTCTGATTCAAATCTTCTGTTACAAAGCAGATGACATCTAGCTAGATGTCATGAGAAGAGCCTAACAATGACAATTCACTTATCCCTTAGAAAGAATCAATTCTCCCACAATGCATCTGTCAGAGAACTCTCACTCAGTAAAAGCAATTTTTCTAGCTGTCTGACACTGTAATTGCTCTTAAATTTTCAATGAACGTTTTACAAGGACTCCCCTGAACCATGATGAAAAACTTAACTTTTTTCTAAAAATGAGAGGCTGACAGGATGAAAGAGGTCTTTCTCTTTAAAGCCTTGCTTGCTTGAGTAGGAATTCTTTCATATCATCAACAAGCTGTTGAATAGAGGATAGATTACTTTCCATTTATTTCATCAATCAGATTAAAGGCTCTCCTTCACAATGCCCTTTAAACAAGAGCTGTTTATACGATGTCCTCCCAGGTTTGACTTTAATGTAGTTTTAAATCACTATGGACAGTGGAGTCGGTAAAGAATATAAATATGATGAATATCTGACAACATTTAAGTATTGCATATATTTCAGTCATTATCTTCATTCTTGTCATAAAAGAGAGGTAAACAGGGAGGAAAAACAACTATAGATTTGCTATTCTTTAGTCTGAAAAAAAAAAATCCAACACAGTTTCCTTTTATGGATCAGCAAGCAGAAATGCCAAGCACAGCACTGAGTTTTTTCTTTTCAGACCAGCAATAAAAAAAAAAAATAAACAAAGAAAGAAGTAGATATTTCTTTCCTTTCTCTTCTAAATATGTTGACAACCTTTAAAAATAGAGCTCCGAGTTCATATATTCTTTCTGAATTCGGACTATATATGGATAATGTCCTATTGTAACATTTTCCAAAAACAAAACAAGGCTGAAGAGCTATTTATTATTTTATTAACAATATGATAATCTTTCCAGAATGAGATATGTATGTATCAAGTATGTTAATATGAACCCTTTAATATGTGTGTGTGTGTGTAAATGTGTGTATTTGGTTAGTAAATGATAAAATATTTGAATCCATTAAAATTCCTTCATCTAAATATATAATGTACCTGTGATAAAGCATTTTATTTTAGAAGCAAGATGATATCATAACTATTTTTAAATCAATATGTAATTAAAATTTCTAGCTATAATATGAATTTCTCCAAATGAGAGGGACATTTTTTACAGGTGTATGTAGAGTAAAAGAAATATCAAAATATAGGAGAGACTCTCACAATCATCTTGACCTGTCACAAAACAGTTCTACTGTTTTCTCCCATCTTCTGCTGAAATCCCTTCAACACCTAGGATCTTATCATACTCCTACATATGTATGAATATATATAAACATATATAATATACATACTGAATGTAGCATATACAGTCACACAGTTCCATTTGTCAGACTTTTTTTTTAACATTGAACCCAAATATTCATTCTGTGATCTATTATTTTTTAGGTCATTATAGTTATGTAAACTAAAATTAGAAATATATATTTTGAAACAGTAAGTATTCAAATAATAAAAGAACTTTTGAAAATAATTCTCTTGTTCTTTCCACTCTCTCTCTCTCCCCTGTCTCTGAAGCTGATCATTTGCCACAAGTTTTCCTCATGCATTCATTGAAACAATTTAATAGGAACTAGTTACCTGAGCATGTGATGTACATAATCTCATTGAATCTTCAGTTGGGATATCTATGATAGACATGTTCTTTATTCAGAGAAGAAAAATGAGTCACATAAACCTTAAGTAAACTGACCAAGTCACAGTTCAAGCTCACATTTATCAGCTGCTAACAGCAGCATCTGTACCTGATTCTACACTATTGTTATTTCTTTTTATGCTACCTTCCTATTTCTGTTTACCTTCTGAGTTTACTTTACTCTAAGTCAGGAAACATAAAAGTGGAAGTAGGAAAACCGTTAAGGTGGTGGTGTGATTCAGATAAGAACTATGATAATTACCATTAGGACCAGTAGATGTGAGGTCTGAACATAAGTGAGCATATTTATATCTATCTCTATTTATGAACGCCTTTATTTTGTCCTTTTCCCTTCTCTTTTTCTCTTTTTTTCCCTCCTTCTTTCTTCTCATTTCTTTCTCACACACATTCACACTTATTTTTGTTAACTTTCTCTTCCCATCATAAACATGCTATGTATGATGGCATCCAAGTCACTGATAAAGTTTGCAGTGGGTAGATTTGAAAGCAATATTATCAATATTATCAATATTCCACACAGAATTTTCTTTTGACCAATATCATATATTTAATCTTTCTCTCAGTGACCAACATCTCTGGAAAAACCTGGTCATAAAGTTCACTTTTCCTCAACTTGTCAACAACAAGAGTTTTATATCAAATGTCTATATTTCATATATTTTGTCTTTGGCATTATCCAAATCAACCCTCTTAGGAGCATATCAGAAAGGGTCTCTAATTTCACGATTTTAATGAGGAAACTTGTGTTTCTCATGATTTATCTTATTTTAGGAATAACTTATATAGACATGAGCCATTTGTTCTTATAAGTCTTTACTCAATCTTATGAATTGCACTGTCTGCACATGTTTTATGAAAAAAAAATCTGAATTCATCTCAGAGACTCTTTGGCACTGATCTCTTCATGGAGGATCAGGACTGGAAAAATAAATTTTAGCCATGGAATGGGAATTTTCTTCTTGAAATCCCCCTTAATTTTGAGGTGATATCTTTCTGCTTAGTGCCTCATTTCATAGATTGACATGTTAATTTCCTTGTTTTATTTTACCCTGGGTTTTGGCCAGGTTTGGATAAACCACTTAGGAAAGAGGATCTGATTTGATTTCATTTTCCTTTATTCAATCTATTCTGCTTATCACTGCTTCCAATTTGATTAAGAAAACGGAGTTTCAGCTGAGATTTCCGTTTCTTCCGCCAATATCTAACAACCTAATATACTTTCACTTTCTGACTCATTTTGCCACCTTTGGCTATGGCCTCCATGCTTTTTTATTCTTTAAATTATTTGGTTCAGTAACTACTCTTTCCTATATCTGTAAACTTTTGCTTGCTACATTCTTTTTAGCAAATAAGCATGTTTAATTATTTTTACCATTAAATATATATACACCCGGCACAACAAAATGTCCTCTTCCTCTAGTTATTCTTATTTTCCTCTCTACCTTGTTATAATCAAGATTCTTGAATCGTACTGATCTCAACATTAACTATATTTTTCTCTTCTTGTCAACTGACTCTATTAGAACCCAGCTTCAGATCTATTTCACCAAAATTTCCCTGTTAAGATTACTGCTAGTGCAGGGCTGGGGCTGGGGCTGTAGTTCAGTGGCAGAGAGCTTGCCTAGCATAAGTAAGGCACTGGGTTAGAACCTCAGCACCATATAAAAATAAACAATTAAATAAAGGCATTGTGTCCATCTACAACTACAAAAAATTATAAAAAGATTACTGATGTAGTTTGAATTATAAATATCCCTTAAGGACCTATTGCTAAAGATTTGGTCTCCAGTCCATAGCACTTTTGGAAAGTGGTGGAAACTTTAGTGGGGGGTTGGGATAGGGGTCTGTAGAAGGTTTTAGGCTATTGGGCCTATCCTCTCAAAGAAGAATGTGAGACCCTGGTTTCTTCCTCTTTCATTTTTCATCCTGAACATAATGTAAATTTGTTCATATGTTTTCCTGCCCTTATGTGCCAAAACAATGCCAAAATAAAGCTCCAAAGCAACAAGATCAATCAGTCATGCACTGAAACCCCCAAAGCTGTGAGACCAAAGAAACCTTTTTTCTTATAAGTTGACTATCTCAGATATTTGTTACCATAACAGAAAGCTGATCAATACTGTTACTAATGATATTCCTATTGCCATATCCTTATCATTTATTTTCTTAGCTAATTCTTGCTAAGATAATAAGAGATATATATGTGACATATTTAAACCTATGTCATAGTATGGTAGATTCTGATATTTTAGTATTCTGGTTACTTGTTACAAATTTCAATTTCTGCTTGCACTTGAAATACCATTTTTTTTAAAGTTTCCTTTTCAGCTGTCTACTTTTTTAAAAATGGTATATTCTTGGCCAGGCTCAGTGGCACACACCTGTAATCCCAGTGGCTCAGGAGGCTTTGAGAATTCAAAGTCAGCCTCAGCAAAAGTGAGGCACTAAGCAACTCAGTGAGACCCTGTCTCTAAAATAAATAAATAAATAAATAAAATAGGGTTGGGGATGTGGCTCAGTGGTGGAGTGCTCCTGAGTTCAATCCTGGATACTCCCTCGAAAAATGTTATATTCTTCTCCTAGGTGAACTGATTCAAATCTGAAACTTTAACCACTGATGATGAATTTTTCATCTTTACCTAGGATCCTCTTTGAGCTCTAAATACAAATATCTAATTGCATATTCTTATAATTTCACTGACATCTCACTACCCAAATGAATAAAGGTGGTAATTTTTTCATACTTGGTTTCATGCTCTAATTTTTTTTTCCTAAGTTTGAAGCTAAAGGAAAATCACTGACATCTAATGAGCAGACAGAAAATTGCTTTCAAAATTAAACCAAAGGTTCCCATTCATGGGACATGGAGTCAGTATAAATAAACAAGTTGAACTCATCCACCTTCCCCAAGGCTAGTATACTTACCAACCAACCTGAATCTACCACATTCTCTTTTCCATCCTGTTCCCAAAACTTTGTGGATGGTTTGTGTCAGCTCTTCTCCAAAGTAGTTTCTTTCCTTGCCATTAGACATCACTTGTCCTTACTTTCCCAGCAAGTTGACTCCTTCCACTCTTTCCTTCCTTCTGCATCATCAATTTTTTTACTACCCCCCACCCCCCAGAATATTTACATCAGGCCTATTCAGCTTCTTTAGTGCCTCCTAATCCTTTAGAAAGGATTACTTTTGCTTTATATCCTTCTCTAACAATATTTTTATACTTTATTACCTTTCAATAATAACAGAAAATATTGGTCCACAACGGCATTTTTTTTTTTTTTTTTATTTTGAAACTTCTGCCCAACACATGTCATCTGTACCATGCTCTCAAACTGTTCCTGCCAGTCATGGATTGTCTCAGATTCGGAAGTCTAAGAACTATAAAAATATACTATAAAATAAACTTTGCATTTACTTATCTAATGTTTTCCTTTTAATTTTTCTTCTGTCTTTGACAAAGTTGACCCCTTCTTGTTCTGAACAACTTATTTAATTGTAGCCACTGTTCCCATAACTCCCAGCACTCTAGCTCCTTGGTAACTGCTTTACTTCTGAAGGTTTTTTCCCCTCCCAAAGGAAAAGACATTCTCTGTTCTTAGCATCTCTAATTTGACGTGGGAGATATTATGATAAATATTATGATAAATATTTATCATTTATTATCTGTCTTTCACATTTTAATACAACATATAAAAGAAGATAATTTTTTACTGAAATAAAGAACTTCTTTCTGAATGCTTATTTTTCTTAGATTTAATGTATTCTGTTGGCTTTTCTTCTACCTCTCCTCTCAGTCACTTCTCAATTTTACAGGGCCCACGGACAGAATTCTAAGCTATTTCTCTTCTTTATCCACTGTTTCTTCTAAGATAATCTTATCCAGATCTGTGGATCTACCTGTCTCTACCCCATGGACTTCCTAATTTATAAATATTGCCCTGTCCTTTTCTCTGAGTTTTACTGATTTATACCAGCTGCCTACTTGACATATGCACTTGGATATCTAGGGGAAATAAACCACATACACACACCTTAATCTTAATATGTTCACAATAGAACTATAATTTCTGTCTTGGGTTTACTCATCCCAGGATTTTAACTCTCTCAAATTCACCATCTTACAGTTGCTCAACTATAAAAATAAACTTTGCATTAACTTATCTAATTTTCTTATCTCTAATCAAAAACCTTGACTGCTTACTCTGCCCAGTGAACATTAAGTTTTGTATTTTTACTTTTTTCCTCTATGGTATAATATGCATGTTGTCCACCTCTCCCACTTCAAATCCTTTGGTGCCTTCCTATTACACTTAGAACAAGTCCCAGCTCTTGTCCTTAGACCAGGGTGACCTGGCTTCTGCACCCTCACTACTTATCTCAGCTTCTCTCATTGCTCTCCAGCTGTATGTGTACTCTTTCTGTTCCTCAAACACATGAAGTTTCTTTCTTCTTTAAAACCTTAATGTTAACTGTTTTCTCTTTTATATCACTCTACCATCATAACCACAGATACACTCTGAATGGTCTTTAAATGTCAGGTGCCGCATCTCCTTAAGATACGGTTCCAGATTATTCAGAACAGCTTCTGGCTACTGTTCCTAGAACCTTATTTTATTTTCATCAGAAGTGCTTACAAAATAAATATTTAAAATTTTTAGTTCAGTGTTTATTTTCCATATCTAGAATATAAGTGTCATGAAATCAGTAACCTTGTCTTTCTTGTTCACTATTGTGTCTCCAAAGCCTACGACAGTGGCACATTGATATTCAATAAAAATGTGTTTAAAGGACTAAAGAACTAAACATACAAATGGCCAACAAATACATTAAAAAAAGTTCAGTTTCAATAATCGTCAGAGAAATGCAAATCAAAGCCACAAAGTATCATTTCCCACCAGTTACAATGACTATCATCAAAAGACAAGAAACCACACAGATGCTGGTGAGGATGTAGAGAAAACAAAGCCTTTATACACTCTTGGTGTAAATGTAAATTAGTAGAGCTATTATCAAATAAAACATTATAGAGATTTCTCAAAAATCTAAAAATAGAACTATTTCATGATCCAGCAATTCCACAGTATATACTTGAAGGAAATGATATCTTTATACCAGAAAAATGCTTACACCATCATATTTACAGCACTTTGCACACTAGGCAAAATATGAAATCAACTCAGATGCCCTTCAGTAGATGAATGAATAAAGAAAATGTGCTATATGTAAACAATGGAATAAGACTCAACCTCAAAAGCAATGAAATCCTGTTGTTTGTGGCAACCTGGATGAAAGTAGAGAACATAATGTTGAGTGAAACAAGCCAGACACAGAAACAAATAACACAAGTTCTCACTCATTTATGGAAACCAATAAATAAATCTTGTAGAAGTATTGAATGGAATAATGTTCACTAGAGATGAGGAAGCATAGCAGGGGTACAGAAAGAAACTAAAAGGGTAATCTAGGGACTGTAAAGAGCCAGTGGGTGGGAAAGAAGAGGACGGTGAATACTCCTCTAATTTAGTGAAATTTAAATCTAAACTCTATCTTCCCAGTCACAGGAAATTTGGAAATTTCTTCTCAGCTCTTTGAATCTTCAAGTTTTTTGTTTGCTGTAGTGCTTAGAGTCTCATCCATACATGGATCCGTTTGAAATCAGCTTTTGAAACAATGAGAGATTGGCTGCAGATCCCTTCCCTCTTTGTGCCTGTCTTGTCTGGCATTGCAATTTTAATTTTTCTGCCATCCTAGCTACTTCCAATTCCACTTTAAGATCCCTCATGCTTTTACCATGTCCTGTATGAGCTAGCAGCGGTCTAGTAGGACTTGAACAAGCATGCACATCATCCGGTTGGTCCCCATTTTTTAGGGTCATATTATTTTTAGTTTCTGTTTACTGCTGACTCATTTTCTGTAACTTTGGGGAGCTTTTTAAAGAAACTATTTTTTCCTGGCATTTATCATTATTGTTAACAGAATGGACACTACAATACAAACTGTAGTCACATTGCCCTTGTTGATTAATTAAATAAATTAAATATGTGATTTTAATAATCATAATTTATTATTCAGGGATCATTTTCAGTTCATTATTTTTACACCTTCCATGCACAGTACCCTATTTAAAACTCAGAAATACTTGATGTTCTATAATTCAAACCTCTTGTGTTAACTTGTTTGGTAGCTTTATACTATGTGTTTATTTTGGTTAGTGTGAGTATCTATGTATTTAAGACACATTAATGCACTTTTGATTACAACACCCTTCCTCTGTGGGTATTATGTAATATACATGATCACCTTTTGTCTGTGGGTATTATGGAATATAGATGTCTGTGGGTATTATGGAATATACATGATCACCTTTTATTTCTAAAATGAGAAAATCTTTTATTGATTGATTGATTGATTGATTGATTGTTCTGGGAATTGGACCCAGAGAGACTTTACCACTGAGCTATATCCCCAGCCCTCTTTTTATTTTTTTTATTTTAAGACAGGGTAAAATGAGAAAATCTAAAAATTGCAAACACATCTGACCACAGGTTTTTCAGATTAAGTGATTGCTGACCTATATCAAATTTGAGCAGGAAAACAAATGTTCTGTTTTCCATCCAGGTTACACACAAGATAAAAGTGTTTGGGGCAGTATTTTTGGTTTTGTGCAAAATTTGGCAAGTAATTATTCTGAAAAAGGGCAAAAAGGAGTTGATAAGAAGCTAGTGTGAAGACCTGCTCTTTAGAGCAGTCTTTGCTAATAGAGTTCATTGTAAGCTACCCATTTGAGTTAGAGAATTCTTCTGTATTTTATTTTTCTAATATTTTTTTCTAACAATGTGACTGGGGTATACATAGACTAGATACATGGAACTAAGTCCAATAAAACCTGCTGACTTCTCCAGTCTCAAATTATTAATTTGCCACTCAGTATGCTACTTGCTAGTATTAGTACTTAGTATTACTGCTTGTGAATATTTTCACAGTTATTATTTTCTGTCATTAAGCAAAACCTAATGTAGTCAAAAACTAATAATAATCTCAGTTTGTTCAAATGTTTTTAATCATAAATTTTAGGTCACCTTCTAGAATAAACACTTCCAATTGTGAATACTCATAAGAAATATGTAGTGATCTTTTATGATTATTTTAAAATATTCTTTTGTACATTACTGAGTAAGGAAACTTTTTGAGAAGATCTTGTGAAAATTCAAATATGATTTTATATTTTTAAATTTCCAAAGAAGACTCTCATTGCTTTTCCAAACTCACCCAGAACATTCTAGAAATGAAAAATGTTTAAGTCCAAATCCCCTCATATTACTATTTTAAAAAGCTGCAGACCAAGCAATTAGAATGTTGCAGTTTTTAAAATATGAGGCTATATTTCTACTATGGCTAATTGATTTTACATCTGGCATGTTAAACGAATTTATGAAACTTGAATAGTGTCTTTATACTCTAAAGGCTCAAAATGAATTCTCTATGTCATCATCCTTGGGCAGAAATAATCTGCTTTGAAAATGTATTAAATTTCAAAAGTAAATATAAGCATTTCTTAAAATCCCAAATAGAAATGATTTCTTTTAAATGTATGGAGGAGGGTTTAAAAATATTTCACGTGTTTAAGTAAAACAATAATTTCTTGTTATTTGTGATAAGTAAAAAGACTATTGGAATCTATCCAAAATAAAAATATCATTTAAATGCATTGAAGCATGAAAGAAGACAAGAATTAATGAAATTACTCTGCTTTAGGATAAGCAGGAAAAGAAGAGGGGATGGAAGGGGCTAACATATATTAAGCCTCATGTGCTAATATTTAGTATTCCCTTGTTATGGAATAAGTGCTTCTCTAGACACTCAACATGCATTCACTATTTTAATGTTCACAAGCAGCCTATGAAGTCACTTGATTACTATCCTTACTTCACTGATGAAAAACAAAGCGAAACTGAGACACAAAGAGGTTAAGCACTTGTTCACAGTCACATGAGAAGATGTGGCAGAACTGGGATTCACACCCAGGCAGGCTGGCTCCAGAGCTTATGCACTTAAACTTTATGATATATGACTTCTTCCAGTATTGAATGCTTACTCTGCAAGAAGAGTTTTAAAGGATTTACATCCATTATATCTTTTAAATTTAATAGAAAAAAGTAAAGGACGGGATCATGGGTCTATCTTACATCTATATATTAGTTAGCTGTCCATGTCTGTCAGAACTGACACTCTGGTTTCTACCACAAAGTGATTAGGAGACAAGTAAGATATTCTTAGAATAAGAAGTCTCTGGTACTCCATTCTTAAGACCTCTTCCTGAACGTGTACCTAGAGTAGTTGAGCCAAAATGTATAAAATGTTTCCAGATGCTGAAAATCACCTTGCACTTTGTCATGGAAATTAGGTATCTTGATTTGGGGAAAACTGTCTTGAGTTTAGTCAAAGGAACAGACTTAAATCAGCTTTTTAATTTTTCTTGGAATTCTATTAAAATCTGTTTAAAAGTTCAATAGGTTCACCAGAAACTGTTTGGATTAAGGTGCAGATTCTTTTTCTGTTTTTAAAATATTTTTTTTAATTGTAAAGGGACACAATACTTTTATTTTATTTTTATGTGGTGTTAAGGATTAAACTCTGTGCCTCACAGGTGTCAAGCAAGTGCTCTACCACTGAGTTACAACCTGGTCCCATGGTGCAGATTTTTCATACATATATATAAATTCTTGATCTAGTTGTGTTTTCCTCAAATATCTTATTTGGTTTGTATGTTTGCTGGAACTGTATATCATTAAGACAACTTATGAGTATTAAATAATAAATATATAGTTTTATAAATTTTTGTATATGAAAATTATATTGACAACTTCTTGTTTTTTTGGCCTATTATACTCCATTGATATGAAAAACATGTGATCATTAAATGAAATTGAATGATCATTCCCACAAATTACTCATAAATAGTTCACAATTTTTACCTTAAGCTTATAATGTTCAATTTTACCATTCGGTAATAACTCAATAAAGGAGTATTTCTGACATAATGAAAAGATTTACATAAATTCCTTTACAATGGACTTCCAAATTGAGTTTGTTTAATGATATTTCTGGGGGCAACTGAGACAGAAAGAAACTACTATTTTAAAAACAATAGCTTTTTATAAGTTGGAGTTTTAACTATGTTTTCAGGACTGTTCTCAAAGACTGACAACCACAGGATGTGAAGAGAGTGTGAATATACAAATATTTTCATCTAAGTCAGAGCCTTTCCATGTTCCAAACTCTAAGTGAAGTTGGCTAAGTTGGTGATATGGACATTGTAGAGGCTGATAACATGGAGACAATTCTGTATCTTTAATAACATTGAATCACATACTAAATTTGTGATTTTAGGTGGCATGCACTACTAAGTAGGAAAAAAATAGAAAAAAAATAGTCCCTCAGAATTTCAGTCTCTTAACTAAATAGGTGTTTGTTCCCCACATAAATATACAGTGAGGCTCTATGGGGTGAGCAGGTGCTTCCTTCATATGCTGATTCCAATGTACAACTCTGCTGTGGTCCAGGACCTCATCTAATGGAGAAGGAGGGAAAGCACATGGAGTCTTACTGTTTCTCAGAGTCAAGTTGTTGGAAAATTTAGTTGAATTTCCATGCCTGTTGAAAAGAAAGCTGGGAAACAGTCTGGCCAGTCACTGGTATTTAATTAATTAATTAATTTAGCATATGTATAACTCACCCCATCAAAACAACTGTAGAATCCTTTAAAATCTAAGAAAAATCCAGAGGTTAAACTCACATAAGTGTGTGTGAAGGTCAGACTGGAAAAGACATGAAGCATAAGGGCAGGATTAATGTCACACAGCGTGAACATGCTCCATTCTATTCAATATTCTGCTGTAGATGTAGCAGGTAGAGCTGGAAGCTGGATAGCCTATTCATTCTGGCCTAAGACTGTTAAGATTATATGACTGAAGGCCTCCCACCTGTGAGAGCAAGGATGAGTAGGTAACTTCTTCCTCTTTCTTAATATTATGGGCTGTAGTGAAACCCTATCTCTACTTCTACCTTTTACACACATCAAGCTCATAATATTAAGCTTGTCATTTTATGGAAGATCCTGTACTCAGTGGTCATATTAGTTGCTTTTTTTGGGAGATGTCCAGTTATTCCAGGTGCAGATGCATTAGGGGAATATGAGGTTTTGTCTTTTGTTTCTACTGTCCTTCCTGATGCTGCCCAGGAGTCAGAGCACTCATCCTCACTCACATAGCCTGACATCTCTGGGAGCAGCCTGTCTGCATTGTTTCCTAGACAGAAATTGATTACTTGGTTCTCATCATATGAG
The DNA here is from genome assembly GCF_964194105.1 of Spermophilus citellus. NCBI lineage: Eukaryota > Metazoa > Chordata > Mammalia > Rodentia > Sciuridae > Spermophilus > Spermophilus citellus. The sequence goes on along the minus strand of NC_138182.1, from coordinate 248,013,581 downwards.
AATGAAGTTTGGATTTTGTCCCTCTAAATGTATACCCTGATATTTGCCCACTTCGATCTGATTTTCTACTACCTTGTGATTTACAGAGCCTTCCCAGGAGTGAATGCAGTAAAGGGAATCCCCAACAACTCAATTTTTCTCAAGATACTAAAAGTGTGAATTGTATTGTATAAAAGCACCTGATATGACAATGTTACTGAAGACATTTCTTTGATTTTCTTCTCCCATTTTATGGGGGGGAGTGTACCTCTGCATAGATTAATTCAAAATGATTCTCTATTTCTATAATATTATCTTTTATAACATTCACTTTTCTTTATACCTTTTTCACTTTTTACCTTAATAAAAAGAAAAGTGAGTATTAAAGAAGAATCCTTATCCTGGGAACAAATTTTTACCCCCCACACCTCCGATAGAGCCCTAATATCCAGAATGTACAAAGAACTCAAAAAATTAAACAATAAGATAACAAATAACCCAATTAACAAATGGGCCAAGGACCTGAACAGACACTTCTCAGAGGAGGACATACAATCAACCAATAAGTACATGAAAAAATGCTCACCATCTCTAGCAATCAGAGAAATGCAAATCAAAGCCACCCTAAGATACCATCTCACTCCAGTAAGGTTGGCAGCCATTATGAAGTCAAACAACAATAAGTGTTGGCGGGGATGTGGGGAAAAGGGCACACTTGTACACTGCTGGTGGGGCTGCAAAATGGTGAGGCCAATTTGGAAAGCAGTATGGAGATTCCTGGGAAAGCTGGGAATGGATCCACCATTTGACCCAGCTATCGCACTTCTCAGACTATTCCCTGAGGACCTTAAAAGAGCGCACTATAGGGATACGGCTGCATCAATGATTATAGCGGCACAATTCACAATAGCTAGACTGTGGAACCAATCTAGATGCCCCTCAATAGATGAATGGATAAAAAAAATGTGGCATCTATACACAATGGAGTATTATGCAGCACTAAGAAATGACAAAATCATAGAATTTGCAGGGAAATGGATGGCATTAGAGCAGATTATGCTAAGCGAAGCTAGCCAAGCCCTAAAAAACAAATGCCAAATGTCTGCTTTGATATAAAGAGAACAACTAAGAACAGAACAGGAAGGCAGAGCATGAGGAGAAGACTACAGTAAACAAAGACGAATGGGGGGAGAGAAACGGAGAGAGAAGGGAAAGCACATGGAAATGGTAGGAGACCTTCAATGATACATAAAATTATAAGAGGTTATGAGGGGCAAGGGGGAGGGAAAAAAAGAGAGAGAATTGAACAACAGCAGGGGAAGTAGAGAGGGAAGATGGGAGGGGAGGGGAGGGGAGGGGGGATAGTAGGGGATAGGAAAGGTAGCAGAATACAACAGTCACTAATATGGCATTATGTAAAAATGTGAATATGTAACAGATGTGATTCTGCAATCTGTATTTGGGGTGAAAATGGGAGTTCAAAACACAATTTGAGTCAAATGTATGAAAGATGATATATCATGAGCTATGTAATGCTTTAAATAATCAATAAAAAAAAAAGAAGACTCCTTCACAAGATTTTAAGATCTCTGTCTGTAGTATTTCATTGCAATGCATCAAGGAGATACAGACATTGTAAGCGTGTAGAGACCTAACCACCATGTATCCTGGGGGCTCGGGGAGACTTACTTAACTTTTCTGTCAGTCCATCCACACACTTGTAATAAGAGAAATAGTAGATATGTTCAGGGGTATTTTAAGGCTAAAATAAATTGGAAAAAAGGGAAGTGCTTAAAACTCTGCTTGCAAGATGGGTAGTAAGTATCGTCTTTAGTAGTTTGTTGGGTTAATACAGTAATCCTGTAAAGGACACACATTCATGAATACTATGCATACAGTTTTAAAGTCCTAACTGGCTTCCTTATTTCCTCTTTAAAGACAAAAATATTTTCAAGTTTGAAATTATAAGTATTTCAATGTTTTTATTGATAGAATTATAATGAAATAAAATAATATAGCCCATATTGAAATGGAATAAAAGATATACAGTGATGGTTATGAACTATGAATACTCAGAATAATTTATTCATTAACATAGATTTTCCTAAAATAAAGCAAAAACAAAATCTGGTGGTGATTTTGGAACCATGCTTATTCTATTACAAATAAGTGATTTAAACATTTATAACATAACTCCAAAAGTATTTAGAGTTCATTCACTTTCCTTAAGAAACAAAGAAAATATAATCTATGTCTCTGTGTGTGTGTGTGTACACACATGCACACATACATATATATATTTTTTTTTCAAAATATTAATCTCTTTTCTGAAGACATTACAAGGACACCTAAAATTGAGAAATCCAAGAGAAATAAACTATTTAATTTGAAATAATTTGTGACATCTTCCTAATACTTAATTGTTTTTCTTCAGTTGTGAAATCATATTCATTATTTCCAACAGCACAAACATAGAAAAAAAGTTCTGGATACAGAAACATGATGATGACTAAACATCTGCATTTTAATTGCACCAGGGAAAGATGATGTCTGGAAAAAACATTTAGAGTCTACATAGGTTCCTTTCCTATTAAGGAAGCAGCTTCTCACTAGGCATATGATTTCCTTAATGAGAAAGCAAATGTATTTGTGCTCTTACAAGTCCATTAAAATGGATGTTGCTGATCCTACATTAAATAAGATTTTGGTAAAGAGAAATTTTGCAGAAGAATATTAAAGAAATAAATTCTTTTTCAGAAGGGGGGAATGAAAATATATATTCATTTGTACTAAATAGATAAACAAAACTATGTAAGATGGTTTTGAAGTCAATTTCTACATTATCATAAGGAGATTACAGCACGTTATTTAAACAAAAAGAGTAGTTGGTAAAACAGTACTATACAATGAATTCACACATCTTGGTTTCAATTAGCAGACTCATTTATTACCCACCAAGATGTGAAACTGCAAGGTGAGGTTCAAATGTCACTGAGGGTGTCTTCATCACTTCAGTATCATTGCCTTAAAAGGCACTGACCAGAAGAAGCAGATGACCTCATTTCAAAATTATTACAGTACAGAGAACTCAGTTTCAACATTATAATTCATTGTCTCATGGAATATTTCAAATTTATTATCAGTTTCCTGACACATAATGGCTAATCGTTAAGGATAGCCACTTTAACATAATATGAATACGCATTCCTCCATAGGTAATACAACAGTGCCTGCATTAGCATTATTGACTAAGGTGCATTTAACTTCTTCACTAATACTTAATGGAAGGTTAATGTATAAGTCAGGAGATTAAATGGCTTTTACTTAAAACAAGTATATTGATTAAAATAACTTAGTGAGATTTTTAAAGCTGATGATATAAAAACAGTCACACGTTTTAATATTTTATTTAATATTAAGAGCAAATTGTAGGGTGCAACAGATCAAGATTAGTGGAAGTTATTGCACTAATTACTTGTGGAACTGATTCTAGCTCATAGTTAACAAATGGATATTGTACATTGAAAGGAAACAAATCATCCTGGTTATTTCTGGTGTGCAAGGGGTCCCACTGTTTAAGGCTTCCCATTGTTTCTTGCAATGTCCTTCAGGAATGCCTCCCTTGTGTCTTACACCTGGTACCATTAAAAGATAAAATGACCTTCCCAAAACAGAGCTACTATTCAATATCATTGAAACATAGCTCTTTTTCTTTTTCTGTCCTTGCATCCTATTATTATTTAAATCTGTGTTAAACCTAATACATGTAATGCTTGCAGTTGAATTACTTATTGTTATTTTACCATCTCCTTTCTTTCCTCAAAACCCAATATTCCACCAAGTATAGTAGATAAACAAATTGGCCTTGTAATTGCATGACATATAATGCCCAAGATCATTTGCTTCCTTGATTCTGTTTCTGCCTAGAAACACTCAGCTACCTCTTGTGTTCATCTTTTCTGCTTAGTTAGCACAAACTTACACCTTCAATTCCTTGTTCAGTTTTAACCTGAGCTTTGTATGAGAAGGAATTTAATGTCAAAAGCAAGTGACCAGGGCCTATATAAACATTGTGCCAGTCTAACAGCAGAGAGAAGAACATATAGCAGGTTTAAATACATGCTAGTACTGAAAGCAAGGTGGTAAGTTAGGCAATAAAAATTTATAATGCTAAATATATACTGTGATATGAAAGTGATCTACGGTAATAAAAATGCTAACACTTACCGATTCATCGAATGATTTTAAGTGCTTTGAGTGTAATCAGTCATTTACAACTCAACACCATCTCATGGATAGGTAATTCTTACTATCTCTAATTTACTGATGGAAAACTAAGGCACTCAAGGTACTGAGGCTTAGAACTGTTCCACAAATTGCTTGTGACCATGCAGCTTATAAGAAGCACAGCTGGGAGTGAAGCCCTATATTGAGGATCTGCAGGTTAAACTCTTCACCACAACACTCTGCTAGCTTACAGAATTTAAAGCCAGAAAGACTTCACCTCAGATTCCAGGGATGCCAATTGATTAACTGCATCAAGTCTTGATGTCTTTATCTGTTAAATATATGATGGGAACATCTATGTTACAAGGTTTATTGTGAGAATAAAGCAGGGTAATCCAGGTAACCAAATTAGCATGCTGTCATACAGTAAGATTTTAGTAAATTAGAACTGTTACTCCTGGATTAGTATAATTATTTTAATTGCATGCATTTTTAATTCATTTTAAAGACTTCTTATTTAATTTAATACTAACTTCTTATTTAATTTAATAATAACTACATGTTTGTGTTAAGCCTTCATAAATAAGAGCTCTTGGGCTCATGGTTTAGTAAGGTGCAACAGACATTATGATTTTGATTGGAAAATACCCCAAAGGCCACAGGTTAAAGGCTGGGTTGTCAGCATGTGACACCAATGGGAAGTGGTGGAACCATGAGCAGGTGAGGCCTGGTGGAAGGAAATTAGGTCATCGGGGGAATGACCTTAAAAGTGGATATTGGGAATCAGATTCTAATTCTCTTGTTTCTCTCTTTATTTATCCCTGGGCCACCAGGAGGTGAACTACTTTGCTTCACCAAGCACCCCCACATGACATTATATCTTATCACAGGCCCAAAACAACAGAACCAGCTGACCATGGACTAAAATTTCTAAAACCAATTTAAATCAATTTAAATTTAAACCAATTTAAATCTTTCCTATTTATTAGTTGATTTCCTCTTTTTTTTTCTCACAGTTACAGAAAAACTAACACAAGACAAGTAAACAATTACAGTTTAGTACATAAATGTTGCAAAAGATGTGTTCAGGCACAGCAGAGAAACTAAAACATAAGGTGGTATTACGAAAGACATCATTGATGTGATATCAATATGGCTTATTTTTATGGTTCACCACCCTGTATGATTTCTCAGGCTGAATAATAGATGAGCCAGATGAAGACTTTGTGTCTTTATTTGGTTCATCACTTGATTTAAGAAATCTGAAAATAAAAGGAAAGTTTAAAATTCAAGTCCTGTGCCATCATAAGGATACAGTTGATAAATATATTTTTGCTGAAAATTCTAGTAAGATCAATATATACCACTCCATATTTAAAAATCATGAGCTTCTGTGAAATTTTTGAAGAATTTTTTTTCTTTATAATGTTATTCTCCTTGTTGTGATGTAAATTTTATTCTGCCTTGAGAAGCATTTTCTTATCTTTAGATGAGCACTGCTATTGGTAAGTAAAAAAAAATCATAGGTAAATGTCATTTTATCAGAAAATCTTATTAGATGGAATTTTTAAGTTTTGCACCTACACAAAGTATGCCTCAGTTAATTGATATTGAAATATTATTAAATCCTCATCAAAGAGTGTTAACATATTTGTTTCAAGTAGGAGGGAAAGAACAATGGTTTGATTCTTAATGTGTCCTAATGAGCAGGACCAGGATTTCGTATCACACAGTGGTGTTTTCCCTAAGAGAAGAGAGAGTAGTCCCTTGAAGAAGAGCTTTGTATAATAAGCCATAGTTTTTAAAGGAACGTTTTACCAAAAAAAAAAAAAAATCACTTTTATTATTCAAAGTGTATTTCAAAGGGCCCATTAAGCATTCTGGATTGGAAAGCATTTTAAAGTATGATTCCAAATTATCCAATTTTATTTCTCTTTTACTTGTTCTACTTTTGGAATCACCAAGTATTATTGAAATAACTGAAAACTGAAATAATACTTGAAGATGCTTAGCCATCTCGTTCACAGGCTTTCTTGTATTTGTTATGCTAAGATTTAGTTTAGTGGGAGTGGGAATCTTGACTCCACTGAGATTTCCAGTATCTAAATCAAAGAATAACTGTTCAATGTCCTGAATAACTTACTCTATAAAACTCACACTGGCAAGATAAAAGCACATTTAAGTTAGAATATTTCTCACTCATAAGATAAAAGCTACACTGATTCTCATTTTTCCAATTGTCCATATTTCATTCTCTGTCTCCTCAGTTATTTTCTTGTTCTCCTTTTGATAGTGATGGATTAAATTGTTTCTCCCCCAAATTTTAAATGTTGCAGTATTAACCTTGGATCTCAGAATGTGACCATATTGAAAACAGATTTTTTTGAAAAAGTGATTAAAGTGAGGTTATTAATGTGTATCCTAATCCAATATGACTGGTATTCTTAAAGAAAGAGGAAATCTGAACAAAGATATAAATGTGCACAGGGAAGACAAAGTAAAGATACAGGATCATCTGCCAGCTAAGAAGTGAAGACTAGAACAGATCCTTCTCTCATGGCCCCCAGAATGAACCAACCTGCCATCTTGACTGTTTAGCCTCTTTGTGATTCATTGTAATGGTAGCCTTATCTGAGCTAACAGACCAAATGATCCTTTTGTGCTTTTGTAATCTCGGAGTTCATCTAGCATATTATGTGCATTCGGAATCAGTGCCACTTCACAAGAACCTTCTAATATAGCTTTACTATTTCAGAAAAAAAAAATCATAACTAGGTGTGTGTGTGTGTGTGTGTGTGAGAGAGAGAGAGAGAGAGAGAGAGAGAGAGAGAGAGAGAGAGAGAGGATTTTGTGGCTGCCTGATAAGTTAAGCAAGAATAAATAGAAAATACATTTTTAGTATATATATATATATATATATATATATATATATATATATATATATATATATGTATATGTGTGTGTGTGTGTGTGTGTGTGTGTATGTCTCAAATATTCAGGAAATATACTTATATTAAAAAATTGTTGTTTATATTGAATTCAAATTTAACTGAGGGTCTTGTATTTTTATTAACCAAATCTGGAAAGATTTAACAATATTTAATTGTTATATGTTTTCATTTTAATAGTGAACATTTTGATTCCTTGTGATTTTTACTTATTGATATTTATGACCTGTCCCAAAAAAGGCTATTTCTCTCTTTTCCCCATCCTCTTTCTTAATAAATGAGTCTTACACCACAGTACCTTTGCTCTTTGTAATGTCTTTCAAAAATTACGACCTCTATATTTGATATTTACACAAATTAAAACATTCAGAGGGCACTAATAATGTAGTTACAAACTGAAAAATATCTTTTTAAAAACTTTAACAAAACATAAATATAATGTTGATAACTTATGAAAAGTTATAATCAAGGCTACAGAAATACTCCTTTTTATATTATAAAAAGTGAGGTTTTTCCCAGTATTGGTGAACAAATCCAAGAGCACGCTACAATGAACTATATCCCCATTTCTTTTATTTTATATTTTGAGACAAGGTCTTGCTAAATTGCCCTGGTTGAATTTTGTCTTGTGATCCTCTAGCCTTAGCCTCTAGATTACAGGAGTTTGACATCATACCCAACAAGAGTTGGATTTGTATACGGTTCACAGTAATAGAATTCATAATACATTCCATATCTTGGAATTTATTCAGAAGAATTAAAGATAGAAAGAGCAATATTTCAGGGAAGTTTTCAAGCCTAGTTTTATTAAAAATTTGAAAGACTTGAAGCAATGGTGTGGTTATGCAGTACAGTGCTACTCAGAAGTAAAGAGGAATGTTTTACTCATACACTCATTACTACAGATAAATCTCAAACATAATGTGATAAGGAAACCAGACAGGATTTGCTGATTTTTTATATAAAATTTTAGAACATGTAAAACTGATTAATGATAATAGGTAGTGTCTACCCAGGGTGAACAGAAGAGCAGATTGGAAGCTAAAACAAGAATAATAATGATAAAAGCCAGAGAAAGTTTTAGGGGTAATGGAAATCTGTGATAATCAGAGTTATGAGTGTGAACATTTATTAAAATTTAATAAAATTTGCTCCTAAAAATCTCTATTTTGCTGCATGTAGATTATAGTTAAAAATAAAAGAGATATTGGGGGTAAAAGGAAGCAAAACAGAAACACTTAAAGCATTTCAGGATTTAATTTTATTTACTCAGATGTCCATACAGTCAAGTTTAATTCCCAAAGACTCAAAAACAGTTTAAGGAATCACATTCTAATGAACACAGATGGGTCCTTTCTCTGTTGGTCAAATTGATCAGGATCATATGTTACAATGACATGAATGCTTTCTAAGAAGGGTTCTCCAAGTGCTTTCATACATTATAAAACTTGCCATCCCTCTGTTAAGAAGACCTTAGGAATCTATAGAAAGCTGTCTTAATGGAAAGTTTGACTTTTCTTTCTTTTTTTTTTTATTGGTTGTTCACAACATTACAAAGCTCTTGACATATCGTATTTCATACATTAGATTGAAGTGGGTTATGAACTCCCAATTTTTACCCCAAATGCAGATTGCAGAATCATGTCGGTTACACATCCACAATTTTACATAATGCCCTATTAGTAACTGTTGTATTCTGCTACCTTTCCTATTCCCTACTATCCCCCTCCCCTTCCTTCACATCTTCTCTCTCTACCCCATCTACTGTAATTCATTTCTCTCCTTGTTTATTTTCCTATTCCCCTCACAACCTCTTATATGTAATTTTGTATAGCAATGAGGGTCTCCCTTCATTTCCATGCAATTTCCCTAATCTCTCCCTTTCCCTCCCATCTCATGACTCTGTTTAATGTTAATCTTTTCTTCCTGCTCTTCCTCCCTGCTCTGTTCATAGTTGCTCTCATTATATCAAAGAAGACATTTGGTATTTGTTTTTTAGGGATTGGTTAGCTTCACTAAGCATAATCTGCTCTAGTGCCATCCATTTCCCTGCAAATTCCATGATTTTGTCATTTTTTAATGCTGCATAATACTCCATGGTGTATAAATGCCACATTTTTTTAATCCATTCATCTATTGAAGGGCATCTGGGTTGGTTCCACAGTCTAGCTATTGTGAATTGTGCTGCTATGAACATCGATGTGGCAGTATCCCTGTAGTATGCTCTTTTAAGGTCCTCAGGGAATAGACCGAGAAGGGCAATAGCTGGGTCAAATGGTGGTTCCATTCCCAGCTTTCCCAGGAATCTCCAAACTGCTTTCCAAATTGGCCGCACCAATTTGCAGTCCCACCAGCAATGTACAAGTGTACCCTTTTCTCCACATCCTCGCCAGCACTTGTTGTTTGACTTCATAGTGGCTGCCAATCTTACTGGAGTGAGATGGTATCTTAGGGTGGTTTTTTAAGTATAAGGAATCTTTCTGGCTTATAGGTACTGTCCATTGTCACCTTCTTGCTGTTTGTTTTACCAAGTGAATATAATTCAGTACTATAAGTAGATATGGATTGCACAATCCTTTCATCTTGCATATCAAGTATAGATCACTCTCAAGTGGTATTTAAGCACTAGATTTCATGAGTCTATTCTGACTTTTTCATAGAGCTGCTTAGTTAAAAGATCTGACCTATAGGAGTTAGTAATCTAAAACAAAATAACAAATATTATACTGGACTTAATTCCTGAGACTTCCTGCAAAGTAGGAAGTTGAAAGACTCCTTGTGCTTGTTTCATTGGTTGTTTTTTGGCAAAATAAACATACAAACTAAACAACAACAAAAAACCCTATCTCTCATGAACTATTTGGATTTCCTCCATTTGTTTGTGTTACAGCCAACATTTATAGAGCACTTATTCTCTGCCTGGCACTTTACATTTACTTATTTAATTCCATCATCAAATCCTAAAGAGGAGATTTTATTGTCTCTATTCTGAAGGCAAAGATATATACAAACAGAGATGTAATAAATTGTGGTATAAAGATGTACTAAGAATGGCAATGCAAAAAAAAATCAATAAGAGAGTTCATGTACAATGGCATAATTTGGTGTGGACATACTTTATATACAGAGTTATGAAAAATTGTGCTGTGAATGGATAATTATGAAAGTAATGCACTCCACTACTGTCATATATGTAAGAAATAAATAAAAAAAGAAAAAGAAAAAAATAAATAAATTTGTCATCTTTAGAGGAATATTGGGTAAATATTAAAATACATGAATTGTCTTTTTGCTTCGAATGCTATAACAAAATACCATCAACTGGAAAGCTTAAATAGCAGGCATCTATTTCTCAGTTCTGGAGGTGGGAAGGTTATCAGAGTGTTTTGGAGTTGGGTTCTGGTGAGGGCTTGAAGATTGTGCTTCCTTGCAGTGTCCTTACATGGTGCAGAGAGAGGGAGCTCTGTTCACTGGGGTGAAAGGAGTAGCTTTCATTTTTATCCAACTATTCCTCTGAAGGTGGTGGACTTAGTTTTGCTATGCAGATTTAAATATTTGTGGTGAAAATTTCTGCAAAAACTATACTTTAAAAGTAGCTTTATATGAAAGTATACAATAACATCACAGAGACATACTTTATTTTTTAACATTGTTGATTATCTGGGCTGATGAACGGATTTTTTTCTTTAATGCTGGACTCATCTATAAAGGTACTTCTCATGCTTACTCCAGCAGATGAATATTTACAAAAAGTGACTTTTTATTGTCTATTGTGGCTTATTTTTATACATGTTATATAGAACATTGGTGTATTATATAAACCTCTCAAATTGCACTTAATATTGCCTTTATTTTTGTACTGCATTCAGAGTTTTTAAAGTTGTAGCCATAAATTTTCCTTTGGTTTGAAATCTTAACAACTTGACATTTTGAACTGTAGCTTTATATAACTTTTGTTCTGAGGGAGAGAGAGGTATCAACAAATTTACATATACATCTTTTTAGTCTCAAAAATGGCTTTAGATCATTTGTGACAATTTGCATGATACTCACATTTTAGAAATTATCATTAATAGTCTATAAGCATTATTTTTGAAAAATATTTTTAGTAATTATTTTATTATGAATGAAAAATAGCCTAAGGTCTTTAGCTTACTTATGTACATTTTCTGAAAATGAAGTTTCTCTCCTGTTTATAGTTTGGATTCTCTTCGAAAGAGAGAAAGTGTAGTGCAGTCAACCAGAGAGCATGGTTTCAGGAGTCTGACTACTGGTCTGAATGCCCAGGGTACTTGCTCACTGTATCATCAGAGGGCATGTGATTTAATTTTATTATGCCTCACTTTCTTCATCTGAAATATGGGAACAAATGAAACAACTTCATAAAGGCTGCTATGAAGACCAATGATCTTCAATGCTATGAAGATCATCAGGTGCTTAGTGTGTCAGCATATAAACCCACAGGAAAGGTTAATTCTTGTAATGTTGCAAAATTGATTAACTAGATTCTTGTAAAATATATTGTTGTAAGGTAAATTTGAAAAAAAAATCTGAGTACAAGTGCAAGTCCTTTTTAAAACTAAAGACTATATTTTACTTAACAGAAAGAATGTTACACTAATAAACTTGTAGAATTAAAACATTTAGAATGTTCCATCTTTTTACTTTTATGTTCTTGAAAGGTTAAATTTCATCTACATTCCATGGTATAGTGTTAACGTTTGTATTAATTCCAAATGATACAAGTAAGTTTTAAGTTTCTGTTACACTGGGCTGTGGGTGATAAGATGATTGGGTTGGTTGGAAAGAGTAAGTATTGGGAATTTTATTGAAAGGAAGAAACTGATACGTAAAATATTTTGAGGGATCAACTTTCTAAAAAATAGACATAAGGATGAGAAAAATAGTGGAGTCTTAGGTAAGAAAGAGCTAAAAGCAATCAGGAAAGGAAGCCTTATAGTAATTATTCTATTTACTATTTTATTTTGAACAGACTCACTAAGTAGGTGAACAATCTTGGAGGCATGCATTGTTAATTCCAGGAGTAAATCCTACCACTGAATGAGTTCTGAAAAGAAATTTTGTGATGATGTCAGATTGTTTCCTGCTTGGGAGGCCCATTCTGATTGGTCCCTTCCCCTCATTTCTATCTCATACTGGACTAAGATGCTCCATAGCAACCATTGACTAGCCTATTGGTTCATTAAGTTACATGAAACTGCCTTCTCTCCTGGTTTAATTCTTCCCATAGGATGTGAGTATAGACATCTCTTATTTGCCGTTGGAGACATAAGGCATATCACAAACTTGGCACATAATAACCACTTAATATTTGTTCAATGAACATGTAAATTGCTTCCCCTTAACACTAACAGAATTTGTGTTTTGAGGTTATATGTAGGCTTAAGAAGGCAAACATGGCAGTGTTATCTATGTGGGCATTTAAACTTCCAGGCCTGGGAATATAAAAATTACCTTTCTTTGAGATATTCTAGGAGAGGATCCCATGCCCTAAATTAGCACCTTCAGCATTAAAACTCCATTTCTTGGATTCAAATAGTAGGTGATGAATTTTTAGGAGTCCTCTGTCAATATCTAAAGTGATCTAGTCATGCACTAACCTCTTTTCGGCTAACATTTACTCTTCAATTTTTTCAGTTAGTGCTTCATAGGGATTTTCAGAAATGAGATGGCATCAGGGAGGTGTCTGTGTGTGTGCTTCATAAGTGGGGTGATTTTGAAGATGCCACCAAGCAAAGAGTACCAGAGACAGGACAGGAACTTGAGGAGAGGATGAAAGGGGATGCTAAGACCATTTTCATTTCCTTCACAATTTAGGATAGTATGACCTTGCTTGTAAGTGCCCTCCTCTATTGATTTGCATATGGATTCAACCTTTTGAAATGAAGCATCCAAGTACTTCTAATTTTGGTAGGGAAAAAAATTTGCGTTTCTAACCTCAAAACTCTTATCAGATGTGATCTTATATCTTACAGATATAATCTTTATCTCTTACCAACTCATGGTCTTAACTCTCAACTAACTGCAGGAAGCTTTTAAATGGATTTATTGCTCTCCTTTTAAATTACAGTGAACATTCCAGTGAAAATTCCAAATTCCAAAGAAAAGTACATTTTCCTCTCTAAATAATTTCTTTTGGTTGAACTTCTCAGACTAGAAACATTTATCTTTCTCAGTTCTTTTATTTTGTTGGGACTCCTATATCTACTATTGTCTTCTTTAAAGTAGTTCTTAATTTCCCCTTTCTCTACCAGCTTCAATGATTTGTGTCTGTTCTGAGGTTGCCCATTCAAATGCCAGACAGCAAGATCAGTTTAGTAACAAAGCTAAAGAAAAATTTATATTTTATTCACATAACTTTAGATTTTATTCATATTAAAACATCAAATTTTATTTGCAAATGAAACCTATTGGAAACCTGAATTGGACTTGCAGGGGTTCCATTTTATGGTAAACTTGGGTTGAACCCCACTCCTAGGGCCAGGGGTGAGTGACATGACCCACAGAACCCTAGGTTTAGAAAAATGTCACACTTAGAATGTCTTCTGCTGTCACTATCTTGAAATTCCTTACAAGTTTTAAATAAGTGGCCTCATACTTGTATTCACAATGGGCCCCAGGTTTGTTCTGTAGCTGGTCTTACAAACTGAAAGTCTATCCTCTTCCTCCTGACTTAATGAAATATAAATTATCCTACCATAGTGGTTTCTGCTCTCATGCCGTTCTACATGGAACCATGGGACTAAGTCTGCTGGATGCCATTTGTATTGTGCTAGCCTCATTTTATAGCTCATGCTCTAGCTCCTCTACTTGCTACAGACCTGGCTTCAGAATCCAGCCCTTCTCTGTACTATTTCTTGAAGATTCTAACATGAATCCTTAACTATAATCAGGATGGACTTATCATTATCCCGTATTTACTGAGTCCCAAGTTCATTTTACAGCTTGTGCTGCTGTTTAAATCTAAAAACTGTAGTCTTTCTTCTTGCTCATATCTCTAGCACCATGACAGCTGGATATTCTAGCTTCTTCAAAGAATCTTCCGCAATATGTAAAAAAGTGGACGTGTAACCGATGTGATTCTGTAATCTGTATACAGGGTAAAACTGGGAGTTCATAACCAAGTTGAATCAAATGTATGAAATATGATATGTCAAGAGCTATGTAATGTTTTGAACAACTAATAATAAAAAAACAAAGAATCTTCCTAATATTCCCATCCTCAAGCATTTATCTATGATTTTCCATATTGTTTTTCTGCTTTATAATAATTAACAAATGTTAATAAATATGCATGTGCATGAAGATTGCTGAGACATGAAAAACTCTAAATGTCAGAGGGAGTTCTTAAGGAAGCTGCATTTTTTCGATACTTTATTTAATTTATAATTGGATTTGTGAAACATAGTCAAATTTATCTAATGATCCTCATCATGGGCTGTAGGATATTTTCCAAGTGTGTTTTTAACCATACATGGATCAACACCATAATCTAGAGTTCCAGAGGGACATTCACATAATTCCTGCCATTGGTTCCCAGAGAAGAATTTGTTTATTTTTTATTTTATCTTATTGGTTCTTTCTAGTTATACATGACAGTCAAATCCATTTCATTTTAAATAAGCACGTGAGTGACGTGACAAAGAGGATCAAAAACTATAGTAGTTTATACTAGAAATCACATGCTTCATAAATGTTGGTCTTGTCTATCCCCCATTACAAGTTCTCTGGCTGAAGTAGTAAACATTCAACCCTGATAATTCCAAGCACAATGCAACATCATAAATACCCAGTAATTTGAAAATATTTTAAATGTGTTATATTAAAAGTATTTTGGCAGGTCAAAGACATCTAAAATCTCAGTTCAGAACTGAACTGTAATTTCTCCTAGAAATTGGACTTAAGTTAAACACACTATCTTGATACATAAAAAAAAATGGATAAAAAATTATCTTAAGCTTTAAGAAAAGACCAATAGATTTTGCAAAATTGCTTGATGAATAAATATAAATTGAACTAGAATCATATGGATCAATGTTCCATTGAAAGTTATATGTGGACTAATACTTGGCAAACCATCTCTTTCAGCTTTTCCTAGTCTTAAAATGTCTGAAAAGTAGTTCAAGATGGTTTGGCAAAATTCAAGTACAACAGAATCATTCATTTTCTCATGGAACACATATTTTCCAGAGTGTATTCCTTACATGTGGTCTTTATCCATAATCAAGCTACAATAAACCTGTCTAGGTGGTCACCGAAGAGCTCACAAAATCTGTGTATTTCCTTGTTTTTCTGATTTTTTACAACCAACAATAAAATAAATAAATAAATAAATAAATAATTTTTTAAAAAAATATATCATTAAACAAGACATGGTGATGCACACCTGTAATTCTAGTGACTCAGAAGGCTGAGGCAGGAGGATTAGGAGTTTGAGGAAAGTTGCAAATTGCCTCTGCAAATTAGTAAGACTCTATCTCAGAATAAAAAACAAAAAGGGATAGGATGTAGCTCAGGAGCAGAGCACCCCTAGTTCAATAACCTGTACTGAAAAAATAAAATGTAGGATAAATATAGTGAACAGAACTTTTAGAATTTAGGAAAGGATAATGCAGTCCCTAAAGCTGGTATGTTTTACAAGGATTTTGTAACTGTGGATAGGCAATGTGGAGTGAATGTGAAAAAATGTAAAGCTTCAAGCAAAGTGTTAGGGTAAATTTTCTGCTCCAGAATGAGCAACAGGTGGCCCTGCCATAAGGTGTACATATGGCTGAGTCATGGTGCTACTGTGAATTCTGTTCAGAGAAACACATCTTGTAACCCATGGGGAATAGAGTCTTTTGACACTATGACCAGACTTATGAATCCTTTTATAGACAACAGATGTGATGGCTTATCACAGCATTTTAGCTTTGAATAGATTTTTATTATTCTAATCTATACCCTTTTCCAATCAAAAAGTTTCTCTCTTGGCATTCCTATCAGATTGAGTGCTTCATATCTGCTTATACAAACAAATCTCTTATTTTGTGTTCAACATTTCTTATACATCATTGTATAAGATGAATCTTTTTAAGTCAATTGTTATATAGATTGATAATTGATTATGCACATAGACAATGTAATATCTTTCAAAGGACTGCAGTTAATATATACTCATGAGCTTTTATTTTAAAAGTTGTAATTACCCAGGTGGGTGTTTATGTGCATGTATACATGCAAGTATATAAAGTCTAGGGGAAAAAAAATGTTTACATTTGCAACCACTTGTCTTTAAATGAAGACTCTTGTATGTGTTGATCATCCACATGTAGGAAGGTGTTCCATGTTCACTTTCAGGAGAGTGACCATAGATCCATATGTGCTGTTTAGGTCTGTTTCTTTTCTTTCTTTTTTTTTTTAAATGGGGGCAGAGTATCAGGTATAGAACTCAGGGACACTCCCCACTGAGCCACATCCGCAGCCCTATTTTGTATTTTATTTAGAGACAGGGTCTCACAGAGTTGTTTAGTGCCTCACTTTTGCTGAGGCTGGCTTTGAATTCATGATCTTCCTGCCTCAGCCTCCTAAGCCACTGGGATTACAGGTATGTGCCACCATGCCCCCGGCCTAAGTCTGTTTCTTGATGTAACCATTTCTTATTTTACTTTGGGAAATAAGTGGTGAGGTGCTAATTGTAAACAAAAATTTCTTTTCTTTTAATATTTTAAGGAAGCACCTTCAACACTTCAAACTTATTTCCTTTCAAGTGAGAATGCTACCAGAGATGATGGCACAGAAGTTTCTTAGAAAATGGTGTAACTGAGCTGCACCGTGTTGGTGTAACTGAATTTCAAACCTATTATGATGAGGGGGGATAAAACTGTTTCCTAGGAAAAATTGTGATGTAGAAAATCTTAATAAAAGTGCCAGAATGGATGGCAACTGGGAAGTCCAGCTCTCCTTGGCACACATGTCATACGTGCTTCTCATTTCTGGCACTATGTTGAAATCACATGACACTCACTCACTCTTGTTAACCACTGAGGTTCAAGTATTCAAGTGGTTTTTTTTCAACTCTTCTTGAAGATTTATTAAACCTCCAGAATAATTTTGAACACTTTAGGGTTAGTTATTTAGCCAGCTACTTGCCTGAGGCAAAGGACTAGAAAAAATAATTTCCTGAGGGAACTTTTATTTCCCCCTCAGATATTGAAGAGGAAGGAGTAAATGATAAGCTGGTTCCCCTGTATCTTTCTCTCTTGCTCACTAACCTGGACAGAATATTTTCCAAAGTTTCATGTACTGACAGAATACTTTCTTTTCAGAATTCTCTATTCATATCCTTTTAGGGTTTCTGATTAAATTGTTTCGTTCCTCATTGCCTTTTTTTTTTTGTGGTTTCTTTTGATTGTGAGTATTTTAAAAGAAAGGAAGTAAGAAATGTATAGAATAAACCTCTTCAAAAGCTAAAAAGAGCCTAATGTCTTTTTAAACTTTAAACTTTTGTGATCACCTCGTATAAAGAAGCAGATCCTGATGGTTCTTGCTTTGTCCACCCTAAGAGAGAATACCAAATGGACATTGGCATTTTCCAATTAAGAATGTACTTATTTATTCAGTTTATTCCAAGAAGAATCACTTACATCACAGGTCAGCAAACTAGAACTCTGGGGCCAAATTCAGCCTACTGTTGTGCTTGTGAAAAAGTTTTACTAAAGCACAGCCACGTCCATTCATTTACAGTCCATGGCTTCTTTCCTGGGACAGGATATTGTACTTGTCATAGACACTCTATGAACCACACAGCAGAAAATAGTCTACCTGACCCCTTACAGATAAAGCTTGCCAATCCCTGAATTAGAATCATAACTTGTTTTAAGAAGAATATTTTTGTGCCTAATCAAGGAAATATTAAAGTGTATGCAAAACTTAGAGGGTTTTTTAAATTTTTCCAATAATATATATTTTTTAAATTTTATAATCAACGCTGTGTAGTTAATAAAACATCTTGTTATATTTATGTTAAAGATCTTTTTTTTTTTTCCTTGAAGAAACCCATTTTCTTTTTCAATTGGTTTCTACCATCAAACTTATTTTAGTTAAAATTTTATCATATGCTTTTCTTAGCTTTCTCTATTTTGGGGGGGTAGTATTTAATTTTTTTCCTTATTGGTCTATGGCAAATAAAATTATTATATAGAATTTGACATTTACATTAGTTTTTCATTATTGAATGAACTCAACTACATCTTTAATTTACAAATATTTATTCAGTTTCTAAAACAGTAGCTATTTGTTTTTAGACTGTGTTACTATAATCATTTTGGGTATACTTTAAAATATTAATGGGTTAGTCTTAGAAATTCTTTAGTACATTACTGTACATTCATGTGTGTGACAATATAACTCTTTTACATACAAAACAGTTCAGTGGGTCAGAAGTCTATAAACAAGTGAGTCTCTCACCAGGGAATCCTTTTCTAAAGGCCACTGGAATCCTCAAGAAGGATAATTTGCTTTATTCCAACTAAAGACCCTCTATTGTACAACCTTATCTTTTACACCAAGTATTTTTATTTAATAATTAATATTTATATATTTATTTCTATTTGACAGTAATTTCTTTGAGAGTTACCAATACATATATGAACATTTACATTCTTTCTATTTCTGTGAG
This sequence comes from Spermophilus citellus, assembly GCF_964194105.1. NCBI lineage: Eukaryota > Metazoa > Chordata > Mammalia > Rodentia > Sciuridae > Spermophilus > Spermophilus citellus. The sequence goes on along the minus strand of NC_138182.1, from coordinate 247,994,747 downwards.
ACTTATTCTTGATAATTCTCAATGTGGATTTGGCAGATAGTCATTGTAATTAAGTAATATGAGTTACTTCTGGCCAGTTGTATAATTTTAATATTATATTTATTGATCAGTCCTGCACAAAAAAGATAATGCACTGTTAAAGTACCTCTCATTAATTTTTTGTATATGAACTAATAAAATAATAATAATATTTTGGGTATCAGCAGTTGAACACAGGGGCACTTAACCACTGAACCGCACTCTAGCCCTGTTTATTTTTTTTTTTATTTTGAGTCAGAGTCTCACTGAGTTCCTTAGGGTTTCACTTAGTTGCTGAGGCTGCCCTCAAATTTGTGATCCCCCTGCCTCAGCCTCCAGAGTGGCTGGGATTATGGGCATGTGCCATTGCACCCAGCCTAAATTGATGAAAATTTAATAAAAACACTTAGCACATATTCTGAGACAAAAAATGTGATATATGCCTTATGCTTATGCTGTTGGTGCTTTATGTTTATTATTGTTAGAGCTCAAATCCTCTCTGAAAGTTAGATATTATTATCTTTAGTTTACATTGGAAGAAAGAATCTTTGAGAAAATGTGCATCTCAGGTCATACAACTAGCAGCTGTTAGAGCCAAGATTCTAACCCAGTTATTAGAGAGAGATACATTTATATCCAAAAGGTTCATTGCCAAGAAAATCTCCATGAAATTTTCATGGCTTAGAGATTTGTTAGTTCAATTTATAGACTCATGAAATGATAAAACTGAAGTAAACTCCTTAGAAAGCATCCAGTTCAGTGCCTTTATTTTGCATTTAAAAATATTAAGACCCTTTTATTTGCACTGAGATTTTAAAGAAATGAAGAAACTTATGTTTGGTTAGGAAATTATTTTTCAGCACAGCATGACTAAATACATCAAGAATACAAACAATAATAAATGCTAGAGAGGATGTGGAGAAAAAAAGGAACACTTTTAAACTGTTGGTGGGATTGTAAATTAATACAACTGCTATGGCAATCATTATGGTGGTTCCTGAAAACACTAGATGTAGAACCACTTCCTAGTATTTATCCTAAAGAATTAAAATCATCATTTAAAGTGACACATGCATACCCTTGTATATAGCAGAACAATTCACAATAGCTGAACTATGGAACTAGTCTAGGTGTCCACCAGCAGATGAATGGATAAAGAAAACATGATATATATACACAATGTAGAGAAAAAGAAAATCAAGTTATTTGTAGGAAAATAGATATAATTAGAGACCATTTTGTTAAAAGAAGTCAAACTAAGAAGCTGAAGGGTCACATGTTTTCTCTCATATGCAGATGCTAGAGAGGAAAAAACGAAAAGAATATCACAGGCAGAACTCCTGAAAATAAAAGGAAGATCAGTAGAGTAAAAGGACCAAAGGATGGTAGTTGGGGAGGGAGTGGGAAAGTGTTGGGGTATGATATTGGCCAAATTATATTGTTACATTGAGTGCAGGTATGAATATGTAACAACGAATCCCATTATTACACATAACTGTAATACACCAATAAAAATGTGGAAAAATTTAAAAGTTAATAAGTAGAAAAAGATAAATAAAAACAATGTTGCTTGTGAATTAATTATGAGTTACATAGTTGAATGCAGAAACAATAAATTTGCATACATACACAAATACACACACATTAGGTGCAAAGAATCGAGATAACATTTTTCATAATTTCCAATGCATTTTATTTTTAATATTTTTTAATTTTAAATGAGTACAATACCTTTATTTAATTTAATTCTTATGTGGTACTGGGGATTGAACCCGTGCCTCCAACATGCTAGGTAAGAACTCCACCACTGAGCTACAACTGCAGCCCCTTAATTTATTTTCTTTATTGTTTCAGGTCCTTCTATTTTACTTATTAATATTATTTCTTTGTTTTCAACTCCTGATTATATATCTCTTTAATTTGTAAGCAACTAATCAAATGTGTTAAGTACAATGTCTTTGAAATATATATAAACCTCTTTTAAATATATGGTATTTCTTCATTTATATATATGAACTTAAAATAACATTTATGAGCAATCTTGAAAAAGTTCTTGTTGTTTCTTCTTAGCTGTTTATGATATCTTAAAAGCAGATAGAGCTATCACTTAACAAAGATATAAAATACATGGTAGACCAAGAAAACCCTTAAATACACATATGACGTATCACACCCCTTGGATAGGGCAGTGAACATTTTAATTCTTCAAATTTCAGGCGAAAATGAAAACATATAATGAAACAGCCCACTTCCATTTGAAATAAAGGAACTAGTAAAAAATCACATAGAATATTAAAATTGCCTCTCCATGTTCAAAACTAAGGCAAAAGAATCTCTGTAAACTTTAATTAGGGAGGACATTCATAGAAGAAGTTCCATAGAAACCCTGACCACCCACGTTGAGCAAAGTTTCAACCTGAGAAGAAAGAGAAGGTTAAAAAGTACCTTGGAAGGAATGGAATCAAAACTGACTTTTGGATGTCACTGCCTTGTGTTTTCCAAGGAGTCAGATAAAGACAGTGATTCTTTCAAAGACAGAAAGTTACATATTTGCAAATGGAACCAGTACTTGTAATTTAATAAAAAAATATAAAAATCTCAGTCAAATTGAAGGCAGAGATTGATGAAAGAAAACAAAGAAAAAACTCAGAAGGAAACATATTTAAAATAAAATGCAAAAGAATATGGCAAACATAAACTGAAAGTTCTGTAATTACTATAAATATAAATTTCTTAAAACTGACTATTAGAAATTAAAGCATATCAGAATAGACTTTAAAAAGTCAAATCTTACTAATAGTTTAAAACATTTAGGTTTCCTGAAGGATACAGAAAGAAGTCAGCTCAGTTAAAATAGAGGGAAGAAGCAACATTCTCTAGCAGTGGCTATGGTTCCAGTTCATGGGTCTGAAATACTACACTAAACTTGACTCACCTGAGGATTATTGCATCCAACCGTCAGAAAGTACAAATGTTTTCTCTAGGTTCAGCTATATGAACATAATTCTCAACCTGTTCTTCATATGGGCAAGATTGGATATATTTGGAGGACAAACTCATTTAGAACAGGTGTTATCTTTTGTATTTCATAACAGTTCTTTCTTCAAAGCTATTTTAAAAGAGGACATGTTTGCAGCAAATTTAAGCCTTTCATACCTTCACATCATTGAGTCTTCATATTATAGGATAATTTGGTTCTCTATAAAATTCTACTTCTTTCTTTTAGAAAAATAACTCAATCTTCTTTTTTCTAGTGCCTCATTAAGAAGGTTAGGTTGTCATCATTCTGATTAGGTCTCCTTTATAGATGATCTTCTTTTCCTTATTTTTAGAACTTCTCTTGAGCTTTATTGTGCTTATATTAGACATCTGTCTAAATGTGGATTTTTCCATCTATGCTACTTGACTATATCATCAGTACTAGGAATTTGGGTTTTTGTCTTTAGTTGAAATTCTTTTTGTCTTTTTATACAAGTGTTTTATTGCAGAAATTTTTAGGTGTACATAAAATAAATAGTGTAGTATACCTGTCACCAAGGTGGAACATCTATAAATCATGTGACATTTTATTTCTTCTATTGCTTCTACCAATTCTTCAGTCCAGGTCCATTTGTTTCATTTTTATTGTTGAATATTAATTATATTAAATTTCAGATTCATTATGACATATTTGAATATGCATAAAAACTTAATGAGATCAATTTTCTTCCTTAATTCCTCTCCACTCCCTCTCCTCTCTTCCTATGATCCCCTTCTTCGATCCTAGTGGTCCCCAATTTTCATGGCATCCCTTTCTTTTCTTTCTAGCTTCCATGTATGAGAGAAAACAATTACTTCTGAGTATGACTTTATTTTAAATTCTTATTCATTGTATCTTTAAATATTCCATCTGATTATTTTTTATTTTATTCTTCTGAGTCTATGATTAGTTTGCTAGCTATTACTCATTTGGTAATATACTGACTATATTTTATATCTTGCTTTCCTGAACTGTTTCTTACAACTGATCTTCCAGTTTCAAAAGTCATTCTTGGGCTCTGTTGTTTTTCATGTAGTACATATGCTATGTTGTTTATTTCAACTATTATAATTTTTTGTTAACAGTATACCTTTATAATAACTATCCCATGTTCATTATCCAATACTGCATGTAATATATTTGTTTCTTTTTATTTTAGTTATGTTTCTCTAGATCTTGCTATTTTGTGTATAAGAAAATTTTCTCCAAACATATACGTCATCATGGCTAGTATTATAAAGAGTATTGGGGCCAACATATAGTCCTAGCTTATGAAGATTTTTTGTTTCTTTGTTTTGTTTCATTTATTTTTGCAGAGCTGGAGATTGAACCCTGGCCTTTTACATGCTAGGCAAGTACTCTACTACTGAACTACATCCCTAGCCACTTGTGAAGTTTTGATTGCTAGAAATTCACCATGCTAGGAAAAAACTCCCAGAACACCAAAGACTGGTTTTGACAATTTTGTTCTCCCTTCACCAAATGACTCTGTCCCTCAGAGAATGTCCATGGCCCTATGACTGTTCTTTGTTCAAAGAGTTTTCTTAACTGATTATGGTTTCCTATTTGTAGTTTGGGAGACTAAAAATGGAAAGAAGAATTAGTGGTACTTGGTCTTATGTCACCTGTCACCTACTTGTCAAAAGCTTCTGTGTGGGTCTTGCTACTTTTTCTTTTTTGAAGTGACAAAGCAGTAAGGAGGGAGCCTCACAGGTAGGAAGCAGAGAATTCAGCCTCCAGAAGTTCTTGTCTTGCTTCCTGTCATCAGCAACACCAGGCCTGGCTCTGTCTGAGACTGCTGCCACTCACTCTTCTAGACCTCAATAACCATTCCCCCTAGCCCACATCCTCAGGTATTTTTCATGGCTTTACTTGAGTTGTTCGAATGAAGATCCATTTCCTTGATTTCCTTAGGTTGGACTGGGAAAATCAAGAAAGCAGTCTGGGCCATGATTTTCTTATTAATAACTGAAAGTCTCAGTAAAGATGTAAACACTCACAGACCTGTTCAGAAATGAGTATTATAATACCGTGAAACAGGAAAAAAAATATTTAAATTTTTTGTAAATGTCCAGACATTGCTACACCTGGGAGCCAATCATAGGTTGCCCTGCGTGAGTGAGTGGAGGCCTTGGTGGTGGTGGTGGTGGGCATTGGCAGTCTCTGGGGCCTGAGGATATGGTGTAGCTCCTGGCTTTGCCAAGGGAGCACCTCCAGGGCTTTTGCTTGACTGGCAACTCAGGAACGCCACTGATTGGCGCTGGATGTGACCTTCTCCTCCCTGAACTACCTCAAGTTCTTAAAAGTTTTAGTGTACATCTGAAATGCAAAGGAACTTCTCAAGGAGGAGGCAAAGTCCTGGTCCGTTATGTCTCTGCCCATACTCACACTAACCCCTGACAGTGGAACAGTTCATGATGGAGTTCACCATGTGGTGAGTGCTGGCACTTTAGCTCAACTGAGCAGGAGATTTGCAAAAATCAGGGACACAAGTGTAACAGCTAAGATTGTCAGGAACCTGGATCATTCATCACTGCATTGTCTCTAAGGGATAGGAATATAAAACTAAACTTCATATTCTGCCATGATCCTCCACCAGAATATCCACAGGATCTAGGAGAACACAGAATGATTGTGAATACATTGCAGTTGTAGAGGCATGATTCAAGGAACTTGCTTGATATGCAGTGATGGATGATTAACAACAGAGACCAAGTTTCAGCTAGAATGTGCACTTTATTGAATGAAGGAAGGAAAAGGGATAGAATGGGAATGAACAGAGCCTTGGCTTTCTAGTAAACCACAACCTAATCAATCTGAAATAGTCCATTTACAAATAAGCTCATGTTGAAATGTACTGTTTAATTAAATGTTGATGTCTTGTCTTTCTTCCTGTCTATTCTGAAGGCCATGTAATGCCTCACTTTTCTCTTTAAATTTTATGAAAATATTTGGCCTTTGTGGATCTATGCCTGCTGGACTGCATTTATCTTTTACTCAGTATGACTTTAAATTTTTTCTGGTTAATATTAATTATTAAAAAATAAATTTTCACTGTAGAAGTATGGTTTAATAATTAGATTGCATCCCTTTACTGCAATAAGATACAAATATAGATATTTGAGTGTTAGTACACATAATGCTCCAGAAATATTAAAGAAAAAAAGTCAAAGTGCAGAACTCTATGTAAATGTGAAAGACAAAAGGTTCATATGTAATGATAAAGATACTTTATAAAAAAAAACATACATCCAGAAAAATCAACTGTGCTGACCTCTTGGTAGAAGGAAGGAAGTTTGTATATTATATTTTAATTTAATTTTTAAATATATGAATGTAAGACTTTTAAATTTGAATTCTCATTTGCTAATAAAAAGTAAAAAGATTTGCATTATAAAATATTATCTTCTCACACACATTCACAGATGAATATTTGTGTAAGATTTTATATTGTGATTGAAGATTGTTTAGAAAATTTTCAAATTTTATGCTAATAAATAAAAGTCAAAGAAATGTTAAACATATGGATAGTTTAAAAATATTTAAATTATTATACCTCAAAAATGTTCATTTATTTTATTAGAAAATATTAAAAACTGATGAAAGCTGATACTTTGCTTCTTTTTAATTATATGTTTAATTTCCATACAAAGTAATTGATTCATCTCATGTAAAATCTGTGTAGAGAAACAATCTGCATGTTAACATAAATGAGCTCATGAAAGGTGTCAAGTGATATTATCGAACACAGGAAAAAAAGATTTGTTGAGATTAGATAAACCAAGGCATCACTTGTCAGTTCCTCTATTTAGAAAAGGTAGACAGAAGGGAAGACAAAAGCCAATATTCAAATTATCTGCATGATCTGTTCTTTCTTGACTACAAATTGTCAATGTGAGAAGGGTGTGCAAAGAGACAGTAAAAATCACAGCATCACTTTTGTTAGCAGATCAAAATCCCCATTTTTAAGGGTATGGAGGCTATATTGAGCTCTAACAATGGAACTGTACTTACCCTTTCTTGGCTTGTCAGTCTCCATTTTGAAGTATTGTTTTTAATGACCTATCTAGAGAGTTTATATATATATATATATATATATATATATATATATATATATATATATATATATATAAAGAACATGAATATATTTAGCTGCTTTGGTATATCATGATCAGACTGTATTCTGTAAGTGTGGTGGACCTTGACAGACAATGTCAGTTGATTCTAAGACTCTGTCTTCCTGCATAGCAATACAACATTTCCAAATATGTTCTGACTCTAATCTGCAGTCAAATCAATTAGTGCTAGCTTGCTCCATGCTGATTCAATCAGAACCTATAATTCCAGAGTTTTCACACTAATTTCACTGGTAAATTTGATGAGAAACAATACTTATGCAAAGATTCACAGGAATGTTTGCAAACACAAAGGTATACAATAAAATTAAGTTAAAAATACAATAACTCTAAAGTCAACTCATTTTCCCAAAGTGTGTTTACAGGTGGGGATATAGGAAGAGATTTCTTTTTCCTGAGTATGTTTTTGCTCCTGCATTTGCTCATTCCTGTTTTTAAGAAGTAATTACTATAGTGTCCATGTTAAATTACTTCCTTTCTTTTACCTTGAAATTGATGCTTGAGTTCTGAAGAATGAACCTAATATAAAGCTGAATTAAGAAATGAAAAAAAAAATGGCCAATGGCAGCAAGGATGGGTGGGGGAAGAGGGAGAAGGATGGATTTGGAGATTTCTAGCCAAACTACTGGCTTATGCTTGTATATAATTTGCAAGATGTCTGTGAAGCTGTGATTAGGGAACCTTTCTACTAACAAAGTGGAACGCTGCCTCTGGTCCTTAGTAAATTGGGCTTTGGGGAATTGTGCAGGACACCACTACATTTGCTTTGCAATTGGTAAAGGACAGGTCTTAGGAAAGATTTCTAAAGCATCAAGCCACTTCAGTGTTACTGATGCTGTGCTTCCACATGCTACCAGGGTTGGCTGGCCCAAAACCTCCAGAATTGCCAGTTATGCCAAGAGATTATTTCCAAGTTGATGCTCTGCTCCTACATGTGAATAACAGTGAAGCCACACCTCAGCCTTGCTGGGCTGTGGAGGAGCTTCTTACCTGCCATTGAGCCTTCAAGATCTTTGATCTACTTTATTTCCTTTCTAAAGTCAATGGACAATAGTGTTCACAGATGCGTGTACTTAGAATGGGGAAAGGATCTTCCGGCACAGCTGCCTGAGCACTAACTCTCATCAAGTTCAGTGAAACAGTTCTTTGAATCCATTCATGCAGACCCTTTGTCTCCAGGGCATATACATACTGCCAACTGGATCTAGTGATTTTCGATGTATGCACAAAAGTATACTGAGTACTAGCACTCTCCTTTAATGCACTTGGGCAAATTACCGTTCTGTATTGCAACTTTGCCAGTCTTCTCATCCACAAAAGTGTTGAATTAATACTTTCTACCTGTGGGTGAGAATTAAATGAGTTAATTTATATGAAGTATATACAACAATGACTGCATATAGTAAGAATTTAAGAATCTCTCAAATGCTAGCTACTACTATACTACTACTACTACTACTACTACTACTACTACTACTACTACTACTACTTCTTCTACTATTATTGGTTTTATTATTATGTTTTTTTCATTATTATCATTATTGATTCTGAATCCCCGAAGTCCAGGAGTACATTAGCCTGGGTTCTCTAGAATACAAAACCTGAGCAAGGATCATACTTGATAGTGTTTTATTTGGGGGAAGGGAGTCCAAAATCAAGAAAGCAAGAAAAAAGAAAGAAGGGAAGTTAGCAAATAGAAGGGAGGTGGGCTAACGACCTATAAAAATCTTCACAATAAACAGAGAGAGTTTATTGAGATGTCACTAGTGAGTCCTTGAGTAATGCATCAGGAGATAAGGAAAGAACACCTGGTAAAAGTTTGCTATACATCATGTCAGCCCTAGTTCCCTCCTGAGCTGTGCCATCTGGTCACTTTGGGCAACTGATAGGAAAGCCCTCAAAGTAAGAGCAGCATCAGCCTTAATAATAGGACACAACCAAGCCATGATGCCAGTGGCTGGTTTCTGTTTGGCTCCATCCTTCACCTGAACATGCCCTGAAGAGCCCCTATGAGAGGATGAGGAATTGAGTGGGTTATGGGACATTCTAAGCTTCAGAAGCAATGCTGAGCCCGAGACAGAAGTCAAGAGGGCACCACACAAAGTAAAGCTAAGACCCTGAGATGTTGTGTGCTTACCTAGAATGACATGAAGAAATCAGAGCAGTTGCCACATTAGTCCTGACCTGTGAAATGGTATTCCATGCCACTATCTCCCTCTGTCTTGCATGGTGGTCAGGGAGTTCAAAAGGTCCCACTTCAATAAATAGCAAAACCCTTCCTAAATGGCCACAAGAATGTGGTTGAAGCCAGGCGATCTTATTAGGTGAACATCTGGAAATGTCAAGCAGAAAGAGGAGCCAAGTGAATCAGGAACATCAAAGAATTGGGTCCAGAAATCTCAGACAAGCCCACTGAGCACTAATTGTGGCTACATTCTTTGTATTTTATGATTATAAAGGTCAGAAAACCTGGGCACAATGTCACATGCCTGTAATCCCAGCGGCTCTGGAGATTGAGGCAGGAGGATCACGAGTTCAAAGCCAGCCTCAGCAAAGGCGAGGTGCTAAGCAACTCAGTGAGACCCTGTCTCTAAATAAAATACAAAATAGGGCTGGGGATCTGGCTCAGTGGTTAAGTGCCCCTGGGTTCAATTACTGGTCCCTGCCCTATTGCCCCCAAAAAGAGTTCAGAAAAGGGAGACATTTTCTTAAAACTCTCATTCATTTTAAAAGAATGATTAGAGAAACGTACCTGGGCCAAGTATTCACCCAGATAATAATATTTCTTTCAAGGAATGGGGCTCAAATTCAAGGGGCACAGAACCTGGATTGACAATACATATAAAAGGCCAGCACCCAAATGTAAAGAACCTGAAGTTCTTTCCATATAAAATCTATGGATAGTCTCTTTCTCTGTTCTAGGGTTTTGTGAATATCTCTGTATCTTAAAAATAAAATCTGTGTTAATTATATCTACTTTTAAGTACTTCTGTAAAGAAGTTAGTGAAGCCATATTGCCTAAACACCTTTTACAGAAAATGTTCTATTATTATTGCTCTAATTATACTTTCTCTTAATCATCCCCTGGAATAAATATAGTGGTGCTGTTGGGTTTCTTGCACCTAATATTAGTATTTTCTATATTTTTGCATCTTTTTTTTTCCTTTGCAATTAGATTCTGGGGAAAATTTTCAGCTCTCTCCTTCAGCTCACCAACCTTAACTTTAGCTATATGTCCACTCTGCTATTCATCCAACTGGCTTATTTTTCTATTGACTGAAATTTTAATTTCAGCAATACTTCTAAAAATCATTGTTCCTACTTAACAGATAATGTGTGTTAGTGCTTCATCTGGGTTTACTGGCTATTTTTATTTTAAATTTTGTTATTTGATCTGTTTCTTTATCTGTTTCATCAGTGCTATGGTTTGGACAAGTGTACCTAAAGGTCCAAGTGTGAAGACTTGGTCCTCAGGGTAACCATAGTAGGAAATGCTGTGGACCGTTAAGAAGTCCTTTCCTTCATAAGGCCTGTCTTGAGGAAGATGGTAGGTCCCAAGGCTCTCTGCTGTTTCCTGTCTTGAGATGTAAGTGATTTGCTCCACCACAGGCTTGTGCCCCCAAGCAGAGGCCCAAAGAGATGAAACTTCCTGATATCGGATTGAAACTTCTAGAGACATGAGCCAAAATAAACACTTTGCTTTTATAACAAAAGGTTAACAAAAGTTTAATTGCTTCAGGTATTTCATTATAATAAAGTGAAACTGACTAATGCACTTGGGTATTGTTTTTTTCTATTCAGTTTTCAGTTATCATAATTTTCAGTATTGTTCTCATAATAAAGATGTTATATCTCTGAATTTACCAAATGTATTGGTGTCTTCTGTTAACTCTATTTTCTTGGAGAGTATGTCTATTTGTTCAGGCTGGTAAATGCCTTTTGTTCAGAATGTTCAATGTTATTGAAAAGCTTCTAATGTTTAGTATTTTTTAAACTTATTTCTTTTGTTTCCTAAGCAAGAGTCTAGAATAATCACTCTTGATTGGAGATAGCATTTCCTAAACACAAACTAACCATAATCAGTATATGCTGATATTAATTATGTATTGTACCCAGATTTTAGGGTCTGTGCATGTGGGCAGGGCATGCATGTGGGTTCTTTCTTTTTTCTTTGCCCTCTACCTGCAGCCTGTGAGTCTCCCTCAGCGAATGCCCTACTACCTTTGAGGAACTCTGTTACTGACGCTGGTCCTGGGGCAATGCCATGGCAACAGCTATGGAAACAGATCTCAGTGCAGCTGTTCCACTCCCTTTAATGCCACAAGAACTAAGAAGCATGTCACCGATCACTATCTCATCCCCTGCTCTTCACTTCTTACAATATTTTCATGTTTTGTTTCCCGAGAAAAGCCATCCATTTGGAGGCCTTATCCATTCCCTATGTCAGGTTGTAAGTCTTAATCTCTGTGAAGTTTGCATATCTTCCAGAAACTTCTTAATATTCTGGTTTACTTTCAGCACTGTCTTGATTTTCCATAAATAATGGGTATCTTCTCATTTTTATATTTATCCTTTCATTGAAGTAGGATTTTGTGAGAAGAGAAAGACTAAACAAGTACATTTAAAACCACTATGAGACAACATTTTCTGGTTTTTCTTGGAAATGCATCAGAATGTTCTTGTAAACATGAACTCAATACATCGGCTCTTTAGGAACAAGTTGCAACCTAGCTGAGGGTACATTTTTAATTTTTGGATTTTCTCTTGACTATACTTAATATTGATTCATGACTAAGTAAGATGTATATTACAGCTTTTCATTTTTCTTCTGTACACAGAGGGTCATTCTTACCAGCAGAATCTTGATCAATAGTTGCAAATGGGTAGCAGTTTCATCACAGATGATTGCCATTATGTTGCCAAAGCACAGTTCAACAACTGTCCATTTTTTATTCATATCTATATAAAGGTACAATTATAAAATTTACAACTTCAATGTCCTGAAATAAAAATATAGACTGAACATGTATGATATTGTTTGCAAAACATCTTTTAAATTCATCAGATAGAAGCAGATAAAATTGTTCTTTGGTTCTTCTCTTCAGCAGGTCAAATTACATGTGGTTTAAGGTCTTTTAGAGAATAATATAAAAAAATTTAGAATATATTTAGGAAACAACTGTTACATCACAACTAATTAAAATACATAAATTTCTTTGCATTTAATTAAAAAGCAAAAAAAATGACCCTTTTGTGGAAGAATTACATTGATTTTTTTTGCAATTTTTTTCAAAAAGATCTGTGAGAAGCTGATTTCTCAGATATTATAGCCCAAGTGTTCTAGGAACTGTACCATCATATTGAACAATATAAAGTGTATTGTATTTTTGATAGAAGAAATTTGGTATTTTTGTAACTGCATGTTGAATTCCAGTGCAAGGACTCAAAATTAAATAAAATATATTAGTGAGTGTGTGTTTCAAATTGCTACTAATGTGCATATTAATATAATAAAAAATAGAATTATGATCAAAGAATCTCAAAACATTCTATTAAGTGAATGAATGGAGCCAGAGACATGTGGCAGCATACTATATGAATCAGTTTATAAGCAATTCTAAAAATTGAATAACCACAAAAATGGAAATTTGGAGAGATGAAAATATTCTGTCATGCTTATGGTGGTAGTTTCATGACTTCATATGTTTATCAAAGCTTGTTCAATTGTGTTCTTAAAGTAGTAAATCGATAGTATTTAAATTATACTTCATAATTAATAAAAATATAGAAAACACCCATTATTGGCTTACAGTCATTATTCGAATAAAGATCAAAACCTTTGACATATGTTAGACAGATTGCACTTTCATTTCATGTAGTTCCTAAGACTTATCTTACTTGCTTCTGTCCTGTGCTTTCTGCTTTTGGCATACAAGCCATCTTTCTAAAGGGCTGATTCTTCCCTCCACTGTAGGTAGAAACATGTTGATTCGTCTGTCTGCAAAGTTCTGACCTGAAGGACACTGGCTTTCTCTTATGTACACTGAGAACTAGGGAAAGTTAGTTATCTGAGGAAAGCAACTTTCTTGTGTGCATGCCAGGACAATGGCTGCTTGGGATGCTGGTCATATAAGAAAACCAAGCAAGTTAATGCTGATGATGTCACTGCTTCTACCACCTGATGTACAAATCCCTTCTCTCAATGGTGACTGGCACTGAAATGAGGACGCTTGTTCAACCAGCTCCCAATGGACAAAATTCCATGAGGGGAAGTGGATACTTCTTGGTCACAGTGAGGGAATGAAGAGGTTATTTGTTCAGCCTGTCACTACTGAATTCTTCTTGAACAGTCACTGATCTTTTATAAGCTATTCCTAATAAATAAGTTTCCCAGGCTGTCTGTGGGCAGTTTTTAAAATTGTTTTTACCTTTAGCAACCTGCCACCCTGGCACACCTGAGCTGGGGCCATGACATTTCTCTTATAAAATACAATCCAAATTGTTCTTTGGTTCTAGGGTGGTTTTCATAATTAAGTTGTCTAAATTCTGGTTTTGTTCTGGCAGTTCTGCATAGTTTCTTGCATTCTAGTGTGTAAAATGATAAGAAGGTTTGGTGATGGGAGGAAAGACTAATCAAAACATAAATTACTTTGTACTAAACCACCCAAGAGATATGGCAACAGGAAGTTAATCTTGGTTGTGTGAAATGTTCATTTTGAGGCTGAATTATGGAGAAGGTCTCTCTCTTTCCTCTTGTCCTCTTCTCTGAGACTCATCAATTGGTGAAACTAGAGAACACAAGAACATAAGATGCCAACACAAAGAAAGGGGTGGGAGCCATGCAGGAATAAGAGATGTAAGGAAAATGGAATGCAGAGGGTTCAAGGAGGATAACTTTTTCATGCCAACAATGAAGTGACTAGAGTCACCCTCAGATAAGAATTAAGATACACCTGCTTATTGAAGGAAAAGCAGGCACATGAAACAAGTTTATACAGTCAAATATTTGTATCTCCACTCATTTTTTACTATATACAAAATGAATTTAAGACTGTCATCCAAAAGAACCTTGTAAGAATTATGCAGTGTTTTCTATTTGATCTTATCTACCAACATCAATGTCTTAAAATTTATTATTCATCCTTTAGTGATAAATAAGGTATATCAACATTTAAGTGATATTAAAATTTTAGAAAATTAGTAGACTGCTGTGTATCTTCCTGAACATGAAGTCTTAGTCATTAACATTTGCTGAGTGTCCTCCACATCTAACGACATGCCTTGAACATGGTAGACACTGTGCAATGAATAGTCATAAATCAAAAGATTACACTTGGAAATAATTGTGTTTTTAACACTTATTAAATTGTACATTTCTGTTCCATTACCGGGTTGGACTATGAACATTCAAACTTGTTTCATCACTGACCAATTGAGAAAAATGGGGAAAATCAAAGAGAGCCTGGTTTTAATCATGTAAGATTCAACTGTGATTGTGACTAGACATCAAAATCTGCCATCTTGGATGCTTATTTAAATACTGAGAAGATATATTACTCAAATTAAATAAATTAGGAGTACCTCTGGAAAAGTCAGGTACAAATATGTAGCCTGACGACATGTAGATGAATTGTTCATTTGGGGAGTTAATTATGCCTTCTATGCTGTGTAGTGCACCTTATTTTTAAAGTGTTTGTTGTTTCTTACCTAGTTTGTAAAACATTGTATTTTCACCAGAGCCAACATATGGTTGTACAGAAATTAGAAATTATTTTAAAATTGGAATTCTTAAAAAAATAAATATGTTTAGATTTGAAAGTTCTTAAATGTTTAAAAAGCTTTGAAATGAAGAAATCATTTTGGCAACATTATACTGTCTGGATTACTATAGCTTTATAGTATAGTAAAGATAGGAGATTTAGTCTTCTACCTTCATTCTTCTCCTTTAATATTTAATTGGCTTTACTGAGTTTCTTGCCTTTCTGTACAAACATTGTAACCAATTTGTTGATATCTACACAGTAACTTGTTGGGATTTTGATTAAGATTGCATTAAATATATAGATCATGCTGTAGTATCTTGACAGTAATAAATCTTCCTACTCATGAATATAAAATCTCTGCACTGATTTTGTTTTTCATTGATTTTGTTCATCAGAGTTTTATAGTTTTTCTAAAATAGAGCCTGTACACATTTGTTAGATTTATACCTATGTATTTCATTTTGAATTTTAATATAAATTTTGTTGTGTATTTTTTTTACATTTTTTATTCATTTGAATTAGTTATACATGACAGTAGAATGCACTTTGATATGTCATAAATAATGGAATATAATTGCTCATTCTTCTGGACGTACATGATGTAGAATCACACCAGTTGTATAGTTTTGTGTGTGTACACACACACACACACACACACACACACACATACACATAGGGTAATAATGTCTGATTCATTCTACTGTCCTTCCTACCCCCATACCCCTCCCACCATTCCCCTCTACATAATATAAAGTTACTCTATTCTTTCCTAGCACCCTTTCCCCATTGTGAATTAGCGTCTACATATCAGAGAAAATATTTGGCCTTTGGTTTTGTGGAATTGGCTTATTTTGCTTAACATGATATTCTCTAGCTCCATGCATATATTACATTTTTTATCCATTCCATCTGTTGAAAAGCAACTAAGTGAATTCTATAGTTTAACCATTGTGAATTGAGCTGCTATAAACATTGATGTGGCTGCATCACTGTAATATGCAGATTTTAAGACCTTTGGGTACAAACTGAGAAGTGGGATAGCTGGGTCTAAGGGTGGTTCCCTTTGAAGTTTTCTGAGGAATCTCTATACCACTTTCCCTAATGGTTGACACCATTTGCATTCTCACCAGCAATGTATGAGTGTACCCTTTTCCCCACATCCTCACAAACATTTATTGTTGTTTTTATTATTAATAATTACCATTCTGACTGGAGTGAGATGAAATCTTAGAGTAGTTTTGAGTTGCATTTCTCTAATTGCAAAAGATGTTGAACACTTTTTCATATATTTGTTGATGGATTGTATTTCTTCTTCTGTGAAGTGCCTGTTCAGTTTCTTAGCACATTTATTTGTTGGGTTATTTGTTTTGTTTTGCCTATGCTGTTAAGTTTTTTGAGTTCTTTATATAACCTGGAGATTAATGCTCTATTTGATGTCTGTATGGTGAAGATTTTCTCCCCTTCTGTAGGCTCTCTCTTCACTTTATTGATTGTTTCCTTTGCAGAGAAGTTTTTTTTTTTTTTTTTTTTTTTTTTTTTTTTAAGTTTGAATCCTTGCTGTGTTGTGTTTTTAATTTCAAATCTTGCTTGCTCGTTGCTGGTATGTAGGGAAGTGATTGACACTTGTACATTAATCTTCGATCTTTGGACACTGTTGTGCTTGCTTAAATACCAGGACATTTTCTGTCACTTGTTTTGTAATTTCTATAATCATGACAGTTTTGTTTCTTCCTTTCCAATTTGTATAATTCAATTTTCTTTACTGGCATTATTGCACTAAAGAGGACCTCTAGCACTTGAAGTTGTGGTGAGTACTTTCTTCCTGATCTTAGAAGGATTCTAGTTTTTCATCATTAAATGTGCTGATAGATATTTGTAGTTATTTTTTTATCAAGTTGATGATAGAAGTTCTCTAGGAACTAGAAGTTTGAGATAATGAACCATGGACAGGTGTTGGATTGTGTCCAATGTTATTTTATGATCTATTGCTATTATTGAGTGACTTTTCTTCTTTAACCTGTTGATATACACTTGGTTGTGATATATATTATTTTTTTAATAATGTTGAATTCAATACCCAAATATTTCGTTGAGTAGTTTTGCATCTACAATCAGAAACCTATAATGGTAAGTCAACAACCAAACAAAGTTAGTATGTAGAATCTCCTAAATTCTGGAACTGACAGAACTACTTACCTTTAAAAACAAAAAAGAAGGGAAAAGAATATTGATTGGTTAGATGTCCAATTAAGTAAACAGAATCTCTCTTCCCTTAGCAAAGTGATTTTATCATAACAGAAATCTATTAACTTACTAGCATTATTATTAAGAGTAAAATTTTTAAGAGTATCACTGACTTCCATTTCTTTGGATACATTTGAGGGCAAGCTTACTATGCCTAAAACAGGATATGGTGTGAATGTATGCATATTAGATGCTGAAGGCCTTTTCCTTTTTTCAACCTCAACTAAGTTCTACTCAAACTGAGTACCAGGATTCTCCCAATCAGGGAGAAGAAATGTTTATTATAGAGTTATCACAATAGACTTAGAATAAAAAACTAAAGACATTAACTACCTGAAGGAAACTTCCTCTTCAATTAATGCTAAAGTGAGATTCATAATCAACAAACCCCATCTTCATGCTCATAGATTTCAATTATATTTTTTTTGTATTCAATTCTTAAATATTGGCAGACTTTTCAGATTTACTTAACAGCTGGGAAAGGGCCCTACCAGAAGGACAGACACCATATCCAAGAGATAAATACAATAAACACATGCAAATAAACAAATATATCAGACATATACAAATCAGGCATGGACAAAAACATGGAAGCAACAAAGCATCTAGGGATGGAAGTAAACTTAAAAACACACAACAAAAATAGCCTCAGAAGGATATTGTGTTAAGAGTGGACGATATCCACAGGATGGTCTTAACAGTAAGCATGTAAGTTAAGGAAAATATTTAAGGAAAAATTCTTTAAAGCATGAATAAAAATTGAATAAAAATCAATTCAATAGTTTTAAAATAAAAATGGTGAAAATTACTTTTCTTTTGAGCTACTGAGAATTGAACCCAGGGATACTCTGTCTACCTCTGAGCTATATCCTCAGCTGTTTTCATTTTGAGACAGGTTTTCACTAGGTCCCACAGGTTGAATTTCAACTTGCTACCCTCTTGCCTCAGCCTCCTGAAGAGCTGAAATTGCAAGTGTGTGTACATCAATAAAAAAATAAATAAAAATTGATCAAAAATAAATTGATAGAAACACAGCAGCCAACATCAACCTCCAGCCCTGAGGGTGTGATGACCTTATCATCCTGTCCAGTCAAGCCTTCAGAAGATATGGTCTCAGCCATTATAGCTGCTCAGCTGCCATGAGAAAACCCACTTGAGAACATCCCAGAGCAGAACCACTTGAATTTCTATTTTACCATTGTATTGTAAAATGACAAGCCGATAAAATTAGAAACTTCTTTTTGTGTAAGGAGTATATAGGAGTCAAAAAAAAAGTTTGTCTACAGTTTATACTCAGTAGAGGAGTCAGAATTGAGCAGAATCATGTATGTCTGCATTGAAAAACCTTGTGATGAAATTGGCCTGACCAAGTGGGACCTGTTCTCTGACTTTGTTAGCTTCTGACCTTCCCTGCTCACTCACTGTAACAGGAGTGGCCCCCTTACTGCTCATATATCCTGCCCCTGAGCAGTCCTACACTCAGGCCTTCGTTCCAGGTGCTCCCTCTACATGGAAGCACTACATTCACAGGTCTATTTGGCTGGCTTCTTCATGGTCTTTGCATTTTTCTAAAATTTCACCTCTCACTGATAATAACCCTATCTATCCCTTCCACTTCCATTCACGGTATATCTGATCTCCAAGTGTACATTCTTTATTCTAGTTGCTTTTTAAATAGTCAATGTTAACTTGAAGCATATGCATTTTGCTGTGGCTCAGATGTGATATATTTGGATATGATAAAGTGTAACTGCCACAGTCCGGCTGCAGCAAAATAACTGGGGAGTGACGAAGAACTTGTGTAGATGGATACAGCAGGAGTGGGAGCCATTTATTGTAGGACAGGAGGGGTATATATACATTCCACACAGCTTATCTTAATTAACATAAACCAGATACAGCAGTCAACCAATAAGGAATCTCCACACTTAATGGCTCGCTGGCATTACTTCACAAACCACTCCCTCTGCAAAATGCCAGGCACCATCTTGACTTGTTTACAGACTCTAACATGTAACATCAACAAAGGAAGATGTTGTGTGTGTGTGTGTGTGTGTGTGTGTGTGTGTGTCCTGTGTGTGTGTGTGTGTGTGTGTGTGTGTGTGCGTGTGTATTATTGTAACCTGAAGTGCTATAACAATTACTTGCACATATATGGCATAATTTTTGTGTGTGTGTGGTGCTGGGGATTGAACCCATGGCCTTGTGCATGCAAGGCAAGCACTCTACCAACTGAGCTATATCCCCAGTCCCATGGCATAAAAATATTTGTTATGGCAAGTAAAGATGGCACATGCCTGTAATCCCAGCATCTTTGGAGGCTGAGGCAGGAGGATTGCAAGCTCAAAGCCAGCCTCAGCAATGGCAAGGTACTAAGCAACTCAGTGAGACCCTGTATCTAAATAAAATATAAAATAGTGCTGGGGATTTGATTTAGTGGTTGAGTGCTCCTGAGTTCAATTCGTGGTATTTCCCCAAAAAATTAGTTATAAAATACATAGGATATAAAAGAATTTCTAGCAGGAAAAAAAAACATTAAAATATTTGTGTTTCCTCAAATTATTTGCTTACACATTTATCTTTAATTTTAACTGCCAACTTTAAAATTTATTTACTTTAATTTTGAAATAACTAATTTTTCAATGAAAAAAAGCAATATACTTTTAAAATATGCATATTTACTGAAAGTAATTTTGTTTTAAAAAGTAAAAGAAATATTCAAATTTAATATGTGCTGAACTGATTCAAGAAAATTACCCCCGTGTCTCATTTTAAGTTAGAACACTTTTCACTCATAGCAGTCTACCTATGGAGTATTTGCTTAGAGGATCTCTATTTTATGCTTATTTAACATAATTTGTAACTGAAACTTTTATCATTTACTCAGTTTTATTCCAATGGTGATGTATGAAAATATTTTTAATTAAGGAGAGGGAAAGCCTCTGTATTCTTCATCAGTCTCATTGCTGACCCCACATGCCAATTGAAATTTTCATGCATTTCAGACATATTTTCAATACACTTTTTAAAACTAATTTCAAAGCCTGTACAATGTGTGCCTGATGATCACTGAGCAAAATTATAGGTGCTGATAGTATGAGTTTAAACTAATGCTTCACCTTATAAAATGGACACATGTATCAGCTAAGAGAACTTCCATAGAGAATGTGTCCACTGAACATGCACTTAATTTGCAAGAGTTCAAAGGATATCCATTCTTAACTGAAAGACATCAAAAAGAATTGTAAAAATATCTTGTCAAGCAGCATTGTTGTGCTGTCTAGCTTTTTAATCGTAGCATAATTTTAATGCTATTAATGTTTCTACAAAGACACATAGAGGTCAAGGATGCAAGGAGAGACAAGAGAACGAAAGAGAATGTGTTTATTAATTACATTTTCTGGTAGTTTGGTAAGATGATGTGACTTTCTTTAGTAAACTGTATTAATAATATATTTACAGGTATATGACCTGATTTTAAAACTGCTCTGAATATAAGAATTCAAGAGACTGGCTGGATAAGAGTTGGCCAAAGTTACCACATGAAAGCTTTGGATTAATGCTTTTGTAAATTAAAAAGATATATCAAGACATTGAAAAAAAAAGAAATTGAATTGATATACTGAAGAAAAGATTTGGTCAATAATATTCATATTTGGTATTCAAAATTATTCTTAGTTTAATTTTTACAACTAAATCTAATATTATAGCAATAATACATACAATTGAGGATGATTTATTTATTAAGATAACTAGAATTAACACTTGGTATAGATACAAAAAAAAGCCTCTTAAAAGTATATAAATTACTCCTTGTCCCTCAAAAATGTATATATATATTCCCAAGTCCTCATATGCATGTGCTATGCAAGCATACTTTAGCCTTACTACACCAAAAGACAAATATTAATTATAAGTGTTCTGGCTTCCATTGTTAAAATAATTAATTATTTCAATCCGAATAAAACAACACTGCCTTTTCACATAGGAATCTTTTTATATACAGGTATTAATTCTAAAATATGTTCATAGAACTTTAAGTAAAGATACAGTGTCAGAATTTCCCTTGAGTACTATGAAAGGCTCTAGTATAAATTTTGTATTTGTATCTTATGTATTTTAACGTTGAAAGTAGGAGATAACTATGATTGTTATAAAATATATGCTATGTCCTAGAGTTGGCTATCCTGAGCATCTAACTTTTGATTGTAAAGAAGAAATGCCTTATTTTTGCCTTCTTGGATCAAAAATTTCAAGCTGTATAATTTTCTTGCTGTTCACGGAAACAAAGCAAGCGGAGACCATACATCAAACATACTCTGAAGGTTACAAATATTTGCTATTCAGAAAATCTCAATGAGGGTTTAGTTATTTAAAACTAAAGAAAGAAAATTACTATTAATAATTGGTTTCAGATAATGAAATGTTTTTATGCAAATAGGTGAACCCTAAATATGACCTGGAAACAAAAGACTGCTTAACAGTTACTATTAAGCAATACATTAGTAGATCAATTAAACAGAACTTCTTTTTAATGAATGTGCTGTACCCTTGTTGCCATAGAAACCTGGAAATAGAAAGCTTCAGAATGCTAATAGAGTGAGAAACACAACAAAATGTTTGTAAACATACACCTTGAAATTTGTATGATCAGTGAAGTAATAAATGGGGGATGCAAAGAATTTCCCAGCATGAAAGGAAAGACACAATTCAGATTTTAAGGTATCCCGTTTTTTTTTTTTTTCATTATGCAGATCAGTCAAGAAGCTGCCAAACATTATTATGGGTCACACTCACATGCATTGGCTGATATAAAGAAACATTCTGCTTTCAGGATTTGAAAGAAATTGTGTGTGAAGTCATGTAACATCAGGGATTAGTGAAAAAAAATTGAGTAGGCTATTTTTCAGAGGGAAAATAAAGCCAAGATTGGGTTAAAATAAAAAATTTTAAATTTGTTAAAACCACAACATTTCACCCAAAGATGTAATCTGTACAAGCCTTTTTTCCTCCTTTATTTTTTTTCCTCTAATTCTCTTGTTTGAAACCTCTTTTACCCCTTTGTTTTGGTGCATGCATTAATAATATTTGATTTGGCTTAAACAATTCCTAACAAACTGAAATGTCTGGAGCTCTATAGACAAATACTGTTATTAATGCAAGTACAATTACTGAATTGAACAAGAAAAATAATTTGGGCCACTTTAGGTTCCTGACTTACAATGATAATTATTCCAATTTAGGTTATACTTTAAAGAGAAACAAAGCAGCTAAATAGCAATTCTATTCATCAAAGAATTAATTTCTTTCCTATTCACTATTATGGCAGAGTATTGGATTCTTTTAGCATCTAATAAATCAGAAATTCCACATCCATTTTGTACTGAATTTCATTCATAATTATTGAGGTAGCAATTTGGACAAAGGCAACATTCCAGTGTCAGTGAAAGGAAAGATAAGATAAAGAGCTTGGCATTATCCAAGGACATAAGGTTTGTGTCCTCTTCTCAGGAACTTATGAATCTGACAGAGTGTGATTCTCTTTGTGTTTGGACCTGGCTGCTTACTGATTGGTGAGGAATGAAAAAACTTCATTTAGGCTGGGACTGTAGCTCAGTGGCAGAGCACTTGCCTAGCATGTGTGAGGCACTGGGTTCAATCCCATCACATATAAATAAAAAAATTAAATTAAAAAAAAACTTCATTTGCTCAACCTGAGCTGATTACCGGAGTATTTTTTAGTGTTGAATTCCTGCCAATTACATAAAGGTAGCTGATGTGTATGCTGTTTCAGGGAATGGTCATTAGATATGTACATATATGTACATATATGATACATGCTTTAAAGTATATTTCTCTAAGAGTCTTGGGTTGGGACATATGGAGGGAATTATGTGCACTGTATGTTATTATTGAGATTTCCATATTTTCTTGCTGCCTCCATACTTATTCAGGCTTCACTTTCTGGACACTTCATTGGAAATTGACACTATTTCATAATCATTTCTCACATCCCAGGTGACTAGGTGATATGTGTGTTAAAAATTGAGAATTAATCTTTCAAAGGTCCAATGGAAATGAATTGTGACAAAATTCACATTAAGCATATTTTATGGAACAAAAAGAACATCATTGGAACTTCGGTTGTAGCTCAGTGGTAGAGCACTGGGTTTTATTCTCAGCACCACATATAAATAAATGAATAAAATAAAGGTCCATCAACAACTAAAATGATAATCATCATCATCATCATCATCATCATCATTATCATTATCAACATCACTGCTTACTCTTAACTTGAGAAAAATAATTGTATAAAAATGGTAATATGAAAACAGCCATCTAACATAACAAAAACGAACAAATGTAAATTTTTTTGTCATATTTGCTTTGCCTTCCATTTTCTATAGAAAAGAAACAATCACATAACACTTAAAATTTCTTTTTATCTTTCTTTAGTCTAAAAATAACAAATAAAAAACAATTAAGCTAATCACATGTAAACAAAAACAAAAACATGCCTTCTGTTCCAAGTGTTAGTCACAATTTTGAATTTGGTTTGCTACAGTTCAAAGCAAAGAGATCTTATATTTTTACAAAATATAGGAAATTTTTTTGTTTGCTACATATTGATGTCATATTGTGTTTTATTTTTTTTTGAATTTTGCATATTTAAACGTAGAAAGCTAGTTGGGTTACTCTCATATAGCATTTCTGAACAAGATGTATATTATGAATTTAAGAATCTATTGGTAGAAACTTAGATCATTTTCAGATTTTCTTTTATTTAAAAATGCTGCATGGAACATTTTTGCAGATGTCACACAGTTGCCTGTGCTATGGGTTAACTAGAGAATAACTCATATTATTCAGCCTTATTAAATATTGTCAAATTAATCATAAAGGTGTTTGTACCCAGTTTTATCTCCAACTTCAGTGAAAAATTTAATGAAAAATTTAACTCAACCTTCTCCTTCATAACACATACATAGAATGCATTTTTTAGCAGGTATGTTGCTTGAAAACAGCTTGGATAATGGTTTCCTGTGATTACTGGTAAGGTTGATTATCTTTTCCTGCTTTGGGGTATTAGGTCTTCCTTTTTTGCTTGTTTGTATTTTTTCTTGACTGTGTTCTTATTTATTGTGTTGTCTGCAGTCTTTTCCACTTTTCCATTACAATTTGAGGAGTTCTTTATACATTCTAGAAACCAATGTTAGTAGAATATGTATATATACATATACACACACACATACACATATATATGTTAAATATGTAGATGATATACATATACATACATGTTAAATATGTTTTAATATCTTTTTAAAAATTTTTATGGTATCTTCTATAACATCAAGCTTTTAAATATCAATATAATCAAAAGTTTTCAATTTTTTGTTTGTGGAATTTTGTTATTTGTCTTAGAAATTCTTATAAAGTTACCTTATGTTTCAAAGTAAGAGTTTGAAGTTTGTTATTTAGATTTTTTTACATACCTGGAATTAATTTATATGAGTGATAGGAAGTAAGGATCTTATTTTATTTTTTGGTACTGGGATTAAACTCAGGGGCACTCAATCACTGAGCCACATTCCCAGCCGTATTTTGTATTTTATTTAGAGACAACATCTCACTGAGTTGCTTAGTGCCTTACCATTGCTGAGGCTGGCTTTGAACTTGTGATTCTTCTGCCTCAACCTCCTGAGCTGCTGGTACAGGCATGCACCACTGTGCCTGGCCAATTTTATTTTTTTATGCCACATAGATAGGTACCGCATCTCAAATACATCATCTTTTTCCAATTGAAAGCCCATTGCTGTTTTACACTGTTTTAAATACAGTTGAGTTGATAACTGATTTGTTTTGTGCCATTAAATTATGCTTATATTCCTTTAGTAATATCACACTACACCAGTGCTATAATTTTACTGCAAAACAGATAAGCTTCAACCTTTTCCTTTTCTTCTTTAGCATTGTCTTCATTATTCTTGAACACTCACCCTTTCCTCAGGTGTGAATTTCTAGGAAAAAAAATAACTTTTTGATGCTTTGAGTTTAACTGAATTACAAATACCAATAAATTTTAAAACAACTTAAGAATTTTCCAGTTTTATTTCATTGGAGTTAAATAAACATGGTATTTACTATCTTAACCATTTTTAAGTGTCTGGTTCAGTAGAATTAAATGCATTTGAAAGATTGTGCAATTTTCACCACATTCCTCTTATTAACATCCCATCTTGTGAAAAAAACTCTATATCTATTAAATAATGACACTTTGTTCATGCCTTCCCACTGCCTGGCAATCACTTTTCTATTTTCTATGATTTTTCACTACTCTAGGTATCTTGTCTAGGAGGAGTAATATAGTATTTTCCTTTTATGACTGTCTTGTTCTACTTAGTATTATTAGCCTCAAGGTTCAGCCATATTGTACCAAAATTATTTTCTTTTTAAGTTATTTACTAGCAGAGTAGTCAGAGTTATTTCCTTTTCAAGAATGAGTAGTATTCCCTTGTATGTATGCACTAAATTTTGTTCACCAATTATATTGATGAATATTTAGGTTGCTTCCACATTTCAGCTGCCAATATCATGAATAATGCTATCATTGTGGCTGCATTATCTCCTGAGGATTCTGCTTTTCAATTCTCCTGTTTATATAGAGAAAATCAGAATTGTTGAAACTTATGAAAAATCAAATTTTTAGAAAATGCCATATTGTTTTCATAGCAGTTGTGCCATCTTTACCAACAATGCACAAGAGTTTCAATTGCTTCTACTCTGAGATAGCTAGAATTAACTATAGATATTTTGAGAATAATGATTCTTCTAGTCCATGAACATAGCATGACTCATTGTACATTTATTCCTATTAATTTATTTATTCTAAGTAAGTATATATGACAGCAGAATACATTTTCATTTGCTGTACACAATTGCAGCACAACTTTTCATTTCTATGGTTGTACACGATGCAGTGTTGCACCATATGTGCAGTCACAGATGTACTTAAGGTAATGATGTCCATCTCATTCTACCATCGTCCTGCCCCCATTGCCTCTCCCTTCCCCTCCTTCCCCTCTGCTCAATCACAGTTCCTCCACTCCTATTATGGATCAGCATACATTATTAGACAGACCATTCTACCTTTGTTTCTTGGGGATTGGCTTATTTTGCTTAGCATGATATTCTCCAGCTCCATCCATTTACCTGCAAATGCCATAATTTTATTTTCTTTTAATGTTAAGTAATATTGCATCCTGGATATATACCACAATTGTGTTTTTTTATCTATTGAAGAGCATCTAGGTTACTTCCACTGTTTAGTTATTGTGAATTAAGCTGCTATAAACATTGATGTGGCATACTATGGTATGCTATTTTTAAGTCCTTTTGATATAGATGGAAGAGTGGGATAGCTGGGTCAAATGGTGGTTCTATTCCAAGTTTTCTAAGGAATCTCCATACTGCTTTCCAGATTGGTTGCACCAATTTGTAGTCTCACCAGCAAAGTATAAGTGTGACTTTTCCCCCACATCCTCGCCAAGTCGTATTGTTGTTTGTATTGTTGATAACTGCCATTCTGACTGGCATGAGATGAAATACTAGAGTAGTTTTGATTTGCATTTCCGTAATTGCTAGCAATGATGAATATTTTTTCATATATTCGTTGATCTAGTATATATCTCCTTCTGAAAAGTGTTTGCTTAGCTTCTTAGTAACCCCCTCCCTTTTTTGTTGTTAAGGTTTTTGAGTTGTATATATACCAAGGAGATTATTGTTCTTCCTGACTTGTGTGGCAAAAATTTGCTGTCAAAATGTAGGCTCTCTCTTTAACTCATTAATTGTTTCTTTTGCTGAGAAGAAGCCTTGATTCTTGATTTTATTTCTTGCACTTTAGGAGTCTTGTTAAGGATGTTGAGGCCTAATCTGATGTGATGCATATTTGGGCTTAATTTTTTCTCTATTAGTTGCAGAGTCTCTGGTATAATTCCTAAGCCCTTGATCCACTTTGAGTTTAGTTTTGGGCATGGTGAGAGATAGGGGTTTAGTTTCATTTTGCTGCATATGGATTTCCAGTTCTCCT
Organism: Spermophilus citellus; assembly: GCF_964194105.1. NCBI lineage: Eukaryota > Metazoa > Chordata > Mammalia > Rodentia > Sciuridae > Spermophilus > Spermophilus citellus. Next base: position 247,967,477 of record NC_138182.1, on the reverse strand, counting down.
AGCACCACATGTTGAAGAGGCTCTCTTTTCTCCAATATATGTTTTTGGCACCTTTGCCTAGTATGAGATAACTGAATTTATGTGGGTTTGTTTCTGTTTCTTCTATTTGTGCCATTGGTCTACATGTCTATTTTGGTGCCAATAACATGGCATTTTTGTTACTATAGCTCTGTAGTATAGTTTGAGGTCTGGTATTGTGATGCCTCCTGCTTCACTCTTCTTGCCAAGGATTTCTTTGGCTATTCGGATCTGTAATTTTTCCAAATGAATTTTGTGATTGCTTTTTCTATGAGGAATGTTTTTTGGGATTTTACTTCGAATTTCATTGAATCTGTATAGCACTATGAGTAGTATGGCCATTTGACAATGTTAATTTTGCCTATCCAAGAGCATGGGATATATTTCCATCTTCTAAGGTCTTCTTCAATTTCTTTCTTTAGTGTTTTGTAGTTTTAATTGTAGAAGTATTTCACCTCTTTTGTTGATTCCCAATTATTTTCTTTTCTTTTTTCTTTTTTGAGGCTTATGTGAATGGAGTAGTTTTCCTAATTTCTCTTTCAGAGTACTCATCACTGATGTTTAGAAATGTATTTGATTTATGAGTATTAATTTTATATCCTGCTACCTTGCTGAATTCATGTAATAATTCTAGATGTTTTCTGGGGGAGTTTTTTAAATCCTCCAAGTGTAAAATCATGTCCTCAGAAAATAATGATAGTTTGAGTTCTTCTTTTCCTGTTTGTATACCTTTAATTTTTTTTTGTCTGTCTAATTGCTCTGGCTAGAATTTCAAGAACTGTTTAGGGTATACTTTACTTGTTCCAATTTTTAGAGGGAGTGCTTCCAGTTTTTCTCCATTTAGAATGATGTTGGCCTTGGGTTTAGCACAGATAGCTTTTACAATGTTGAGATAAGTTTCTACTATTTCTAGTATTTCTAGTGTTTTGAATATGAAAGTGTGATATATTTTGGTGATGTATGATTTCTCTGCATCAATTGATATAATCATATAATTCTTGTCTTTAAGTCTATTGTTGTGGTAAATTATTTTTATTGATTTCCATATGTTGAACCAAGTTTACATCCCTAGAATTAACCCCACTTGATCTTGGTACATTATTTTTAATTACGTCTTTGTAAGAAATTTTCCAGAATATTATTGAAAACATTTGCATCTATGTTTATCAGGAATATTGGTCTGAAATTTCTTTCCTTGATGTGTTTCTGTCTGGTTTTGGCATCAGGAAGATACTAACCTCATAGAATGTGTTTGGAAGGGTTCCCTCCTTTTCTATTTCATGGAATAATTTAGGGAGTATTTGTATTAATTTTTCTTTGTAGATCTTGCAGAACCCAGCTGTGAATCCATCTGGTTCCAGGCATTTCTTGGTTGGTAGGCATTTGATGGAGTCTTCCACTTTCTTGCTTGAAATTGATCTGTTTAAATAGTGTGTGACCTCCTGACGTGGTTTGGGTTATCATATGCCTCTAGAAATTTGTCGGTGTCTTCAAGGTTTTCTGTTTTACTGGAGTATAAATATTCAAAATAGTTTCCAATTGTCTTCTGTGTTTCAGTAGTGTCTGTCATGATATTTCCTTTTTCATCGTGAATTTTAGTAATTTGAGATTTATCTCTCCTTATTTTAGTTAGCTTGGAAAAAATTTGTCAATTTTATTTATTTTTCAAAGAACCAGCTTTTTGTTTTGTCAATTTTTAAAGTTGTTTCTTTTGTTTCAATTTCATTGATTTCTGCCTGTATTTTAATTATTTCCTGTCTTCTGCTACTTTTGTTGTTGGTTTTTTCTTCTTTTATAGGGCTTTGGATGTAATGTCAGGTCATTTATTTGTTGGAGTTGCTTGTGTTTTTTATTTTGTCATTGAGTTCTAATTTCATTTCATTATGGTAAGATAAAATGCAGGGTAGTGTCTCTATTTTTGTATTTGCTAAGACTTGCTTTGTGGTATAATATATGATCTATTTTGGAGAAGGATCCATGTGCTATTGAGTTCTACTGAGTTTTTTATTTGGTTTATTGTTTGTAAGATCTATCCAGTGGTGAGAAAAGTGTATTAAAGTCACCCAATATTATTGTGTTGTGGTCTATTTAATTATTGTAGTTGAGAAGGTTTTATTTGATATACATAGATGCATAGTTTGGGGCATAGATATTTATGATTGGGGCATAGATATTTATCTTTGGGGCATAGATATTTATGATTGTTATGTCTTGTTGATGTATAAATTCCATAAGCAGTATAAAATATCCTTATTTATCCTTTTTCACTAGGTTTGGTTTGAAGTTCACTTTATCTGATATGAGGATAGAAACTCCTACTTCTTCATGTGGTTCCTGTGAGTGGTTTTTTTTTTTTTTTTTTTTTACCACCCTCTCACCTTCAACCTGTGGATGTTTTTTCCTGTGAGATGAGTCTCTTAAAAGCAGACTTTTCTAGGGATCTTTTTTTTTTTAAATCCGATCTGTCAATCTATGTCTTTTAATTGATGAGTTTAGGCCCTGTATATTCAGGGTTATTATTGAAATACAATTTGTATCCCCAGACATTTTAGTTTATTTTTAACTTGACTTGGTTTCTTCTTTGATTGGTCTTTCCTTTAGTTTAGTTCCTCCCATTTGATGATTTCCATTGTTGTTTTTCATTTCCTCCTCATGGAATATTTTCCTGAGAATACTCTGTAGTGTAGGCTTTCTTGCTATAAACTCTTTTAAATTTTGTTTATCATGAAAGATTTTTATTTTGTCATCATGCTTGAAGCTTACTTTTGCTGGTTATAAGATTCTTTGTTGGCATCCATTTTCTTTCAGAAATTGGTGTATATTGTTCCAGGATCTTCTGGCTTTAAGGGTCTGGATTGAAAAATCTGCTGAGATATGAATTAATCTCCCCCTATATGTGAGCTGATTCCTCTCTCTTGTGGCTTTAAGATTCTATCCTTATTTTGTATGGTATGCATTTTCATTATAATGTTCCTTGGTGTACATCTGTTGTAATTTTGTGCATTTGGTGTCCTGTAAGCCTCTTGTATTAGGTTTTATAATACATTCTTCATGTTTGGGAAATTTTCCAATATTATTTCACTGAATAGATTGTGCACTCTTTTGGTTTGAATCTCTGTGCCTTCCTTTATCCTAATGAATCTTAGATTTGGCCTTTTGATGCTATCTCATAATTCTTGGATGTTCTATTTATGGTTTCTTACCATCTTCATTGTGTGCTCAACTTTATTTTCAAGATTGTATATTTTGTCTTCATTATCTGATGTTCTGTCTTTGGAGTGGTCTAGTCTGTTGGTGATGCTTTCTATTGAGTTTTTTATTTGGTTTATTGTTTCCTTCATTTTAAGGATTTTTAGTTTTTTTCCCCCAGAATTTCTATCTCTTTCTTGAAGTTGTCTTTTGCTGCCTGTATTTGTTCCTTTAACTCTTTGTTGGTGTGATCAATGAATGTCTGTATTTGCTCTCTTATCTCTTTGTTAAAATGTTTAAGTTTTTCCTGTATTTGCTCTCTCATGGCATTCTTTAATTCACAGATCATTTTTATTATGTACATTATGAATCATTTCTGATATTTCATCAACTGTTACAGTATCTTGGTTTGCTTGGGGTATTTTCTTCGCTTGTTTTTTCATGTTGCTGTGTGTCTTCCTTTCTTGCAGTGCAGATCTGAGGTATTACATTTTCTACCCTATAATTTTGTATTGTTTGTGCAGATTACCACCGGTACCTCACCTTGGTGTTGGGCTTCCAGTTCCCCACTGGTGTCCCAAGATGGATGCTACTTCAACTAAAGTGAGTGGCAACAATAGTGGTGTTAACTCAAGACAGCAGTGGGGTGTCGCAAGATGGAGACAACAACTTCCAGAGATGAGGCTAGACTTGGGCTCCTGGGGGCGTGAGTTGGGGCTGTCCTGAGCCTGGGCTCCTGGGTGGGTCAGCAGGGGGGTTCTATGTCTGGGCCTGGGCTCTGGTGTGGGTTGGCATATCGGCAAGGGCATCCTAGGCCTGACCTAGGCCTGGGCTCCCTCATTGTACTTTTGACTCTCATTTTTCCTAACAATTAATGATGTCGAACATTTTTATGCCATTTTTGAACATTTTTATGTATGTTCTTTGAATAAATATCTATTCATGTCCTTTGTTCATTTGATAAGGTTGTTTGTTAAGTTTTAGGTATTCTCTAGACATTTTGAATGTTAGCTGCTGCTTCTTTTTTTTTTTTTTTTTTTTGGTAGTTGTGATTGAACTCGTGCACTGACCACTGAGCAACATCCTCAGCCTTATTTTGTATTTTATTTGGAGTGTCTCAGTGAGTTGCTTAGTACCTTGCTTTTGCTGAGACTGTCCTTGAACCAATCGAATCTCCCATCTCCTTTTTCAGCCTCCCAAGTGACTGGGATTACAGGCTTGTGCCACCATGCCTGGCTTGCATAATAACTTCTTATGAGATATGACAAACATTTTAAGTCTTATGTTTGTTTACATGATTAATCTATTTTAAGTTAATTTTTGTATGTAGTAGTAGGCAAATGTCCACCTTTTTTAGTTTGTGTATTCATCCATTTCTTAGCACAATTTATTGAAAAGAAATGTCTTTTTGCAGTAAAAGGCTTATCATCTTTATGAAAAGTAATTTGGTCATTTGTGAGGACTTATTTCTAACATTCCATTTTTCCCCCATTGGTCTGTATGCTTTTTTTAATATTTATTTTTTAGTTGTAGTTGGACACAATACCTTTATTTTATTTATATGTGGTGCTGAGCATCGAACCCGAGGTCCTGCATGTACTAAGTAAGCGCTGTACTGCTGAGCCACAACCCTAGCCTTGTATGTCTTTTTTTATGTCAGTGCCACAGTGTTATTAATTACTCTAGCTTTGTAGTTAGTTCTCAAATAAAAAGTAAGTGTTCCAGCTTCATTCTTTTTTTTTTTAGATTGTTTTGACTACTTGAACTCCCTTGAGATTTCATATCAACTTTAGATTTTTTTTTTTTAATTTCTGCAAGTAATGTCATTGGATTTTGAAGCATGTAATCTGGAGATAACCTCAAGTTGTATCAACTTCTAAAAATAGCAAATCTACTCTACGTAATGGTATGTTCATGTCAACTTTGTTTTAACAATGTTTTGTAGTAGTTTTCACTTACAAGTGTTGTAGCTTCTTGGTTAAGTTTACTCCCATTTTATTATTTTTATTCTAATGCAAATAAAATTATTTTTGTGATTTCCTTTTTATATTTTTATTTTATTATTTTATAGAAAAGCAACTGATTTTTGTGTGTTGACATTAGATATTGCTACATTGATGATTTAATTTATTAGCTTTAAAATTGTGTGTGTGTGTGTGTGTGTGTGTGTGTGTGTGAAATCTTGAGGACCTTTTTTATATAAGATTATGTCATCTGTCAAAAAATAATTTTACTTTTTTATTTCTAATGTGGATTTTTTTGTACAGGGATTCATTATAGGGCTACTTGTACTACTGAATCACATCCATATTACTTTTATTTCCTATTTTAGGATGAGTTCTCATTAAGTTGCTGAGGGGCTCTTTAAATTACTGAAGCTGATCTCAAAATTGTGATCAACCTGCCTCAGTCTCCAAGTCTCTTGAATTACATTCATTACCACTGTGCCCAGCTACAATTTGGATGGCTTTTATGTTATTTCATCTTATTGCTGAATTTTTCTGGCTAGAACTTATAGTATATTTAAAAGAAATGGTAAAAATGGGCATCTTTGTCTTTGTTCTGATTTTAGAGGAAAAGTTTTCTTTTGATGATTGCTGATGATTGCTGTGAGTTTTTCATATATTGAAACTTTTATTATACTGAGGAAGTTCCCCTTCTATTCCTATTTTGTTGATGTTTTTATCATAATGTTGAACTTTGTCAGGTACTTCTTCTAAATTAATTAAGATTATCATGCCCATATAACATTGATCATGTAAAATTTTATGAGATTTATGAACATGGTAAATTTCTTCATTTATTTAGGTTTGTTTTTATCCATGAAGATTTTATACAGCTGTTATTACATATATTCTTAACTCTAGTCTAGCTTTCTGAACAAATAATTTTTGTCGATTACTTTTTTTATTGAAGATTACTGTACTATAAGTATATGATGATTGATACCTTGCTCTTATTTTATTATCTTACTCAGTAACTTCATATTCTCTTAGATGCCTTTATGTAGACAATCATATCACCTTAAAATAATGATTTTGTCCCCATTTTACCAATCTCATTCCTCTTATTAGTTTATCACTTTAGTTAAATTTGATGAGGGCCTTCAATATAATACAAATACTCATGGTAATAACAGGTATCCTTATATGAAGCTTAAGTGAACAGCAAAGTTTCTAAAATTTTAATGGTCAAACTTTTATTTGCCATATGTTTTAGGCAAATGTTTTTGCTAGATAAAAATCTACTTTTAATGCAAATTTTCTGACTTTATTTTGGTATTGAACTCAGGGATATTCAACTACTGATCCACATCCCCTTCCCTGTTTTGTATTTTCTTTAGAGACAAGGTGTCACTGGGTTGCTTAGTGCCTCGCTTTTGCTGAGGCTGGCTTTGAATTCGTGATTCTCCTGAGTTAGCCTCCCAGGCCGCTGGGATTACAGGCGTGTGCCACTGTGCCCAGTGACATTTTTATAATTGTTAAATTTAAGTGAATGGTCTTCTGCAGTAGTTGAAATAATAGTATTGTTCTTCCTTTAAGTTGTCAGTGTAGTTTTTTTTTTGGGGGGGGGTGGAGGGGTTGATGTATTGTGTTATAAAATCTTATTAATTGTTAGCTTATTTTCAGCCATTTTTTCTCTTATATCCTAAAATTTCTATTATTTGTACTTTATAGTTTTTCAGTGCAATCTCCAAGTCTCTTAACTTCTCTTTCATAGTTTCTATTCTATACTTACTGTGGATGATTTCTGGTTATGATCCTGAATACTATCTTCTGCTTCTTCAGTATTCTCTTCACCTGTGTTCATCTAGTGTTTATTCTATCAACAGGGAATTTTAGTATGAATTTATTTATAATTTTTCATCAATGTTTCAAATTGTATCACATATTTATGTTAATAAGTTTAAGTGACCATATTGTTTTAGCTTTCATGCTTTTTCACTCTTATGATATCTGATTAATTTTTATAGTTAGTGATGTTTGACTATTAAAATTTTATGAATGCTTAACTATTAAAATTTTAGAAACATTGCCATTCATTTCAGCTCCAGATAAGGCTGCCTGTTATCACCATGAGTATTTGTATTATATTGAAGGCCCTCACCAAATTTATATATTGATTAAAATTCTGCTAGGTTGCATTTTGCAAGCACCTATTCTTTTTCATTATTTCTTAATAGAGCTTTTAAAATCTAAAACCTACTTTAAAAATGTCATTGTTTAAAATTCCTGAAAGTAAATTATTCTGTGTTTTGGACTGTTGGTTTGCATAATGTTTATTTTTTTCTTTGATTTTCAAGATTGAATTGATTACTGTTTCTTTCATTTATTGGTGACATTTTTTTGTCAGCTCAACTTATCTTTCTGGAAATTTCTTGCAATATAGTTAGCTCCATCTTTACAGCCATCAACAGTATGTTGACTTTTCACATTTCAGATTTTTATGTTCTTCTTTCCTTCTTTCCCTTCTGTTTTTAGGGGCTCAAATAATTAGGTCAGGTACACACAGAGAAACTCCCGATCTTAAAGTCAACTGGACTAAATGATGCAATGTAATGTGATCATGGAACAAATACATTTACAGATAACAGGGATTAAGGTGGCATATATCTCAGGGGTGTGGTGGAGGTGAGACATTTTAAAAATTCTGCCTACCACAGGTACATTTAAGAAACATAATAAAAAATTTAAAAAATTAATAAAAAATAACATGAAGGGGAAGGTAATGTTTTAATAAATGAATTGAAGTATTATTTTGAGGTGCATGTGGATATAATTCTTTTCCAGAAAATCAAGTGTCTTTATTTTCTTTCACTCTTTGCACTGTTACTTTGTTTACATAGAAAACTCACTTCATGATTTACAGCTCATCTCACAGTAAGTATTGTTTTCTCAATAGGGGATAAGTGTAGCATGTGAGGATACCTGGATACTTCCTCCTTGTAGTCAGGGCTTGGAAAAAGAGATAGATTTATGACAGCTGTGTAGTCACAAAGACCATGCATTGTGTTTTCTATGTGAAGATCCATAGTATGTGTAAGTCTCTGTGTAAGGAGGTCTTCCATTATAGACTTTTACCTGCTCTGTTTCTACAATAAAAAATTCTTTCTTTAAATATTTGAACATGGAAGATCAAGAAATGTGTGGATAGAATTATTACTTCTAAGCACACAATTTGGGCTTATGAATAAGAAACTACATATAATAATTGGTACCCAGGAATATTTTGTAAGTTAGTTAAATTGTCTTGATTAAAAAAAAACTTGAAAAATAGACAAAAATATCAAAATACAAATATGTCATTTAAAATTTTTTGCATATAAAACTATGAAATTTATAACTTGAATTTATGGATGAAATGCCATAGGAAAGAAAAATAACTCTGTGTTAGTTATATATGTTCTATGCATGATAATTTTTCCACGAGTACATCACCCACTTGGGGTCCATAATATCCTGAAATTTTCTCAGGCACTGTTCTTTCTCATATTTAACTATAAGTGATTTTAATAGCAGCCTTATAGGAAGGGGATAGGAAGGGCAGCAGAATACAACAGACACTAGTATGGCAGTATGTATAACATGGCTGTATAACCAATGTGATCCTGCAATCTGTACATGTGGGAAAAATAAGAATTCATACCCCATTTGAATCAAATGTATGATATATTATATGTCAAGATCTTTGTAATGTTTTGAGCAACTAATAAAAATGTTAGTTAGCATTAATATTATACAACTATACTTAAGAACATGATATCTGCATAGGTAACAACAGCAAATTTATGGTAAACCAAAAAGGATTTAGTCTAAAGTAGATGAAAAAGATATTCTTGCCCCCCTATACATTTATTTTATTAAATATATTTTACTTGTATATGGACATAATACTTTTATTTTCTGTTCATTTTTTTTAATGTGGTGCTGAGGATCAAACCCAGCATTGCACACATACTAGGCAAGTGCTCTACCACCAAGCCACAACCCTATCCCCTGAACACTTTTTTAGCACCTTCCTGTTATCCAAAGAAACTTCAGACTGTCTTCCAGCTTCATATACAAGCCATGTTCCTGTACAATCCATGCTCTATGGCTAAATTAATACTGTGCTTATTTCTCCTATACAGTCAAGCATTTAGATATATAATCTTTTTCAAGTTAATATTTGCAAGCTTCACTGCACTAATTGTATTTATCACATATGGTTTCTTTTTCCTGGGCAATAGGTCTTGTTTTCTAGATTCAAATCTAAAGTAAATACTATTAACATATTTTCTATTTCATATGGAGACATTCATGTGCTAGCCTCATGAACTATTTACATTTAGGTTTCCTGGAAAACTGCATTTAGGCTTTTAAAAGAACAGACTTAAAAATACATGTATGTTCTGCAATATCTTAATAATTTAAAAATTTTTTCTTTACTTAATCTTTATTAGATGAACTATCAACATCTTTTGAAAGTATACTTTGATAAAGTTACGGAACTTCCATTATTTATCTAAAACTCATTACTTTAGCACTAAGGTTCTATGAGCACAGCAAGAAAGTCAATTAGCTCCACAAAGAAACCACTACCTGTCCTTATTAAAGAATAAGTAGCCTTTGTGGAAGAAAAATATGAGCTATAGTGTACCTCCATTTAGTGTGAATTGGAAACCATGGAGGTAAAATGAAATAGTGAAAAAGGCAAGTCCTCAGGGAAAATAATAACCTCACTCCATGAAAAAAATAATTAAAGTCCTGGTTATTTTTTAATTCTAATGGCTGATCCTATCGATCTCATTTATAAAGCTTTTACTATGACACTTTCTATGTCCTTTGGATTCCTAAGTTTCAACTTACCCCAAGAAAAGGATAATAGTTTCATGTTTTCAAAGGGCATCTTCATCAAGAGAAGGTTTTAAATCTCTCAAAAATATCATAGTGTCTGAAAAAAACTTATAATTCACCCAAAATATATTTTAACCATTTTACTGCCTTTAGGTGAAGTAGTAGTTAAGTGAGGCAGTTATAGTGCTAGGAACATAGTATCTCAAAACAGAAAAAAATATGTTTTACTAGCAGGCCACAATATATATGCCTTCCTTCTCAAAAATAAATTATGAACCACTACAGAATGCAGAAAAGATATTCTGCTGGTGCCACTGGAGTTATGACACTTCTCCAATGTTTTTATACAGTCCTACTGAAATGAAGCACCCATATGTACATATCTGTTCATTTAGATATCATCAACAAAGAATAAACACACATTTACATTGTTGAATATATGTAAAAATTTTGTATCCTCCTTTTCAATCCTTCATTGAGACCAATTTCTTAATCTGGAACCCTCTGAAATGTAGTCTAGAATTTCTTCTTCTTTTTTTTTTTTTTTAATTTTTTATTGATTATTTAAAGCATTACATAGCTCATGATATATCATCTTTCATACATTAGACTCAAATTGTGTTTTGAACTCCCATTTTCACCCCAAATATAGATTGCAGAATCACATCTGTTACATATTCACATTTTTACATAATGCCATATTAGTGTCTGTTGTATTCTGCTACCTTTCCTAACCCCTACTATCACCCCTCCCCTCCCCTCCCCTCCCATCTTCCCTCTCTATCTCCCCTGCTGTTGTTCAATTCTCTCCCTTTTTTTCCCTCCCCCTTGCCCCTCATAGCCTCTTGTAATTTTATGTATCCTTGAAGGTCTCCTACCATTTCCATATGCTTTCCCTTCTCTCTCCGTTTCTCTCCCCCCATTCGTCTTTGTTATCTGTAGTCTTTTCCACATGCTCTTCCTTCCTGTTCTGTTCTTAGTTGTTCTCTTTATATCAAAGCAGACATTTGGCATTTGTTTTTTAGGGCTTGGCTAGCTTCACTTAGCATAATCTGCTCTAATGCCATCCATTTCCCTGCAAATTCTATGATTTTGTCATTTCTTAGTGCTGCATAATATTCCATTGTGTATAGATGCCACATTTTCTTTATCCATTCATCTATTGAAGGGCATCTAGGTTGGTTCCACAGTCTAGCTATTGTGAATTGTGCCGCTATAATCATTGATGCAGCCGTATCCCTATAGTGCGCTCTTTTAAGATCCTCAGGGAATAGTCCGAGAAGTGCAATAGCTGGGTCAAATGGTGGTTCCATTCCCAGCTTTCCCAGGAATCTCCATACTGCTTTCCAAATTGGCCTCACCATTTTGCAGCCCCACCAGCAGTGTACAAGTGTACCTTTTTCCCCACAGCCCCGCCAACACTTGTTGTTGTTTGACTTCATAATGGCTGCCAATCTTACTGGAGTGAGATGGTATCTTAGGGTGGTTTTGATTTGCATTTCTCTGATTGCTAGAGATGGTGAGCATTTTTTCATGAACTTGTTGATTGATTGTATGTCCTCCTCTGAGAAGTGTCTGTTCAGGTCCTTGGCCCATTTGTTAATTGGGTTATTTGTTATCTTATTATTTAATTTTTTGAGTTCTTTGTACATTCTGGATATTAGGGCTCTATCAGAGGTGTGGGGGGTAAAGATTTGTTCCCAGGATGTAGGCTCTCTATTTACCTCTTTTATTGTTTCTCTTGCTGAGAAAAAACTTTTTAGTTTAAGTAAGTCCCATTTGTTTATTCTGGTTGTTAACTCTTGGGCTATGGGTGTCCTATTAAGGAATTTGGAGCCCGACCCCACAATTTGTAGATCGTAGCCAACTTTTTCTTCTATCAGACGCAGTGTCTCTGATTTGATATCTAGCTCCCTGATCCATTTTGAGTTAATTTTTGTGGATGGCGAGAGAAAGGGATTCAATTTCATTTTGTTGCATATGGATTTCCAATTTTCCCAGCACCATTTGTTGAAGATGCTATCCTTCCTCCATTGCATGCTTTTAGCCCCTTTATCAAATATAAGATAGTTGTAACTTTGTGGATTAGTCTCTGTGTCTTCTATTCTGTACCATTGGTCCACCCGCCTGTTTTGGTACCAGTACCATGCTGTTTTTGTTACTATTGCTTTGTAGTACAGTTTGACCTCTGGTATCGCTATACCTCCAGATTCACACTTCCTGCTTAGAATTGCTTTTGCTATTCTGGGTCTTTTGTTTTTCCATATGAATTTCATGATTGCTTTGTCTATTTCTACAAGAAATGCCGTTGGTATTTTGATTGGCATCGCATTAAACCTATAGAGAACTTTGGGTAATATCGCCATTTTGATGATGTTAGTTCTGCCTATCCATGAACAGGGTACATTTTTCCATCTTCTGAGATCTTCTTCTATCTCTCTCTTTAGGGTTCTGTAGTTTTCATTGTATAAATCTTTCACCTCTTTTGTTAGGTTGATACCCAAGTATCTTATTTTCTTTGAGGATATTGTGAATGGAGTGGTTTTCCTTATTTCCATTTCAGAAGTTTTGTTGCTGATATATAGGAATGCCTTTGATTTATGCGTGTTGATTTTATAACCTGCCACTTTGCTGAATTCATTTATTAACTCTAGCAGCTTCTTTGTAGACTCTTTTGGGTCTGTTAAGTATATTATCATGTCATCCGCAAATAGCGATAGTTTAATTTCTTCTTTTCCTATTTTTATGCCTTTAATTTCTTTTGTCTGTCTAATTGCTCTGGCTAGTACTTCGAGAACTAAATTGAATAGAAGTGGTGATAGAGGGCATCCCTGTCTTGTTCCAGATTTTAGAGGGAATGCCTTCAATTTTTCTCCATTCAGAATGATGCTAGCCTGAGGCTTAGCATAGATAGCTTTTACAATGTTGAGGTAAGTTCCTGTTATCCCTAGTTTTTCTAGTGTTTTGAACATAAAGGGATGCTGTACTTTGTCAAATGCTTTTTCTGCATCCATCGAGATGATCATGTGGTTCTTGTCTTTAAGTCTATTGATGTGGTGGATAGCATTTATTGATTTCCGTATATTGAACCATCCTTGCATCCCAGGAATGAATCCTACTTGATCATGGTGCACAAGTTTTCTGATATGTTTTTGTATTCGATTCGCCAGAATTTTATTGAGAATTTTTGCATCCAAGTTCATTAGAGATATTGGTCTGTAGTTTTCTTTCTTTGAAGTATCTTTGTCTGGTTTTGGGATCAAAGTGATGTTGGCCTCATAGAATGAATTTGGAAGAGCTCCTTCTTTTTCTATTTCTTGAAATAGCTTGAAAAGTATTGGTATTAATTCTTCTTTGAAGGTTTTGTAGAACTCCGCTGTATACCCATCTGGTCCAGGGCTTTTCTTAGTTGGTAGTCTTTTGATGGCTTCTTCTATTTCTTCTTTTGTTATTGGTCTGTTTAAATTGTGTGTGTCTTCCTGTCTCAATCTGGGCAATTCATATGCCTTAAGAAATTTATTGATATCTTCGTTATCTTCTATTTTATTAGAATATAGGGTTTCAAAATACTTTCTAATTATCTTCTGTATTTCTGTAGTGTCTGTTGTGATATTGCCTTTTTCATCCCGTATGTTAGTAATTTGAGTTCTCTCTCTTCTTCTTTTCGTTAGCGTGGCTAAGGGCTTGTCTATCTTATTTATTTTTTCAAAGAACCAACTTTTAGTTTTATCTATTTTTTCAATGGTTTCTTTTGTTTCAATTTCATTGATTTCTGCTCTAATTTTAATTATTTCTTGTCTTCTACTACATTTACTGTTGTTTTGCTCTTCCTTTTCTAGATTTTTGAGGTGTTGTGTGAGTTCATTTATTTGTTGGTTTTTTCTTTTTTTGAGGTAAGAACTCCAAGAAATGAATTTCCCTCTTAAAACTGCTTTCATTGTGTCCCATAAATTCCGGTATGTTGTGTCTGTGTTATCATTTGACTCTAAGAATTTTTTCATCTCCTCCTTTATGTCTTCTATAACCCATTGATCATTCAATAACATATTGTTCATTTTCCATGTGATGTAGGATTTTTCCTTCCTTCTCTTATCATTGATTTCCAATTTCATTCCATTATGGTCAGATATGGTGCATGGTATTATCTCCACGCCTTTATATTTACTAAGAGTTGTCTTATGGCATAATATATGGTCTATCTTTGAGTAGGATCCATGTGCTGCTGAGAAGAACGTGTATCCACTTGATGATGGTTGATATATTCTATATATGTCGGTTAAGTCTAGATTATTGATTGTGCTGTTGAGTTTTATAGTTTCTTTATTCAGTTTTTGTCTAGAGGATCTGTCTAATGGCGAGAGCGGTGTGTTGAAGTCACCCATAATTATTGTGTTGTGGTCTATTTGACTCTTGAACTTGAGGAGAGTTTGTTTTATGAACGTTGCAGCTCCATTGTTGGGTGCATACAAATTGATGATTGTTATGTCTTGTTGGTGGATGGTTCCTTTTAACAGTATATAGTGACCTTCTTTGTCCTTCTTGATTAACTTAGGTTTGAAGTTGATTTTATTCGATATGAGTATGGCCACTCCTGCTTGCTTCCGAGGGCCATGTGAGTGGTATGATTTTTCCCAACCTTTTACCTTCAGCCTGTGTATGTCTTTTCCTATCATATGAGTCTCTTGAAGGCAGCATATTGTTGGATTTGTTTTTTTGATCCAGTTTACTAGCCTATGTCTCTTGATTGGTGAGTTTAGGCCATTAACATTTAAGGTTACAATTGAGATATGATTTGTATTTCCAGTCATGCTTCTTTATTTATTTATTTTAGTTTGGTTAGTTTTGCTTTTTGGTTATTTTCCTCCCCCTTTACTGAGATACTTCCTGCTGTTAGTTTTGGGCACTATTTTTCACATCCTCTTCTTGTAGTGTTTTGTTCAAAATGCTTTGCAGAGCTGGTTTTCTTGCTGCAAATTCTTTTAGCTTTTGTTTATCGTGAAAGATTTTAATTTCATTGTCAAATTTGAAGCTCAATTTTGCTGGATATAGTATTCTTGGTTGGAATCCATTATTTTTCAGCGTTTGAAATACGTTATTCCAGGATCTTCTCGCTTTCAAAGTTTGTGATGAGAAATCTGTCGTTAACCTAATTGGTTTACCCCTGAAAGTAATCTGCCTCTTTTCTCTCGTAGCTTTTAATATTCTCTCCTTGTTCTGTACGTTGGCTATCTTCATAATTATATGTCTTGGGGTTGGTCTATTATGGTTTTGAATGTTTGGGGTCCTGTAGGCTTCCAGGATTTGGCAATCCATTCCATCTTTCATCTCTGGGAAGTTTTCTAGAATTATTTCATTTAATATGCTGTCCATTCCTTTGGTTTGAATCTCTGTGCCTTCTTCTATCCCTATGACTCTCAGATTTGGTTTTTTTATGACATCCCATATCTCTTGAATAGATTGCTTATGAATAGATTTCTTATGTCTCAAAATAAGACCTTATGATCCCCTGGGTAACATAATTTACAAGGATTTTGACTCACTTTTCTCTCTTTAAACAAATAACAATAGAAGCAGTGAAAGATTACAGGAAAATTTACTTTCATGTTCAATTAAACAGGAAAATACTTATAACATCAAATATCAAACTGGGAAAGCAAAATAGTCAAAAGTGCAGTTTCCATTGAACAAATGGAAACAAGAGTCTGGAGACAGATTTTCTTAATAGATGAGGCATTTGCCCTTAAATATCACTTATATACATATCACTTATAAGGTAAAATGTGAATCAAAACAATAAGGTATATGGATGAGAATGAGGAAGCTTTAGGAGAAGGTATGAATGTCCATTTAAAGATCCAGCTACACATTTCCAAGGAAAAAAATGGGTGGATCTGTAGAAGGAACCACTTTCTCTTGTTTTGGTACAGTCTGTATCCCCCAAATACTAATTTTGGAGATAATTACACATGGAATACCTGAGACCTCTACTCAGCAATGTGATCCTTGTCAGACAGTCTTCACCTGTCATTTTCCAGTGAAGAGTTTAGCTGGAGTCGACTCAAATTTATATTCTTTACCATCATGCTCTAATTGTATTTTTCTGGAGAGCTTAATATTATCCTCATACTTTCTCATTATTCAATCTAGAGGACTACATTATTTATGACCCTTTTTTCTCTCTTGCTCCTTAGCTGCCCACTAAATACTATTACTTTTATCTGCCAGCGCATCCTTCCTTTTGTCTCCTCCTTTTCTTCCTAATAGAACTTAAGTATTTCTTAATCTGTATCTGCTAACTTCTTGCCTCCATCATCCCCTCTACACAATCTTTTCTGCACTGGACCACTCCACTTGAATTCTTAAAGCAGGGTTCTAACATGTCTCTTTCACTCTCAAGAGATTCCTTAGACTACTGAAACAAAGCATGTACCTGACTATCAAAAGATCCAAGGAAACTTCTAAACCATCCACACCAATCCTGTTTAGATCTTCAACTAAGAGCCAAAGAAAGAAGTCCTCTCAGATCTTTTTTTTTTTTTTAA